>NC_090440.1:231859919-232484919 GCF_031143425.1 Pleurodeles waltl
TCCCGCAAAGACTAGTAGTGGCACCAGACGGCTTTATGGGGGTCATTACTACCCTGGTGGATGGTGTTAAAGCGGCGGTAAGACCGCCAACAGGCCGGCGGTAAAAAAATGGGAATTATGACCGTGGCGGAAACCACCAACAAAGACAGCCACTTTAACACTCCGACCGCCACGGTGGTACAAACAAACAGCGCGGCGGTCACCGCCAACAGACAGGCGGAAGACAATGTACTGCCCACAGTATCACAACCTACCAATCCGCCACCTTTTCTGGGGCGGATTCACCGCGGATGAAAACACGGCAGAAACAGCCATTTAAAAGGGAAAACGCTCACCTCTACACACTCCACGAGGAACGATGACACCATGGACCCTGAACTCCATATCCTTCCTGCACTAGTCTTCCTGCTCCTGTACGACGATCATCAATGCCGGCGGCGAAGACAACGGTGAGTACTGCACCTACGACATAGGGGAGGGGGAGGCAAAAGACAGCGACACACATAGGCAACACCCCCACCCCCACCCCGACCCTCACCTACTACAACACACACACCAATGCATATCCAAACATTACAGTAACAACCCCCAACCCCCCCGGAAGAATGCAAAGACAAAAGGAAATGAGTGGAACCTTTGTAATATATCAAAATACAGTAACCAAATATATACATATATATATATATATATATATATATATATATATATATATATATATATATATATATATATACACATGAAACAAAATATACACCACGATTAGTAGTGCAGGTAATGCACAAGTCATTGTCCGTGGACCACTGGGCCCAAAATGCATGGGCGAGGCCCACACAAGATACCTGATCAAAACGGAGAGAACACTGCTGGGGCATCAGATACAAATACAACAGGCACCTCAGGGGGAAGGGAAGGGGGGGCACCTCAGCCAGATGAGTGCACCACGCCAGATCCATGAGGGGGCTCCATGCCCATTGATGTATCCTGGGGAGTGCAAAGCCATAGTCTCTCAAGTCTCTACAGTGGGTGGTTTGCCCACTGTTCAATCCTGGGGAGTGCAAAGCCACAGTCTCTCAAGTCTCTACAGTGGGTGGGTTGCACACTGTTCAATCCTGGGGAGTGCAAAGCCACAGTCTCTCAAGTCTTTACAGTGGGTGGTTTGCCCACTGTTCAATCCTGGGGAGTGAAAAGCCACAGTCTCTCAAGTCTCTACAGTGGGTGGTTGGCCACTGTTCAATCCTGGAGAGTGCAAAGCCACAGTCTCTCAAGTCTCTACAGTGGGTGGTTTGCCCACTGTTCAATCCTGGGGAGTGCAAAGCCACAGTCTCTCAAGTGGATGCCTTTCTCCACTGGTTCTGGAGGGGGACTGGTGCCCAGAGTGCTTCACCCTGTGCAGGACAGAGGTAGTGGATGCATGTCTCCACTGGTTCTGGAGGGGGACTGGTGCCCAGAGTGCTTCATCCTGCCAAGGACAGACTGAGTGGATGCATGTCTCCACTGGTTCTGGAGGGGGACTGGTGCCCAAAGTGCTTCATCCTGCCGAGGACAGAGGTAGTGGATGCATGTCTCCACTGGTTCTGGAGGGGGACTGGTGCCCAGAGTGCTTCATCCTGCCAAGAACAGAGGTAGTGGATGCCTTTCTCCACTGATTCTGGAGGGGGACTGGTGCCCAGAGTGCTTCATCCTGCCAAGGACAGAGGTAGTGGATGCATGTCTCCACTGGTTGTGGAGGGGGACTGGTGCCCAGAGTGCTTCATCCTGCCAAGGACAGAGGTAGTGGATGCATGTCTCCACTGGTTCTGGAGGGGGACTAGTGCCCAGAGTGCTTCATCCTGCCAAGGACAGAGGAAGTGGATGCCTTTCTCCACTGGTTCTGGATGGGGACTGGTGCCCAGAGTGCATCACTCTCCCAGTGACAGTCCCTGCCGCCCATGGGCTAGCGGTGCTTGAGTTGGCAGTCCTTGCCCTGTTCAGCGCTCCTTCCCCTGTTCAGCAATGCTTGCCCTGTTCAGCGGTGCTTGCCATGGCGGTCTTTGCCCTGTTCAGCGGTGCTTCCCCTGTTCAGCGGTGCTTGCCATGGCGGTCTTTGCCCTGTTCAGCAGGTGCTTGCCCTGTTCAGCGGTCCTTGCCCTGTTCAGCGGTGCTTGCCATGGCGGTCTTTGCCCTGTTCAGCGGTGCTTGCCCTGTTCACGGGTGCTTGCCATGGCGGTCTTTGCCCTGTTCAGCGGTCCTTGCCCTGTTCAGCGGTCCTTGCCCTGTTCAGGGGTGCTTGCCCTGTTCAGCGGTCCTGGCCCTGTTCAGCGCCTGTTCAGCGGTCCTTGCCCTGTTCAGCGGTCCTTGCCCTGTTCAGCGGTGCTTGCCCTGTTCAGCGGTCCTTGCCCTGTTCAGCGCCTGTTCAGCGGTCCTTGCCCTGTTCAGCGGTCCTTGCCCTGTTCAGCGGTGCTTGCCATGGCGGTCTTTGCCCTGTTCAGCGGTGCTTGCCCTGTTCAGCGGTGCTTGCCATGGCGGTCCTTCATTGCCCAGCTGGGCTGGGGCTGGCGGTCCTTCCTTGGGCAGCTGGGCTGTGGCTGCCGGGGCCATCCTGGGCAGCTGGGCTGTGGCTGGCCTCCTGGCCAGTGACAATTGGGCTGCCCTCCTGGGCACTGACTCTGGCGGTGGCCTCCTGGCCACTGACGATCGGGCTGCCCTCCTGGGCACTGACTCTGGCGGTGGCCTCCTGGCCAGTGACGATCGGGCTGCCCTCCTGGGCACTGACTCTGGCGGTGGCCTCCTGGCCAGTGACGATTGGGCTTGGGGGGGTGGGAAAGAGGTCAAGCTTGGTCAGGAAAAGTTTCTTAGGAACACTGGGATGGGTAGCTGGAGGGGGTCTGGGAGTGGAGGAAGAGGAGGTGGTTGTAGGAGGTGTAACTTTTGTGGCTTTGGGTGCAGGTGCATGCGCTGGAGGCTGTTGTGAGGTGGATGTATGTTGGTGGGTGTGTGCCTGTGTTTGTGTACTTTGGGAGGGGGCGTCACAGACACACTGGGAGAGGACACAGGGGACGTGTAAATGGTAGTGGGGGTGGTGAGTGTACGTGAGCGGGGTGTGCTGGTGGGTGTGCTGGTGCGGGACCTAGTGGCTGTAGTGGTAGTGCATGCAGGTGAGAGTGTAGACGAGACTGGGAGGGAGGAGGGAGACGACGAGGAGGGGGACACAGTGGAGGCAGTGGGTGTTGGTGTGTCTGTATGTGTGTGATGCTTGCGTGAGTGCCTGTGGGATGTGTGGTGCTTATGTTTGCCTGAGCTTCCCTTGTGTGGTGAGGTGTGTGCATGCTGGTCTGATGGTGTGCTTAGGATAGGCTGGGGTACAGGGGATTGGGTCTGGGTGGAGGAAGTTGGAGGGGGGAGGCTAGACACAGGGACAATGGCTGCCATCAGAGCTGAGGCCAGAGTTTGCAGGGTTCGATGAAGGGCAGCCTGACCAGGATGAATGCCCTCCAGGAATGCATTTGTGTGTTGCAATTCCCTTTCTACACCCTGGATGGCATTCAAAATGGTAGACTGCCCAACAGTGAGTGACCTGAGGAGGTCAATGGCCTCCTCACTGAGGGCAGCAGAGGTGACAGGGGCAGGGGCTGAGGTGCCTGGGGCGAAGGTGATGCCCACCCTCCTGGGTGAGCGAGCACGGGGCGGAGGCTGAGGGGCTGCTGGGAGGGTGGTGCTGGTAGGGGGGGTGGCAGCTGTACCTGTAGAAGTGGGGGGCACAGATTTTGCCGCCACCACAAGGGAGCTCCCATCGGAGGACGAGTCTGTGTCGCTGGTTGCACATCCTGTGACCGCCGTGAAGCTCCCCTCACCCTTCATCCCACTGGTGTATTCTGAGTCCGTGGTGTGGCCCTCCATGGCCATGTGGGATGCAGCTCCCTCGTGCTCCTGTGCCACTGTACCTCCGCCTGATGATGCTGATGCACACAAGAACAGGAGACCACAAAAAGGGGGGGGGACGACAGAAGAAAGACAGGTTGAGTGCATGGCTTACTGCTACAGTTGGCGGATAATACAGACACAGCAGCCCCCTGCACTACGCCGCGCTGTTGGGCTCTACAGATGCAGTTCCTGGGATATGGCCTACATGGCTATGGTCGACATCTGTACACATAGATGACACAGGGGCATGTATACCTGTACTTGCCACTCTACAGAGGTGGGGTGGAGTGCCACATGGCCTGCATTACGGAAGGGCGTAGTCTACGGAACTCGCCCTGGCCTAGGGGAACCCACAGTTTTCCTCCCCCACCCAGACACCTTCACTGCATGCAAAGTCAGCAGAATGATGACCCTAGTCACCCCCTTGTGTCTGCTGTGATGCCCTCAAGTGCCCATACAACTCAGGGTAGGCCACCGGCAGGATCCGGAACATCAGGGGGGGTCATGGTGCGACGGGCACCCCTCCCACGTTGGGAGGCCATCCCCCGCTGAGCCTCCGCCGTCTTCTTGCTCCAGCGGCGAATGTCCTCCCATCTTTTCCGGCAGTGGGTGCTCCGTCTGTGGTGGACCCCCAGGGTCCGGACGTCCTTGGCGATGGCACGCCAAATATCCTTCTTCTGGTGGGCGCTGACCTAAATGAAATGTACAGGGGAAGAAGAGAAGTCATTAGCAACTGCACCGTCGAAGTGAGTGGCCCACATCCCTACCCTTCCCATGTGGCACATGCATTCACAGTCCATCATGCACGCAGAACCGTGGCCCCTTCCTTCTTACAACCAGCCCTTTCCACTCAGGCATAGCCCATACAATGTGCTCCCTGTGTACTTACCTGTTGGTCTGGAGGACCATAGAGTAGCGTGTACTAGGGGAGGACCCCGTCCACGAGCTTCTCCAACTCCTCTGCAGTGAAGGCAGGGGCCCTTTCCCCAGATGCACAAGCCATTGTCTCTTCCAGACCGAGGTCACAGCAGCACTTGCAGTGTAGGTCCTCTCCTGTTGAAGATCAAGTATAGAGTGATTGAACAGATAGAAAATGGAGGTCACGTCTGCGGCGGTGCGTACCATCACCCCTGGCGCACTTCGTCATTGGCTCCTGGGACCCATAGGGTCCAATGTTAACCAATGCAGCATTGCGCTGCGGTCTTCGACCGCCTACCGCGACGGTGTACAACGCCAGAGCATTTACCTCACATCCCATTGTCCCAGTTTAGAGGTCAGACAGCCGCCATTTCAGGGGCCCACATGGCTTCATTTTCAACTGCGTCACACATACCTGGGCCTAGACTCAACACACATACAGGCAACTTTTTGGATTATGTTTCATGTTCTGTGTAGACTGTGGGTACATACCTCTGAGTTGTTTGACTCTGTGCTCGCTGTTGTCCTTCCTAGGCTCCGTCCGCTGGGACATGTGAGGAGATGGCGGAATCCTCCGGTGTACCGACCGCATGTGGACCTGTTGACAATGGAGGAGCGACATTTAATCATCACCTACAGGTTTGACCGTGCCACAATCCAGGAACTGTGTTCCCAGTTGGAGCCTGACCTGATGTCAGCAATCCGCCATCCCACAGGAATCCCCCCTCAAGTGCAGCTGCTATCAGTGCTTCATTTCTTTGCAAGTGGGTCATTTCAAACAACAGTGGCCATGGCATCAGGGATGTCCCAGCCTATGTTTTAAAATGTGTTGTCCAGAGTGTTGTCTGCCCTGCTGAAACACATGCGGAGCTACATCGTTTTCCCTCAGGTGGAGGATTTTCCTACAGTGAAAGGTGACTTCTATGCCCTTGGACATATCCCTAACATCATAGGTGCCATTGTTCCTCCTGCAGGCGCTCGGTCTCCTGAAACTTGGCCAGTACCGTTTGCATTGTCTCCTGGGAGTGGTGGTATGCTCCCATGATGGAGGAGAGGGCCTCGTGGAGAGTGGATTCCCTAGGCCTGTCCGCCCCCTGTCGCAAGGCAGCCCTCCCAGTTTCCCTGTGTTCCTGTGCCTCCGTCCCCTGGACCATGTGCCCACTACCACTGCCCCAGGTCCCTGTTGTTGCTGGGGTGGTGGGTTATCCTGGGTTCCCTGTAGTGGTGGACACACAGCTGATTAACGTGTCCTGGGGACGGAGGTATGGGCCCGCTGGGTGGGTGCTGTGCTGGTGTTACCAGAGGGTGGAAGGTCTGTGGTGGGCTGTGCCTGTGTGAGGGGAACCGACTGTCCCGAGGCCCACGATGGTCCGGGCTGGTCATCTAGGTCAAGTTGGACAGAGCTGCTTCACTGTGGGCCTCTTCTGTGGGTGGGGTGGAGATGTCTGGACCCTACTGTCTGGTGACGTTGGGTAGTGGTCCTGCAGGGGTGGAAAGGCATGATTGTTGCATCTGTGTGTTTCATGGTGTGCAATGGGTGGGTGACCGTGTACCCCAATGCTGGCATTCCTGTGTGTGGGCTTGTGTGATGATGGTTGAGGGGGGTGTTATGGGTATGTGCAGTGGGCATGCTTTAGTGATGGGTGTCTATGCTTTGTTTTTGCATTCAGGGCTTGGTTTTGGGATGGGTGGTTTGTGATATTGGTACATTTGTGAGGAGTTGGAGTGATAGGGGTGGGGGCGAGGGTGGGGGTCTGTGATATCATGCAGGAAGGGTGGGGGATATGATAGTTAAGATTTGACTTACCAGAGTCCATTCCTCCACCGACTCCTGCGAGGCCCTCAGGATGCATTATTGTCAAGACCTGCTCCTCCCATGTTGTTAGTTGTGGGGGAGGAGGTGGGGGTCCGCCGCCAGTCCGCTGTACCGCAATGTTGTGTCTGGAGACCACGGAGCGCACCTTCCCCCGTAGGTCGTCCCACCTCTTCCTGATGTCGTCCCAATTTCTTGGGTGCTGTCCCACTGCGTTGACCCTGTCGACTATTCTTCTCCATAGCTCCATCTTCCTAGCAATGGAGGTGTGCTGCACCTGTGAGCCAAATAGCTGTGGCTCTACCCGTACAATTTCCTCCACCATGACCATGAGCTCCTCCTCCGAGAACCTTGGGTGTCTTTGCCGTGCCATGGGGTGGTGTAGGTGATGTGTGGGGTGGTGTATGTTGTGATAAGTGTGGTGATATGTACTGGTGTGTGGTGTTTTGTGCGTGGAAGTAGTGTGGGTGATGGTGTTGAGTGCCTGTGGCTGCTAGTTTGTGGATGGTGGTGTCTCTCTCTGGCCTTCTTTCAGATTTTTTTGTCATAGGGGTTTGTGGGTGATGTGGGTGTGTGTTTTATATAGTATTGAGTGTGTGGGAGTGGTGTGTGTATGTGTATCAGGTGTGTGTCTTTCGAATTGTCCAATGTGGTGGTGATTTGGAGATGTGTGTGTATTTTGAGGGCAGCGGTGTGTACCGCCAATGGAATACCGCGGTTGAAAGACCGCCGCGTGGATTCGTGGGTCATTATACCATGGGCGTATTTCTGTTGGCGTGACGGTGGAGGATTTGTTTTCACCAGTTTATCACTGACCTTTGGTGTGGCGGACTTGTGTGGGTGTCTGACTTTTGTCGGATTTCGGGATGTGGGTCATAATAGCTGTGGCAGATTTCCGCGGCCACGGCGGTGTGTTGGCGGTCTTCTGCACGGAGGTAAGCGGCTTTTACCGCCAATGTTGTAATGACCCCCTAAATGTTTGGAGATCTTTTTGATGCCACAGAGAGAGCTTTGTTTCCATAGAAACCTGGGGAGGGTGATAGTAAGCTTCCAGGAGGAGGCTGAGGGATGGAGAGGGCTGCCCCTAATGCTTCTGGGGTGCGCAACCATCTTCGAGATGATCACACTCCCTAAACTGCTCTATGTTCTTCAGACCACATATTAACCTATCCCACAAGAGGTTTAGAAAGATAGAGGGAGAAGTGAGGTCCCTGCTTTGAAATAGTGGGCACCCCAGAATCGCACTGAAACTCAACAGCGCAATCCGTACAATGGGGAGATTGCCCTGTCTGACATTCTACAGCGCAATCCGTACAATGGGGAGATTGCCCTGTCTGACATAGAAGCTTATTACTGAAAGGCACACTCAATACATATAAATGACTGGATTTTTGCCTCTCAGGATCATTCGACTTTCCAGCTGGAAGAGGCAAAGCTTGAGGCTTGATCACACCTGCATTATCTCCATGGAAGGAAAGGGACCCCACAGCTGCTGCCGGGGACCCAAGTGGCCCTAGCGGCATGGAGTAAAGCTACTAAAACAGTCAGTTGAACAGGTAAAATTACCAAGGAAACACCCATGTTGGTGGGGGTATGACTCTGCAAACTGGGGAAATTGCAGCGGTTTGAGGCGTGAGACACTACAGGAATCTCCAAAGTGGGGGACCTGCTGGAGAACGGTGACATCATGCCCTTCTCCTCTTTCCAGCTGGAGTACCACCTACACACTAATTAATATTTGAAATATGTGCAACTATGACATGCCTAGCAGGCAAAGGGGCTGACAGAGACCGAGATCCCGGAACTTGCGCTCTAAGAAGTGCAGATACTAATGAAAGAACTGGGGACGGGTGCAATCTCTCTCACATACAAGGCATTGAACAATAATATGCCAACTAGATGGGAGCCGATGTGGGGGAGTTAGAGGATATAGCTTGGGAGGTGATGGTGATGCACCCAAAGGAAGTGGCTATAAAGTCTTGAATGTGGTTGATACAGTTAAAGATTCACTCAGTTCACTGAGTCTATTATGATCGACAGACTACATGGTATGGGAAGGACGTCTTCTCTAACATGTATGTGCTGTAATGAGGTCAGGTGGACCTTCCTACATATCCTGTTGGGCTGTCCGCTTAGTCAAGCAAGCTGGGTCACAATTACTCTGGAGCTCAGTGATATTCTAGAGGTCACCACCCCACTCAAACCAAAATACATTGTCCCAGTGATGTAGATGCGTCACGAGCCAAGCTTCTGGGGCGCACAACCATCTTCAAGATGATCACACTCCCTAAATTGCTCTACATTTTTAGGAACACATATTAACCTATCCCACAAGAAATGTTTACCAAGATAGGGGAAGAGGTGAGGTCCCTACTTTGGAATAGGGGTCACCCCAGAATTGCACTTAAAATGCTACAGCTACATCCGTCCAATGAGGAGATTGCTCTCCCTGGCAGAGAGACATATTACTGGGCAGCTCACTTAATAAATATAAATGATTAAATTTTTTGCCCCTCAGGATCATTCACCTTTCCGACTTGAAGGGGCAAAGCTTGAGGCATGATCACACCTGCATTATCAACACAAAAGGATGAGGAACGGAGTGCTGAAACTTTTGAAACACTCACCCCCAGGGGTGGCATGGTGGCAAAAGAACGATGGATTTAACCCAGATCTGTGACTGCGGTTCAGTGTATGAAACATTTCAGCACTCGGTCCCTCACTTTGTTGTGTTGCTATGTTCGCCCTTAGTAGCAAGGGTATACCCAGACGTGGGACCCTTGCTCACTGTGCCACTGGATTCAAGCTAGCCTGGATGATGAGAAGTGATACCCCAAAACCAGTCCCAGAATGCTTGTTTCTGGTCCAGGGAGGACCTGGCCTGGCCGTTCAGGCTAAACTGTTCTAATGGGGAACAGGGTCAAGACTGATTTGCATATGGCTGGGTCCAAACTGGGGTGGCATGGTGAGCAAAGGAACAATAGATTAACCCAGATCTGTGACTGGGGGTGAGTGTTTGAAAAGTTTTGCACTCCGTCCATCATCTTGTGATGAACACCTGCATTATCTCCATGGTGGGATAGGGACCCAACAGCTGCTGTCGGCAACCCAAGTGGTCGTAGCGGCATGGAGTAAAGCTACTAAAACAGTTGGTGGGCAAAAGTACCAGGGAAACACCCTTATAGGTGAGGGTATGGCTCAGCGAACTGGGGAAATTGAAGCGGTTCCAGGCGTGGAATACTACTGGGATCTGCAAAGTGGGGGACCTACTGGAGAACAGTGACATCATGCCCTTCTCCTCTTTCCAGCTGAGTACCACACCCTAATCAATATTTGAAATACCCTCTTTTTAGTTGTCTGGGGGGGCACAAGAGAGCCCAACCATACAAGAATCAAGGCGACATGTACATGGCTGCAGAGAAAGTCAGCAGGGGCTGGCTCAAACATTATGGACTGGGTCATCAGAGGGAGTTGTTGGACCTCCATCAAATTCAGACACTACATTAGACCACACAATCTAGGGGATAACATGTTATGATTTGAATCTTTTTTTCCCTTGCTTCAAATATTCATTGGATGCCCTACTCTTTCTATACTGCAGCACTGGTACTGTGGTTCACTCCCTTTGCATTTGTATTATACTGGCACATGTTGGGCACCGCTGTGTGCAGTTTGTCTCAGAAATAAAAATACATTAAAAAAAGAAAATACACTCCTGTCTTTGCCTTCACCTGTGCTGGTGTGGAGCATACAGAGCAGTCATTTCACCTCTTTTATAGTTTGCACCTGATTACCACCTGCTCCCACTTGATGCTAATTTCCCAATGCAAAAACCTGTTTTTGCGACCGTCCCTAATTAGCAAATCAATAGTATATTCCAAATTAAGAAACAAACATGATAATCGGTAATACGTAATCACATAGTCCAGTTAGAAAAATAGTGAGTCGGACATTTCTAACATGGATAAAAATACTGTACACTGGCCAAGTGGCGAGGGTGCGGGTCTATGGTCACACAATGGAACCATTTCAGATATCAAGAGGCACAAGATAAGGATGTCCACTCTCACCGCTATTATTTGTGTTGGCACTAGAGCCCCTGGCGTGTATATTAAGTCAACGGCACGCCGCAGCAGCCCTGCGCATTACGTAGGGCCCCTTGGCCATACCCCTTTACGCAGATGATATGGTGCTGTCTGTACGGGATTCACAGGCCCACTTGGCACCCATGAAATGTGAATACATTAGATATGAAAGATATTCTGGGATTTGCATTATTTAGTCTAAATCTACAGTCCTCTTCCTTACTCAAGCCACATTGCCCTATCTGCTAGACTTCCCATTAGAGTGGAACTAGTTCACGGTCACATATTTAAGGATATGGGTACACAGAGATCCAGATCTCATACTCAAATACAATTATGGTATAGCAATTTCAAACTTTGAAGATTAGATGACGCTATGGGCATGTCTCCCACAGTCACTGGTGGATAGAATAGCAATATTAAAAATGGTAATTCTTCCCAAATTTCTATATATGTTCACTAATATACCCATCATAGTAACCCAACAATTCCTCACAACACTCCGTACGCATCTACTTACTTTTATTTGGGCAGGGAAACAACCACAAACGCGATGGGACACATTAATGTTACCATATGACCAAGGTGGGGTTCAATGCCCTGACTTTTACTTGCATTATCTTTGTTCTCAAGTATGTTTCACCTACCACTGGCTACGACCTCCATGGAATATGCCACACTTGGCCAATGAAGCATATGACGTCCGCCCCATCCCACTGACGGCTATTCTGACGCACTGGAGGATGCTAAAGACTCAGGGAGAGATGAACACCATTGATTGCATGGCAACAGCCTGGAAACTCCTGGGCATCCGAGAGGACAAATTTCCACTCTATACCCCGGCACTACCATTGCAATTCCACCCCAACTTATTGGTCACACATGGAAAAGGTGTGCTAAAGCTCTTAGGGGACCAAGGTCTGAAGACAATGGGAGACTTATATTCAGAGGGGAAATGTATAGAGCTGACTAACTTGCCATCATCACGAAGGCAGGCCGTAATGTGTCCTTTCATTTATTTCTGACTGAGATCAGCTATGAAAGCTCTGTACCTACAATGTCCAACAGTACCTCCCACATTATATGCACTACAGATGCTAGAAACTAGTTTCACACCACAGGAATTTATAACCCAGTTATATACCACGTCACAAAGAGATATAAAGGTAGAGGAACATCTAGACTTAGTGAAATGGAACAAAGTGTTAGACAAGCCCTTGAGCTCTGAAGATTGGCAATTCTGTTGCGCACTTACAGGGATATTCACACCTAATTGCAATCTACGAATTATCCGTTAAAGTTTTTTGCAACAAATGCATTATACACCATTATTCCAACAGGCCTCAGGGAAAATTCTGAGTGTGTAAGTTGTGGGTCAAGGAATGTGGAATTTCTACATATGGCATAGGGTTGAGCAAAGGTGAACCTATTCTGGGAGCGAGTGACACAGATTCTTACCGACATGACTCCAAAGCAATAGAATGTCTACCCAAATTGTGCCTGCTTGGCTTGGTCAAACCCTTGCAACCAGCTAATGGTGAATTATAGCCCACCTAGCAAAACGAAGAGTAGCAACCTGGGAAGCAGAACTGCTCCAATGGTGACTCAATTAATGAAGGACTTGATGTTTTGCCAAGACCAACTGGAACTATATGCCGAGGAACTACCAGAATCCTCCAGACCAAGAGACATTTGGGGATCGTTTAAAATGTACTGTTTGTCTAGAACTGTGGAAGAATAGGGTTATGTCAACTCAAACACTTGTGATAAGCTATAACCCTTGCAATATAATGATGACTTGTCTGGCATAAAATGACCTGTTCGGTAATACATTGCTACATTGTAATGATGTGAATTGACAGCAATGTAAGGTATGGTGGTATTTGTTATCTAACTTCAATAAAATAATGTAAAAAAAAAAGAAAAATAGCGAGTCGGAATGACGGAAGAGACAGAACCGATCACCAACCAGTTCACAAGCAAATTACATACAATAGGCTCCGGCCGCCTAACCTGATTCTATAGAGCGTGATCGGCTCATTCTGGGATCTCCCTCGTACCTCTGAGAGATGTGTGGGAGACAGCGCTAGGCCACACTTTTACAGACAAAGAATGGTCCACAGCCATGAAATATTCCCACCGGGCATCCTGCAATGCATGGTTCCAGGTAATAAAATGTTACATCCTTCACAAAGCATATCTATCCCCAGTGAAAATACATAGATTTTTTTCTGGAGGCCACTGACTCTTGTCTATGCTAAAATACTTCAGTGGCAAACTTCAAACATACCCTCTGGAACTGCCTTGAACTGACACTTGTGGACAGAGGTAACTGAAACTCCCAACAATGTCACTAAGATGCCCAGCCTAGCTACTTGGGAGGCGGGGCTCTTGGCCTGTACATGTGACCTAAGAAACCAAAGGGGGTCGCCCGATTCCTATAGCTGGCCCTTCTTATATCCAAACACAAGATTACAATGCAATGGAGGAGCCAGACTCCCCCAAGCAGCACACAATGGTGAGCCACCTTCCACCATTGAGCAGAGGTGGAATTCAGAGCCCTACACCGCGAGGAGGCTAGAGTACTTCAACACAACCCGATAGCACCAGGCTACTGGAAAAACTTACTACCCCAATGGAGGATTCGACACTCCTCTAACCTTTACTGCTGCCCCTTTGACGCTCCAATCAATAACCTGCTCGTAGCCATGTCTCTCATACTCCACATTATCGGTCCAGCCCTCTGATCCACCAGCTGACGAAGCCCTCATACCCTCAACCCATTTCCTTCCTTTTTTCTTTCCCCCGCAGGCAGCCACAGCTCCACCACACCTCAAACACAGACTGCATTACCCTGCCAGCAAGCTGCCAACATGACTCACCAATGCCTCAGCTCCTCCTGAAGGACTCGCGGAATAGACGCTGGCGAACTACACCCTGTGTGTGGCATTCTGCACTAACGATGGGACAACGCATTGCATGAGTTTTAATGGCTGGTTGTATTTAAGCTATGCCTATACCTTGTTAATCACAAAACATCAATAAAATGTGTTTTAAAAAAATCATGACTAAAACTCAACAGCACCTCAGCACTGTGCAGGTGACAGTAGGTTGCATTGAGTGCATAGACCAGCACAGGGCATCTTCCATGCTATGGAAGGAGATGCATCATTCATGTCAAGTTGGGCCTGAGGTGGCTTTGATGCATCCCAGCCGCAAGCGGTTACATAGAATTGAGGGACATTGAGGTATCCTGCCGCCTAACAAAGAAGGCGACTATCACACGACGATGGAGGTTGTTCAAGGCTCTTAATGAGTGTTTGCATTCAGTTTAGGAGTTCTCCAGCCGAGCTGCACAATGAGGATGGCGACTTATACATGCCGATATATATATATATATATATATATATATATATATATATATATATATCAAATACCTAGAGGTGGACTCCACAAGGTAGTTATAGTTAGGACCATGTTTCCACAGAAAAAGTGGTTTTGACTTGTCCATATCTTTGGCACCGTTTAACGAATCTTCACGAAACGTCCCCAAAAAGGTGTCCTGGTGATTCTTGTTACGCACAGAAAGTTTCGGGGGGATCCGTCAAGCAGAGGGCTGAAGAAAAGGGGGGGGTCAAAAAAGTTGCGTTTTCAATGTTAATTCCAATAGAACGTTTGAACAAGACCACAGCCTCAACCACTGGACAGAATTGCACACAAGTTGGCAGAAAGCTAGCTTTCAGTACGCAGATTGTGCTTTCACTTATTTGGTGTAAATCTGTTCAGAAGTTTTTGAGATATTACAGGAAATAAAAATGTGTATATCTGTGATTGCGAAGACTATGCAAACAACGACGAGCTTGTGCAGGGAAATGCACAGCTCTGATTGGCTGCCAACACTTCAAACTTGAGCCCCACTACAAAATGTAAAAAAAAAAAAAAGGGCCAGGGTAGAGACACCCTGAACCCTTAGCTCTGGTGCTGGGGTCCCAAAGGGGCCCGTCCAGAGCTAAAAAGCATTTTTTTCCATTTTTACAGCAAAATTGCAACATCGCAAATTAGCTGTAACATTTTTTACCAAAAACAAGCGCAGGTTCCCACACTTGTTTTTTAATAACCCCTGGGTGGACCAGGTCCCAGGTGCAATGTTTTTTTTTTAATAGGGGGGAGCTCCTGGTCCCCCCACAGCCCCAGGGACCACCACTTCCCTGGGGCATTTGCAAAATGTTATGCAAGGTGTGCTGCACTGCCCCCATTCCCTGGGGACCACCACCTCCCGGGGCTATTTCTGAAATATGTGCAGGGTGCCACTGGGTCCCCCACTCCCAGGGACCATAACCTCTCCAGGGCAAAATGCTTTTATTACACAGTCCTGGCGACCATCACCTCCCCAGGGAATTGTTAAATTGAATGCAAGGGGCTAGGGCAATTAGTAACAAATGGAATGGGGGTCAGTTTCTTACCCCCGAAACCCTGGGGACCAACACTTCCCCAGGGCTATGCACATATGAAGGGTGGCCCCCCTCGAGGAGACACTGATGGCCCTGGGGACCGCCACCCTCCAGGGCCAGCTCCTGCTATGTCCCGGGGTGCCTACCCATAGACCCACTAAAACCCTCATGCACCCAGTTACAGACACGCACACTGACGCACCCACTAAAACACTGATGTACGCACTCTCACACGCAGACAGACACTCTCACAGCCATGCTCACCTCCAGATACACCTTCTTACACCTATTCTCACACCCTGGGGGGCGTGCGCAGTGTGGGGTTGGGTGGTTAGGGGGTTGGCCGCAGGGTCTGGCTGTAGGCCACGTCTTGTGGGCAACCTCCGCTGCACATGGGCAAAGGCTGTCCATGGTGCAAGGTTGGGTGCTTATAGGGGCTGTGCTGCATGGCTAGGTTAACGTATAGTAATGAAAATTACTAACGTTAAAAAAACATAAAAAATTCTGTGAAAAAGGACGTTATAACACAGGTTACAGTGACGTTGTAGTTAGGCTCAAATTTTAAACGTACAAATCATAGAAATTCACCAGTTATAGTTAGAATTATCTCAAGTAAGTATAACTCGTGCCCTAAGGTAACTGTAACTCGCACCCTTGCCATGCACTACTTATTACCCCAATTGACGGCACTCATGACATCTTTGATAACATCAGTGATAATATCAGTGTAATATTGCAGTTACATTTTTGATGAAAAAACTGTGCATGCAGAGGTGCGAGTTATAGTTACCTCAGGGAACGAGTTATAGTTACTTGAGATAACTAGAACTGGTGAATTTCTATGGTTTTGTACTTTTGAAATGTGAGCCTAATTGTATTGTCCCTGTAACCTTTGTTTTTTTCAGTGAACATACATATATATATATTTATATATGAATATATATATATATTTGCTGGTGACGCCACTAGTTTCATACGAGGCCCAATATGTGTCTCCCCTAAAAATCACTCCTAGAGATGCCACTGAGTAGAGGAGTTGCCAAGTTGACAAGATGTTGTTTCATATGCAGTTTTGTCGTTTCATAGCTAAAGGGTTAAAAAAAATGTTTTAAATACTCCCGGTGTTTGGAGGAATAGCAGTACTCCCTGGCTATTTTTCAACCATTTTTTCACCTACATTACTTCAAAAGCATGTACAGCGGACTCTCTAACAAATGACTATTCAGACACCAAACAGTCTAGAGCCATCGTGTTTAAAACTTATGTTCAGCCTAAAACAGTATGACCAAGTCACATCTGCATTAAAGGTTCTCCACTGGCGCATTCTAAAGAAAACAGCAAATTTTATATTCATCTGTCTTTCTGGTTTCTGCCCCTTTATCTTGCAGGCTCTTCACCAAGTCTTTCTAACATTTCTATCAGCATACAGGGTTGATGGTACTAGACCAAGAGATGTCTAGTTTTCATGCAGAGCTTAATCCATTTTCAATCTTCTATGTATCTGTTCCAAGGCACTCTGAAACTACTGCAAGGTTTTTTGCTGTGAATTGGAAGGAGGTAAACTAAAATGGTGCTATAATGCTGATGCCAACCAAATGAGATGGGCTGTTGAGGAGCATCTTGTTATTAATAGTGTTGAAATTCGGACAAGAGGTCTAATAAAATTAAGACACAGAGGGGGTCATTCTGACCCCGGCGGTCAAGGACCGCCGGGGCCGGGGTCGGCGGTAGCACCGGCAACAGTCTGGCGGTGCTCCGCCGGGCATTCTGACCGCGGCGGTCCGGCCGCGGCCAGAAGCGGAAAGTCGGCGGTGTACCGCCGACTTTGCGCTGCCCATGGGAATCCGCAAGCTGCGCCGCCATGGGGATTCGGACCCCCTCACTGCCATCCTGTTCCTGGCGGTTCCGCCCGCCAGGAACAGGATGGCGGTGAGGGGTGTCGTGGGGCCCCCGTAAGAGGGCCCCACTTTGAATTTCAGTGTCTGCTCAGCAGACACTGAAATTCGCGACGGGTGCTACTGCACCCGTCGCACATCCTCCACTCCGCCGGCTCCATTCGGAGCCGGCATCCTCATGGAGGGGTGTTTCCCACTGGGCTGGCGGGCGGCCTTTTGGCGGTCGCCTGCCAGCCCAGTGGGAAACCCAGAATACCCGCGGCGGTCTTTTGACCACGCAGCGGTATTCTGGCGGTTCCCTCCAGGCGGGCGGCTCCTGCTGCCCGCCAGGGTCAGAATGACCCCCAGAGTGTTGCCTGGTCCTGGTTAATACGTAGTTCTTGCCTGATATTTAGCAGCGACTCTGTGCTGTACCCCAAAATAATGTCACTGACAAGGCCATTTGATTCCAATTGCGAGGAAAACTGAGGAATGACTACTGCTGCAAGTGTCATTACAATACTGAATAAGCCAGAGAGGGGTCAGCAGTTTCAAAGAATGGATGGGTCTGCCAAAGGTTTCCTTACAGGAGGGGTGAAGGTGCTGTGTTTAAAGTCTTGGAACCATTGAGAGGGAGGGAAGGAGATTGTCACGCAGCTCATATTAGGAAACCAAGTGGCTTGTCATTAGACTAAGAGTTACCATCTTCTTGTATGCATGAAATGTTCTCAGTGTCTGAGTGTAGAAGTATTATTTCGTACCTCTGCTACAAGCTCATCTGTAGGCTCTTGAATGCACTCTGCAAGAGACATAATAAAAGAGAAGATTTGACTCATTCCTTTTTCTTCCTGGGCTCTGCATTGAATTAGTGGATGTTATCTGTAAACCATGTATTGGTCTTCCTGGAGTTAGAATTGCAGGTGGGCAAGGGAGCCAGACTGTTTGATGCACAGGAACACGATTTTCAAAATGTAATAGGATTTCCTAAGGTGCCTCCAACTGGGATCTGGTAGGATATAGGTGCTCATTTTCACTTTGGCAGTAAAAAACGCCTACCGCCGCGGTGACGACTGCCAAAATACCGCCACCACGGCTACCATCTGTCCGCCATATTACGAGCACTGCCGGACTTCAGTCACAAGAAGGGTGGAAATCTGGCAGTATTCATGTTGGCAGATGGTGGTAAGCTGGCGCTGCTACCACCAGCACCGCCATGCCACTAGAACGCTGCCAGTCGTATTATGACAAATAATACAGCCTGACGGTGTTCTCATGGCGGGGTGCTGCTGGTGGTAGCAGCGCTCCTTCAAGGTTCCCTGCCGGAAGACCTCCTCGACAAAGGTAAGTCGGGCTTCCGAAAGGGGAGGTGTGGTGGGAGGGTAGGGGGTGTTGTGTGTGTGTGTCTGAGTGTGTGCATGAATGTGTGAGTGAGTATGTAAATGCATGTGTGTGTTGTGTTGTTTGCGTGGTTGTATGCGTGTGAGTGAATGCGTGTAAGAACGGTGAAGTGAGTGCGTGTCTGCATGTCAGTGTGAATGTGTGTGAGTGTGTCTGGAAGTATGCATGTTTAAATGCAGTTGGGAGAAGCCAGGAGTATTGATTTCTTAATTGATATTGTGACTTTACCATTTTGAGGCTCACCTGCCAAGATATTCAGTAAGAAGATACACCAGCCCACGGCTTTAAGGGCACACATCACTGATAGTACAATGCACAGTGTCATAGCACGGGTGCAACAGGCCCTAATAAAAGTAGGGAATTCATCTCCAAACATCCACAACAAACACCACATTGAACCACCTCCAGATCTATAACTTACTTCACCCCTCTTCTTTGCCCTTCCCTTCTCTTTTATGTTTCCTTTGAACTACCTCAGGTTCTCGCCCCATCTTCCAGTTCCTTCCTGTCTCTCTTTCCCCTCATCTATTGTGTTTCCTGACTCCTCTGCCAGACTCACATTTAAAGTGGCAAAAGTGTGTTGTCTACAGACCAGTGAGAGAAAAGGAAAGACAGAACAGCTAAAATGCTCCTCTACACACTTCCTTTTTCTGGTTTGCCTGGGTTCATGCCTTTGGTATGGAAGTCCCACACACTTGACAGGCAAATTGGAGATGCCTCAGTGGCGGCTCTCCCAAATGTCCCTAGTACCTAGCCACAGTCAGGGAGAGGGAATAAATGTATCAATCATATCACTGGCTGCAGTGCTGTACTTGCAAGGCTTTTGTGAAGTTCTAGGCAGCGCTAGGCCATGCTCACACCCACTGCTATCACTTACCGTTTCCTAAGAGCTGGTGACAAAAAAAGAGGTAGCCTCGCCCTAAGATGAACGCACGTTTTGGAAGGTTGGGAGGCCCCAGGCCTAACCACTTGCTCTAGCTTCCCCTTGCAGCCCACACAATATTTTCACACAAGCACCTCACCCCAGACTATGTCATCCAGTCTCTAGGTCAGGATGACATATTGACTCCTTCAATCCAGGCTACCTCATCTGCCTGCTATCCTAAGGGCCGTTTGGTATAGACAGCAATGGCGTCTTCTGCTTTATTCAGTCAAGCATCCCACAGCAGGCCCTTATGCAGTCGGCGCAAAGGAATATTTTCACGAAATTACACCAGCTGCAATTGCTGCTGTTGACCCCCCAAAACCAACCCTCTCCCCCACCACCACCACCACTTCGCTTACTGAGTTGTAATTCTTTTTAAACAATTTAGGTGACGTTGGCAGTCTAATTGTAGGAGTAGTGAAAGGGAAAAGCTGTGACCTGTGTCATCCACTCATGTGCTGTGCCTCAGCTTTCAGTCTCATAAAATGGTAGCCCCCATTTCAGGAGATGGATGCAAACCCCCTGTGAGGACTACAAGGCTGTGTGACAGACTTGTCAACTTTGGAAATATTTTCAGGGTGTTGTCAGATATGCCACTTTGCTATAAGCAAAACACAAAGGGGCATATTTATACTCCCTCTGCGCCGATTGTGCATCAAAAATTTTGACGCACAATCAGCGCAAACGTTGCCCCGTATTTAAACTTTGATGTACGAGCCTGCGGACGACAAAATTCCGCCCTGTGCGTCATTTTTTGGATGCGGCAACCCGCCTTGCGTTAATTATATGCAAGGTAGGCGTTCCCGTCCAAAAAATGGCTTAAAGGGCCGTGCGTCGTATTTATGCTTTCGGGCAAAAATTACGCACGGCAGGGAGGCGGAGCCAGAAAATGACGCACAGCCCGATTTGCGTAAAAAATTAACGCCTGGGTCAGGGCAGGCGTTAAAATGGGGCAAACACACCTGTATTTAATCAGAACACACAGAACAAACAGCAGAGCAGCAGAGCAGCAACAGGGAGCCATGGAGGTGATTCTAATCCAGCGTGCATGCAGACGCAGAGCCCAGCAGCAACAACAGCAGCTACAACAACACCAGCAGGGACCCCAAAGGCAGCGCAAAAGGCAGGAGAGGATAATCCGCCCAAGCACAACCCTTCAGGGCCTCAGGGCCTCAGGGAACACGACATCATACAGAGGTACCGGTTGAACTGGCAGGCCATTTAGCAGTTGCTGCGAAACATTGAACAGCAGTTGGCCCCCACTTTGGTGACACCCCGCACCATCCCAACAGAAACAAAGCTGCTTGCCGTACTTCACATGCTGGCAAGTGGCTCTTTTCAAACAACTGGTGCCCTGGTTGGTGGAATATCACAACCATCATTCTCCGCCTTTTTGCCCAAAGTACTGGACGCCATCATTCGACTGACACCCCACCACATCTGCTTCCCTAACACACTGCAGAAGCAGCAGGAAACTAAACAGGGGTTCTACGCAATCAGTGGCTTCCCACACGTCCTTGGTGCAATCGACTGCACTCATGTACGCCTTGTGCCACCTGCTGCAACTGAACACCTCTACCGCAACAGGAAGCACACTCATTCCATCAACGTGCAGGCCATTGTCGATCACCGGGGATTGATCACCAACATCGTGGCTAAATATCCGGGGAGTGTACATGACTCATACATCTTCCGTCACTGCACCAACAATGAACACTTCCAGGATGGACGGTATTGCAATGGACTACTTGTTGGTAAGTACAAAAACCTACTTATTTACACACTGCACAGCAATCCTCTAGGACACACAACACATACACCACAACAGCAACATGTCGAGAGGAACACACTGAGGTCGTGACATCGTTAGCCATGTTTCTTAAGTCACCATTGAACCTGTCACACATCGGAATTTACTGTACAGCCTAATGTGAAGACGTCAATGAGTGTGGTTGCCTAAATGTCACCTTGCAAATTGTAAGTGTCCCAATGACCTTTACAATAATACATTGCTTAAGTCTAAAGGTATGGGATGTCCAGGGTACTTTGATATGAACGTGTTAACAACACTTTCAATTTTAACTGTGCATGGAACTATCATCTCACCCCCAGTGAAGACACACGGACACCTGTATCACAAGTCACAATGCTAGGGAGGACACACTGTACTGCAAATCCCAAAACATACTGCTGACAAACGGTTAGCAGACAAACACTTGTTCAGCCAAGGAAACAACACAATGCAGATGGTATAGCCTACAAGCATAGGATGTCACATTAGTACACAAAAGAGTCACAGACAACACAAGACAACTACTGCCGTTAAAGGTCTTTTCAATAGTGCCATCTACATCAGCATGATCCCATTCATTTTCTCTTGCAGCTGATCAGGGGTAGGCATCCAGCCATGGATTATGACACCATTTGGCAACCCGAGTAGAGCTGCAGAGCATGCATACAACGAGGCCCATAGGAGGACACGCAGCATTGTCGAGCGGACCTTCGGCATCCTCAAGTCAAGGTTCCACTGCCTCGACATCACTGGTGGTAGCCTCCTATATTCCCCCAAGATGGTCTGTAGGATCATCCTCACATGTGCAATATTGCACAACATTTGCATCAGAAGAAACATTCCCCTCCTGGAACCAGAGCCACACATGCCTGAAGAGGAGGAAGAGGAGGATGCTGGCCTGCAACAGGAGGGGGAACTACAGAACACAGCTGCTGGTATACGCAGGCGGCAACAGATTGTAAATAATTTCTTCTGAATATGATCACCTTCACCACTTTAGTTAACTAATTTAAATAAACACCTATTATAATCACCATATCATGGTCTGGCTATTCCTTTTTACACACCTTCATCTCTACTTATCAGAATAAGAGTGTTGCCTCATGGAGCATTGCTGAGATACTGAGTAGGACACGGAACATCCCAGAGCTTATGTGATGCCTAACATACAATGGTCACATACACACACACTCTTAATGACATATATCATGTACATATCTCCTTTGAAAGCC
Organism: Pleurodeles waltl; assembly: GCF_031143425.1. NCBI lineage: Eukaryota > Metazoa > Chordata > Amphibia > Caudata > Salamandridae > Pleurodeles > Pleurodeles waltl. Next base: position 231,882,308 of record NC_090440.1, read on the forward strand.
TATAGCAGAGGACCACAACTATTTCACACATACATGTTGAAAGCAAGGTCCAACGCAGCATATGGCACACAACTATAACACCATCACTCAATAAGGGGAAAACAAGCCTCATACATGAGGCAGTCAATGTGCTTTGGCATCACTAACAGGAATGTCTGACAAGACCCTTGACAGAAGTTAGTCCAACTGCATCCAATATTTGCAAGGAATATCTGTGACTAGAGTTCCATAGAAGCAGAACATAGGAAGCACAAGTGCCACACATATGACATGCATTGCGCACATGACATTCCATGTACATGTCAGCCCATTTCCTAACTCCTGACACACCCATGCACCTGGTCACAACCCACCTGTCGGAAGAGGTCCCTGGAATACTAAGATTTATACCCTGATAATACCTCCTCTACAAACACAGACCAACATTAGCAAACCAGTGTGCTACACCCTTTCCTAAGGTATGCCATTGTCATAGAACATCTGACTGCATGGACGTCAGGTCAATTTATACACTGTCTTCTAGTTTCAAAGCCCTGTTAGCACATGTAGATTGCTTCCCCTTGTGAAAATGTCTGTTGGCCCTTAGAATGCAAGTCTCACCTACAGGACTGGTGAGAAACAGATGCAGCCCACACCTGTGATCACCTCCATGCACACCACCCATTACAAAAAGCACTGCCCCTGATGATGCCTGGAACAGCATAGGAGTTGCCATTATGTCAAATACACCGTCAACCATTGATAGTAATTAAGCCGTGTAACACAGCCCTTGGGTTCATTTGTCACCTTCAAAAACACAGGACATACACAGATTGACATGTCAGCTGTCTAGTTTGTCCTCCAAACAGTCTCAGTCAGACCACTGATTATGTAACTTGTCCAGTAGCTGGCTCCTGAATCATCTTGCATTCTGTCAGCCTGACTGGCAACTGTCTGTGCGTCACACTAAAGTATCCCTGTGTCTACATATGTACCACACTTGCGTTAGCAAACCTGCCATTCATCAGGGGGCATTGGGCATGGGCTTCTACCATGCATACACAAATGCATTGTATAGCATCATCTGCCTTTTAACTGTACCATTTGAGTTAAATCCTCTTCGAAATGCAAAATTCATGGCCCATCCCTTGTCTGGGTTGCATTTATGCATGAACAACAAAGTGTGACAGTGTCCCAGGGTCATAGGCAGGGATTGGGTACGGGGCTTTCAGCACAACCAGCAACCTATGATAATGTACATGACTAATACACAAATGTCAGAACCATGACAGTTCACACACAGCATCACAGTGCGCACAACATAGTGATGGGCCATGTGTGGTGAATAACAGCACAGAGGCTATGATGTTCCCAGACGCAGTGGGAAGTGCAGAGGCCAACCTGTGTACAAATGTTCTAATGACCCCTGCCGGAACATGACAATTGAGACATTATCTCACTCAGCACACCAAGGTTGCCCTGTTGACTGTCTCATTACACGTCTTTAGTGACAGGGTGGGACCATCCACATGTTGGTTCACATGTCCACATCTACTTTACTCACATTGATCAACAAAGGATACTCAGTAGTTACAGGAATAGCTGCCACTGACTCAGGATGAGTCCTGGTCCGAACTGTGACAAATTACACCCCCAAAAATCTACAGGATCATCATTGGACCACACACATGAACAAGACACCTATGTGCAATTGATCACTGGAAATATGTGGACACGTGCTGTCTTGTATGCTGGTCCACCACAGCCACTTGATAGTTGGGGCTTACTTCTATGGCCTCAACTGTGGTGTCATCAATCATATGAGATTGACCCTTGTCTGTCTGTGCAAACAACATGGTACCCACTTCCTCAATGCATGTGTATGACTCACTGTGGGATTCATCAACTAGTGCCTAGGAAGCTGTTACCAATACTCTAGGACATAGGATGTAGAAATTGTGGACCTTTGACATGAACATGCGTCTGCCATCCATCTGGTGCATGCTATGTCACATGTGGTGTCTACGTGACCCTAAAACTTGGAAGTGTACTTTGCGGATGTTGTTACATGCATGACTAACACATGCCCTTGCTCGTTCCACTTTTTACTTGCATCTTAGGGTTGGACACATGGACGTCACATTCATACAACCAAATGTACAATAATGCTTCATTTGATGTACACACACACTTGGTCAACCAACAAATTAGTTGTCAAAGCACACACTTTGAGCCAAAGGCAATTAGGTATTGTACATATGTGCGTCACATTGCTATCCTCTCCTTATGGCAAACATGCACAATTTGTGCCACACATATATGTAGGCCACACTTATGACCATCTATGATGTCAGCCAACTGTAAACATACTGTGAAGGGTGTAGTGGATGATGTTCCGCTGCAGTATGATGTCACACGTGAACATACACCATCAACACCATACTGTCTTCAATTAGCCAATCTCTGATGTGTTCCAAATGTAAAATAACCAAAAAAGAAGTAAAAATGCCCCAAACCAGTTAATGCACTGTAATTTTGACGTCCCTAGCGGTGTGCGTCATTTTTTGTTTACCAAAACTGTATTTGCGTCATTTTATTTTACGCACAGGAGTGAAATTTAGCCCACATCCAGATATTTGTACAGTCCATGTATCATTATGTGGATGCGGGTTCTTATTCACGTCTGTGCGTCAAAAGAAAATGACGCAAATACAGTTTTGTGCAAGAAAAATGACACATAACGGGAAAAAGGCGGGACTTTTCATACAGGAAGTGATGTAATAGGATATCCTGTTTACAGATCATGTACAGTGGGTGTACTTTCACTTTCACTTTGTAGTCTATGATCCTTCTAGACTGTGTGGCTGTGTAGAGAGTGTTGTCCAGAGATTTTGTGCTGTATTTGTCCTGTGTGCTGTCTGTAAAGTCCTTTTGTGAAATAAATGTTGTTTGTGTATACTGTAGTACTGTGTTTTGTCTACATTTGTCCATTTGTCTTGTGTATTTCTTGTTTGTGGGAGTCTGTTGTGGGTAGTGTTAGTTTGGGGATAGTTGGGCTCTTTTAGTTTTTAGGTTTACTTTTTTTCTGTCTTTTTACCCCTACTTTCACCCATTTCCCCTTTCTATTTCTTTTACCCCTATTCCTTCTCTTCAATTATAAGTATATCTGGTAGGCCACGTCTTGGCAGGATGGGGGAAGAGGAGTTGGGGGGCTTCATTTGGCTGGTGACACATTTCTTGCCGCTCATGATCCAGGCAGGGTCATACAGGAGTACCCGACAGAGGCGCGCAGAATCCGGTGGGGAAAGGTGCTGCATCACCTGCAGCGTGTGTATGTAAGCCAGAGGAGTGACCACCAGCTGAAGCACCGGTGGGCTGACCTCATCACCAGGGAGCAGGATCTCTTGGACCACCTGGGAATCATGATTGGTGGCACTGTTGGTGAGTACGACTATTGTTATTGTGCACAATTAAATGCTCTGTAGTGACATCAGTGGATTAGTGCAATGTCTGCCAGCTAACTTGATGACTGCATGATATTTTGGGGAAATATAAGGGGATCATTGATGCACTATGGCAAGGATCACAATTGCTAGCTGTCAGGTAGCACGTGCTCAGCAAACTTACAGGTAACTTTACCATGAAGGAAATTGGTGCGGCCTTTTTGTCAGCACAGCTAACAAAATAGGAGCCAATCATGTCTATATAGGGTATTATTGACAGAGAAGTACAGATGTACCAACATTTAGGCCAACTATGTTGACACAATTGCTAGACTGACTTTAGAATCACTACATGATGCTGAAAATGAGTGCTGCCTTCACGTCAATTTATAATAGCAAAGTGGCTCAAACATTGGTCTCATGTTAGTCTGGTGAGTGTGGAAGGAAAGCGTTCACAGAAGTACTAGGAATGTGTGGGATTATTGTGTTTCTTGATCTTTTTGGATACATGTCAGTTCATGATTTGAAAACATTGTGAAAAGGTGTAAGGTGCCCTCAGCTAACATCTTAAGATGTTTGTTGGAATCGGTTGAGCCACAATCCAAATATGGATGGCAGTCCAAGTGTATGCACATGGCTTTACATCTCCATGGTTGGTGCAAATCACCATAGCTGGGCCACATCAATTGACTATACTGTAACAACAGGATGGCTTACAGGAGTCCCTCCCCTTCCCTCTGTACATTGGGCCTATGTGCACTAAATGTGTCATGGCCACAAGGCATGTTTGACTGGTAATGCAGTCCTCAAGTAACCAGGCGTTGGATGTTTCTCTTGGATGCACATGATGAGATGATTACACTCCATTTTTTTAGTGCTCACCAATTATGGGTCAAGTTTGCAACCACATGATAGTTAGGGCCAATGTATGTGTGCAGATGTGTGTAACTGTCACAGGAGACCCATGCTATGTACAAGTTGGCCGTGAAATATCAGATGCAGTACCATCATGTCTGAATGGCTGCCATTTCCTTGTTCAGCCTACACATTGTAAATGATACTGAAAATGTTGCATTGTGCACAGATTTGGAGCACATTTCTTCCTTCCATACTTTACAGATGGACCGGCGCCCTACACTGTCGGAGTGGTGGTGACATTTGAGGACCCCGACCACTACAGTAAGTGTTAATATGTCTGTTATGTGTTGTGTTTGCTGGTTATGGACTCGTGTGAGTTAGACGCATAGCAAGGTGTGATGCTGTGGGCAAGTTTTTCACTTGTTCCATGAGTGGGAATGCAGTTCTCACATGTTTTGAGTTAGCCAATGCGTATCCAGAGGTATTATGTAGGGATTGTAGGACATCCCAGTCGGCCCCACTGTGAGTACAGGGGATAGTCATGTCTCTGACACTTGTATCACCAAGAGTCGCAATGGAAGTCAGCCCCTATTTAGTCAGCCTGTCAGACCCACGTTCTCTAAGATTGGTGGAGCTAATAGCTTCCCAATAGACATCTGCTTCACTATTTACCTACGTAATTTTGAAACAGTAGGTGGAACCTCCTAGCAGCATGTACTTCCACATATAGTGCATCAAGTCTGTGGAACCTGAGTGTAATGGCCTAGGTGTGCATGCAATTCATGATCATGGGTGTTCTAGCAACTCTGTGTCTGATGTAAGTCAGGCCTCACTGGAAGTATATGTTGTGTACTAAGTTCTGATTTTCCTGACATGTCTGACCCTATGAGTGCTCTAGGGTTTGCTGACTCCAAATTGTAGATAGACCTTACCTGTGGTGTGTCTGTAGAGACAAACATGTGTGGATTGGCCTATACACTCCTCGGTGTACATGTTGTTGGCAAATTATAGTTGTGAATCCACCGCCCCCCCCTCAAACAAGGCCATGGGTTTGTGAATGGGGTACCTAGTATTGATGCTACCAGTATGTTACACATACCTGTGAATAAGTGACGGTTTGGTTGCATAGTAGTATACACACTCAGGTTTGGCACTTGGTACCATACTGGAAAGTCCAGTTACAACTTGCAGACCATGTGGCTTTAGTTTTGCTTTCCGTACACTGACATTTGTAGCCCAGCTCTTGGTGGAGGATATGCAGCATGATTCTTAGATGTTAACTGTCAGAACTCAGATTGCAATTCAAGGCCAGTTGTTACCCATCTTGTGGGTTATGAATGTGCTTTGTGTGATGTGACCTTTGTTTGTCTGGCCTGCCATGTACTTCCTCAGGGACATTCGATGCTCTGTATCGTGATATGAGCTGTTAGAAGTACAGTAGATGTAATGTCTGATTAACTTGCTGTGCCGTTTCACACAATGCAGTTACTAATGTGGCATATCTGCATTTGTCTTCACAGCAGCTAACATGACTCCAGACCAGGTCCGTGAATTTCAGCATCGGGCCGTGCGATACCATCACATCCTGCTGGTGGAGTCGGGGTTCCGGAGGATGGCCCGGCGATATCGCCATGAACGTGCCTCCGGGGCATGGCGAGCCTTCCCACAGGGTGGGCATACTGTGCCCACCACAGCCACCACAGAAACAACCACCAATCAGAGCCAGGTGGCCCCACCCACAGCTGCCTCTGTTGAATCTACATCTGCTGGACTTCCTGGCCCCAGCATTGCCACCGGTGCAGGACAGCCCACACAGACCTCCTCCACCGGTACCCAGACTGCCACTGCTCCAGCTGTTGACCCTGCAGCCTTCAATAGATGTGAACACAAGATGGACAAAGTGCTGCGCAAGGTGAGCCACCTGAGCCGGGACGTGCAGCACATTAAACGGCGGGTCAAGGATATCAAGAGGACCCTCCGGAGGGCCAACCTCTAGACAGTTGAATAGATGGACATGATACTCTCCCCTCCCTCCTCTTTCCTTGTTCTTATAGTTAGTGGGCTTAGGGGGCTTAGTGTTAGGTTAGTGTAGGCTGTTAGTTTAGTCAGTGTTAGTGGGTAGGGGGTCCTGTTTGTTTCTTTTTTGACTTATTACATGTGTTGGTGGGTGGGGGTCTATGTTGGGGTTCTTGTGTGTAAAAAAAAAAATACAAAAAAAAGCAAAAAACATTTTTAAAAACAAATTACCCAAAAAAATATATTTGTTTAGGATAGTATAGTATGTGTTTAGCTTAGTATGTGTTGTCCTCAATGTGTCCCGTCTCATAAGGGGGCTGGGGGTTAGATGCTTAGAACGTTTCATTACGTGTGATAAGTAAGTGTAGCTTAGGTTAGTTAGGGACAGTTGTGGGTAATGAGTAGTCAGGGTAGATTAGGGTAGGTAAGATTTTTCCTTCAGTTTCCTCATCTATGGTTAGCTTTTAATAAATATTTGGTTACCCCTTAATAGTATGTGTTGAATGGTACTTGATCGTGGGTTTGGATTCCGTGTACATCTCTTTTGTACTATAACATCTGTGTCCAATGCTACAAACAAATCCCAACTGAGCTGTATGATTGGCAGCTAACCCAGAGCTACCTTGCAAAGTGTCTACCCTTTGTTGCAACCACCAATCACAGTTAATATGGATGACAATGTGTTTCTGTTGATAAGTGTGTTTTCAAAGTCACTAACAGTGCTTCCAGACTTGATATTGGGGAAACAGTTTTAGGTCTGACTGCAGTGTGATGATCATGCACACCCTTATAAGATGAGTTCTCATTGGCAATCTTGTATTCTTGTCTTCATGACCCTCATACATCATTTGTGACACAGTTCGGCATGATTACCTATTTGTATGTTGACTCAGACACCTTCATTTGTGCAGTTTTTTTTGTATTTACTTAGATTACTGTGGCATGTTTATTGTGTTATTTTTGCATGTTGACAACATTTAGCGTGCACTATTTGATGACTTAGTTATCCCCTGAGGAAGCATTCTTCTGTCCAACACAGCATGGTGGTGTATGGTTTCTCACTTCATAAGATTATTCCCTCAGGATGGGCAGAGTATGATGCAATCATGGTCACTGTGCAGATTTCTCTAACTACATAATATCTGGACAGTTGTATTGACAAGCTACGTTATTTGACAGTAGGGACATTTCATTTATCTACTGCGCAGTTGATATGTCACATTACCCAGAGACAGATTTGTTGTGTAAGTGCTATTTATTGAAAAGTGCTGTAGTGCTATATGTACATTGTCCATGATTGTGAGTCCATTATAGTGATATCTTCCAGTGTGATCCAACACAAGGGTTTACCAAAATGCTTTTGTCATGCTGGGGTTGCTGTTTCAGACAGTGCAGAGGGACAGACTTAGCCAATGAGTAGGAGAGAGACAATCACTGGGCTGGGTGACAAGTTATATAGTGGTTAGCAGAACAGTGCTTGAGTACAGTTGTTGTAAGACTGTCATGTTTCAAAACGCAGGACTTTGGTAATAGTTGGCCATGTGGCAGGGACCATTGCTTCCGGGTCATTTTCCTTGTGAATGTGATCTGTTCCATGTCTTCTTCTGATGTGTGTGTTGCCTGCTTTGTCTTTGTTGTTGTTGGTTGTGATGGGGCAACACACTCCTCAGTGTTAGAAGACGTGGAGTCAGACATCCCTGTGGCTGTTCCCTGTGAAGGTCTTAAGGGCAGTACTGCTGCAAGGAGGGCCTGCTGGTTCTTGAGAATAGCAGCCACATCACGATGGTAGGCAGCCAGGTCGGCCCTGAGGGGTTCAATGTTGCATTTGTGCACGCGTTGACAAGATTGCTGTTGTAGGTGTTGGGTCAACTGTATCCTGGGGTCTGTAGTGGCATCTGGGATCCATTTTGGCTCTCCTCTGGTGAAATGCCTGTGTTCGCTGTGTTTTTTGATGCTATTGCGTCAAAAAAAAGGCGCATATCCGGTTTGCGGTGTCGTAAATCGACCCACAGTCATTTCCGCCGCGTTAACGTTGTTTTCCTTTACGACTTGACGCCGCGGTGTGCGTCAAAAATAATGACTCCCACCTGTTGTTTGCGCCGCCGTGCGTCAAAGTATAAATCTGACGCCCGCACGGCGCACCAAAATGGCTTTAGCCGGTGGTAATATTTTTGACGAAAAACTGCGCCAGCGCAGTTTTGCGTCAAAAAGTATAAATATAGGCCAAAGTTTAAGCTCTGGACACCTAAAAGCGACACACCCCTTTACAACACCTTTTTTATCAGAAGAGTGAAAAGCTGAGTATAAAGCAACAAGATTCGAACCAGTCACCTCTCACTGCACTCTGTTTACCATTCCAGGAAAAATGTTTACAGGGTATCATACCAGCTATATCTGCCGGACAAGTGCATTCTCTAGTAAGCCGGCTTCGAGGCATGAAGGCACATGCTACTAAGATGATCTGTGTGCGTTCAGCACCTCGTAGAATAATGCTTCATGATGCTCTGGTTGTGATGCACTTGTTAATGAGATCTGTCTGTACCTGCTGTTCAAAAGATTGAATAACCATCATTGTAGGGTTAATGTGCCTGCTGCAAAACACTGGGTGGAACCTATAAATCACATTCTCAAATCCAAGCCAAGATGGTGCACTTGCCTGAAGCATTGAGGGAGCAGTAGGGTTGGAAAAGTGGGACCAAGAGAGACGCGAGGAGGAGGACAGGACTGCGGTAATAGGAAAGTGCATTGTGGATGTCATAATCTCATTGAAGGCAGTATCGCAGGACCAACTGCACTTTGTGGGTAGGAAAGCAAGGATGTGTCAATGTTTTTATCATTTTGATAGGGAAGTAAAGTATTGAATTTCACTGCTGCACGTCTGGATTATTACCACAAGCACTCCCTGTGGCAAGCTCAAATACTTGCATCTTTTCACCCCTCATAAACAAACAAGACAGCATGTCTTAGAAAGATAAGAGTTGCTTGATTTACAGCTGTTAGTACCCTTTTTATTTACTTTGTTTGAGGGGGCCCTTTTTATTTTGATGCCTATTTTCTGTCCCAGTCTGACCCTCGTAGGAAGTGGAAAGAGAAGGGTAGTGAGTAGGCAGGGGTCGAGGAGACACATGAGTATGCAGGGTATCGGATAAGGTCGGGTTGCAGCTGTACACAGCAAAAAACACAATGGCCCAAATTTAAGAAAAGTGGTGCTGCATTATATGTAGCGCCACTTTTCTTGTGCCAATCAGCGCCCCCCTAACACCACCCTGTGTGGCCGTATTAGGGGCAATTGCGTCAGCATTTTTGACGCTATTGATATATTGTGCAGGATAAGCGCCAAAATATTGGCGCTAATCCTGCAGAGTACGTATTGAAAACAATGGTATGCCCCCTTTTGACACCCGCTCTGCGCAGGCGTTAAAAATAGCCGTTAAAAATGGCTCCACTGCGACATTTTTTAGGTCCTCTAACAGGGGAACAACCCCCCTTGCATACATTATGCCTAGCACAGGCATAATGTGGCGCATAAGGGGTTACAAAGTAGCACCATGCACGCGTTGCGACACTTAGTAAAAATGGGGCGGCGAATTTGGCCTCGTTGGGCCACATTAGCGTCTTGAAAAATGACGATAATGTGGCGCAAGGAGGCGCCAGGCCCTCTTAAATCGGGACCAATATTTCAGTGACAGGTAGCTGGAGGCTAGTAGGAAGAGACCGTCACAAACAATGGCACAGAAAAGCAGTGCCTGCCCTCCTCCTGACTCAGACAATCCTCCGCCATGCACTCCTATTTATAGCATCTGAAAGTAAACAAGAGCCAAGATTACAAGTAGGCTGATGCACTTCGCGCGCTTTGTTGTTTTAACAATAAACACTGGAGCGCCTGAGGCAGGCCGCTGGACTGTCTGCTCTGAAGCTCAGTCAGAAACAGGCCTTCGTGACTAGGGTAAACAAAATACTGCCGGTATAAATCATGGCACGAGGCACTGAAAGCGTCCGGAGATAAATCACTACAACGTCACCTATTAACCTCGCGTGCACCGTGTCCCAAATTTAACTGGCACCAAACGAAGCTGGTGTCGGCTCCCCGGGAGATCATCTGTGACCGTTGTGAAGGTACAAACTGAAACACAGGCCCCAGTTTAGAGACCTCCCTTGCTCTATTGTGTGTTTATTGCAGGAGCAAATGATTTCTAAATGTCTTCTTGTACAAGTTTCATTTTCAGGACTTCTGGTTTGCACTTTATTAAAGGTTGGTCCTAACCTAATGGGGTGAAATGCGTTTAAGTTCTCACAGCTATAGCAGTTAGGGAAACGATACACTCACCGCCCCACAACCTCGCCTCCAAATCTGCGGCCTACCACCTCATCTCGCTCCAACTGGAAATTACCCCTATGTCCCTCGTCCTCCTCCTGGCATTACAAAGTGAGGTAATGTTACCTCATGACAGGAACAGAAACAGGAGCATTCATGACTGCTAGCCCACCCACCCCGACTGGGTGCCATAAAGGGGGTTGGCATTCCTGGTTCCTCCTTTTTCCTGTTTTTCAGTTTCATGTGATTGGAGAAAGGACATGGAAGGTCCTTGCTAGGTTTGAGACAATTACAGACATCACTTGCCTGTAGTGTGCAAGTCTCGAGCAGCGTGCCTAAGAAAGAACTGGAGCAGCATCCATCTCTTGGAGAGATAGGCCACAACCTGAAATGGATTGCTCCTTTTCCTTCTGGACGAAAACGGAGAATCCTTCTACCTCCCTTCACGTCACAACCCAAGCTCATCATCTGTGGAGTTTCCCGAAGGATCTTCCCTCAGCCCCACCCTCATCAACACCTACATGACCCTGCTGGCCAACATCGTAAGAGACTAAAGACTAAACATCATCTCCTCTGCTGACGAGACACAGCTTATCCTCTCACTATCCAAAGGCCACTACACGGCAAAGACCAACTTTCACCTCTGCATGACCAACATCGCCGACTAATGAAGGACAACTGCCTCAAATTGAACACAACAAAACTGAAGTCCTGTCATTCGGAAACTCCACCTTTCTGTGGTACAACTCCTGGTGGCTCGTAGGCCTAGGGCCCCACCAATGGAATAACAAAGGCCCCGTAAACCCCACACTGCGGGGGGGCCTGAATTCCAGGGGGACCCATCGGCACAGCAGCTGGCCTGAATGAGTCCGGAGGAGGGTCCCCCTCAGTGTTCTTTGCAGAGGGGCCCCCTCCAGTTTCGTTACGCAACTGCGTCCCACCCCGCCCAAAACCTAGAGGTCATAATTTGCAACAAACTAAACATGAAGAACGAGGTCAACGCAGTATTCGCCACCTGCTTCCTTACCTCTGCCTGGTATGTAGGATCCTCAAGTGGCTCCCCATCAACACCAGGCCCATCGTCACATAGGCCCTCATCAACAGCCACCTCGACTACGGTTACTCTCTGGACACCGGACTTACGACACACCTCGCTAAAAGACTTCAAATAATTCAGAACGCAGCAGTCAGGCTCATCCTTAACCTCACTAGACAAGCCCACTTATCCCCACACCTAAGGAACCTCCACTGGCTCCCCATACAGAAATTATGCCAATTCAAGCTGCTAACACTCTCCTACAAAGCCATACATATCCAAGGGCCAGCCTGCCTCAAACACTGACTGAACTTTCACCATCCCACCAGACATCTGTGCTCCACTTCTCTCTACATCGCCCACACAACCCGCCTCTGCTGTAGCAACTACGAAGGCCGCGTTTTCTCCTCTGTGGCAGCAAGATCCTGGAGCTGTCTCCCAGTCTATCCTAGGAACTCCCCTTCCATCCACGATTTCAGAAGAAACTCAAGACATTGCTCTTTGACTTAGACACTTGCAGCTGTCTCAGCGCCTGGATACCCCCATGGGTGATAAGTGCACTCTACAAATCCTTGATTGATTGATTGCTTGATGTCTTTCTCCTCTTGGGATTGTGTGGGGGATGGTGCCATCAATTCCTCCATTCGTGTTGGTCCGAGGGAGTTTCTGCTTGACTTCGCTCACGCATATTGGAATTGGTGCTGCACATGTGCGTTGCCTTGACACTGTAAGGATCATGCACGTCCTTTTGTTTTGCGGTGTCGGGACCATTGCGTCTTTTGTGACATCGGGACCAGCGTGCCTCCTTTACTATATATTGAAGTGCAGGTAAGCATTTTGCATTATTTAATGTGCGGGGAGCTGTGTTGTAGTGTTCTTGAACTGGCTATTTTATTTCCTATCATGGGCAAGTATACTTGATCAAGGGGACATACTTTCCCATCGCCATCTCATTCCCCAGGTCACTGCCTTTCTTCCAAATGCAGCAGTTGTGGGAAGGAGGAGGAGTAGGGGAGTCGGAGAATTGTTCTCCAAATGTAAGCTGCATTTAAAGATTCTTCTTCTACTTCCTCTCTTAAAATAAGAAAATAGAAGCAGTTTCAGATTCAACAGACTTCGATTCTGTGGAAGAAGCTTCTATTTCCACAGATTTTAAAGGCAAATACATATCTAAGGATATGATGGCAGACTTGTTGGCAATATTAGGGAAGTTTTCTCCTCTTAAAATGAAAGGAACCTTGTATGATTCTCTCCAGAGGCAATTTCAGAAACCTTCCTATTTGAAATTGCAAATGCATTAGATTATCATTAATGTTGTAAGGCAGGAATGGAAATATCCTGATAGGATCATTTTGCCAAGGCTTGTGAATAAGGTATATTTCCCGGAAAATACAGACTCCGTATTACCAGATACTGTGCATGTGGATTTGGTAGTGGCAAGTCTGGAAGGCCTCTTGTCCATAATAGAAGGAAACATTCAGAAGGACCCATCTGATAAAAAGTGGACTCTGCACTGAAGAAGATCTTTTCAGGAACCCATATACCCATGAGGGCTGGTATTTATAGAACTTATACAGCTCAATCCCTAAACAAAGATTTCAAGAATCTATTTTCGGCAATTCAAAATTAATCTGGGTGTCTGCCCTTGCTGGAGGATATGGAGAGCCAGATAAAATTTCTATCTGATATTCTTTTTGATGTGGCCAGGGCAGCAGTTCTCACAGGTGGACCTTCCTTTGCAGCGAGGAGAAATTTGTATCATAGGGACTGTGATGCTGCTAAGACGGCGGCCTCACTTAAAATGCCCTTTGAAAGTTTCAGGTTGTTAGATGTTGAGATAGAGGGCAAGTTCCCATCAAGTGTTCAAGGAAAGGAAACATTCATTATCCTTTCAATGTCAAACTTCAAGAAGTTCCAAATCTTCAAGATCAAAGTCTTCTTTTCGTTGAGCATTGAGACAGCAGCAGAATCAGGATCAATCTGCTAAGTCTCAAGGGTGATCATTTTCTTTTAAAACCTACAGGAAACAGAAGCAGGACACAGGGGTGACAAATTATCATTCCTGACGATACTGAGATGGTCAACTCTTTAACAAGGATCAGAGGACGGATTCAGTAATTTTGTTCTCAATCAGAACAGATAATGATGGATTATTGGGTTCTTCAAGACGTCAGGAGAGAGTATCAGACAGAGTTCTTCTCAGATCCAGTTTGTACTGGGACCACACATACTCCATTGCCTTGAAATCCAGTCAAATAGAGTGGTTTGTTTATTGGAGTCTTGACTATTCAGAGAAAAGGAGCCATTGTTCCAGTCCCCAAGGAGAAAGTAGGATGAGGGTTTGTACTCCATAACATTTCTTGTCCCAAAGTCCTCAGGGGATTATAACGTGGTCATCAACTTAAAGAACCTCAACAATTTCATCCAGGACATCAAGTTCAAATTGGAAACACTGAACAGAATTGATCCTCTGATACCGGCTGGCCATTTTCTCATAATCCTAAATCTCATGGCTGCTTACCTGCACATTCTAATTGCAAAGAGTCACCACAAGTACTTGAGCTTTTTGACAGAGGATTGTTACTGGCAGTTCAAAGGTCTCTTCTTTGAGCTGAAGGCAGCACGAAGGGTGTAGGAAGTTGGCTCTGTATATACTATTTCAAAGTAAGAAATAGTGTGCACAGAGTCCAAGGGTTCCCCTTAGAGGTAAGATAGTGGCAAAAAAAGATAATTCTAATGCTCTATTTTGTGTTAGTGTGGTCGAGCAGTAGGCTTATCAGAGGGTAGTGTTAAGCATTTGTTGTACACACACAGGCAATAAATGAGGAACACATACTCAAAGACTTACTCCAGGCCAATAGGTTTTTATATTGAAAAATTTATTTTCTTACTTTATTTTAAGAACCACAGGTTCAAGATTTACAAGTAATACTTCAAATGAAAGGTATTTCACTTAGATACTCTAGGAACTTTGAATGAACACAATATCATGTACAGTCTTTGTAAAAATGGCAATAAGCTATTTTAAAAGTGGACACTGCAAAAATCAACAGTTCTTGGGGGGAGGTAAGTAAAGGTTAGTTTTGCAGGTAAGTAAAACACTTACAAGTCTCAAAGTTGGGGCATAGGTTGCCCACCGTTTGGGGTTCAAGGCAACCCCAAAGTAACCAGACCAGCAGCTCAGGGCCAGTCAGGTGCAGAGGTCAAAGAGGTGCCCAAAACACATAGGCTTCAATGGAGAACAAGGGTGCCCTGGCTCCAGTCTACCAGCAGGTATGTACCCGCGTCCTCGGGGGGGCAGACCAGGGGGGTTTTGTAGGGCACCGGGGGGGGACACAGGCAGGCACAGAAAATACACCCTCAGCGGCACAGGGGTGGCCAGGTGCAGTGTGCAAACATGCGTCAGGTTTTAGATAGGAAGTAATGGAGGGACCCGGGGGTCACTTCAACGATGCAGGCGGGCACAGGGGGGGTCCTCGGGGTAGCCACCATCTGGGCTAGGCAGAGGGTCGCCTGGGGGTCGCTCCTGCACTGGAGTTCGGTTCCTTCAGGTCCTGGGGGCTGCGGGTGCTGTGTTGGTTCCAGGCGTCGGGTGCCTTGTTACAGTCGCGGTTAGGGGGAGCCTCTGGATTTCCTCTGCAGGCGTTGCTGCAGGGGCTCAGGGGGGTCGTCTCTGGCTATTCACGGGCTCGTAGTCACCGCGGAGTCCTCCCTGAACTGTTGGTTTTCTGCAGGTTGAGCTGGGGGCGTCGGGTGCAGAGTGGAAAGTCTCACGCTTCCTGTGGGAAACGTAAAGTCTTTAAAGTTGTTTCTTTGTTGCAAGACAGTTGCAGGTTGTTGAACAGGGCCTCTGTTCACTGGAGTTTCTTGGTCCTTGGTTGCAGGGCAGTCCTCTGAGGCTTCAGAGGTCGCTGGTCCCTGTTGGATGTGTCGCTGTTGCAGTTTTCTTCGAAGTTGGGAGACAGGCCGGTAGGGCTGGGGCCAAAGCAGTTGTCGTCTCCATCTTCACTGCAGGGCTTCAGGTCAGCAGTCCTTCTTCTTGTTAAGGTTGCAGGAATCTAGTTTCCTAGGTCCTGGGGAGCCCCTAAATACTGAATTTAGGGGTGTGTTTAGGTCTGGGAGGGCAGTAGCCAATGGCTACTGTCCTGAAGGGTGGTTACACCCTTTTTGTGCCTCCTCCCTGTGGGGAGGGGAGCACATCCCTAATTCTATTGGGGGAATCCTCCACTCACAAGATGGAGGATTTCTAAAAGTAAGGGTCACCTCAGCTCAGGACACCTTAGGGGCTGTCCTGACTGGTGGGTGGCTCCTCCTTGTTTTTCTAATTATCTCCTTCAGCCTTGCCGCCAAAAGTGGGGGCAGTGGCTGGAGGGGCGGGCATCTCCACCAGCTGGGATGCCCTGTGGCGCTGTAACAAAAGGGGTGAGCCTTTGAGGCTCACCGCCAGGTGTTATAGGTCCTGCAGGGGGAGGTGAGAAGCTCCTCCACCCAGTACAGGCTTTGTTCCTGGCCACAGAGTGACAAAGGCACTCTCCCCATGTGGCCAGCAACATGTCTGGTGTGTTGCAGGCTGGCAGAAACTAGTCAGCCTACACTGGAAGTCGGGTATGTTTTCAGGGGGCATCTCTAAGATGCCCTCTGAGTGTATTTTACAATAAATTGTACACTGGCATCAGTGTGCATTTATTGTGCTGAGAAGTTTGATACCAAACTTCCCAGTTTTCAGTGTAGCCATTATGGAACTGTGGAGTTTGTGTATGACAACTCCCAGACCATATACTCTTATGGCTACCCTGCACTTACAATGTCTAAGGTTTTGCTTAGACACTGTAGGGGCATAGTGCTCATGCACATATGTCCTCACCTGTGGTATAGTGCACCCTGCCTTAGGGCTGTAAGGCCTGCTAGAGGGGTGACTTACCTATGCTACAGGCAGTGTGAGGTAGGCATGGCACTCTGAGGGGAGTGCCATGTCGACTTAGTCATTTTCTCCCCATCAGCACACACAAGCTGTGAGGCAGTGTGCATGTGCTGAGTGAGGGGTCCCCAGGGTGGCATAAGACATGCTGCAGCCCTTAGAGACCTTCTCTGGCATTAGGGCCCTTGGTACCAGGGGTACCAGTTACAAGGGACTTACCTCAGTGCCAGGGTTGTGCCAATTGTGGAAACAAATGTACAGTTTAGGGAAAGAACACTGGTGCTGGGGCCTGGTTAGCAGGGTCTCAGCACACTTTCAAGTCGTAACTTAGCATCAGCAAAGGCAAAAGTCAGGGGGTAACCATGCAAGGAGGCATTTCCTTACAAAGGGGCTTCACAAAAATGGTGGTGCATCTTCATCTCTTTGGGATTCCTGTATTCCCTTACCTGGATGGCTGGTTAATGCATGTAGCAAACATAGAACAGATCCAGTGGTTTTGGGGACAGACAAAAGCAATTATCTCCCATGTTGGTCTTTTACCGAACATTCCCAAGTGTCAGCTTTCTATCTCCAGAGATCTGGTGTTCAATGGGGCCCAATTCAGAACAAGGAAAAAAGGACCTTGCATCTTAATTCAATGATTCTCTATGTTCTATCCAGAGATCAGGCCCCTGCAAAGCTTTGGCTGGAAGTGCACGGCCACATGACAGCAACTGTTCATAGGGTTCAGTGGACAAGGCTCCACCTGTGTCCTCTTCTGTGGCATCTCAACAGTCATTCGTCCTCTTGGATGGATTAACTAGACAAGATGGTTCCTCTGTCCCCGAAGGTCAGACACAGCCTTCTTTGGTAGTTGTATTCCTAAAATCTTTCCAAAGGAATGAGGATGCAAAGGATTCACCAGAAGTACTAATAATGGATGTAAGCAGTCTGGATTAGGGTGCAACACTGCTGGACAAGTCCTGTCAGTGCTAATGGTCATTTCTGGAGTGTCGCAAGTCATCGAACTGGAGGGAGCTAATGGTGATCATATGGCCTTGAAATAGTTTCAACATCTAATGAGGAAGAATGTATTAGTCAAAAGACACAACACGGTGGCAGGTACCTATATAAGTCATCAAGGAAGCACCTGTTTCAAGTCTCTCAACAAAATTGTAGTTCAGTTGGGTACTGAGGCAGAACAGAACTTGTCAAACCTGTTAGCCATCCAGACCAGAGGAAGGATAATGTGTTATCCTACAATCTCAGCAAGACGTTCCCATGTTCCCAGGAGCTAACGTTGTCCAGCATGACATTTTAAAGTGTATGCAAAAGTTTACAGAGACTTTGGGGGTCATTCTTACTTAAAGTAACCCCGTCAGAACACCGCACCGCGGTCAAAAGACAGCTGCGGTGATTCTGAGATTTGCCCTGGGCCAAAAGGCCGCCCGCCAGCCCAGGGCAAATCAACCTTCCCACGAGGACGCCGGCTCAGAATTGAGCCGGCGTAGTGGGAAGGTGCGACGGGTGCAGTGGCACCCGTCGCGTATTTCAGTGTCTGCATAGCAGACACTGAAATACTTTGCGGGGCCCTCTTACGGGGGCCCCTGCAGTGCCCATGCCAATGGCATGGGCACTGCAGGGGCCCCCAGGGGCCCCGCGGCACCCCCTACCGCCATGAACAGGATGGCGGTAGGGGGTGTCTGAATCCCCAAGGCGGCGGAGCGCGCTCCGCCGCCATGGAGGATTCAGAAGGGCAGCGGTAAACCGGCGGGTGAACCGCCGCGGTCAGAATGCCCTTCGGAGCACCGCCGGTCTGTCGCGGTGCTCCCGTGGCCGGTGACCCTGACGGTCACCGGCCGCCAGGGTCAGAATCAGGCCCTTTATCTGGATCTGTTTGCATCAAAGAATAATACTGCACTTCACAAATTCTGCAGAATGTTTCCAGAGGAGCAAGCCTGGAGATTGGAGGCATTGGTGTTGAAATGGTTGGATCAACTTTTCTAAGCTTTTCCTCCCATCCCGTTAATACAGAGGGTACTATTCAAGTTCCAGGAGGGGAAGAGAGATCTGATTCTTGTGCTGCCGTACTGCCAATGGAGATCATGGTTTCCTCTGCTGAAGTCCCTGGCTCTTTTTCCACCTTAGGTACTTCTGAAGTCCCTGTCATCACTCAGACCTTCTCCTCTATTCCTCTGACTTCAGCTATCTCTGTTGTTTTGGAAGTTGAGAAATCCAGTCATGACTTCATGGACAATTTATCATACAGCAGGAAGCCAAGGTTTTTAACCTTGGAGGATAGGGCCGGCAGAGCACCCAAGGTTACTGGCCAAAACTGTAGGCCCCAAAGTGCCAGATTTTTCCCAACCACAGTACCTCTGTCTTGTCTCCATTAACTTTGAGTGAGTTGTTGTTTTTTTCACATGGCAACCTGGACCAGGCAGGAGTTCAAGGCCTCAGGACTGTGGTCTTGACCAGATGACAGGAGAATTAGATTTGCGTGTCATCAGCATATGAAAATAAGGTGAGACTGCAGCTTTCAACCAAGTCAGCCAATGGGTGTACATAGATGTTAAATTATGCTGGGCTTAGGGTGGAACCTTGGAGAACCCCTGAGGTAAGGGCATGCCGTTTGGAAGAGGTACTGACTGAAGTAACCTGGCAGGAGCAATCCTTTAAAAAGGATGTCATCCAGGCCGGTGCTGTCCCTTGGAGACCTAGAATAACTAACCTCTCTACGAGAATAGCATGATGCACACTATCAAAGGCCATGCTGAGCTCGAGTAAGATCAGCGTGGCCGTCTCACCTTCATCCTGGAGCCATCTAAGGTGTTCAGTGACTCCTAGCAGGAAAGATTCAGTGCTGTGTCCAGCTCTGAAACCAGATTGAAAGGGGTGAAGGTAATTTTGGAACTCCACAAAAATGGCAAGTTTTTATCCATGATATTGGACATGATGAGAAGCATTGAAATTGGTCTATAATTAAACCATATTGAAGGGTACAAATTGGATTTTTAGGAGGGGCACAACCATTGCATGTTTCCATGCCAATGGGATATACCACTCCTGTTAGGAGGAATTGAGGAGTCCCACTGATAGCTGCAATATATCCACACCTAAAGAGCTTGGCTTGGCAGGGATAAAGGATCTATAGGGGGACAAGACTTCACTGTTTGCAGCAGTAACAAAAATAAGGGCAGGTTAATAGTGGCTCAACCTTCCAATTTCTGGAGATCTTGTGAGGTGGCTGGGATGTTCAAGTCCTCAATGGCAGGAGGTGGTAGGCTGTTGTTTGACCAGGAAATGTCACTCCAGCCCACATTCCATGATTGTAGGCTATCTGACACCTTTTCAACAAAGAAAAACACCAGTTTCTCACACTGAGGCTGGGACAATACAGGCTCAGGTGAAACCTTTTTGGTGTCAGAGAGTTGCTTAACCACTCTAAAAAGGGTTTTGGGACAGTGTTGGGCTGATGTGATTTGCTCGAAATAGAAAGTGGCCCGGGCAGTTCGGCAGTAACCGGGATAATTTCTCAGTGCTGATTTGTATTTGAGCTTGCTGTCCTCATCGGAGGTGAGCCTCCAGGACCTCTCCAGGCCCTTGTATCTTGTTTTCTGTGCCCATAAGAGAAATACTATTAGAGGCAATGTATAAAGTATTTATGCAGCACTTCAAACAGTAATATGGAAATGCAATACAAGAAAAATCCCACACCAATTTAGAAAACTGAAGTAAAATGTAATAAATAATTTTAGGCCAAAATAACAAAAATCCAATCATTAGAACTGGTGGTATGCAATTTTCAAGATTTAAGTGAAAATAGTGCCTGAAAGCACAAAGCACCAGCTGTCGGTATCTGGTCGCTTCAGACCAATACATAGTCACAACTTCAGGCCAACTGCGACAAGTGAACAGACCTAATACAGGGACCATGTTAGGCCCACTGAGGATGCATCGTGCAGCAGCAGTTCTAAGGAAGCTTTGGGACTGCAATACGAGGTCCTGCATCATTACCGAGGATGCCATTGATGATGGCTTGCGATGTGAAGTCCTGGGTCGAGGATGCATCACGCAGCGATGGTTCCAAGGCGCTGTGGTTGTGATGCAGTGTATTGCGTCTTTGTCAAAGGTGCTGTCGACAGAGGCTTGTGATGTGAAGTCTGACACTGAGGATGTCGTACAACTGTGGTTCCCAGGTGCTGAAATGTGATATCAGGCATCAGGAATGCATCTCTCAGTGGCAGTTTCGATGCAGGGCTGTGTCGCTTCTGCACAAAAGACCACAGCTGAGCTGGCAGAGCACCTTCAGACCAACTTTCAAGGGTAAAGGACTGGGACGGCACCACTTGGGGGCAAGATTCACAACAGATAGAGTCCAGGTGCTGGGTTCAAGGTGGTTGGAGCTTTTTTATGTCCATGAGGCTCTGATCAGGAGGCCAGCCAGCTAGCCTGTGGAGTCACTTTGGAGGTCCTAGGTTCAAGATGCAGGTTCAGACCTTCCAACGTAGACAGCAGGGCAGCAAAGTAGCAGTCCTTCTTGCAGAGCAGCACAGCAGTCCTTCCAAGTCTTCAACAGATCCAGGCGTTTTTTTAAGAGATGGATCTGAGGGTCCAATACTTATACTTGGTGCCAGCCATGAAGTTAGAGAAGGTTCTAGAGGCTTCCACCCCCAGAGGTGTTTGAAATTTCCTTCTTCCCAGCCCCGGCTCCAGCTTATCTGGGGCACAAAAGTCTAGTGTCAAACTCTTTATGATTGCTCTCAGGCAGAGGCTTTGTGATGTGCAGGTGTGGTATGTTAAAACTCCTCCTCCCTATCAAGTCACAGATGGCCATCCTGCCAACACTGTATGGGAGCAATTAGCAAAGACCAACTGCCAGTTGCACCTGGTCAAGTAACCCAGGATACAGGCTGCAGGCACCAAATGGTTGGGACAAGAAAATGACAACTTTTTCAAAGTGGCATTTTCAGAATTGTGACTTAAAATCTAACTTTTCCAATAAAGAAGATTTTAAATAATAATTCTTTAGACACTAGACTCAACATTCCTACCTGCTCCTAATTGAAAGTTATCACTTATTAAACGTAATAAGGTAATCCAATGTTATCCTATCGGGGAGACAGGCCTTGCAGTACTGAGAACCAAATGTAAGATTTTCTTACTACCAAGACACAGTTAAAAGTACATCTCCAACTTTTAAAAACACTGCATCCTGCTGTATGGGCTATTTAAGGCATACTATAGTGGTGACTTATATGTGTGAAAAAGGAAGGTTTAGGCTTGGTAAAAGGCTTATTTTGCCAAGTTGCAATGGCAGGTTAAACTGTACACACAGGCTGCAACGGGAGGCCTGAGAAATGTTTAAAAGGTGGGTGACACAATAAATGCTGCAGGCCCACTAGTAGCATTTAATTTACAGACCCAGGTTGTCATTCCTGCCTTTACAGGGAAGACATAAACAATCTAAACAGAGAGCTGACGTCCCGTCTGGTATCACGGGATAGAGGCCATATTGTTTAGGCAGACTATTTAGATGCTGAGGAAGCCAGAAGGGACGCTTGTCGTTCCAGTCTTCCACCGCACTTGCATCCGGAGTTTCTCACCTGACTCATTTCTTCTTCGGCGTTCGTGGCTGTGGTCCTCCGGCAGCTTCATCCACTTCCTTGCTCATATTTTCTTCAATCGCAGCATACCTCATCCTCACCCGCATAACTTTCAACAGCAAAATAGCTCATCAATGAGAGCTGAAAAGAAAAGCAGAAACAAAGAAATTGTAAACTCTGAAGGCGGGACCTGTGCTTGCGCGCACTAGCGTGACTTATCTGTATTGGGAAGCTTTTTCTTATTCTGCAAGTTCTGACAAGCTTTGTTCTGTATGCTGGCACTGTACTGATAACACTCTCTGCAGCTACATGGATGCATACAATTTTACACTAGAGTTGTGGCCATAATAAAGTGATTTGCTGACATTGTATAAGATATACGTATATGCTTATATTAACTGCATGCAATACGTTCTAATACAGTTTTGGCAAGACTGTAATTGCCATGAATTAAAGTCTATGTGTTTGATAGTAATGTAGCATAATATGTGTCTGGTGATTGATTTCAACTTACCAGGTTATTGTAACCTGATTCCCTGAACGTTGAAGGTTTTCACTGTGCATTACCCTATAGAGATTGATGGCATATGTCTAAGTTTTATTTATGTCTGTGGTAATCTATTTGTATTTCCTACAAGACATCAGTACATAGGTACAAGGCACTTTAAGGTATACATTGTGCTATGTAGCGTCTTTCATGTTATTTTAGTAAATGTTTGTTTCTCATATCTGCTATAGACAGACTAACAATTTACTACTCATATACATACCTGCAGATTATCCAGATCCAGGGGTTCCTGTCTGTTATTATCCTTGCCATAGCCATCTCTTGACAATCTAGAGATAGGCAGCGAAAGGGGAGCAACCAGGGTGTCTTCTGGGAGATCAATACATTCAAAACATTTATCTTAAATCTCGTCCTCTCTGAACCGCCGCGGTCAGAATGCCCTTCGGAGCACCGCCGGTCTGTCGGCGGTGCTCCCGTGGCCGGTGACCCTGACGGTCACCGGCCGCCAGGGTCAGAATCAGGCCCTTTATCTGGATCTGTTTGCATCAAAGAATAATACTGCACTTCACAAATTCTGCAGAATGTTTCCAGAGGAGCAAGCCTGGAGATTGGAGGCATTGGTGTTGAAATGGTTGGATCAACTTTTCTAAGCTTTTCCTCCCATCCCGTTAATACAGAGGGTACTATTCAAGTTCCAGGAGGGGAAGAGAGATCTGATTCTTGTGCTGCCGTACTGCCAATGGAGATCATGGTTTCCTCTGCTGAAGTCCCTGGCTCTTTTTCCACCTTAGGTACTTCTGAAGTCCCTGTCATCACTCAGACCTTCTCCTCTATTCCTCTGACTTCAGCTATCTCTGTTGTTTTGGAAGTTGAGAAATCCAGTCATGACTTCATGGACAATTTATCATACAGCAGGAAGCCAAGGTTTTTAACCTTGGAGGATAGGGCCGGCAGAGCACCCAAGGTTACTGGCCAAAACTGTAGGCCCCAAAGTGCCAGATTTTTCCCAACCACAGTACCTCTGTCTTGTCTCCATTAACTTTGAGTGAGTTGTTGTTTTTTTCACATGGCAACCTGGACCAGGCAGGAGTTCAAGGCCTCAGGACTGTGGTCTTGACCAGATGACAGGAGAATTAGATTTGCGTGTCATCAGCATATGAAAATAAGGTGAGACTGCAGCTTTCAACCAAGTCAGCCAATGGGTGTACATAGATGTTAAATTATGCTGGGCTTAGGGTGGAACCTTGGAGAACCCCTGAGGTAAGGGCATGCCGTTTGGAAGAGGTACTGACTGAAGTAACCTGGCAGGAGCAATCCTTTAAAAAGGATGTCATCCAGGCCGGTGCTGTCCCTTGGAGACCTAGAATAGCTAACCTCTCTACGAGAATAGCATGATGCACACTATCAAAGGCCATGCTGAGCTCGAGTAAGATCAGCGTGGCCGTCTCACCTTCATCCTGGAGCCATCTAAGGTGTTCAGTGACTCCTAGCAGGAAAGATTCAGTGCTGTGTCCAGCTCTGAAACCAGATTGAAAGGGGTGAAGGTAATTTTGGAACTCCACAAAAATGGCAAGTTTTTATCCATGATATTGGACATGATGAGAAGCATTGAAATTGGTCTATAATTAAACCATATTGAAGGGTACAAATTGGATTTTTAGGAGGGGCACAACCATTGCATGTTTCCATGCCAATGGGATATACCACTCCTGTTAGGAGGAATTGAGGAGTCCCACTGATAGCTGCAATATATCCACACCTAAAGAGCTTGGCTTGGCAGGGATAAAGGATCTATAGGGGGACAAGACTTCACTATTTGCAGCAGTAACAAAAATAAGGGCAGGTTAATAGTGGCTCAACCTTCCAATTTCTGGAGATCTTGTGAGGTGGCTGGGATGTTCAAGTCCTCAATGGCAGGAGGTGGTAGGCTGTTGTTTGACCAGGAAATGTCACTCCAGCCCACATTCCATGATTGTAGGCTATCTGACACCTTTTCAACAAAGAAAAACACCAGTTTCTCACACTGAGGCTGGGACAATACAGGCTCAGGTGAAACCTTTTTGGTGTCAGAGAGTTGCTTAACCACTCTAAAAAGGGTTTTGGGACAGTGTTGGGCTGATGTGATTTGCTCGAAATAGAAAGTGGCCCGGGCAGTTCGGCAGTAACCGGGATAATTTCTCAGTGCTGATTTGTATTTGAGCTTGCTGTCCTCATCGGAGGTGAGCCTCCAGGACCTCTCCAGGCCCTTGTATCTTGTTTTCTGTGCCCATAAGAGAAATACTATTAGAGGCAATGTATAAAGTATTTATGCAGCACTTCAAACAGTAATATGGAAATGCAATACAAGAAAAATCCCACACCAATTTAGAAAACTGAAGTAAAATGTAATAAATAATTTTAGGCCAAAATAACAAAAATCCAATCATTAGAACTGGTGGTATGCAATTTTCAAGATTTAAGTGAAAATAGTGCCTGAAAGCACAAAGCACCAGCTGTCGGTATCTGGTCGCTTCAGACCAATACATAGTCACAACTTCAGGCCAACTGCGACAAGTGAACAGACCTAATACAGGGACCATGTTAGGCCCACTGAGGATGCCTCGTGCAGCAGCAGTTCTAAGGAAGCTTTGGGACTGCAATACGAGGTCCTGCATCATTACCGAGGATGCCATTGATGATGGCTTGCGATGTGAAGTCCTGGGTCGAGGATGCATCACGCAGCGATGGTTCCAAGGCGCTGTGGTTGTGATGCAGTGTATTGCGTCTTTGTCAAAGGTGCTGTCGACAGAGGCTTGTGATGTGAAGTCTGACACTGAGGATGTCGTACAACTGTGGTTCCCAGGTGCTGAAATGTGATATCAGGCATCAGGAATGCATCTCTCAGTGGCAGTTTCGATGCAGGGCTGTGTCGCTTCTGCACAAAAGACCACAGCTGAGCTGGCAGAGCACCTTCAGACCAACTTTCAAGGGTAAAGGACTGGGACGGCACCACTTGGGGGCAAGATTCACAACAGATAGAGTCCAGGTGCTGGGTTCAAGGTGGTTGGAGCTTTTTTATGTCCATGAGGCTCTGATCAGGAGGCCAGCCAGCTAGCCTGTGGAGTCACTTTGGAGGTCCTAGGTTCAAGATGCAGGTTCAGACCTTCCAACGTAGACAGCAGGGCAGCAAAGTAGCAGTCCTTCTTGCAGAGCAGCACAGCAGTCCTTCCAAGTCTTCAACAGATCCAGGCGTTTTTTTAAGAGATGGATCTGAGGGTCCAATACTTATACTTGGTGCCAGCCATGAAGTTAGAGAAGGTTCTAGAGGCTTCCACCCCCAGAGGTGTTTGAAATTTCCTTCTTCCCAGCCCCGGCTCCAGCTTATCTGGGGCACAAAAGTCTAGTGTCAAACTCTTTATGATTGCTCTCAGGCAGAGGCTTTGTGATGTGCAGGTGTGGTATGTTAAAACTCCTCCTCCCTATCAAGTCACAGATGGCCATCCTGCCAACACTGTATGGGAGCAATTAGCAAAGACCAACTGCCAGTTGCACCTGGTCAAGTAACCCAGGATACAGGCTGCAGGCACCAAATGGTTGGGACAAGAAAATGACAACTTTTTAAAAGTGGCATTTTCAGAATTGTGACTTAAAATCTAACTTTTCCAATAAAGAAGATTTTAAATTATAATTCTTTAGACACTAGACTCAACATTCCTACCTGCTCCTAATTGAAAGTTATCACTTATTAAACGTAATAAGGTAATCCAATGTTATCCTATCGGGGAGACAGGCCTTGCAGTACTGAGAACCAAATGTAAGATTTTCTTACTACCAAGACACAGTTAAAAGTACATCTCCAACTTTTAAAAACACTGCATCCTGCTGTATGGGCTATTTAAGGCATACTATAGTGGTGACTTATATGTGTGAAAAAGGAAGGTTTAGGCTTGGTAAAAGGCTTATTTTGCCAAGTTGCAATGGCAGGTTAAACTGTACACACAGGCTGCAACGGGAGGCCTGAGAAATGTTTAAAAGGTGGGTGACACAATAAATGCTGCAGGCCCACTAGTAGCATTTAATTTACAGACCCAGGTTGTCATTCCTGCCTTTACAGGGAAGACATAAACAATCTAAACAGAGAGCTGACGTCCCGTCTGGTATCACGGGATAGAGGCCATATTGTTTAGGCAGACTATTTAGATGCTGAGGAAGCCAGAAGGGACGCTTGTCGTTCCAGTCTTCCACCGCACTTGCATCCGGAGTTTCTCACCTGACTCATTTCTTCTTCGGCGTTCGTGGCTGTGGTCCTCCGGCAGCTTCATCCACTTCCTTGCTCATATTTTCTTCAATCGCAGCATACCTCATCCTCACCCGCATAACTTTCAACAGCAAAATAGCTCATCAATGAGAGCTGAAAAGAAAAGCAGAAACAAAGAAATTGTAAACTCTGAAGGCGGGCCCTGTGCTTGCGCGCACTAGCGTGACTTATCTGTATTGGGAAGCTTTTTTTATTCTGCAAGTTCTGACAAGCTTTGTTCTGTATGCTGGCACTGTACTGATAACACTCTCTGCAGCTACATGGATGCATACAATTTTACACTAGAGTTGTGGCCATAATAAAGTGATTTGCTGACATTGTATAAGATATACGTATATGCTTATATTAACTGCATGCAATACGTTCTAATACAGTTTTGGCAAGACTGTAATTGCCATGAATTAAAGTCTATGTGTTTGATAGTAATGTAGCATAATATGTGTCTGGTGATTGATTTCAACTTACCAGGTTATTGTAACCTGATTCCCTGAACGTTGAAGGTTTTCACTGTGCATTACCCTATAGAGATTGATGGCATATGTCTAAGTTTTATTTATGTCTGTGGTAATCTATTTGTATTTCCTACAAGACATCAGTACATAGGTACAAGGCACTTTAAGGTATACATTGTGCTATGTAGCGTCTTTCATGTTATTTTAGTAAATGTTTGTTTCTCATATCTGCTATAGACAGACTAACAATTTACTACTCATATACATACCTGCAGATTATCCAGATCCAGGGGTTCCTGTCTGTTATTATCCTTGCCATAGCCATCTCTTGACAATCTAGAGATAGGCAGCGAAAGGGGAGCAACCAGGGTGTCTTCTGGGAGATCAATACATTCAAAACATTTATCTTAAATCTCGTCCTCTCAGGAGTGACGCGCAGAGTATTCCAGGCAGCAGTCGTCCAAGGAAGGTCCTAGGAACCAAAGCTGTGTCTTGTCTCTCAAACTCCCCTTTCCCCCATTGCTAAATAATTGTATTTGTAATTGTATTTTCTAAGTTTGTGCCACTTTTGGGTCAATCAATTACACAAATGTGACGCAAAAAAAGTATAAATATGGGCCTTAGTGGTTAAATTAGACCATCGACTATCTGAGAGATGATCTGATTGAGGGCATTCAGAATCTAAAGTATTGGTTGTCAGAGAAAGGAAGCCAGATGCTAGTAAAGTTCTGGATGGAGTAGAACCTATGCAAATAGGCAGCATTAGAGGGCCTTTAATGAAGAAAGAAAGACAGTGATGCACAGAAATGGATCTCTGCCTGTATTGTGGTAAAAAAGGACACTTCCTAAGGGATTGCATAAGCAAACCTAAAAGAAAATACAAAGCGGGAAACTAGGAAGCTTGAAACTGTGGGGACAACTTTACAGAGCTCTAATTCTTTTGTCCCCAAAACATTAGGCCAAACCTGTAGAGATCAGGATTATCAACATTTCTATGTATCTGCCTAGCTCCAATGGAGATCTAAAACCATGATGTTCCGTATTCTGATACGTATCAAGGCAATTTCCTTGATATTGGCTAACAAACATGGCATATACCGCCTTCTTAAAGACCATCTCGAAATAGTGAAAACCATTGATGGTAGCAAATTGATTTCAGGACTAATTATTCATGTTTCTGAAGACCTGATTCTACCCTACAAGAAAGTCATGTAGAAACAATGAGGTTTGGTTTAAGTAAGGCACCACAGTTTCAGGCTACACTCAAAATGCCTTGGTTACAAAAACACAATCCTGTGATTGATTGGGTTAAATGCGCTATCACCTTGCATTCTTCGTATTGTAACCAGAACTGTTGGAAACATGTCTCCCTGAGTCGCCCGTCACTGGGTGCTGTTGATATCAAAACCAGTGTGTTATCTGAACTACCTCCTTGTTACAGAGATCTTACTGAAGTGGGCAATAAGGTAAAGGCTACTCTTCTCACTCCTCACAGACCTTACGATTGCCGTATTGATCTACAACCTGGTGCACATATATCATGTAGTCAAATTTATGCACAGAAGAAGAGAACCAACACTTAAGGCAATATTTGGATTAAATGTTAGCCTTTGGGTTTATTAGGCCTTCAAGATCTCCTGCCTCTTCTCCTCTGTTTTCATCCTTTAAAAGGAGGGTGATCTTACTCCCTGTATTGACTACAGAGCCCTGAATTCTGGAACATAAAAATCGGTATCCCCTACCTTTGATACCCACACTATTGGATCAGGCTAAAACCACTACAATCTTCGCTAAGCTTGACTTAAGTGGAATGTATCATTTGGTCTGCGTGAGAGAAGGGGATGAATGGAAGACAGCTTTTTCACCAAATTTGGTTTATATGAATATTTGGTGATGCCATTTAGGCTATGCAATGCTACTGCAGCATTTCAATATTTTGTTAACAAAGTCCTCTGACAGAATCTAGATGTGTGTACCGTAGCATAAATAGATGACACTCTCATATAATCAAATACCCTTTCTGAGCACAAAGAACACATTAAGAATATTCTCAAAAAACTAAGAGAGAATAACCTGTACATCAAACTGGAAAAATATGCATTTAATTTCCCTGAAGTAAATTTTCTGGGTTATGTTAGATCAGCATGAGAAATCAAAATGGACCCCTTAAAAGTTAAGGCCCTGGTACAATGTACCTCACCTCAGAACATAAAAGACATCCAAACCTTTTTGGGTTTTGCCAACTTTTATTGAAGGTTCATAGGCCATTTCTGCACATTAGTCTCCCCGATTACTAGATTGTTACGGAAGGAAGTCAAATTTCAGTGGACTGAGGATGCAGAAAAGACTTTCCAAAACTTAAAGACACGTTTTATGCAATTTTCAGTGATACACCATCCTGATTTCAAACACCCTAACATAGTCGAGGTCAATGCATTACAAGTACCCTCAGGATGGGTACTCTCACAAAGAGACAGTGTTACTAGGGAGCTACATGTAGTTGTCTACTTTTCCCACAAACTGAATCCTGCAGAAATAAACTATTCAGTGGGTGATATATAACTCCTAGCAATCAAGAAGGCATTTGAAGAGTGGAGACACTATCTGCTAGGTAATTTATACACGGTTACTGTATTAACAGATCACTGAAATTTAAACTTCTTGAAATCTACTAGAGTTTTGTCCACATGACAATTACTTTGAACTCAATTCTTTAATCGCTATTATTTTATTATTCAGTACCAATGTGGTCAGCGCCATGGCAAAGCCAACAAACTTTCCCGTTTAGGTCATGAGTACGTAGAACAGAAATGTCAACCATTTCATATAAATCCATTGGAACACATTGGGGGTCATTCTGACCCCGGCGGCCGGGGTCGGCGGGAGCACCGCCAACAGGCTGGCGGTGCTCCCCAGGGTATTCTGACCGCGGCGGTTCAGCCGCGGCCAGAAAGGGAAAACCGGCAGTATGGGGTGTCATGGGGCCCCCGTAAGAGGGCCCCACCCTGAATTTCAGTGTCTGCTTAGCAGACACTGAAATTCGCGACGGGTGCTACTGCACCCGTCGCACATCCTCCACTCCGCCGGCTCCATTCGGAGCAAGCATCCTCATGGAGGGGTGTTTCCCACTGGGCTGGCGGGCAGCCTTTTGGCGGTCGCTCGCCAGCCCAGTGGGAAACCCAGAATACCCGCGGCGGTCAGAATGACCCCCATTATGTTCACAACAAGAATTTCATGACATAGGTCTTAGTGGAACACAGAAAAGGGGATGCTGCACAACTCATTCACACACAAGAAGGGAAGACCATCAATGATTTGGTATATATAAAGGGAGCCTTGTACATACCCACTTCTGATCTTCAGCAACAACATTTAAAAGGGTGTCATTCACAGTCATTGTCAGGACATCCGGGAGAGAGGAAATCCCTTGAGCTGGCCAAACAATATTTTTAGTGGCCGACCATCTCCAATGACACCAAGAGATACATCCAGAATCGTGACATTTGTGCCCAGAGCAAAAGCTCACACCAAGCCAAGCCCCTACTGGGTTACTGACTCCTCTACCCACTCTGCCAGCACCAAGGCAAACTGACTCTTTTGATTTTGTAGTGGACGTGCCAAAAACTACAAACGGTTATACTATTATATATGTCACAGTGGACCATCTTACATAGATGCCTCATTTTAGTCCTTTTCAGGTGTTCCCTACTGCCAAAGAATTTGCTGTAGTACTTCTACAGGCTGTGGTTCGTTTACACGGACTACCATCTGTACTCATATAAGATAGAGGACCCCAATTCATCTCTAAATTCTGGAGAGCTCTTTGGAGTGTGCTGAAGATGGAGGTCCGGTGATCCTTGACTCATCATCCCCAAACAGATGGACAGACTGAGAGGGTTAACCAATGCATGGAACAATATCTACGATGTCAATTATTACAAGGTACATTGGATTGGGCTGATTATATCTGGGTATTGGAATTCACATTTAACAATGCTACAAACAGTTCCAGTGGGTTTACGCCATTCTGCTTTAATTATGGCTATCATCCCCGATTTCTTGGCCATTGAACACATACCTATTTCCACAGTTGCCACAGTTCCTGCTGTGCAAGAGCTAGCAAAGAAATTACCGGACATCCATGATGAGGCTCACAAGAATATTGTCACAGCTAAAGCTCAGTATATGTCTTATGCGGATAAACACCGTTGACCATGCCCTGTGTTATAGGAAGGTCAAGAAGTGTGGCTTTCCACAAAGGATATATGTTTGAGAGGTCCCCAAAAATTCCAACTTCGATACATTGGACCTTTCAGGATCCTCAAAAAGGTAAATAAAATGGCCAAGAAGTTGAACTTACCTCCGCCCCTATGGATAAACCCTGTTTTTCAGGTTTCTCTGTTAAAATCAGTTAGCCCTGGAACTGTCATCCCTAGAAAAACACTTGTTGTACAGATAGACAATGAATCAGAACTTGAAATCAAGCCATTCTTGACTCAAAAAGAATAAGGAACAAGTTATTTTATTTCATTGACTGGAAAGGATATGAACCAGAGGATCAAACCTGGGAACATGCCGGCTGTGTACGGAAATGCCTCATGAAACCAAAACCTACAGGGGGAACACTGGAGGGAATGTATTGTAATGCCTGTCTTTAGGGGAAGACGTAAACAGTGTAAACAGAGAGTCAAAGTCTCACCTTGTACCACAAGACAGCAGCCATCTTGCTTAGGCAGACTATTTAGACACAGAGGAAGGCGAAAGCGATGCTTGTCGTTCCAGTCTTCCACTGCGCTTTTGTCCAGATTTCCTCACCTGACATATCTTTTTCGGTGTTCTTGGCTGCGGTCTTTTGGAGGCTTCATCTGCTTCCTCGTCTGCATTTCCTCTATCAACAGCATACCTCGTCCTCGCCCGCATAACTTTCAACAGCATGTAGGAAGCTGGCTCTCTATATAGTGCACTAAAATAAAATAAAGTACACTGTGCAGGGATTCAAGTGGCTGCTTAAAGGGTTGTAGAGGCAGAAATAGATAGGTCTAGTGATCTTTTTGTGGTAGTGTAGGCTTATCAAGGAGTTGTGTTAGTATTTTTCGTACTCACAGAGTCAATAAATGAGACACACACTCAAAGAATAAATCCGAAACCAATTTAGAAAAATAACAGTTGCTTCTATATATGCTTTGAACCGAAGAACTTCATTATAAGGTAATCAGTTTTTAAATTAAAAATAATTTGCTGTTTCAAAAATTGACAGTGCAATTTTCAGAGTCTTCATTGTTAGCCGGGCAGGTCTCAGTCAGGGGGAGCCCTCAGATTTAGGCTGCAGGCGTTGCTGTGGATTCCGGCAGGGGTCAGCCTATGATGGACTCTGGGTCAGAAACTAAGGGAACTTCACTGGACTGGTGGGCCACATGGACTCGAGCCATGAGCGCTGGGTGCAGAGGTGTTTCCAGGAAGTGGTTTTGCGGTTCCTCAGGCACAATTCTTTCTTCTTTGGAGATGTTTCTTTTGGACAGGTCTGCTGTCCACGGGAGTTTATTGTAGGAAGGCAGTCCTCCCAAGGCTTTGGAGGTAACCAGGCTGCAGGACAGTCGTCATCTGGACGCAGGTTTCTTTGAAGGCTGCAGATAGGCTGGTAGGGCTAGGGCCAATTCAGTTGGTGTCTTCAGTCTTCTCTGCTGGGGGACTTCTGTTTTGTCTGTTGTTTCTTAAGTTGACAGGGATCTGATTCTAGGGTTCAGGGGTGCCACCTACATACTGAATTTAGGGGCATTACAGGGAGTGCCAGGTTGTAGCCAATGGGCTAATCACTTTTAGAGTGACTACATCATGCCTATGACCACTTCCTTTGTGAGGTGGGCACAGCCCTAACCCTATTGGCCTTATTCCTTCCACACAAGATGGAGGAATTTAAAAGGTAGTGTCCACTTCAGCTTGTCCACCTAGTGGGCACTTCTCCTAATTTAACTCTTTTTCCTGCATGTGCTGCCACCAAAAGTGGGGTCAGGACGGGGGTGGTCATAACCATCTGGATAGACCTCAGTTGCATTACCAAGGTGGCAAGACCTATGAAGCGCCCCACCCTGGAAGGTACATCTTGCTTAGGAGTGGAGGTAACACCTCGGCCCAGTGTAGGCTTTTGTCTCTGGACCTCGAGAGTACTGGCTCTCAATGTGGGGCTCCAGAAACGTATCTGTGGTGAGTGGACTGGCCAGGACCCGTCAGTCAACACACTAGTAGCTGGTAGGTTTTCCGGGGCACCTCTAAGCTGCCCTCTGTGTGCATTTTTTGTTTTAATAAATCCATCACTGGGGTCAGTTGGTTTATTATTCTGAGTTGTTTGATACCAAACATCCCAGGATTTAGAGAAGCCATCATGTAGCTGGGGAACTTGTAATGACCAGTGTCAGCACATGCATTTAAAATAGCTTCCATGTACACTTACTATGTCTGAGAATCGACAGAGACATAGCAGGGGCATATCTGCTCTGGCAGATATGCCCTCACATGTAATGTAATGCACTCTGCCTTAGGCTTTAAGGCATGCTAGAGGGGTGACTTACATATTTTGCATGCAGTGTTTAGGGGACCTGGCACACAGGCTGGGTTTTAGGATTTTATGTGTTACCTCTATAATTACTGTAAGGGTCTGACCCTTAGGCTTAGGATTTGCTATGTTACAGCTATACCTACTCTTAAGGTCTGACATTCAGGGGGTCATTTTGACCGCCAGGGCTAATAAGGACGGAAGCACCGCCAACAGGCTGGCGGTGCTTCCAGCCCTATTCCGCCACGGTCGCACCGCCGGGGCTGGCGGTTTCCCGCCGTTTTAGCCCCGGCGGTGATAATCCGCCAGGGCAGCGCTGCCCTGGGGATTATGACACCCCTACCGCCAGCCTGTTTCTGGCGGTTTGCACCACCAGGAAGAGGCTGGTGGTAAGAGGTGTCCTGGGGCCCCCTAACAGGGCCCCAGCCAGCTTTTCACTGTCTGCATAGCAGACAGTGAAAAGCGCGACGGGTGCAACTGCACCCGTCGCACGGCCGCAACACCGCCAGCTCCTATGTTGCGGCCTCATCCCCGCTGGGCCGGCGGGAATGTCATAATGGGGGCCGCGTGAGTGCGGCCGCATTGGCGGCCGCACGGCGGTTACCGCCTGGCGGGCGGCGGTAGCCGCCCGCCAAGGTCGTAATGACCCCCTCAGTCTCTTGCTATAATATTTATACCGATTCTCAGCATATGAATCTTAGTCTCAGAAATCCCTTTGTTATCTCTTTATATGCACTCAATGTCCAGCTCCAAGTCTCAGGATTGCCTGAGTTACTCCCATACCTCTGATCTTTAAAGGTTTGAACCCCAGGGTTCATGTTCAATGGTACGTATGACTTCAGTTTGACTTAGGAGCACTTGTCCACCAGGTGGGTGGGGTAACAGTACAATAAATAGTAAATAAACGAAGATTGGAGTTTAAGAAAATGAGTATGTTTGATTATAGCTGTTTTTCCATCAGTACAAATCTGCTACTTTAATATTTGTTACTACACTGCTTCATGCCCGACTTACAAAGTTGAGTTTTTTTTACTAACATTTCACACAAATCCCACTAGGCAAATTGTAGTGCAAATGGATCTTTTTTAATAACTTGTAATATGGGGGTGTGGTTGTGTGCAAAAATGATTCACACAGCTCATTAATATCCCTTTGTGAGCATGAATGCATAAGTCATTAGTAACTCACCCAGTTAATGCAAAAAATACCCAAAGCCTTCACGCCCAGAGTATCCAAAGCAATATTTGCCCTCTCTAAGAGAATGGCATCTTGAGTGCCCAGACCTCATCAAGTACTTGCAATCCATTTTTAACTTAGCCTCCATTTAATGGTTCCCTCCTACAGACATCAATACAAAGGTAAACTCTAGCACATGCAAGAATTTTTAACCAAACTTAATATAAAAAAACTTCACTATGTAACCCAACGTGACTTACAGAAACTGTGGGAATCCCTAGATAGTCATACACTCACATCTTACATCTGTACAGGAAAGGCGATAAGTCTGGCCGGCTGTTGGCACGGATACTAAACAGCCAGTAAGAGACCCCGCCCATTATTAGGATCCGAGACCCTGGGGGGGGGACAAGTAGTGACGTGAAGGCATGACAAAACAACAGCTCTAGAGACATACGTCCGGGCTGTATACCAAGCTGAAGATGAGATCCGTCCAGTTATGGCAGAGAGAAGTTTTGAGGGGATGACCTTACCCGCCTCTCCCCTACCAATGACCAAGATCTATATGAGAACCTCTCTCTAGAAGAGCTTAGAACTGTACTCTGGGATCTGAATAGAGCTAGGGCCCAGGGAGGTGACCTCCTGAGTTTTATCAAGCCTACTCTGACATTGTCAGGGAGAAATGATTGGATGTCTTCTCGGCAGCACAGAGACTCAGAATCCTGAACCCAGCTATGTGCAAGGGCATAATATATCTTGTGTTAAAGGCTGGAGGAGACCCTGAGGATCCCTCCTCAGACAGACCACTCACTATGATCAATTCAGATGTTAAAATTCTCTTCAAAATAGTGGCAAAGTGGCTGCAGGGTGTAATCCATGATCTGATCCATGCAGTTCAATGTGATTTAATGCCCTTGCGCAGCACAGTTCTTAATCTGAGGTGTTTAACTGATGTACTTCATGAGACTGCAGGGTTGAATCTGGATCTAGCACCTGTATCGCTCGATGTTGAGAAGGCGTTCAACACAGTCATGTGGAGCTATCTCATGACGGTGCTTAGGGAGATGGGGGTTCAGTCAAGTCTTCGAGGAATGGGTGCAGTTGCTTTATACGAGCCCCATGGCCCACGTCAGGGTGAGAGGGAGGTTTTGGAGGCCTGGACAGAGGAGCGGGGTACCCGGCAGAGATGAGCCCTTTCGCCGCTCCTATTCGCTCTGGTGCTTCAGCTTATGGCCATTTTATTAAATAGAGAGCTGTAACCCTGGGGAATTTGGGTAGGAGAATCAACGCACATCATCTCATTATATGCTGATGATGTGCTGGTATATGTCCTCTCGCCTGCTGAGGTTGTATTTTTCCCTTTGGCGACACTTGGAGAACTTGGGGTGAGTGTCTGGCCTACGCGTGAACATTCAGAAAACACTGCTGTTCCCCATGGGGAGACTGGACATGTTATTGCTGAACCAGTTACCTGATCTGGACATTAGGTGGGTGTGAGACATCTTCCGGTACTTTGCCATTATGGTCACCAGAACGGCAGCAGATCTTCAGTGCATTAACGTAGATAGAGTGGTGCAGGGTCTAGCCGGGTGGGTCAAATTCTGGGACATTCTGCACCTGTCGGTCATGGGGAGAGCAGCCATAGCTAAAATTGTCTTCCTCCCACTGTGTCTATACCTGGTACAACATGTGCTATTCCCTCTACACAAGAATTTGTTTCTGACATTAAATAACCTACTCATCTTGTTGGTATGGGCAAGGAAACGCAGCAGGGTGGCTCTACCTGTTTTGAAAAGGCATATGGAGGAAGGCGGCTTGGCCCTGCTGGATATACAACTCAGTCATTTTGCAGCACACCTACAACATGCCGCAGGTGGCTGATAGATACCGACATCTGGGAGACACAGCTCCTACAGGGTACGTTAGAGGGTGACACACTTCCACACATATTAATGAGGGTAGGTCAGGCAAACTCTCCAGTACTGTATCTGGTCCATCATAATGCACAGACATGGGAAACAGTGGTATAAAAGGTGTTACGCAGGGCCCCCTTTGATAGGGAATTACAGATATGGGATGTAGAACCCTTTGGCTCGATCAACCTTGATATGTCCATGGAGAGATGGAGACAGGGCGGTCTTTGTTGCTAGGAGCAACAGGATTGTTTTAACACGTCGAAGGAGACACACGCTTGTTTTTGTGAATGTAACTCATTCAGTTTGTCATTTAATACTTGGTATTGCAGTTTTTTTTGTTTTGTTTTTTTGTACACAGGTTTTGGTGCAATTTGCTGACATAACTGTACAGGATTTAAGAAACTATTATTAATTGAGTTATTTTAAATTTAAAAAAAAAAGAAGAAAAAAATTCGGGTCTGATTATGGCAGCTAATAGCAATGTTATTCAACCACCGCCATTTTGACAGTGTTCAGGAAGATCCACAATAAAATGGAGACAGTGGTTATGTATTTTCGAAAACTATTTGGTGGCTATTGGAGCGGCAAAATAAGAGTCAGAATGGAAAACTACTTTCCTATTTAACCGATTGCATGTGGCTGGTCAAAAGGTCTTTGACAATTTATCTGTTGTGCCTGCACCTGCTGCAGAAGGTGTCAGGTGGGACATATTTGAAGAAGCGAAAGAGAGAATGCGTAAAACAGTATTCTGAAGAGACTAGTGTACTATTGGAGAGACACAATTTTGCTAGAAGAAAACAGGGAAGTGATGAGTCGGAAGAGGAATATATTGCTGATCTTCGTGTGTTGGCTTCAACATGTAATTTTGAAAACAATGTGGACATTTATTTCCGAGATCAATTTGTCTTCAATTGTTTTTCTAAAACATTTTTAGAATATTTATGGCTGCCATTTGGTATAGCATCAGCAGCTACTATTTTCCAAAGGATGATGGATTTTTTGTTTGTCGACTTAGATTGCGTACAAGCTTTCCAAGATGATATATTGATTTTCACCAAAGAGAGAAGATCATATAACACAATTAGAAAGAATATTTGGTATTTTGAGGGACGGTGGCATGACGGTAAGACCGGAGAAATATAAAATCTTTGTTAAAGAAGTGGAGTATCTTGTATAATCCAAAGAAGAGGGTGAAGTGGTGAGTGATTGGCGCTCCTACTTCTAACAATTATAACTTAACATAACTCAATTGACACGGTGCACAGAGACTCAGGTAACCACCCTCCAAACGTTACCTTCACGATATCCCGAAGGGATATCTTAACAATGTAATAAAGAGTAATGGCACACATGCGATAACACAACTCTAAGTAGATCAAAAAAACACTAACATCAGTCAGAGTATTATACACACTACATCTATCTGAAAAGGCACCAGAAGTTTATCATTACATACATTTATTACTCTCATATAAGATTCTGAAATACCCAAAATCATATACACTGTATACAGACATGAATGGCAATCAATTACAAAGCCTATATGTAGTCATTAGTACACAAATTAATACAAGAAAAAAATAAATCTATATATGCATTTCAATGTCAACTTCATTGTTTATATTCACAATCACATAATTAATCTAATTAACATAACTGCCTAAACCAAAGAAAGCTCCCTATTTGTTGGTCCGTCGTCAACACGTGTTTCATCCGGGGGAGTACCCCTAGGATTTCCTCAGGACTTCCTTGTGAGATACAGATCCATCCAATGTTTCCTAAAACAATATTACCATACCACACAAATCAATTACTAATTCTCCTATTCATGCATACCCTAATTATAGACTTCAAAAAAAAAATTGAAAAATTAAAAAAATTAAAAAATTTATTAAAACAATCATGTGAGTTGGTGAGAACCATGCAAATCTCCACCAAAAATAGGTGATGTTTCAATTTCTATCTAAAGTGAACACATCATTTCATATATGTTTCGCCCTATCATGCTCTGAACCGTGTAGTGATACATAAAACAAGTGCAGCCTCACTATAATA
This sequence comes from Pleurodeles waltl, assembly GCF_031143425.1. Classification (NCBI taxonomy): domain Eukaryota; kingdom Metazoa; phylum Chordata; class Amphibia; order Caudata; family Salamandridae; genus Pleurodeles; species Pleurodeles waltl. Next base: position 231,921,412 of record NC_090440.1, read on the forward strand.
CACATTAAGATCCTATTTAGTGCCCAAAAAATAAATAATATAAGTTACAAATAAATAAAATTAATTTATGATAGAATCAAAAATAAGTATGAATATAAATAAGTGTCGTGCTCTTCATTTACTCAGAAGGACCCAATTATGCTGCATTATAACCCCCCACAAAAAGAGGTGTGCCCCCCAATTTATTTAGATGTTACCTTATTAGCTCGATTATACTCAAATTTCTTTTAATGATCCAGAGTGCCTCTTGATTCTCGAAGTAGAGTCTAGTACTTTGTAAATAGTATCTTGGACTCATTTGTAGTTAATGCAGTCCGTTCTTGATATTTAGTATCCTTTTATTGCCAATTAGAAAAGAGAGATCGCAAGATGTAAGTGCATTATTTATGTTTATAGCAAAGCCGGTTAGGTTCGCGATAGTCCGTTTTCTATTTTGCTGTAGCGTCCGAGGTATTTAAAATGGACGCACGTTAGTAACTCGGTTTAACTAATCGAAAGATCGCAAGATGTAAGTGCATCATTTATGTTCATAGCAAAGCCGATTAGGTTCGCGATAGTCCGTTTTCTATTTTGCTGTAGCGTCCGAGGCATTTAAAATGGACGCACGATAGCAACTCGGTTTAACTAATCGGAAGCGTACTCGCCGATATTTGGATACTGCAACAGGTAAATAGAAACTCTGAATTTTTAGGATAGTATCTAATTGGTGCTAATTTTCAAAATAGGTGCATTCGCTAATAATAAGTGGAGAGAGGTTCTAGAATTAATTTAAGTTCACAATGTGAACTGGTAAGCTTACTTGGGGATGATATGAACATCATAAACACGTTATAAATTGTTGAATAATTGAAATATTTTACTTTTATCGTATTTACAAAGTACTAGACTCTACTTCGAGAATCAAGAGGCACTCTGGATCATTAAAAGAAATTTGAGTATAATCGAGCTAATAAGGTAACATCTAAATAAATTGGGGGGCACACCTCTTTTTGTGGGGGTTATAATGCAGCATAATTGGGTCCTTCTGAGTAAATGAAGAGCACGACACTTATTTATATTCATACTTATTTTTGATTCTATCATAAATTAATTTTATTTATTTGTAACTTATATTATTTATTTTTTGGGCACTAAATAGGATCTTAATGTGTATTATAGTGAGGCTGCACTTGTTTTATGTATCACTACACGGTTCAGAGCATGATAGGGCGAAACATATATGAAATGATGTGTTCACTTTAGATAGAAATTGAAACATCACCTATTTTTGGTGGAGATTTGCATGGTTCTCACCAACTCACATGATTGTTGTAATAAATTTTTTAATTTTTTAAATTTTTCAAAATTTTTTTTGAAGTCTATAATTAGGGTATGCATGAATAGGAGAATTAGTAATTGATTTGTGTGGTATGGTAATATTGTTTTAGGAAACATTGGATGGATCTGTATCTCACAAGGAAGTCCTGAGGAAATCCTAGGGGTACTCCCCCGGATGAAACACGTGTTGACGACGGACCAACAAATAGGGAGCTTTCTTTGGTTTAGGCAGTTATGTTAATTAGATTAATTATGTGATTGTGAATATAAACAATGAAGTTGACATTGAAATGCATATATAGATTTCTTTTTTTCTTGTATTAATTTGTGTACTAATGACTACATATAGGCTTTGTAATTGATTGCCATTCATGGCTGTATACAGTGTATATGATTTTGGGTATTTCAGAATCTTATATGAGAGTAATAAATTTATATAATGATAAACTTCTGGTGCCTTTTCAGATAGATGTAGTGTGTATAATACTCTGACTGATGTTAGTGTTTTTTTGATCTACTTAGAGTTGTGTTATCGCATGTGTGCCATTACTCTTTATTACAAGTGGAGTATCTTGGACATCTGATTTCTGAGGGAGGCACTAAACCTAAGTGCAGTAATTTGGAAGGCATCCAAAAAGCACTGGCACCCACCGCTAAGGATACCCTTACGTCTTTCTTAGGCCTTTGTGAATACTATGCTCATTTTGTGCCGGATTACACCATTATTGTTCAGCCTTTAAGGGAGTTACTTCATAAGGGGGTGAAATCTGTCTGGTCTCAGGAAGTTAATGATGCATTTGAAAAAGTTAAAGGGTTGATAATAAGAGCTCCAGCTTTGAAACCATTTAATTCTAAGGGTGATTGTTTTATCACTGTTGAAACTAGTCTCAAGGGCCTGGGAGCGGTTTTGGGACAGTTTGTGGATGGCTGTGAAATGACTGAAGCCTTTGCGTAAAGGACGCTATCAAATGCAGAAAAAAACTATAGCACTATTGAGAGGGAGGCTTCGGCTTGTGTTTGGGCGGTACACAAATTTAAAGTATATGTGTGGGGCAAACCATTTGATCTGTATACTGATCATAAACCGTTAGTATTTTTACTTTCAAGGGATGGTCTGTGTAAAGCTTCTGCTCGGTTGGTTCATATTTTAGCCAAATTGCAAGAATATGACATACGTGTAAAGTACGTTAGGTCGGAAAAACTTTAGAGCGGACTGTCTGTTGCAGGACAGATCTCAGATGATGAGGATACGTAATGTGTGGTTAAGGTGGTGGATGCTTTATAAGGTGTGGATTGGCAGCTTTCTGAAAATGATTGAAAGAAAGCCATGGAGAGTGATGTCACATTAGGGAAAGTGTTGAAATACATCCGAGAAGGGTGGCCAAGGAGAGTAGAAGGTGAGCTGCAGAGTTTTGAACAAGTTTCGTCTGAGCTAATGTATAAGGGAAATATCTGTATGAGGGGTGGATTGTTTGTTCCTTCAAGAAGTATTAGGTCCAAGATTGTGGAAATCGCATATTTAGGTCATTTAGGGGTCTCAGCCACTTGTAAAAGGTTAAGACAGTTTTATTGGTGGCCTAAAATGGATTCAGAAGTGAGATCGTTTAATGACATTTCTCCTCAATGTGTAGTGTCTGATAAATGGTGGGTGACCGGAGAGAAACCATTAACACCTGTTACATTACCAAAAGGTCCTTGGCACAAGGTAGCAATGGATTTCTCAGGGCCTTTTCAATTGTTGCCTCAAGGTAATCAGTATATGTTGGTCTTAATTGATTATTTTTCAAAATGGATTTATTTTGATTTTGTTGATTCCACACAAACTAGAAATGTGATTAACTTTCTTTAAAAAGTATTTTGTGTGGAAGGTATGCCTAAAGAACTAGTCACTGACAATGGCTCACATTTTCTGTTAAAAGATTTGCAACGGTTTTTGTATTTTCATGATGTTAAACATTTTCAAGTAGCTCTGTATGGTCCTGCAGCTAATGGACTTGTGGAAAGGGCAAATCGTTTTTTAAAGGAAGGAATTCAGACTGCATTATCTTCTGGTATGGATGTTGTGAGTTATTTGAAAAAAAAACTGTAGGCTTATCATACCACACCACACAACTACAGATGTTTCGCCTTTTTCGTTACTCAGAGGTCGCAAGCCTAATGTTACGTTTGTTCCAAATTGATTGTGTAAGGGGCGGGGGTGTGAAAATGTGTCTAGGGACAATATCAATAGAAGGGTTAAAGAGAAGCAATGGCTACAAAAACAATACTTTGACAAAACAAAACATGTGAAAGAAATTGAATTCCAAGAAGGTGGTTGGGTCATACTGAAAAAACCCACATGGGTCTTGAAAGGAGAATCGAAATTCCATAAGCCTACCAAAGTTATGAAAGCGGGCAAGAGTGCTGTGTTACTTTCAGGTTAGGGGTGGTGGAATAAAAGAAAAGTTATATCCATTACTCCTCAGCAAGCAAGGATTTATGGTGGTGTTCTGGAAGGCTGGGGTTGTCATGGTGGTGAGTGTCATTCTTGCAAGCTGATCACCGGACAAGCCTGACCTTCTGTGCGGCTTCTGTGTTGTGGGTTTATTTATAACAATAAACTGGTTTGCTGACATCTAATTCATTTCCCTGGATAACTAGATTCACCCTACTAAAAAGGAAGCACAAGACAGCTTTGATATAGGATGGGGCCATTTCCTCCAGTTTGCCAAATTAGAAAATATTGCAAAGGAACTCTGGTGCACATGCCCAGCAGCCCCATCACCATCTCAGACACTTGGGGATTGTTCAGTTGTGGAAAGGCAGACACCTTATCTCCCTGTTCTATAAAGCTCTCCAAGGGGATCTGATGAAGAATGTGTACAAAGCAAAAACAACATGGGAAGCAGTTTGGGGGAAGCCACGGAGGATTCAAATTGAAGTCATGCATGCGGCCTGGTAGGCAGTGTCCTGTAACAACCGATTTAAACTACTACACTTTAATGACATGCACTACACATACAAAACATCGGCCCGGCTCAACGGTATTGAAGCTGGCAGGGTGGCTTGGTGTGCATTTCGTGGGGAGGAGGGTGCCACATTCATACATCTGGCATGGCACTGGGCAGGGGTACGTAGCTTCTGGGAGGAGGTGGTGCCCTGCATTGCGGAAGCGGTGGGCATGCATTTCGGGTATGGCCCAGGGACACAAGATCTCATATAAGCTCCTGCAGTTAGCATTGCTTCTTGCTAAATGAAGAATAGCTATTGGGTGGATGAGATACCGGATCCCAATTGAGGCCTTATGGGTCAAGGCTGCTCTGTAGTTGGGAGTTGCAGAGGGGCAACCCCTGTCACTTTCTCGTACTCACAACAGAGTTGCAGAGGACTTGGCAGCCTGGGCGGGCAATGTTGTACTCTTTCAATGAGCATAGAGACACAGATATGGAATCAAACCCAGGAGATCCAGAGATGGTACACAGAGCATTATTACATAAGAGAGTTGACATTACCAAGTGGAGTACTGGGTTATTAGTGTCCACGATTTGCATGTGGACGTGGTTCATATGATATTTACTCTGTGATGGTCCTGGCAATTAATTCAGTACAAAGTATGATATGGTACTTGTACTCACTAACATTCACTACCTGTTGTATTGGTTTCATGCATGTATTAAAATGCATAAATAAAAGGCTTTTAAAAAACTTCTCTGCTTCCTTCCCTTAGGAGAAACAAAGGCAGTAAAACAGTGCCATTGATGGCCAAGTGGGGCTTTCAATATGGTGATTCACTTAAGTGTTTATGTTTTAAACGTTTATAGAGCATATGGCTGCCATACATTGGCTTCCCGCCATTAACCGAACCAACAACCCAACGACACTCATTAGAAAAGACAGTTTTTAAGCAGCTTCTTAAAGATTGTTTAATTTGGACTCATACGCAGCTGATGTGGGTGTGTGTCCCAGGTAGGAGATAGCGCTGAAAACCAGCAATCACCCTTCCTGGCTCTAATTACCCATGGGACCCAAGATAATCTCAGATTTGCTGATTCCAGGGTCCTTGGAGGAATATAAGGTTGAATCAGTGTCTGAATGTAGGATGGTTGAGTGCCGGAAAAATGCATGAAAAACAAAGCACAAAGCTTTCAATTGTAATCTTTTGTCAATTATCAGCCAGTGCAATTGTCTAAGATGAGAAGAGACTGATGCTTACCTGGGAATTTGTAATAACAAGCTTGTAGCAGCATTCCGGACAGTCTATAGCTTTTTTACTGGCCTTTGAGTCATGCCAAGATGAAGCACGTTTCCGTAATCCAGAAGAGAAAGAAAAAAAGGCTTAAACCCCACAAAATGATGGCGGGATGGTTCAACTCCAAATTAAAACTTCGAAAGACAGAAACCAGCTCTCTCACAATATAGAGTGTTAAAGACAACCTCCAGATACATTGTTATTTGTGGGCAATGTTTTCTTTGTTCAATCTATAGCTGTTAATAATGAAATATTGAATCATAATTCCAGTTCACAATCTTCCACTCATTGCAAGAATCAATAGCAAGTCAGAGGAAGCTTCCAGGAAAGTTAGGAATCACATTGTGGACCCGGTCAGGGTTCAAACTGAACTTAGTAATACACCAGGGATTCAAAGCATCTCCTCTTCTAATGGGTCTTCCCCCCAGCTCCTTCACTTACGTCTAAAACTTGTTTCCTCCAGCATATGCCTTTCCCCACAACATTTTACTTACTTGTAAAAAGAGAGCTAATAGGGATTCAAAGTATTGCCTCTCCATTTGTCTTGCAGTTTTATCTCTGAAACTCCTACTTATATGATGTGTCTTTGATAAATGCACCCTCTTATGCAAGGTCTTTTCTTGATTGGCTACACTTCTCCCCATAGGTTGCTTCTGGATCGTTTATCTCCAGCCCGCATGGCATAATTTGAGGGTCTTCTTAGAAGGCCCTCTCCCTTTATAAGGTGGCTCTTCCTTTTTCTTTGAGTGTGGCATTTATCTATCTCTTGCTTCAGCGTGGACCTCTTCCTGTCTCCTGCGAGGTGAGGTGACACAGCCAAAGTGAATCGATGCATCATCTACTGTGTACTGCACAAGTACTCCAAGTCATAGCTGCTGACACATTCACATCACATGGAGAGTCCACAGCTCTCTGCCATCACTGCACCTGCCCCCCCTCGACCACCCTGAACCTCTATCCACCTGCCCAGGCTTGTTCCATCTGGTGCTGCTCCTGCATGGCGATGTCTAATGAAGAATAGTACTCTTCCTGGGTAGAATGAGTGTTTAATGATGCATATATTCACAAGCGTGGTGCTCTCCTCACCAGTCAGCAGGTAACTGCCAGCTTGAAGAACCCTCACCATACAAGATTCTGAATAAAAACATGTAATCTCTGGAAGAAGATTTCAGACAAACACAATGTACAGAGAATGAACATTATAACATGATGCTTTCTTCATTGCTGGAAATGGGACAGCGGTATCACCCACTGGCAAAAAGAAGCTCCACAGGCAGTAAAGAATCTACAAAACCTGAGTCAAAAGGTGGTACTAGCGCTCCTGGTCCTAAGTAAGTAAACTTACAAGGGGACGCGTATAGGCCGATGAACCTTTTGAATCGCATGGAGTATCCTAACCATGTAGTAATCGATGAACATCAATTATCAGTGTAATTAATCATTAACCACTAAGAAAATCATTAAGCATGAGACAATATATCAACATTTAATGAATAACCACAACTGAATTACACATTTTATCAATTTTATTTCCCTATTAGTTACAATACTAAGTCATCGGGTTAGATCAAACTTTATTCAATCAGCTCAGAATTAGTACATTAATGACGACCAATAACATAATCTAATCAGAACTTGAGAAAACATATGCTCGAGTGCTTCAGCATAAGCCAACAAGGATGAATATAACAGCATTAATGGCAGAGTTCAGCAATCAGTCCGTCAATCATTGACTCCTTACCTAACCCAGATTAGCATTTAGCATGTGGGACTTCATGCGAAAACAATTTAGGAACATGAATTTGGGAAAAAAAATCTAACTAAGAGAATAACTATCAAACAGCGCAGTTGGTACCCAGAAAGAAAGGCAAAAAGTTAATCAGTCACATTGTCATAGCTACCTATCCACGAAATGGACCAGCGACAAAGTCAGTCTTCGTCTTCAGGTTATCAATTGATCAGCAACGCATCAGGCTCTAAGAGCATGAGCCCAATGACAGAATCTCGAACTGCGTCTTTTGACGTCATCAATTCTCCCCTCGCATCTGAAGTTTTAGCCCCTTGTCTTGACTTTTTATTCAAGTTTTTCAGTCTATCCCCCTAATTCCTAATTGGTCAGTCAATCGGCAGATATGACTCTAACATATAATATTAATTTTACAAATCTATGAGTTCTAATATTTCCCCATCCCCAATGAGTTGATTGGTTTGCTGTACGATGTCCTCATCATCCGGCTCATCAGGTATCGAAAATGTTGCATCTTCTTCTCCAGTCAGTGGTACTATTGTTCGAGTCCTGGGAAAGTACATCTTGTCTACTCTACACATAATTGTTTCAGTTTGATTCCATCATCTCCCGTCGGTACATTGAGGACAATTATAGCTAAGCAAACTTTAACATCGGGTAGTTCAAGGTCAGTTTAGCATCTCAACTTCACTCCAGCATGCTCTAATAATTCAGTTTCTGAATGAGGCCTGGCAAAACAAGGCCACAACTTCGGCTAAGTTAATTCTACAATATAATGCAAAACATAGGTTATACATCTTAATATGACATATTACTACATTATTATTATACATTTTCATTATTTCACACATTTTTAGTTATTTTAGTACGAGTTCGTATAAGTGGCTGCCATACCCTGTGGGCACATTTTCGAACATGCACATTAATTTTTCTCTACGATTAATTTCTCTATGAACTTTTATAACCATAACATATAAGCATTTTATCAATAATTTCTAATTAGCATATCTGTGTCAACGGTGGATAGATCCCACTTCACACAACATGCCCAACCAAAGGACGCTTCAAAATACTCAATTGGTTTTGTAGCCTTGTCTGTGCCTCAACAAAAATAAAATACTTTCAAGGACTCTTTAATGTCTTCATGACACAATTCATCAAAAAGCACTAAACATGTTGAAGTGAAAAATCATAAGGAATAGTTTGGAAAAGGAGATCTCAGGAATGTAAAATGGCAGCCATGGAGATATGGTGCTGTTTGGTGACTTGAGATTACATGTTCGGCAGAGAGATACTAGGGGCAACTCCTGGTGGAGTGACTACTTTGGGCTGGTTGTAGGCTGAATGATCACGTGGGTCTACATTCATTTTAGAACAGTGCCATGTTCTTTGGCCCTGTTACATACAAAGCATTCGCCTGTTCATAAGAAAGGTTTAGCTACTCACAGTTCGTACCCTCGCTTCTTATTTCAGTTTATGGAAGGGGTTGGGAGAAGGGGTGCATAATAGTGACAGATATGTTTGAAAGAGGAAACCTAAGAATCTAAGCGAAATGTGAGGATGATTTAAGAATCATGGAAACAAAGAGGAACTATAAAATAGGTTATAGGAAAACCCGATACTGGCTGATGAAAGCCTTGTTGAGGGAAATAATGCAGAGTGATTTGAACTAATAGTTCGATCTAGAGGTCTCATCTGAGTTACATTATACCTATTAGCACAGAAGCACCAACAGCTTGTGTGTCACAGTAGGAGACTTTCAACTGCTCTACGCAGTATTGCATGTTCATCTGTGGGTATCCTGGCACTGAGTAATGTTTATTATTAGCCAGCTTAATAGTACTCGTTTTATCAACCTAATGAGTATGAAAGGCTGAGTGGACCCTCGAGGTTTTTAATCTGCGACCACTGGATCAAATACAAATCCCTGTACTGGATGCATTAGGACACTGAGCCACAATGACAACATATACTAGGGAGAAGGCAAAGGATGGCTGTATCACCAGATTTACACATTGTAGGAAAGGATCTATGATTTTGCTCCATGGTACTTTACAAAGAGTTGGTTGAAAGATTTGTCCATTGACTTTTCCAATAATTGTTGTGACAGAGGAGATGGAACACATATCTGAGGACCTTACACTGAAGAGAGGATTATTAATACTATCGAGGATGTTACTGAGTGGAAAACAAAGTGAGAAACAAAAACAGAAGGCCCAGGTTAGACCAAATAGGGGGTGTAGACAATACAATTCACAAAACAAAAGTATTCCACCTACTCTACAACATTCATAGGTTGCTCATATGTCTGTAATTCAATATATCAAAATAGAATCATGTTGAGCTAAAATTTTATATACAAACTAAATGCCATAAAAACCCAATTTTTATTGACTATTACAAAATTATTTTTTCTCAAATAAGAAATGTTTTATTGCGCTACAACATGATTTAAAATGTATAACAACAGAACTCTGACGTTTATCCCCTTTGTCAAAAACCCCCTCCCTCACACTCTCAACCTTCTTGTACAAAAATGGTTAACACCATAGTCAACTCATACATCTCACTCATTCATACCCCATTCATACCACAAATACTCAGTATCTCTCATGACAACTAAAACCAACAAAGCAGACTGAAATTCCTGGGCCTAATAAATCACATAATACTAATGTGTTCAAAATTCATTTTTTCATGAATACATCTCTTATGGCATTTACATACTTATTTCAGTAACTCCGAAAATTAACACCTTCTGAATATTTAGTTAAAAAGTCCAATAGTTCATCTCGTTTAATGAACAACATGGATGGCTTCCCCAGATCGACATGTTTCAGTGAGAGACTGTAAATTAGTCATGCACCTTCTTAACGGCACACAAATAATTCCAAAATTCAAAATGTAGGCAGGATCATGTGTGTGGGGGTTGGGGGGAGGGGTCAAAACAAACCTTAACCCAAATAGGGATGCTTAAGGAGACAAGCTCCATTTAAAACGTATAGACTTCCAGTGGGTGACTCAATTTGTGTTTCACTCCCCTTTAATTTGGTAACCATAGGAATACAAAATCCAGCGGTGGAAATGATCATCCCTTATATATACATCAAATTAGATCCATGTTTGTAACTAGCCCATGATACTGGCAAAGCTCTTCACAAATATCAAATCTCCTTGTTAATCAAAAGACTGCATGGTCCAGCGTTTCCACCCTGTCTGTGTAACTGAATGGAACCTCCATAACCTGATGTGGGCACCTTTAGTTTGAATAATTACCTTTATGTGGATTTGGGAACATTTCCCGTTGGAGCAAGCTCAAGGAGCACAACACCTTTTATAGGTGGTTAAAGGAGATGTACCCCCATTCATCATCTTTTGGGGGTTGTAGACCACGATCCTCTTGTTCCTGATGTGGAACTTTTGTCCTCTGCTGGAAACTGTAGGAATGTTCATCCCTGTGTGAGACTGTATAAATGTTCTCTATGTGAAACTTTGTTTAATGTACACCTCTGTGGGTTTGGTAGCTGGCATAATCTTTCACCTATGTGGCAGACTGTAGTAACATTCACCCCTGTGAACGACTGTTGGGATGTTCGAATCTGTGGAAGACCTGAGGAATGTTCATCCTCTTGGAGACCTTAGTAAATCTTCGGCACACTATGAGGTGCACCTTCTCCAGAGACTCCAAGAGATAATATCCGTCCAGGAGGTTGAGTCATCTCTAAACAGCTGCAGATGTTGGATCTGGGACACTGAATAATTGCATTCAAAATCTGGTAACGCCATGCCTCCCTTGGTGGCCAAGAAATCAACCGGAGCAAACACTTGTCCATGAGCTCCGTGCCCAATCCTTAACCAGCTATGTCCTGAGTGTCTTTGATCACCGACTCCCCTTTTGGAGTGACAGTGCACCCCCTCTTCCCTGGCACCACAGAGAAGCCTGTGCTGGCCGTGCGTATAAGCTCTGGTGGCCCGCAGCCGGAGAAGCAAAGAGGTGCTATTGACGCAGCAGCGGCGGGGCTGACAGCGGCTCCTGAAAAGGAATACCATGCAACTGAGGGGTGAGGAGGGGGTCTCGCAGCAGCATGTGGCCACCTCACTGACATCTCCTGATATCGGGGACAGCTGGGATTGACTTGCCTTCGGAGGCCTAAAGTCACAGAGGACGCCGAGGTGGACTTCGGGCCGCTGGAGGAGACTAGGCAACGCTCAGGAGGCGAATGCCTGCCCGCTTTCCTAAAGACCCCCTCCATCACACACACCATTGAGCAAGGCACCTGCCCGTAGCTGGATGGTCTAGCATGTGTTGGGGGTCCTACACAACTGTGGAGGCTGCTGCAGAGCATGATGCAACTCTCCCTAAGACAGTAGGTGTCTTCCTGGCAAAGGTGGACACTGCTACTGGCGTCGTCCCTCCTCCACGCTGGGCTTCACTTTGCCTGAGGCTGGCTGGAGGTGCTTGGTGAACTGGAGGAGTGTGTGGTCTACTCAGCGCTGCTGTAGGACTGGGCCGCAGTGTGCCCCCATTGTTGATATTAAGGGTACTGGTCCTGCAAGGCAGTTAGAGGACTTAAATGCCACTCAGTGGACTGGCTGGCAAGGAGTTCAGGGCACAACCCCCTGTGGTTCCGGGGAAGAGAGGAGAGTACATGCTCGGTGTGGGCTGAAAGAGAGGCTTCTCGATTTAACGATGAACCTCCTCCTACCCCTGTGTTTTGAGCCCCTGCATGCCTGTGACAATGCAGCAACTGAGGAGGCTTGTTTTGGGCCTTGAGAACGTGGTGGCCACTGATAATTTGCTGAGCCTGACGGAGCAGATGGGACCTAGGCTCTGGGGGCCCTTCATGCTTGCGACCTGTTTCACGTTGGGTGAGCCCCCATACCTGACGGAGACATTGCTGATCAACATTAGTGAGGACCTCAAATCTTAAAGGAGGAAAACATGTGAGGGGACCACCGAGTTGCTACCTTGAGCTGTGTGGGAACACCCATTACAATGGTGAAGCCTAAACAAACCAAGGCTCCATCCCTGCCTCATGATGCATCCCTGTTCTGAGACAGGGAAATGTTGAGAGACAACGGTGTTCTGTGACACATGGAGGCAACTCTGGGTAGACATTTAAATCAATTAAAGAAGATCCTACAGGTCATTCTATATACTAAGAACACTCTGGATTCCAAGATATCTGTGGATGTTTGCTTGCTCTGCGTGGACCACCTGAAACTGGTGGAAAGAGTGGAGGATAAGGATTCAACATTCACCTCTGTGCACCCCACAGTGCAGGAATTACAATCTCAGGTACAAAGGATGCAATTTGATATTACGACCCTTCAATGGAGAGCAGAGGATGCAGAGGGGCAATCACGTCAGAATAACATCCCCTTTCTGGGCTTCACAGAGTGAGCGGAGGGCCCGAGCACGGAACTACTCCTTGAAAGCTGGCCGGTGGCAACAGTACTGTCAGACAGAGTGGCAAAATACTACTCCATTGAAAGAGTGCATCGCATACCCTGCTGACCTCCCCACACCCGGCACACATGATGATTGCACACTTCCTAAACTTTAGGGATAGGGAATTGATCCTCCAGCTTTTCAGGACCAATGACCCCTGGACATTCAAGCCATTCCCATCATTGCTTATCCGGACTTCACAGTGGAAGTGCAGAGGCGCTGTGGCTCTTATGCCACAGTAAAACAGCAGCTGTGAAACCGAGAACTGATGTATTCTCTCTTTTGTACCGCAATACTCAAGGTTATCGAAGGGGAGGAGACACACTTCTTCTTGTCTCCTGAGGATGCATGGACAAGGCTGCGCACTAAGGGACTGGCATCATGACTATAACAGACCAGTGATCGACGGAATGGCTGATTCCGAAAACTCTCCCCCACCACTTCAGGAGGCTGAGACTTCATCCTGCCACCTATTAAGTGGCCAAGGAATGGGCACAGGTGGTGGCAGAGGTGCTGCAACAGAACGGTCTTGCAGCCGGACCACGTGTCCCGCACAAAATCTGACACTAATGATACCACAGATTCTCCCGGGGGGAACAGCATTTGACCGGAGCTGATGCTACACCTGGCAGATGACCTGATCTGAAGAACTCTGGTCTGCAAGGCCGGCAAGACAAGTGTTTGGACCGAATTGCTGGCACTGGCGACTGGGGCCTAAATGGAGGGGATGGGCAGTTGGTGGGTTGGCGCCCAGTTCACTGTACTGGGCCCAATAGGTAGGGTGCCAGGGAGCATTGCCTATTATGCACCCCAAATTACCTTAATGGACCTTGCTGTTTAGTTTTGTAATGCATATTTCTTTTCCATTTACTAGTATTGTGTTGTCCAACCACTGGGTAGTGCCTGAATCGGGAGGGTGTGATGGAGGTGGGAGGTTTCAACTGTTATTTTGTTGCTCAAGATACACCTTTTCAATAGTTATGTCAACACAGTCATTGCCGTATGCATGCACTCCTGGGAGGAAAGTGAGGAGCATTCTTGGTTGTGAGATGATGCTTGCATGCTTACTACACATATGATCTGTGGCTACACCCCCACAAACGCATACACCACAATATAACCTGGTGACCAGGGGAGACTGGGGGATTTATTTCGGAGGCTGCTCCTCCCCAGTTAAACCCGCTCCAGAGAGCGGAGCTTGATGCCCCTTTTCAGGTGGAAGAGATCCACCTGACAATAACCCGTAATAAGCCCGTAATAAGGCCCAAGGCACGGATGGCTTTCCTATTGAATATTATGCTCCTTTCAGTGCATGACTCTCTCCCTGGCTCCTTGAGGTGTACAACAAGGCATGGACGAGGGGCAGACCACTCAATTTGCTCCACAAGTCCCTGATATTCGAGCTTCCTAAACTTAGATTCCAGTCCTATCATCTGCTTTCACTACCGAACTTAGATTGTAAAATTTTGGGGAAGGTTCTAGCAAATAAGTTGCTACTGATGGTGGGTACCTTAGTACTCTCAGATCAGAATGGATTCCTGGCAGCAACACCTTCCTAAACATCCAGCACTTTTTCGCAGACCCAAACACGGCGCTCACAGAGTTGATCTGGGGCATGGGCAGACGCAGAGTGGCGCTTGGCAAATTATGCCACCCATTGACTGAGGGTGGTCTTGGGGTCCCTAACTATGAACTCCATTATGCAGTTCCTCAACTGCAGTGGCCGGTGAGATAGCTGGGAGCATCCCCTGACCTGGAGCATGTAGAGGTCTGGCACCTGCTTGGGAACCTCCATATATACAACTTATTGTCTTCCCGGAAATGCAGCTACTGTGTGTGACTCGTCAGATGTTCACTACACGTCACTGCTGGCAAAAATACATTTGCAGAGTGGCGGCCTGCCTCCCATATTCACTGTTGATCCCTGTTTGGCACGATGGAGCACTAGAGGAGCTTTAGCAACACCATGATACATGGAGCTGGGAAGATGCCGGGGTCGCACTGTATGGGGTCCTGCATGTGGAAGGAACATTCTTAACCTTTCAGGAGCTCAGTGACACAAACGTCATAACGGTATGCCACTTCCTGACATATAATACAGTCTACTGAGTGATTGCCCAGTGCTGGAGTCAGGGCTGCTCTAAGCCCCCACTGGCGGGTCTGTTACATATGACTCTATCATACGGGGATGCACGGAGACTCATTTTGACTCATTATGCTGCCCTTCTGTCTGTCCATTGCAAACTGGACACTGGGGCGCACGAGCGTCGGACTTTGGCTCTCCCATCACTGCTGACAGACAAACGGTGGGGTCAGGCACTGCAGCGGGTTAAGGGGGTGTAGGTCAGCTATCTACATCAGACTATCTCATGCCGCGGTGTATAGCGCACATATACCTCGCTGCCTCATCGTCCTGCCCCAGGTGCGGTCTCTTGGAGGCAAGATTCTCCACATGGCATAGGAATGTCCAAGGATTGAGCGGGTGTGGGAGGCAATAACAGAGGTGATAAAGGAGGCCACCTCTGCAGTGATTGATGGTGAGCTTCTGACTACACTGTAATCCTGCTTGCTGGGCATCTGCACACAGACATAGGGAGCTAAATCCTGAACAGATTTACTGATGTGACATTTGTGCTATTTAAGCACCAAGTTGCAATGTCATAGAAATCGCAGGTGGCCCCGGATATACTGAGCTGCCTCTGCACCATACTGAAGTGGACACGCCCAGAGGTGGACGTCCTAGCACAGGCCAGAAGGCATGGGGGGTGACAGTACTATGGGAATGATTTGGGCAGGGCGTAGGAGACAATACATTTCTGTGGGGGGGGGCAGGGACATCCTTGGGGTCTTTTCGACCCTATGCAAATCGCCCATTGCTTGCGTACTGCAGGCTCCGATAAATGTACACAATCATATAGTTTGGATGTGAAATAGGGAGAAAGAAAGGCATGTTGTCACAGTCTGAAGGTATCTTTTATTGTTATTTACATTCACAAAGTATTTAGACCAAATGTGAAAATAACATGTTGATTAACCTTGCATCTTCGTGCATCAAGCAAATAAAGGTAGGAGGGTAAAAAGGAAGAATACATCCTTTGTGCACCGCACCAATCATGCCTTCGCCTCATGAAAACTGAAACCGCACTGGAGATATCAAAAGCGATTGGGTACAACAATTGTAAACTGTGCTCTGAAACGGTAGTTCTAATAACATTTCTACTCATCTGTGGGATCTTGAGCCGCTCAGCTCCACACCAGCCAAAACTGGGAGCATGTATACTAAAGAAGCTCTTGGTGTTACAAGCTATGTAATACATGGGATTCTGTAATCCCTATATAAACAGCAGTCACTAATTTCTTTAGCATCGGCTATTTGTGACGTACCAAGTCACTGATTATAAAGAAAAAGCATTCACTGATTATAAAGAAAAGACATTAGAAAATTACTATTGTAAGGTTATTACAGTTGAGTTCTGACATTACAATGTCTTCTGCCAGAGCTAGCAGCAGATCAGGTCACAGAGCATAATTAATGCAGCTGCTTAAAGCAACAAATGGAATGTTGCTGTTCTTTCTTGTAATGACAGGAGCTATGCACTAAGGTTTTAAGTGGTGGGTGGGAAATTTGATGGTCGGACCATGTATTATATGGGATAAAGGACCCCCTGCATACCTAAGGAGATTGCAAGTCACCTCAGAGTTCATACGTTATAAACAAGCATTGGCAAAGCCAATAGGTCTCGCCTATGCAAGATCTATTGGCTTCGCCAATGTGTTTTAACCGTGCTGTACTCTAGTGTGACTACTATTCAGCACGGCTAAAAGTTAATGGCATAAAAGAGAATGATGTGTCATAGTGTAGTCAACTGATGTGGCGTAGTGTCATGGAGTAAGTAGAGTGTTGTAGAATGAAGTAGTAAGCTAACTCTAAAGGAACAGGGGTCCCTTGAGTAAAAAGCAACACCACTCCAATAAACAATGAGATTAAAGTAGTATCCAAATGGAAGGTTTAGTGAATTTATTGAATCAAAATATAAAAGGTCAAAAGTAGTGGGAAAACATCAACAGGGGAAATCGAGAAAGACTTTTTATTACACAAGTTATCTGGAGGACTCAATGTCACCAATTACAAGAACAAAGTAACAAGCATTTGCAATGCAATAGGTCTTGCATTAGTGAGAGTTAGGGCTGTTGGCGTTGTAAATGACAACCTCGCATTTGGGACCTTATAAATATTTAGCCATGCAGCACATTAAACCTGTATCAGAAATAAACTGTGTTTGTGCATTCCTTCATACACTTGGCATTAGACTGTAATGGTCTGAACAGCCCCTAGAGAGCACCCCATTAAAAATAGCATTTGAAAGAAACATCGTCATATAGCCATATATTCAGCCCCTAGAGGGCATAATCACATAAAAAAGAATGATAAAGGACACTGCAGTGTAACCATATAATCAGCCCCTTGAGGGCATAGTGTATTACACATTTTCAGGCCTAGCAGACCTTTTAAATATCATTTAACTGTGGAGTCAGTGACACAAGGGTGCAGTGCTGCAGGTTGTTACTAGATGTCCCTGTAGAGTCAATAGCAGAAGGTGCAGTACCACTTGTCGTGGCTAGATGCCCCTGTAGAGTCAAAAGCAGAAGGTGCAGTACCTCTGGCTGTGGCTAAATGTCCCCCTGGAGACACAAGCACTCAGAGTGCAGTGTCACAGAACACTGCCAGAACTTCTTCTGACCTCAGAATGTCCCCTAAATTCAAAAACAGCTGGAGAAATACCAGGTCCTCAGTGAAATGGCTGAATATTTAGCCATGCTGTACATGAAACCTTTATCAGCAATAACATGTGTTTGTGCATACATTAAACCTTTATCAAAAACAAACTATGTTTGTGCATTAGCAGAAGGTGCAATACTTGTGCAATGCAGAAGGTCGTGGCTAGATGTCCCTGTGGAGTCTACTGAGTTAGTACTGCCGTGGTTTCTGGCCTCCTTCTAACCTAGTGTGACCCTAAAGATGGCCTGGACAGAAAGAGCACATCGTTCTGAATGTTTTGGAATGTCATTGCCATAGGACCACAACAGGCCTTTATGGCCACAAATGTGTTGTAAAAGGAATGCGTGCAAAGAATTATGGGGTTAGTTTCCCTGAGTTCAGTGAATATTGTGGTATCAGTTCTCCCGCTGTGCGGGGAGAGCTGCTGTTGAGGATTCATTTCTGGGTCGATTTTAAACTATATAAAGCCACCGAAAATGTTTTACAAATCACACGCATGACACAACTACTTGTATTTAATGATTATGTAATGTAAGGACCAAGTGAAAGGCAAAGTTGAAAAACAAACCGCGCACATGAACACAAGTGTTTACTGACAAACAGGAGAGGCAGGAAACAAACAAAAAAAAAATAGTCTGTCCAAACAACAGAAAAACATTCCAGGCGTAATTAAACTGTACTTGGCCGGTGCTCTTCAGCCAAGTACAGGAAATGACGTATTGGCTGCCAAACCAGTTAGGAGGCAGCAAAACAAGAGCAACACTGCCTGCAACCTATGTGTGCGGCAGTCAGTGGCAGGTGGGACCAAAGTCCAAATCGCATTCCAATAGGCTTTGCAGACAGCGCATGCGCGCTTTCTAGGCACAACTTTAAAAGTAACCCATATAGCACAGTGGATAGCATTCACAATAATGATTTACAACCTTTCGTACTCAGACTTTTACATGAATGACTCAAATAGTGAATCAAGAAGTCATTAGCTCATAGTACCTATGCCTATGCCAACTTATATACAATATCACAAATTCAAGTACAGGTACTTTGGCCGACAATGCTTCGATCCCCTAGACAAGTATCATGATCATCCTCAGCCTTAATTAAGCTTAAGATAAAAGGGTTTTTGAGTGCTTATAACCAAAAAGGCCAAGATAAATCTGACTCAAGTCATGAGTGAGAAGGTAATCAATGGATTCTTTAATCAAGCGCCAATGCCATAAAGTAGTATTAGTAGTAGAGTGGAGTAGTGTCAGGATGGAGTAGAATGTCATAGAGTGGAGTGGCAGAGTGTTGAAGAGTGGAGTGGCATAAAGAAGAGTGAAGTGGCACAGAGTGAAGTAAAATAACGTGAAGTGGCATAGAGAGAGTTGAGTAGAGTGTCATTGAGCATAGAACATTGTTGTATAGTGGAGTGGCATAGAGGGTCGAAGAGTGGAGTGGCATGGAGTGGAGTATCGTAGATTGACGTGGCGTGGAGTGGCATTGAGTGGAGTAGTGTGTCGTAGAATAGAGTGGAGTAAAGTGGAATGAAGTGGCATATAGGGAGTTGCTTAGGGAGTCAAGGAGTGGAGAAAGTGTCGTAGAGTGGCACAGAGTGGAGTAGAGTTTAATGGAATAGAGTGTCAGAGTCTAGTATAATGGAGTATAATGTCAGAGTGAAGTGCCATACAGTGGAGTTGAGTGGCATAGAGTGAAGTGGCATAGAGTGCTTTGGTGCAGAGTAGATTGGCATAGAGTCAAGTGGCGTGGAGTGCATTGGTTTTGAGTAAAGTGGTGTAGAGTGCATTGGTGTAGAGTGCACTGGTTTAGAGTAGAGTGCAGTAGCATAGAGTGGTGAAGAGCAGAGGGGCGCGAAGTGGAGTAGCACAGCATAGATTGCAGCGGCACACAGTGCTGTGTTGTAGAGTGATGGGTGCATGGTAGAGTGGAGTGGTGCAATGTAGAGTAGAGTAGTGTAGACTGCAGTGGCAAAGAGTGAAGTGATGCAGAGTAGAGTGGCGTAGAGTAAAGTGGCATAGAATGCATTGGTGTTGAGAGCAGTAGAGTGGCATAAAGTTGAGCAGTGCAGAGTAGATTGCCATGGTGCAGAGTAGAGAAGAGTATAGTTCGGTGGCATAGTGCAGCGTTGCAGAGTACAGTGTCATAAAGGGCAGTGATGTAGAGTAGAGTGGCATATAATGCATAGGCATAGAGTGCAGTGACATAGAGTGATGCAGAGTAGAGAAGAGTGGCGTAGAGTACAGTGGTGCAGAGTAGAATAGAGTTGCATAGAGTGGAGTGCTGCAGAGTAGAGTATAGTGGTGAAGAGTAGACTGTTGCAGAGTAGAGTATAGTGTTGTAGAGTGCCGTAGCATAGAGTGGTGCAGAGCAGATTGGAGTGGTGCAGGGTAGATTGAAGTGGTGCAGGGTACACTGGACTGGCATAGCACAGAGTGGAGTTGCGTAGAGTGCAGTAGCATAGAGTAGATGGTTTCAAAGTAGAGTGAAGTGCCCTTGAGTGGAGCGGTGTAGAGTACAATAGAGGGCAGTGATGCCGAATAGAGGGCAGTGATGCCGAATAGAGTGCAGTGTGGCAGAGTACAGTGGCATGAGGGCAGTGGTGCAGAGTAGAGTGGCATATAGTTCAGTAGGGGAGAGTGCAATTTTGCAGATTAGAGGGTCAGAGTACAGTGGTGTATTGTAGAGTGGCGTAGAGTGCATTCGCATACAGTGCAGTGGTGCAGAGTACAGTGGCATAGAGTGCTGTGGTGCTACGTAGATTGGTACAGAGTGCAGTGGCATAGAGTGCATTGGTTTTGAGTAAAGTGGTTAAGAGTGCACTGGCATAGAGTGCAGTGATGTGGTGTACATTGATTAGAGTAGATTAGTATAGATTGCAGTGACATAGTGTATAGTGCTGCAGAGTAGAGTGGTTTAGTTTAGTTTAATTTAGTTTAGTTTAGTTTAGTTTAGTTTATTGGATTTATAAAGCACATGGCTACCCGGAGGCCTCCTAGTGCTAAAACGGTAGCAGAGCAGACTGCAGGAATAGAAAATTAAGCTCTCAACAAGGTTTTCAGATTCCTATGGAAGGAGAGTTCATGATTGTTTTGACGAAGCTCCAAGGGGAGGGAGTTCCAAAGTATGGCTGCTTTGTAGGTCATAGTTCGTCCACCCCACCTCGCTCTCTTAACCCGGGGGATCTTCATCAGAGCGGCTGTCGAGTATCTGAGGGACCAACGAGGGATATATTGGGATGGTGTAGCCCTAAGGAGGACAGAGCCCCTGTTGTACAGAGCTCTATGCATAATGCAGAGAGCTTTCATATGTATGTGTTGTTTAACTGGAAGCCAGTGGAGGGAGGCTATGGAAGGTTTGATGGATTGGTGTCTTGGGTGTCTAGGAAGGTTCATGAGGAGATGTGCAGCCTCATTCTGTACCACCTGAAGTCTCTTTACCACATTGGGGTGAACTAAAGTAAAGACCATTACCATAGTCTAGGCGTGAAACTATGAGGGCTTGAAAAATAAGCCTTTTTGGCCAGGAATGGAAGTACCTTAAAGGCTTTCCTTAGGAGCTTTAGCAGACTAAAACAGGTGGCAGCCAGCTTTTTTGATTGAAAGTCTATGATAAGACGGGAGTCCAGCCAGACTCCTAGACTTTTTATATTTTCTTTTGATGGAGACAGGCTTTCCAGCCCTTCCAGGACTGGCGATGGAGACCTATGAAGAAAAAATGGTTCCCCAATAACATGACCTCAGGTTTGTCTTCAGTTAGTTTAAGTTTGTAGTCAGCCATCCTTATTGCTATTGCTCAGAGACATGGGGTTAGTCAGGGTTGATCCAATTTAGAATTTGTGGAAAATGAGTAAACCAGCTGAGTGCCATCGTCGTAGGAGACCAACGACAGACCGTAGGATTCTCACAATCTCAGCTAAAGGCAACATATAGAGATTAAACAGAGTGGGGCTTAGGGAGGAATCCTAAGGCACCCCACAATTGAGGAAGAAACTGTTGGAGAGATAAGAACGATCAAGGACTTGGAAGGTCTGATCCTCCACAAAAGCGTAAAGCTACTTCAAGGCACGGCCATTAATACCTGCTTCAGATATTCTATGTACAAAAACGGTGTGGTATATGGTATCAAATGCCGCGCTAAGGTCTAACAGAATGATGGCTGTGGAGCCCCCTTGGTCAAGACGAGGTTTTATGTCTTACACAACTGCAAGCAAAGCAGTCTCAGTGCTATGTTGGGTCTGAAGCCCATTTGTGTGTCGTGAAGGATCTCATGTTCCTCGAGAACGCCTGAAAGATGTTTGTTCACATGTTTTTCAATCAGCTTTTACACGGCAGGAAGCAGAGAGATCGGTCTGTAGTTGTTGAAGAGGGTGGCATCAAGATGAGGCTTTCTTAGCAGTGGCTTGACTATAGCATGCTTCCACTGCATAGGGATCTGAACTGTTGTGAGGGAGGCGTTAAGGAGGGTGGTCAGGACAGGGGCAATGGTGACTGACCCCAGGGCCAGAATGTAGGGAGGAGCTGGGATCTTGATTTTATGGAATGCAGGAGACTGATTACTACATTTTCAGTGAGAAGTGGTGTAGAGTGGAGTGGTACAGCATAGATTGCAGTGGCCTAGAGAAGAGTGGCATAGAGTAGCACAGAGAGGAGAAAAGTGGTGTTGAGTGCAGTGGCATAGAGTAGATTGTTTCAGAGTAGAATGAAGTAGTGTAGAGTGGATTGGTGCAGGGTAGAGTGTAGTGGCATAGAGTACAGTGGTGTAGAGTGCAGTGGTGCAGAGTAGATTAGAGTGGCGTAGAGTGGTTTGGCGTAAAGTGCACTGGCATAGAGTGGAGTTGTACAGGGTACAGTGCATTAATGCAGACTATAGTGGCAAAGAGCGCAGTGTTGTGGAGTGGTGTAGGGTGTAGTAGTGCAGAGCAGAGTGGAGTGGCCTAGACTGGAGAGGGGTTGAGTGCATTGGCACAGAGTAGAGTGGTACAGATTAGAGTAAAGAGGTGTAGAGTAGAGTGGAGTGGCGTAAAGTGGAGTGCATGGTGTGATGGCGCGCTGCCATTAAAGACAACACACCTTCAATTGAAATCAACATTACATTTGGACAGACATACAGTTTTATTGATAAAAGTATACAGTGCGCAACTGTTAATGTGTGGAAATGTCATCACGTAGTGTATTGATTTGTTTTGATTAAATTAAAATATTTGTTACCACCACACTTATATTCTTAAATATCTGCACATTCCATTTAGACATTTAAATTTTGTTGTGTGGTAGAAAAAAGTACCTTCCTACAGTCTTCCTCCAGCATACCCTCCAAAGCCAGCAGGATTGTCATTTAAATCTTCTCACTTTAAACCTAGGGAAAAAAACATAAACACCAAGCTCTATGGGGAGACAGAGCCTGTCATTTGACCTTGTTCATTGAATGCACAGCAAGTGTGACAAGATAAGAACAAGATTAAAAGGGCTGTTTACAGAAATCGAACACTAATGGAAGAATACTGTAAACATGAGATGTTCTATGGGTGGGACAAACTCAAGCCGGACAGCCTAACACAAATACAGCTAGAAAATAGAAACCAAGCGTGAGTTCCAAACCACAAATACAAGGGTAAGCAATGGGCAGTATGCATTCCCAGGGAAGCTTTCCAAATGGTACCTAGATGTTTTTAGCAAACCAGATAGGCTTCGACCTAATGTACTCCGCCTTCGGCCTTGTTCCTCTATATGATTATGGCACCCCTCTGTGACTTGCAATATCCTTATAAGGTATTGCAGGGGATACTTTATCCCTCATATTAAGAACTGTGTACTGAAAGTTATAACCTAATGCAAGGCTGGGTGAACCTGCACACTGAACCTCCATACTCTCTTCTCTCGGACTTGTGCACCGTTCACCACCCCTACCTCACTTGGAAGGGCACTGTGTGAAACGGAATACTCACGATGAATCAATTACGTATGATACACGTCACAAGACTGGCTAAGAGATCTTGCCCTCTGTAAAACATATTAAAATATATATTCTGAACTACCACTCCCTTTGCGACCCAAGGATATCTTAAGTCTGCTATGTACCTTTTTACTCCACGCTGCTAAAGACGACAATATTGAACCATTGACCCAACCCACACATTACAGTAAGGATTCTATGCCCAAGAAATAAATGCTGCCACTACTCTGAGAGCTGACAGATTAGAATCAAATATATCTTCAAACCACTGCAACGGTCAAACTGTGCCTTGCTATTTAGGGCCTAAAAAAAAGACTCTATTGGGCATGGGCTGCACTCACTGTATTTTCCTGTAAAGCAAAACCTGTGCAGATTTATGTTAATGCATTGATACGAACATTGTATTGGCGATGCCTTGGTCAGCTATCACCAGGGCCACTGGAATTATGCAATTGTGAGCTGCATTGTTTTTCACGTATTTATGGATTCGTGGCACTTGCCACAAAAGTCATCATCTGCACAATTCTGCAGATTTAAACAACACAAATATTGTTTCTAGCTCAAGCAGTTAAAAACTTACTAAAACTCAGTGACATTTTCCTGCCCAGTGGAAGCCCCTTTGCAAAACGTTGACTGGTAAATTTTCTTTTGCTTGTTGCTATACTTAGGTGTTAAACTGGTACTAGTGAGGTGTTACCAAGTGCAAAAATGACAAAATAATGAAATACTATCACAAAATGTGTCACACTATGCTGTATACTTTGCCTCTTCTTGCTGCATATTTCAGCCTTCTCAGGGTACATAATTTCAGTGGCACTGACTCTCACCAGTCCACACTTAACTTTCATTATTTGTTATTTGCCATTTCTTTCTGTCTATACTTATTAAACTTGAAAATTATTTAAAAACTTATAATACAAGTCAAAGGACAATGTTAGAAACAGAAAAGATAACATACTTCAATATTATTAAGTATGTAACGATAACAACAGCATAAATAATAACTCTAGGCAAAACAGCCCAAAATGAAACATGGCTTCTCCCTGTTACCAGCGCTGTAATCCAACCCTTCATTACTTAGATAAAAAAACATTAAGGATAAATGTTAGAAAAAGTTACCCTTCTGAAGCTAAATTGTGTAGTGTGAATGTTAAAATCTGGGCTTAATCTCGACTTCCCTGTTTCACCAACTGGTGTGATCCTAGGCAACTACAAATAATGTGTTTGGCAGAGTCTCCTTTCTAGCCTGCAGGTGTCAGGCTGGGTGGGACTCTGTTTCCTCTTTACATCTTCCTCATTGTCCTGCAGTACAGGTGGGGGTAAAGAGGATGAACACAGCAATCATCAAAAGCAGTTTTCTTCTCCTCGCTCCCTTTGTTTTCACAGGTGCCTAATGTTGATGCCCACAGCTATAAACAGGACAAAGAAAAGGGCAGAGGGCGTAGGGGGGGTCTCCTGACTCACCTTAATTCTGTGGCCATCAGATTGGTGATTTGAGACAGGTCAGCATTGCAAGTGAAGGGCCGTTATAAGTAGCACTTTTGCGCGCTAATGGCCCTGTGAATCACAGAAGTGAGAGGGGAAATTCTTTTGTCCCCTTGTCCCTCCCCACACTCTTCCCCCATGTCCCCCACACTCCAAAATCTGGGGGGATACATCCCTTGCGTCCCCCACACTTCCTACGCCCATGGATTTGGGATGTATACTTTGGGAAACTGGAGGCAAAAGACGACTTCCGACTGCCATGAAGACAGGGTGGCCCCCCTCCAGGCTGCACATAGTCGCCGCAGTGTGGGTCCTGCTAGAGTCGAAAAACTGAGCCTTGGGATAGATCCCAGAGGGTGGGGGTCTGGGCAAGAGGGGGAGAGTTTCGGGACTTTGGGGGTCTCACGCGCTGCTCAGTTGAGAAGTGACTCTTTATGGCCCTGGTGTAAGGGGCATAGCATGAGGCCGCCCTGTGTGATTTCCCGGCTTTCAATGTTGTGCAGGTGCGCAATAGCCCTCAACCAGACAGGAGGTCTCCTGGGCCATACACTGCTGGTTGCCCAGTGCTTATTTGAAAGGCGAACATGGGGAAATGTGTTCCGCTTCGAAGCGCCATAGCCCCCAGGGTGACCGGCGTGCCGTTGTCCTGAATGTGCTGTATAGTGACTGTCCAATTATTTTCCACCGATGTATCTACACGTGATTGCTCCGGGGTTCGGAATGGTCCTGGACGGTCGATCAATACGGCTGTTTGTTTCCCTTTTTTTAACATAATAAAGAGATGTAAAAACAAAAAAAAACACCATGCCTGCTTTCTCATAAGGTGCTTTATTTTTTTTTTCTTTAGGTTTGTTTAAAAACTGCGCACCACTAAGTGCTTTGGTCCACCAACACAGGCCCAAAGAACAAGTAACGAAATATATAGTAGGTTACTAGAACCACTGACTCCATATGCTGATAACACAAAAGTAAAGCTTTTGAAGAAATAATAAAATATGAGTCTATGAATTGACTCCTGAAGATGTGTAGTAGCTGTTTTTAAAAGTCTAACCAGGAGACTTGCTCTGCAGCATAGGACAGCAACAGGTAGTGCTTGGAGCTACGTCTGCATAATTAGTTGTGTTTTTATCAATCTTCTGAACCTGAGAAAGCCAGTTTCTAGTCATAGATGCACTGGGAGCGAGTTCTACAGAAACGTTTCATCTGCCTGAATGGTACTGCCTCCAAATGCTTTGTGGTGGAGATGATGAGTAAACAGCATGAATAGTTTGCAGAACTTAACCTTCTAGATAAAAGATAAGGGGAAAAGAACCTTACTATGTAGACTGATGATCTCACAAATAGCGATTTATGAGACACAAGGAGATTCAAAGAACATTCCTTCTTTCAGTTATTGGTACATCAGAGCCAGTATCATATCCGTAACAAGTCGGGAAAAACCAAAAAAAAACAGCAACATGGGCTCTTTGGAGTTTATTGATTTGTTTGTTGTGAAGACAACTGGAGAGGCTATTCCAATACACAAGGCAGTAGATCACTAGTGCAAGGATTATAGAACCACTTAAGTCATAGAAGACATAAGTGGTGGAATGCAGATTTGTAGACAGCATTTGTTTGGCGTATGAAAGAAAGCTCATTATTGAACACAGTCCTCAGGCTGTAGACTTTTACCACTGGTTGTGGGGCTGAGCCAAGGGACATGGTCTAGAAGAAAGACTGGTGAGCAGGAGTAACCATCCCTTTAAGTAGGATTTGAGTTTTCTTACCATCTAGGCATAACCAATTTAATGAATTCAGAAGTACATAAGGGATGGATAGTCTATGCTGAAACAGTTGTCAGTGTTGTCTTCAAGCTCAAGATGTAGATGTGTGTCATCCACATACAAGGGATAGCCTAT
This sequence comes from Pleurodeles waltl, assembly GCF_031143425.1. Lineage (NCBI taxonomy): Eukaryota > Metazoa > Chordata > Amphibia > Caudata > Salamandridae > Pleurodeles > Pleurodeles waltl. Next base: position 231,948,268 of record NC_090440.1, read on the forward strand.
CTAATAGATACTTGGAACGTTGGAAGGAGGGGTCCTGTAGGTGTTGAATTGCATTGAAGTGTTTTTGGGCTGTATTGCATGCTTATTTATAGCCTTCCTGTGTACTCTAGATGTAGTTCTATTGCACAGTATTTTTATTTTGTTCTATCATTTTCAGTGCTCTAGCTTGACAAGAAGGTCAGATGAAAAGATGATGAAGCTTCCACTGCTAAGAATCGGTGCGCCCAATGCCTATCAGTAATTTCAACTCAACGGTAACACCATAGACAGTTTGATCAGTCCAAATTTATAAGGGATTGAATTGGTCCAATGTACTCTGGCTGCTGGGTATGAATTTAATCACACCATGGCATCATCCACCCCTGTTGGAGACTGTAGGACCCCTGTGCTTCACCCTTGTGCGTGGCTGTAGTAACATTGATGACAATAGAAATGTGCACCCCTGTGGGTGATTACAGGATCGTTCACCCCTTTAGTAGACTGGAGTAATGTTCAACCCAGTGGGTGACTGCAGGAAAGTCACTGCAATGAGAAACTGTACGAAGGTTCACCCATAGAGGTGACTATATGGACATTTCCTCCTCTGGATGTCTAAAGGCAAGTTGTGAACCTTTGGTTGGCTTTAGAAAGAGGTGTCCCCATTATATGACTAGCGAATACCCATCTATTTAGGAGCCTGTGGTATCGTTAGACCCCTCTGAGTGACTATAAAAATTGTAATCTCCTTAGGAGGGTAGCAGCTTTTCAAACCACTACCCACTTATAGGTGACTGTAAGAAACTCTAGGGGTCATTTCAACTGTAGTAAACCGTCCTTCCTCTTTAGAGATACCCACCTGCCTCTCATTTGATGGGAGACACCACTGTGGTATTTCCCCTCACAGCATTGCAGGTTTGCTTAGCAAACTTTTTTGTTTCTAAACAAAAAAGCAATTGGCCCCAACTTGGAGAGACGTTTCCCCTCACACATCATGGGCCATGCTAATTTTTCCCTGCAGATGTCCACCATGCTTCTTATGGAGGACAGAGGCAAGGAAAATGAGTGACAGTCACGCCTTCCTCTAGAAGGCAGGGCGCCCATCACTATGACCAGGCAGTATTATGGTGAATGGACCTCTGGGACAGGGCTTACCATTGGCGGAGTCAGAGCAGGATTTCCTGAGGGTAAGCCCAGCAGATTCCCCTCCCGCCCCCCCACCTCATGGTTTATGGCGTTCCTCCCATTCCGCCAAACCCTAAATGAGGTCCACTGTCCCTGGGTGATTCCAACCTCTTAAGTGACTATAAGAATATTCATCATCGTTAGGTAGCAGTGCCACCCCCAACTTCTCCTCTCATATCCTAATGCCCCCGTCACTTTTAGATGACTACCTAAGCCTCTACCCAATTTGGTGACTGTGAAAACATTCCTTACCTTTAGGTAACAGTATACATCCCTCCCCTCCCCTCTTATCCCAATGCTACAGTTTCATTTAAGTGACTAAGGATCTCTGCTGCTTTGGTTCAAGAACATTCATTAAGGTTAGGTAGCAGCGACACCCCAACCTCTCCCATGCCATGTACCCTAATTTCATAGTCTGTGAGAACATTCATCACCCTTCAATTTCACATATTTGACAGTAGACAGCCAGGTCCATTCACCATCCATGTTTTATGTATTATTTAAACCGGGGCCATCCCCACTCTAAGCCATAGATACAGGAGGTTCGGTTGTTAGTGAAAGACAGAACAATGTTGTGGCATTTCCATGCTTCGTGTGGGCCCTATCTGGTCTCCAGCTTTCCAAATGCAGCAGTTCAAGTGTACCTCTCTTATATGTCTCTAAAAAACACGTAGACAGTGGTCGAGATCATAGCGGCAGGAGCGCAGGCCTCCTTCTGTCATATTGTGATCCTGCCCCCTGCTTTCACCATTGCACCTTCCCTGAGACTGGCATTGGCCTAGCTCCCAGTTCCGATCTCTGCTCCTCTGAGGGCTCATTTCTCAGAACTGTCACAAGAGCCCTCCAGGGCACTGTTTGCTTTAGGCTGTGATGACGCTAACATGAGTGGAGAGCAAACAGTCAAATCACACCCCTGACAAATTAACACATGGGATTAGGAGAAGGAAAATTGATGTAGTCATTGGTTTCAGGCAAACAAGGTTCTCCTGATATATTTAGTAAAATAAGCCGCCTCGGGGCAATTCTAAGGCACAATTCTGGAAAGTCAGCAAGCAGAGCATAAGTGTTAGTGTTAGTAACGTCACATAGGTTGTAAGAACACCCCATTAATTGTACTGTTACATTTAAATAGCGCTGACTGCGCCTATGTGGGGTGTTGAAGCGCTTGCTTACATCAGTAGCATGCTATATCCTGTACGGTGTGGAGCTGGAAGGATGCTGTATTTGTAATGACTATGTGGGAAGTGTTTCAATGTCATGTATGATGACCACCAAGGTGTCGTTATCATGTTAAGGGACGCAGCACTTAGCAGTGTGATGGATGAAGAATTGTGAGAGATAGACACACATTTTATGGTTTTCGGTAATCTGGCAGCTCTGAGCAGTTCCGGTGGTACTTCTTATGATCACAGTCCACCAAGCTGGTTACCACGCTGTTTGTCTATTCTGAGATTTTTACATATGCTTATAATCTAGAGTAGGTGTAGGTTAGAGGGAAAGAAGGTCAGTGGATTTGTTGAGATGGACGTTGTTGCAATCATTCCTTATATGAATGTTATTCATATGTGTCAAAAAGAGGTCAGAGTATGTAACTAGTTTGAACCTACAGTAGTGACTAAGTTATAGTCCTCTGGGGGCAAGTGGTATGTGGCAGAGCTCTTCATATATTCCCTAGCTTTTCAGTTTGTAATAAGTTGTTTCAGGCTGTGGACTGGTATTGAAGTGGGTGATAGACATCACCTGTAGCGCTTTGGTCTTAGGTGAGTGCATGAAGGCCATTGTCATCCAAATGATAGTGCTCAGGAAAGGAGGCTCAGCAGACTCTTGCTAAGTAGTTCAACAACTGCATTTTTAGAGAAGTCCTGTCTCTGTTCCTCCCACAGCTCACTGTCTGAGGATACACGCTTCTGCCTTGGAATGTAAGAAACAGACTTTCACTGTCTGGGAAGAATGTACCTCAACTTCCATCTTGTGCAAGGCTTCTACCAAGGGCCTTCAAAATGAATCCCACTGATCTCTGCAATTAATTCCCTCATGAGGACCATAAAGTCCTGCTAACCCACACCACACAAACAGCGCGTATATGGCTCATACATGTTGATGTCAATGCAGGCTCTGGGCCACTACACGGAGGAGTAACTTTCCTCAAGTGGGTATGTATGCATCACACTCATACCTGAACTGAAAAAAGGTCTGCTTGGCACTATTAATCAGAAAAAAAGCTCTGCTATCACTGTTGCATAATGTATATGTTCAAGAATATGAACTGTTGTCCATGGTGATAGAGAGTGCTCATGGTGCTCCTCTCCAGACTTCTGAGCCAGCACCACAGTCTCATGGTCAGTTACGAGGCCTAGGTCTCAGCCTACATGCTGGATTATCTTGTTTGCTGGGCCAAAGAAATATTAGGATACCGATAATCTAAAACTGGAGTCACTTATGGACATCTGTACTTCATGCAATGAACATTTCTAACCCATCAGTGATAATGACACAGATAAATCTCTAAATTGTCCGTCAGATTGGTGAATAACACAGAATAACTTAAATAAACCCATGGATTGACTGAGAACTGCCCTGATCTGGACCACCACACAAACCCCTTGTGGCCATTCATACATTGAACCTTCCCTCACCCCAAGAGGCTTCCATGAACCTCCTCACACAAGCAGTACATTGATTTATGCATTTTTCTATTTGGCTTTGCATGGCCATTGTGCCTTTTGACTGCTAAGGAGTGCTATGCGCTACCTTTGGGGATGTGCTCTGACATCATCATCTCTGTCCACAGATAATGGCTTCGCTCCCAGGGTCATCCTTCTTATTCTGTATCAAGTACTACATTGTGATTCTTGGGGGGGGGCTGTATACTAGAATGTGAAGACTTTCACCACCATGTTGCCTTGCCCCACATGCAGCAACCCATGAAACACATGCCAGTGTGCATAGAGATCTTCTGCCATAAAGCCTAAGCCAACAACACCGCCAACTCCTCCTTTGACAGTGTCACCTGGGACAAGTTATTTGACTAGGTAAACCCCATTACTGAGTTTTGGGAATAAATGTGCATAGACACTTAACAAAAAGCTAACATCTCAGGTGAAATTACCAGCTGACAATTACAAATGGATTCCACAGGATCCAGATGATAGTTGTGTAAATAGATCCTGTTAAAAGCATTATATCCTATGCTAACTGTAATAAGGTGTGTCATGGAGCTATGCAACCAACTACAAGTAGTTGTGTGGGCTCTTCTAAAAGCAAATTGAGAACCCAGAAGCCAAATTCCCGTGCCTCATATGCTCAGTTATCACTGGAGCATTCTGCCACTCTCCAAGTCACAACAGTGACTCTACACCAGTCCACTCTACTTGATGCCACTCCAGAGTATGCTGCTCTATGTGGCTCCACACTATGCCACCCCAACACATGACACTCTACAGCACACTACTCTGCTCTTCGCCATTCCACTCTATGACACTCCACTCTCCTATACATCACTAACTTTTAGCCATGTGGAACAACAAAGCCAATAGCTCTTACATAGGCGAGACCTATTGGCTTTGACAATGCTTGTTGTTTTCTCTTGTTCTATTATATACAGCAGCAAGTTCTACAAGATCCAAAGCTGAGGATTCACAAGACAAAACAAATTCCATGATGGGTTCAAGGAAAGTTTGGTAAGTAAAGTCTTGGATTTATGTAGGAGCATGCATCTTACCCAAAGGTTGAGGAAATGGGTTGCTCTTGTTGAAATCTCTCTATTACTTGTATTTTGCAGGGAATAATGACTTGAAAACGCTGACCTGAAGAAGAAGATTCCCAAATTTCATCCGGGAAACTGAAAATGATGGGGCATATATACAAACCCTGTGGCGCAGGGCAGCGCAGCAAGTCATCTTGCTGCGCTGCCCTGCACCACATGGAAGCTATAGAAATGCACTGTATCTACAAGATACAATGCATTTCTGTTCTTTCCCCCTGCGCTGGTGCACAAATTGCTGTCTAGCGCCAACACAGGACCCCTTGTACCACAGTGCACAGGTGTCTGCGTTGTCAACACAATTATTTTTGTGCAGGAAGGAGCACCTTCCTGCACAAAAACAATCCTAGGAAGCATTATCCTCTTTCTATGTGTGCTGCACTATGCAGCACACATAGAAAGAGGAAACGACAAGGAGAAGTAGAGATATTTCTCCTTGTTGTTCCTGCCCTAGGGAGGTGTACAGTTTTCTTGTAAATCTGGGAATGCATCAAAACCCATGGGCTTTGCATGGGAACACCCACCTCAAAGCCCATAGTATGCCCCGCTGACGAAGTGTAAGGAAATTTAGCAACTTGCACTGCGTTGCCTTACACCATATCTACAAGGCCATGAAAAGCCATTCAAAGTGGCTTTGGGTGGCCTTGTAGATAAAGGCCTGCACTATGTGCCGCCAGTGCATCACAAAAAGTGATGCACTGGCAGCGAATGGGGCTTGTAAATATGCCCCGTTGTAGCCAGGCCATGGAGGACAACAAACAGGGAAGATGAGTCAGAATTCAGGTAAGAATTACCTGTGTGAAACACCCAAACTTCTTCAATTGAAGGCAATGGCAGACTCCATCCGAGTTTTACAAGTTTGTACTCAGGAATCCATAGCACATTCAGAGTGACTTCAGAGGGGAGAGGCCGACACGTACAATAGGAAAACAAGTAGACTGTGTCCACCACGTCATGCCACCTTGCCCCAAGAGCCATGTTGACTGCGCAGTGCACCAGAAATCGAGACACATAGCAGCAGTCTTCACAAGGCGGATGGGATATCTGTAGCCAAACTCCAAATTAGACTGTAAATTAAAGTTAGTATTTCGAGTCTAGTGGTGGTTATTGGTTTCAACTAGTATTTGTTTTAGCCCATAGAACCTCCCTTGTTCTTCCGCTAGGCGCACATAGTCTTACTTCCAAAGTCCAAAAAATCACAGCTAGATCCACCAGAAAATATTTGCAACAGGTCAACCGGTATGTTCACATGAGATATTTTAGCACTTGTAACATGTATTTGAATGAGTTTTCTAGGTGTGCACACTCTTGCTAAATCAGTCTGTGGTATGAGTTCTCATTCAGGTTGTAATTGCAACCAGGATGTGATTATCCAGCTTGAAATCACTAAAGGCTTTTCTATAAGCATAATTCATCGTTGACCCGTGTCCCTTGTTGCACAGTTGTGGGTGCATTTATGCTGCGTTTCTTTTTCTGCAAACTTAATCTCAAACCTTTTCATAATTTGTTATCCATTTGATAGTGCCCCCCTACCTTTTTCCCTGACCTGAAGGGTATCTTTCAGGCTGAACAAAAGTCAGCCTGACAGATACTCTTTCTGGTTCAGGTCAAGCAGCCAGGAGTTGGACATGTGCTTAATGCGCAGACTCCTTGCTGCCTGAGCTGAACTTTGCTAGGCTGAAGAAGTCACAGCCCTGTGGGCGTGACCTCTTCAGCCTAGCAAAGGTGCCTCGCGCCCTCCCACTCATGACGAGGGGGAATGTCACTGATTGTTTTGGATGTGGGCGCTTCAGTTTTAAGCCCTGAAGCTCTCAGTGACACCTCGTCACAGAGTGGAGTGGGGTCAGCAGTCTCACTTACCCTATCCCACTCTATGACGAGTTGGGACTGCTGCCTTCCCTCATTGGATGACCTTAGGCCAAACAATGAGGGAAGGCAGAGTCCCAGCCCTCCTGGAACTTCCGAGGCTTCCCTGTCAGAGCTGCTGAGGTAAGTTTTTTTTATTTTTAATGTTTGGTTTGTGTTTGCGTGTATGAATGTATGTATATTTGTTAGTGAGTGTTGTGAATGGGTGTGTGAGTGTGTGTGTGAATGAACGGGTGTGAGTGAGGTGTATGTGTGCGTGTGTAACCTACACCCTCCTCTACACCCCTCCCTCTTAAAATTACCAGCCGCCATGGGGCTTTTAACCTTTTGACATCTGTGGAGACCCATTTAATCATTGCTGGAATACGAGGATACCCACTGAGTCATGTTTGGAATCCGGGGACTTCCATGGAGTCATTTTTTGGAATGCATGCACCGCCATCAATATTAAAATCTGGGGAGCCCAGCTTTTGAAATTTTGATGATTTGAACTTCAAAAAATTACACAAAATTGAAGAAAAAAGCATTCAACCAACGAGTACACACTTTGCTCCCTTATGTACATACACTTTAATAATCTGTTATTATAATATTTTTTATTTTTTAAGCTTTCGTGAACCCCCTGAGTAGGTGTCATAGACCCCTGGGGGGCCCCAGATCACAGGTTAAAAACCACTAGACTAGACTAGTAGGTCACTTGTGTGGTTGGTGGGCACTTTGGGAGTGTCCAGGAGCAAGGAACATGAAACAAGAAATCTGGTGCCCATATTGGGTGAACCATGAAATTGTTTAGTGATTAGAATTTGGAAAATAATTCAGAATCTAAAGGAAGCTGGTAGACAACTGCGGACTGTCAAATCACGACTTAATTAGGCAGACCTGTTGGTTTTGGAACTGAAAATTGTTTTACAAGGGACTGAGGGGGTCATTCTGACCTCGGCGGTAAAAGGCCCTTACCGCCGGTCAGAAGTCCGCCATTCTACCGCCGCGGCCGCGGTAAACCGCCACGGTCATTCTGACCACCAACTGTGAAACCGCCAACAATCCGACATCCAAGGAAGGCCGCCTCATCAGCGGGCCGCGGAAAACTGGAGATGACCAAACCTCCACCGTCACGCCAACACAAACACGCCCATGCCATTCTGACCCACGAATCCACGCGGCGGTCTTTCAACCGCGGTATTCCATTGGCGGTACACACCGCCGCGCTCAAAATACACACCCAGCTCCAAAACACAGCCACATTGGACAATTTGAAATACACACACCTGAGACACATACAAACAACACTCCCACACATCCAATCAACTATAAAACACACACCCACATCACCCACAAACCCCCACTAGTTGGAAATCGGAGAGAAGGCGAGAGAGATAGAGATAGAGAGAGCGAGCACAGCAATAGAAAACCCCAACCCACACAGGAACCCAACTTCATCACCCACACCACATCTACGCACACATCACCACATATCACCACGCACATCACCACAAACACCACCCCACACCTCATCCACACCACCCCATGGCACCCCAAAGACACCCCAGGTTCTCGGACCAAGAACTCAGGGTCATGGTGGAGGAAATTATAAGGGTTGAGCCCCAGCTCTTCGGCACACAGGTGCAGCACACCACTATAGCAAGGAAGGCTGAGCTATGGCAAAGGATCGTAGACAGGGTCAACGCTGTGGGACAGCATCCCAGAAATCGGGAAGATATCAGAAAGCGATGGAACGACCTACGGGGGAAGGTGCGCTCGATGATCTCAAGGCACAACATCGCTGTGCAGAAGACTGGCGGCGGACCCCCACCCACTCCACCCCAATTCACAGCATGGGAGCAAGAGGTGGTAAACATCCTGCATCCTGTTGGCCTCGCTGGAGTACACGGAGGAATGGACTCTGGTAAGTCGAATCTCAACTACTTCACCCCCCCCCAACCACCAGCATGCCAACCCCCCCCCCCTCACCCCCAATCTCAACCCCCCAGCACACAACCTCCCTGCCAATGTCTCACCAGCACAACCCACCCTAAACAACACCAACCCCTGAATGCCAACACAAACCATAGACAGCCACCACCAAAGCATGACCATTGCACATACCCATACACCCCCCCCCCCCCACCACCCTCACAACACCTCCCACAAGGGAATGCCAGCACTGGGGGCCAAGGGCACTCAAAATGCACGCCATGGCACACACCGAAACAATAACCATACTCCTTTACCCCTGCAGGGCCCGAACGCCAACACACCGCCACGGAGGGTCCAGATTTGTCCATCCCACCCCCAGAACAGGCCCCCAGCGAGGACAGCAGCTCTGTCGACCTAGAACCTGATGACCAGCCCGGACCATCGGGGACCTCTGGACAGTCGGTTCCCCACACACAGACACAGGCCACAGCAGACCCAACCCCCTCTGGGAACACAAGCACAGCTCCCACCCAGCGGGCCCATGCCTCTGTCTCGCGGACGCGTCAATCAGCGGTGTGTCCGCCACTACAGGGCACCCAGGCTGACCCAACACACCAACAACAACAGGGACCTGGGGGCAGTGGTAGTGGGCACACCGTCCAGGGGACAGAGGCCCGGGGAAACAGGGCAACTGGGAGGGCTGCTGTGCGACAGGGGGGGGAGGACAGGCCCAGGGAACCGACTCTCCAAGAGGCCCTCACCACCATCATGGGAGCATACCATCACTCCCAGGAGACGATGGCGACGGTACTGGCCAGGTTCACCGAGATCCAGGCACAGCAGCAGGAACGGTACATGGGGTTCAGCAATGAACTCAGGAACATCGCTACCGCTATGGGGACCATAGGCCAGGCCCTCAACCGGATAGAAACCACATTGCGGGACCATGTGGCACCACAAAGGGCCCCTGTCACTTGCCAGGAACAGCCTACCACCTCCGCCGGCGCTAGTGGTCAGGAGGCCCCCACAGAACGACGGCCCACCAGAACCCCACCTCCTGCTGAAGAACAACCACCCCGCAAGAGGAACCTGAGATCTCAAAGGAAGACAGAGTAGGATGCCAAGACCCCCGCCAGCCTAATATCCCCCCGGATGTCATTCCACTGTCCCACAGTGTCACCCTGTCCAACCTTGAACTGCCCCTGCTCCATCCTTCCACAGGCATATGGACAATGCACCTGTGCGACCGAGAACTGGACTCTGCCATGGACATAACTCCACCCTCACCCATCACCGTTTTAATATCATGTACCAATATCTAGCACTAAAAATAAATCACTCATTGCACTGAAATCATTCTGGAGTCAGCCTGTATTATTTACAAATGTATAACACATTACTGATCAATAATGTTCTGTTATTTTTGTGATGACAACATACCGATGTCAATAAGCATTAGTCCATGGGCTAACCAAGCAGAAGTCACGCAGTGGGTCATACAGCACTGAAAAGGGAAGGGAAAATCAAACATCAGTTTAAAAGAACTGGGGGGAAATACACAAAGTAAAGATGCAGGGGGCTTTCAGTAAATGTTAAATGGCGTGGGTGATTCTTACCTGTGTGCTACTGAAAATACTGTTGGATAACTCTGTCCCTGTTGTCTGGGTCGTCCTCTTCGTCTTCCTCCTCTTCACTCTCCGCAGGCTCCACAGCTGCTTCAACACCACCATCTGGACCATCCTCCTGCAGGAAAGGCACCTGACGTCGCAATGCCAGATTGTGAAGCATACAGCAGGCCACGATGATCTGGCACACCTTCTTTGGTGAGTACATCAGGGATCCCCCTGTCATATGCAGGCACCTAAACCTGGCCTTCAGGAGGCCAAAGGTTCTTTCAATGATCCTCCTAGTTCGCCCATGGGCCTCATTGTACCGTTCCTCTGCCCTGGTCCGGGGATTCCTCACTGGGGTCAATAGCCAAGGCAGGTTGGGGTAACCAGAGTCACCAATTAGCCACACACGTTGTCTCTGTAGCTGTTCCATCACATAAGGGATGCTGCTATTTCGCATCACATACGCGTCATGCACTGACCCAGGGAACTTGGCATTCACATGGGAGATGTACTGGTCAGCCAAACAGACCACCTGGACGTTCATAGAACTGTAACTTTTCCTGTTTCTGTACACCTGCTCATCGTCTTTTGGGGGTACTAAAGCCACATGGGTTCCATCAATGGCACCAATTATGTTGGGGATATGTCCAAGGGCATAAAAATCACCCTTCACAGTGGCCAAATCAACCTCCTCAGGGAATACAATGTAGCGCCGCATGTGTTTCGTCAGGGCAGACAACACTCTAGACAAGATTTTTGAAAACATAGGCTGAGACATTCCAGATGACATAGCCACTGTTGTCTGGAATGAGCCACTTGCCAAAAAATGGAGGCCTGACAGAACCTGCACTAGAGGGGGAATTCCTGTGGGTTGGCGGATGGGGGACATCAGGGCTGGCTCCAGCTGGGCACACAGTTCATGTATAGTGGCTCGGTCAAGTCGGTATCGTAGTATGATATGGCGTTCTTCCATTGTCGACAGGTCCACCAGCGGTCGGTACACGCGAGGATTCATCCTTCTCCTCGCAAGTCCCAGCGGACGGTGCCTAGGAAGGACAACATGGAGCAGAGTCAAGCAAATCACAGGTACGTTCACCACTGCATGCATAGCACACGATTATCTATGTATTGAAAGGCGTGTATGTGTGGCAATGCAAGGCCTAGGCCTGTGTGACGCAGTACAAATTATGCCATGTGGGCCCTTGAAATGGCGGCTGCCTGACCTGTGAAGTGGAACAATGGGATGTGAGGTCAATGCGCTGGCGTGGCACACCGTGGCGGTAGGCGGTCTAAGACCGCTATACGAAGCCGCATTGGCTAACATTGAAGCCTATGGGTTTCAGGAGCCAATGACGAGGTGTGCCGGCTGTCGCGGTACGCACCGCCGCGGTACGCACCGCCGCGGGCGTGACCGCCATTTTCTATCTGCTTAATCACTCGAGACCTGATCATCCACAGGAGAGGACCTATACTGCAAGTGCTGCTGTGACCTCGGTCTGGAAGTGACAATGGCTGCTGCGACTGGGGAAAGGGCCCCTGCCTTCATGTCTGAGGAGTTGGAGAAACTTGTGGATGGGGTCCTCCCCCAGTATGCGTTACTCTACGGTCCTCCAGACCAACAGGTAAGTACACTGGGTGCACATTGAATGGGCTATGCCTGTGTGGAGTGGGGTGGATGTAAGTTGGTGGGGTGGGGGCGAATGAGGAGTGCAACACACGACAGATGAGAGCATGTGCCATATGGCAAGGTTGGGGAGGGGGGGCCAATCGCATCTAACATGCAGAAAATTGATGATTTTTCCTTCCCACCCTGTACATGTCAAATAGGTCAGCGCACATCAGAAAGTGGACATTTGGCGTGCCATCGCCAAGGAAGTCCGGGCCCTGGGGGTCCACGTCAGACGGGGCACCCACTGCCGCAAGAGGTGGGAGGACATCCGCCGCGGGACCAGGAAGACCGCCGAGTCACTGCTGGGGATGGCCTCCCAACCTAGGAGGGGTGCCAGTCGTACCCTGACCCCCCTGATGTCCCGGATCCTGGCGGTGGCATACCCTGATTTGGATGGGCGCTTGAGGACATCACAGCAGACACAAGGGGGTGAGTATCAGCACATTCTGCTATCTCTCTGCGCAGTGGAGGCGTCTGGGTGGGGGAGGAGGGTTGTGGGTGACATTAGGCCAGGGCGCTTTCTGTAGTGTAGTCCTCTCCTTTAGGCATGGCCCTGTGCTCCCGGCCCCCACCTCTGTAGGGTGACAAGTACAGCTATCGATGGTCCAGCATCACACATGTGTGCCTTTGTCGTCTCTAGACCTGTTGTCCTAGTCAGAAGTACTGAGTAGTGTACCCCGAATGCGCGGCTTAGTGCATGAGGCTCCTGTGTCTGTCCTCTCCGCCAACGGTGTTGACATTGCATGCACTTAACCTGGTCTTTGTTTTTCTCCCCCCACCCTTCTTCTTCATCTTCTTGTGCATGTGTGCATTAGCATCATCAGGCGGAGGAGAATTGGCATCGGAGCACGAGGGAGCTGCAAGTCACAAGGCCCCGGTGGGACCAGGAACAGACACCGAGGGCACCAGTGATCCGGAGGGCGAGGGGAGCACCACAACGGGGACCGGTGGTGACACCAGCGACAGCGACACGTCCTCGGATGGGAGCTCCCTAGCGGTGGCGGCAACATCCGGGCCCCCCGCCTCTACAGGTACAGCCGCCACCCAGCGCACCAGCCCCGCCCTCCCAGCAGCCCCTCAGCCTATGCTCCGTGCCCGCTCGCCCAGGAAGGCGGGCGTCTCCTTTGCCCCAGGCACCTCAGCCCCTGCCCCTGTTACCCCTGCTGCCCTCAGTGAGGAGGTCATTGACCTCCTTCAGACCATCATTGTTGGGCAGATACCCTTTTGAATGCCATCCAGGGGGTTGAAAGGGAGGTGCATCGGAGCAATGCCTACCTGGAGGGCATTCATTCGGGTCAGGCTGCCCATCAACGATCGTTCAATGCTCTGGCCTCAGCACTGACGGCAGCCATTGTCCCTGTTTCCAGCCTCCCTCTTCTGACTGCCTCCAGCCTGTCTCTGTCTCCTGTTCCTCAGCCTATCCCATCCACACCATCAGACCAGCCTGCACACACCTCAACACCCAAGGGCAGCTCATCCAGACACAAGCACCACAGAACCCACAAGCATTCACGCAAGCAACACCCAGATGCAGACATTCCAACAGTCACTACCACCTCTGTGTCCCCCTCCTCCTCGTCTCCCTCCTCCCTCCCTGTGACGTCTACACTCACACCTGCATGCACACCACCATCAGCCAGTGCTTCCATCACCAGCACACCCTCCAGTCCAGTCCGCACACATGCAGTCACCACCCCCACTACCATTTACACGTCCCCTGTGTCCTCTCCCACTGTGTCTGTCACCCCCTCTTCCAAGACACACAAACGCAGGCAGACACCCACCCAACAGCCATCCACCTCACGACAGCCTCCAGCACAAGCACCTGCACCCAAAGACAGCACACCTGACTCTCCTACAACCACATCCTCTTCCTCCACTCCCATCACCACTTCTCCTACCTTTTACCTTGGTCCTAAGAAAGTTTTCCTCGCTAATCTTGACCTCTTTCCCTCCACTGACCCACCCCCTCCATCTGCAAAGAGTCCCAAGAGCACCTCAGCCACCACCAGCCCAGCTTCGAGTGTCACTGTGGTGCATGGGTTCTGGAGTCCACCCTTTGCCAGCAGTGACACTTCAATCAGCAGCAAGGGGACAGCCAGCCCCCCCCAGGCAAGAGGACCCGGAAACTAAAGGGCCGCCGTGAGAGGACTGACACGGCTGCCCCCAAGGAGCAAAGTTCGCCCACTTCACCAGCCACAACAGCTAGGGGAGGCAAGGGCCCGAGAGCCCCATCTAAGGAGCGAAAGGGCAGCAGGGCGGAGAAGTCAGCCAGCAGGAGCGCGGAGCAGGAGGGGCCCACAAGCCCCATCCCGGGTGTTAGGGAGAACACGAAAGGGCCCAGGACTCCGTCACCGAAGGGTCCAGCAACAGCACGGTCGGAGGGCGACTGAGCAGGGAGTCCAGGCCAGGTCTGGCTCCCTTGACTTACTGGACGAGCACCGCTGAAGAGGGCCCCGCCGTGCAGAAGAGCACCGCTGAACAGGGCCCGCCGTGCAGAAGAGCACCGCTGAACAGGGCCCCGCCGTGCAGAAGAGCACCGCTGAACAGGGCCCCGCCGTGCAGAAGAGCACCGCTGAACAGGGCCCCGCCGTGCAGAAGAGCACCGCTGAAGAGGGCACCGCCGTGCAGAAGAGCACCGCTGAAGAGGGCCCGCCGTGCAGAAGAGCACCGCTGAACAGGGCCCCGCCGTGCAGAAGAGCACCGCTGAAGAGGGCCCCGCCGTGCAGAAGAGCACCGCTGAAGAGGGCCCCGCCGTGCAGAAGAGCACCGCTGAACAGGGCCCCGCCGTGCAGAAGAGCACCGCTGAACAGGGCCCCGCCGTCTCAAGCACCGCTCCGCTGGGCCCTTCCTGTCAAGCACCGCTCCGCTGGGCCCCGCCGTCTCAAGCACCGCTCCGCTGGGCCCTTCCTGTCAAGCACCGCTCCGCTGGGCCCCGCCGTCTCAAGCACCGCTCCGCTGGGCCCTTCCTGTCAAGCACCGCTCCACTGGGCCCTTCCGGTCAAGCACCGCTCCGCTGGGCCCTTCCTGTCAAGCACCGCTCCGCTGGGCCCCGCCGTCTCAAGCACCGCTCCGCTGGGCCCTTCCTGTCAAGCACCGCTCCGCTGGGCCCATCCTGTCAAGCACCGCTCCGCTGGGCCCGCCGTCTCAAGCACCGCTCCGCTGGGCCCTTCCTGTCAAGCACCGCTCCGCTGGGCCCCGCCGTCTCAAGCACCGCTCCGCTGGGCCCTTCCTGTCAAGCACCGCTCCGCTGGACCCTTCCTGTCAAGCACCGCTCCGCTGGGCCCTTTCTGTCAAGCACCGCTCCGCTGGGCCCCGCCGTCTCAAGCACCGCTCCGCTGGGCCCTTCCTGTCAAGCACCGCTCCGCTGGGCCCTTGCTGTCAAGCACCGCTCTGCTGGGCCCCGCCGTCTCAAGCACTGCTCCGCTGGGCCCTTCCTGTCAAGCCCCGCTCCGCTGGGCCCCGCCGTCTCAAGCACCGCTCCGCTGGGCCCCGCCGTCTCAAGCACCGCTCTGCTGGGCCCCGCCGTCTCAAGCACCGCTCCGCTGGGCCCCGCCGTCTCAAGCACCGCTCCGCTGGGCCCTTCCTGTCAAGCACCGCTCCGCTGGGCCCTTCCTGTCAAGCACCGCTCCGCTGGGCCCCGCCGTCTCAAGCACCGCTCCGCTGGGCCCTTCCTGTCAAGCACCGCTCCGCTGGGCCCTTCCTGTCAAGCACCGCTCCGCTGGGCCCTTCCTGTCAAGCACCGCTTCGCTGGGCCCTTCCTGTCAAGCACCGCTCCGCTGGGCCCCGCCGTCTCAAGCACCGCTCGGCTGGGCCCTTCCTGTCAAGCACCGCTCCGCTGGGCCCCGCCGTCTCAAGCACCGCTCCGCTGGGCACTTCCTGTCAAGCACCGCTCCGCTGGGCCCCGCCGTCTCAAGCACCGCTCCGCTGGGCCCTTCCTGTCAAGCACCGCTCCGCTGGGCCCCGCCGTCTCAAGCACCGCTCCGCTGGGCCCTTCCTGTCAAGCACCGCTCCGCTGGGCCCTTCCTGTCAAGCACCGCTCCGCTGGGCCCCGCCGTCTCAAGCACCGCTCTGCTGGGCCCTTCCTGTCAAGCACCGCTCCACTGGGCCCTTCCTGTCAAGCACCGCTCCGCTGGGCCCTTCCTGTCAAGCACCGCTCCGCTGGGCCCCGCCGTCTCAAGCACCGCTCCGCTGGGCCCTTCCTGTCAAGCACTGCTCCGCTGGGCCCCGCCGTCTCAAGCACCGCTCCGCTGGGCCCCGCCGTCTCAAGCACCGCTCCGCTGGGCCCCGCCGTCTCAAGCACCGCTCCGCTGGGCCCTTCCTGTCAAGCACCGCTCCGCTGGGCCCCGCCGTCTCAAGCACCGCTCCGCTGGGCCCTTCCTGTCAAGCACCGCTCCGCTGGGCCCTTCCTGTCAAGCACCGCTCCGCTGGGCCCCGCCGTCTCAAGCACCGCTCCGCTGGGCCCTTCCTGTCAAGCACCGCTCCGCTGGGCCCTTCCTGTCAAGCACCGCTCCGCTGGGCCCTTCCTGTTAAGCACCGCTCCTCTGGGCCCCGCCGTCTCAAGCACCGCTCCGCTGGGCCCTTCCTGTCAAGCACCGCTCCGCTGGGCCCTGCCGTCTCAAGCACCGCTCCGCTGGGCCCTTCCTGTCAAGCACCGCTCCGCTGGGCCCCGCCGTCTCAAGCACCGCTCCGCTGGGCCCCCCCCTCTCAAGCACCGCTCCGCTGGGCCCCGCCGTCTCAAGCACCGCTCCGCTGGGCCCCGCCGTCTCAAGCACCGCTCCGCTGGGCCCTTCCTGTCAAGCACCGCTCCGCTGGGCCCTTCCTGTCAAGCACCGCTCCGCTGGGCCCCGCCGTCTCAAGCACCGCTCCGCTGGGCCCTTCCTGTCAAGCACCGCTCCGCTGGGCCCCGCCGTCTCAAGCACCGCTCCGCTGGGCCCTTCCTGTCAAGCACCGCTCCGCTGGGCCCTTCCTGTCAAGCACCGCTCCGCTGGGCCCCGCCGTCTCAAGCACCACTCCGCTGGGCCCTTCCTGTCAAGCACCGCTCCGCTGGGCCCCGCCGTCTCAAGCACCGCTCCGCTGGGCCCTTCCTGTCAAGCACCGCTCCGCTGGGCCCTTCCTGTCAAGCACCGCTCCGCTGGGCCCTGCCGTCTCAAGCACCGCTCCGCTGGGCCCTTCCTGTCAAGCACCGCTCCGCTGGGCCCCGCCGTCTCAAGCACCGCTCCGCTGGGCCCTTCCTGTCAAGCACCGCTCCGCTGGGCCCCGCCGTCTCAAGCACCGCTCCGCTGGGCCCCGCCGTCTCAAGCACCGCTCCGCTGGGCCCCGCCGTCTCAAGCACTGCTCCGCTGGGCCCCGCCGTCTCAAGCACCACTCCGCTGGGCCCTTCCTGCATGCACTGTTAACGGTTCACTGTGCCCACCATGCCTCCTCCTTGACCAGTGGAGACTGTAATCCACCTGATGGACTGTGGCTTTGCACTCCCCAGGATGGCACAGTGGGCAACCCACCCACTTGTGAGACTTGAGAGACTGTGACTTTGCACTCCCCAGGATGGCACAGTGGGCAACCCACCCACTTGTGAGACTTGAGAGACTGTGGCTTTGCACTCCCCAGGATGGAACAGTGGGCAACCCACCTACTGTAGAGACTTGAGAGACTGTGGCTTTGCACTCCCCAGGATGGCACAGTAGGCATGGTGGCCCCTTCGTGGTTCTGGCGTCGTGGACTCATGTGGCTGTGGTGCCCCCCCCTTCCCTTCCCCCTGAGGTGCCTGTAGTTTTTTCATCAGATGCCCCTGCAGTGTTCTCTCCAGAGGACTCAGGTCTCCTGTGTGGGCTTTGCCCTTGTGTTGTTACACTTTGGCCCACGGACACTTCGATTTTCTTTTGATGTGCAGGACTAATTGCCTCGGTTATCCATTGCACTGTATATAGACTTATTTTGATATTGATTTTTTGGCTAGTTGACCATAACTTTTCAGAGCCTATTTTGTACATAAATTTGTATTCACAATTTAATTATGTCTTTGCATTTTTCAGGGGGGTTTGGGTGGTGTCACTGTGACTTGTTGCTCTGCATTGGTGTGTACATAGTTTGGGTGGGTGGGGGTCGCATATGTGTGTGCCGTAAGCTTTCCTCCTCCCCCCTCCCGTGTGTCGTAGGTGCAGTACTCACCGTTGTCGTCTGCGCCGGCGTTCGTACTCGTGGTAGATGAGCAGGTAGACGAGAGCAGGTAGTATGTTTAATTCGGGTTCCATGCTGTCCTCCTTCCTCGTGGAGTGCGTAGAGGTGAGCGTTTTCCCGTTCGTAGTCTGTTTCCGCCATGTTTTTATCGGCGGGGTTCCCGCCCCGGAAAAGGTGGCGGATTGGTGAGTTATGATACTGTGGGCGGTACATTGTCTGCCGCCTGCCTGTTGGCGGTGACCGCCGCGCTGTTTGTCTGTACCACCGCGGCGGGCGGAGTGTTAATGTGGCGGGCTGTGTTGGCGGTTCCCGCCAGGGTCAGAATTCCATTTTTTGGACCGCCAGCCTGTTGGCGGGTTGACCGCCGCTTTATCACCGACCGCCAGGGTTAGAATCACCCCCTGAGTCATGAAAAGCGGAGTCTGACAGTCAACATATTTATTTATTTATTGAAAACCTGCTGCAAAGAAATTGGCAACAAGGAAAAATGTGACAATAACTCTTCTCTGACTTAGTTGGTCGCAAAGCGGCTGACTTTTGAAATATCTTACACGGGTAAGCACCTGCTACAAAGATCTTTGTGTGCCCAGCAATCAGGGGATTTTAATATCGGTAATATAAGTCTGGTGGTGAATTCAGTTCCGGATGTGTTTTTTGTTTTGTGCAGTTTTTACTCATTAAATAGCATAGAGGGTTAATGCCCCTGCTGCAAAGCACACTGTGTAATATGCAGATCACAGATTAGTATTTTCTGCAGCTAGGTAAGTGGATAACTGCTTTTGACACAGAGACCTGTTTGTTACTTGAAGTTTATACATTGCAATCCTACTACTATAGCACGGTGACCTATGAACTGGCATCAGGGAACTGCATGCAAACTGTGGGTTTAGATTCTTGTTTTTTTGTCAATCTGTTGTTATTCTAAGTTTGCAAAGAACGGTTCCTTTGGGTAGTAATAAAGTCTTGTTAATACAGAACCCCCACTGCCTTACATTTTAAATTATGACATTGTATTTCTCCCAACCATGCACTCTTAACATATGATCTCCACAAGTGTGAAAAATAGGTGACTCCTACACCTTATAACTCACATTGTCTTCTGTAACATTTCCTGTATTTTTGATTTACACACTTGTATGATTTATTGTCTCTGTGTGCGATATAAAGCACTCTGACACCCTACACTTGGAGGAGGAGTGATATAACAGAATGAAATGAAAAATTATTAGTAAGTGCCATTTAAATCATGGTTTGTGTAATTACTCATACACACAGCTACATCTTGCATTCTTACAGTGCATGCACATCTCAAATGCTGGCTGGGGACTGAAGGGAAACACAGTCAAAAGCATGCCTCCAATTCATATTTTCTCTTATGTACCGGTGAAGTGATAACACGCTTTGGGCCTTTGTTTCCCTCGATTGCAGTGGCATCTCGGTGTTGGGTTCCAGATAGCTGCGAGCCAGGGTGATACTTTGAATAAAAGAACCGCTGGTGGCCCTTTAAATCAGGTGTTTGTTTTGGGCCCAGCTGGAAGTGAAAATAAGAAAGACACCTAGCCACCTGCAGGTTGCTGCTTCGAACAGAAGGCTGGAAATTGCAGGCACTGCTGAGTTGTGTACAGGTGTCAGAAAATTACACCAGGACAAATTCAGTATATTTCACGGGGCAGCTTAATCCCAGATCCCTCTCAGAAATACCATGATCCAGCGGCATCTCCTTTATTTCCTGCATTGGTTTTCTAGCTCTAATTTGTGGTGTATCAAAGCAATATGACGAAATATGACCTGCAGCAATGTTATGATGAGGCGCAAAGCAACTAACTTCCATTGTTTAAGTTGAAGACATCTTGGGTTAACATCAGAACCATGTAAATGAATGATCAAAGGTCAATGCAAAAACTTTCAAATTATTATTATTTATTTTATTCCCAGCAGTGGCAATTTCTGTTCGGAATCTGGGGGTGCAAATGGACTGTGATCTTTCGCATGCTTCCCATCTTATCAAGCTCTCCACCTCCTGCTTTTCTCTGATGAGCAGATTTTACCTCTAGTAACAGTCGCTGGCACCCAGCATAGTGTGAAGTGCCACTTTAGACTTGTCTACGTGAATGCCCTGTTCCTAGGTGCCCCTCTATATCTTACCAAGCGGATGACTAGGATTCAGTCAGCCACGGGTAAGCTAGCCTTGTATTTACCACGAGGAGCCTCTACTACAGTGTCATTGGAGTCTCTACACTGGCTCCCTGTGTACAAGCACATGTTATTTAAATCCTTATGTCTGGCTCACAGGGCTTTTCATCAGGTATTGCTATTTTTCCTGTCAAACGAAAGTGTCCCTCAAAGAACAATTGATATCCTGCACATTGTTACCAGCTTTTCGCAGATGATTAAAGACGTGGCTGTTCTGAAACTGTTCTTTTATGATTCGAATCAAAGCTGCTTATACCGGCTTCAGTCGAGGGAATGATCCTCCGGCATTCATGCAACCACCACAGCCTCTGGACACCAGGGCAGGCATGGAGCTGCAGTCGGTCAGCAGAATCTTCCCTGGTGTGTTTGGCACCGTGAAAGAATGCAATGCGCTATATAGCCTCACCGCAGTCGAGGAAAAGATCTTCCTGCCTCCACCACTCCTCCTCAGCCTACGAACACCAGTGCTGGCTGAGGGCTGTCACCACCCAACAGTCATCCTTAGAACATCCTGCTCCGCAGTAGAGTATAAGGCGCTGTACAGTGCTGCCACAGACGAGGGAAGGATTGTCCTGTCTCCGTCACTTCTCCTCAGACCTCAAGACACCAGTTCAGGCTGGAGGAGGCTGTAATCATCCAGCAGAGTCCCTTTTAGCAGTTATTTAATCCGATTCAAGAGTCTTTTCACCTCAACATCAAGAGATTTCATTTGAAGAGATATTGCAGACTACTGAGAACCAAGCCATAACACTGAAATTCTCCATTGTTCTCCATTGAACAAGCACAAGGCATATATGCATTAATAGAAGAAATCAAATTACCTTCAATTCTACAGATTTCAACAGAGAAAAAATTTAAACAATTGAAATGTCTACTCAAACAGTAAAGAAACCAATGTTTGCATGCCAGTACATTTATCCAATACCAAAAGGTGAAAAGAATCACAAGAGGTCTACAGATTTCATTAAAAGGAACACTGTGAAAACATAAACACTGAGAAATGGTTATTGACATTCACCTGATTTTGATCTTCCTTATAATTGAGGAAGAAGCCAAAGTTATCAAATCATTGGAAACAAACATTAGAGGAGTACAATGTCAAAATAGGCCTATATTCGGAAATCAGAGAGGAAAATGTGCATGTCTAAACGTGACTCCAGTGATTATAAACTAAGCAAACTATACACCATGGCCGAAGCATATGCAGCAAAAAATAATCAAAGAAATGTCAACTTTAACAAATACACCAGAAGAATTAAGTGCATTAAACAGGGTCAGCTCTATAAGCATCGGAATTGGTAAGCAGTAAACACCCACTGTTGGTTCCAACATTCTAAGCTACAACTATCTACATAAGGAGCCCTGACTTTTTTTTTTTGCAACGCACCCGCTTCAAGTAGTCAAACCAAACATTAATCATAAACAACTCGGGGGGCGCTAGAGAGGCCACTGCAAGATGGAAGTGCATTAGTGCTGCTCTGCTGGCCCGGAAGGCCTATCTGGCAACTATCCTCACATTGGACCGCCTCCCAAGGCGGGGCATGCTAAGCAGAGAATAACTCGTATACCACAAGCATCAAAGATAGGCAGGAGCGACCATCGGCTTGTAAAACAGCCCAAAATCACTGCTGTGACAAGGACCAACCAGGCAGAAAATGGCAGAGACTGGCAGCAAAGCGGATCCTGCAGATTGAACGGTGAAGGGCGCCCGCAGCCTAATGGAAGACAGTAGTGAAGTGTAACCCATTGCGTGAACCAGTGCAGCAAGAGTTAGATTTGGTCGCAGTGAAGGAGGCAGCTGAGAGACAGCACTATCCTAGCGGCAGCGAGTGGGAAGACCTGCAGAGACCCAGGGACCAGTCTGCACGTCCCCCATGTTGGAACATCTGCACCACAATGCTGCTGATGGAGCAGGTTGGGGGAAGACTGACGATCTGTTGGAGAGCTGAGAAGAGTCTTGTGGGAGCAGGGCGAGCCGTGATGATCACGGCATACTGATCGGCCTAATGTGCTGCATCCTAGGAGATCTGAGCAATGGACGGCGCTTTTGCGAGGAGCGGTAGGTGTATACCTGCAAGTTAATGAGCACAAGTAAATCAGCAATATTAGGGTGCCACAACAGCTAGTAGTGGAAGCGCAAACATGCATGGGTCCGGCTGAGCCAGACCTGACACTCGTAGCTGTAAGTTGGTGGCCATCTGACCTATAGTGCATGCAGTGCGCCACAGCGCCACAGAACACACCTCTATGCACAGTGAGAACTGAGCGACAAAACGGTGCAGCCATAGTGATCAGCACCACTCGCAACAACACTGTGCTGTTCATTGTGGAGAAGTCAGGGCCAGTCGCAATTGGTGGCTCTCTGTAATGCCTCATGCGATCAGCTAGATCAGGGTTCATCACTACTCCTTCACAGGTCAGCGATGCCAGCGAGCATCGAATGGAATACTTAGAACAACAAGTGTTCAGTGGACTGAGAAACCGGCCATTGATTCACTGGGAGACACCATCTAGCATCCTAGACAGAATAAGAATGGGGAATAAATATTGCACATCACATGGCCTGCATGACTGTGTGACACTACAGTTATATTTGCCAAACACATAATAACTTAAGAATCAGTCACTGATCTGCTCTGCAGACACTACCCAGCCTACTGAATCACTTTAATCTGAATCACTTTCATCTCATACCAAATAGCAAAGAAACACCTTGCTTGGCACTACAGAGCAACATGGGTAGGACCGACAAGCAGCAGTTTAGACTCACGTTTGATGCCAAGAAACCCCCTAGACCACAGCAACAGGCGTTCTCAGACTCTGAACAGGAAACCTCAGCAAAAGGCACCACTTCAGTATAGATAATGCTACAGGTCATGCACCAAAGCTTGCATTCAATAGATACTAAGATAGATACACTCAATTTGAGGATGGACCACATGGTGACAACGATAGACAAGAAAGCGATGCACATTACAGCGGCTGAACAACGTATATCCAATGCAGAAAATGATATCCAAACTACTACCACCAAATACTTGAATATGGAAAAAGTCCTAGTAGTGATACACATTAAAATGAAGATTTGGAGGCCCAGTCGCGTCACAATAACTTGAGGATTATTGGTGTGCCTGAATACACAAATATTGAGCGACTTGAGGACCATGTGGAGTCAATGCTTGAAGATCTTTTTGGGTCGGAGCAACTATCCACAGTAATAATTGTGGAAAGAACGCACAAATCCTTAGCAGCACGCCCGCCGCAACGGGCTGTCTTGCAACCAATTATTGCAAAACTTTTGAACTATCACGGTACTCCACCTAGCCAGGGAGAAACAAACCGTAAAATACCAAGATCATTTTATCCGGATTTTACAGCAGTGGTGCAGAAGGCACGTCATAAGTTTAGTCAAGTAAAGAAAAAGATTCAAGAAGCCAATATCTCCTAAGCCATGTTCTACCCGGCGCATCTTTGCATTGAGCATAATGGTTCACACCAGATATTCATCACGCCGAAAGCTGTCATGGACTTCCTAAAAAATATTCAGAAGCAGAAACAAGGTCCTACTCGACCTGCCACCACATCATCAGATATTAAACTACACTGAGGGTCCTCCTACTAATTAAAAAGGGAGTCCAGTTCATGCACACACACTCTGAAATGGAGGAGCAGGGGTGATACATAATAGTGAAAGGAAGTCTGTATGGAACGGTAGTCACTATAGTCAACACATATGGCCCTAAAGAGGATGACCCGTAGTTCTTTACGTGTCTTTGGGGCCCACTGCATTCCTGAAATCCACTGCCATCATCTGGGGTCGGGCCTGAATCTCTGGCTAGACCCAGACATGGACCTGTCAGCTTCGTCAAATAACCATGGCAAACAATCGGCCCAGGCATTGAGGGAGTATATGACAGATAACACACTCACTGATATCTAGAGATTGAGACATCAGGGTGTCAAGAAATGCATCTTCATCTCATCAGTGCACAATTCATGGTCCAGATTAGACTACTGGCTGGGATCACAAGACATATCCACATGAACTGTAGATATACACCACATGCCCAAATCACTATTGGACCATGCTCTAGTAATGTTAGAATTGTCAATATCCACACATAGTCCCACACAATTTTAATGAAGACTATAGGCTACTTCCCTTTTAGATCCTGCATTTCTGGATGGCATACGGACAGCCATAGTACAGCACTTTGAAGAAAATAAGGGCACGGTGGAAGGGGCTGACACACTGTGGGAAGCATTTAAGATAACAATAAGAGGTGCTTGCATAGGTCTACAGCCAGGAGTACTGAAAGTTATCCGAGCCCATTTGCAGGCCACAGGAAACACAGTGCAGAATTTGGAACAACAAAATGAACAGCGCCCACAACCTTGGGTTTAGCAGAGATAAGGACACAAATATCTGAATACAACAACCTGTCTGCCCAGGAGATGTAACACTTGTCAAACGATGGGTCCCACATATATATGGGGAAGCGGGCGACCTGGCAGTGCATTAGCCAACAAAATCAAGGAGCCCTGGACATATACACACGTGGTGGACATAGAAGCCTCGGATGGTACCAGATGCCATGACACTCCCTCTATATTGACTAGTTTTGTGGATTACTATGCTAAGCCATATGGGGCCCGTGAGGCCTCAGATGCAAGGGAAACAACATGCTATTTAGACAACGTATCTCTAGCATGGCAATCATTGGGTCAAAGGGAACTTCTTGTGCAACCGATTACAGTAGAGGAGATGAAGGATGCTAAACGAATGCTTCCTAATGGGAAAGTATCGGGTAGCAACATGTCTCCAAGTGAATTTTACAAGGAGTCATAGATCTGATTGCACCCCACCTACATG
Source organism: Pleurodeles waltl (assembly GCF_031143425.1). Classification (NCBI taxonomy): domain Eukaryota; kingdom Metazoa; phylum Chordata; class Amphibia; order Caudata; family Salamandridae; genus Pleurodeles; species Pleurodeles waltl. The sequence goes on from NC_090440.1 coordinate 231,973,503, forward strand.
CAATGTATATGGAGGCGGATGAGAAACAAATTCTGACACACTCTGTACGTGAAGCTTTAATAGTAGCTTATTGAAGCCTGGTGAAGCCCCTGGAAAATGTGAGTCAGGCTATTATAATTGATAAATATATATGCCAAGGTTCCAGCCAAAATTATAGTGGCCAGGCTAAAACCATTATTGCTGATACTGGCCCTACCAGACCAATCAGGATTTATCCCCGCTTGATCCACCTCACACAGTCTACACACTTTTTGCGGTGCTGCATCAACTAAACCCATCCATACATGCTGCTGCAGTCCTATTAAATGCTGCAAAAGTGTTTGATTCTATACATTAGGAATACATGTTTGCGATACTTCATCGCATGGGAATGCCACAGACATTTCTGAGATGGACCCGTCTGTTATATACGGATCCATAGGCGAGGGTAAGAATAAATGGCAACATCTCAAACTCACTTAGGATTAGTAGGGGAACGAGGCAGTGGTGCCCATTGTCACTGATTTTATTTCCAATTGCGCTTGAACCTCTGGCATATATTATAAGGTAACGCCATGCAGAGGAGGCACTGAGATTTTGCCAATGACCAATTGCCATATCGCTATACACAGACGATATGGTCCTCTAAATCAGTGACCCAGATTCACACTTAGCCCTCTAATATGAGAATACATTAGATTTGAGTGATAGTCAAGCTTAAGTATCAATTGGGACAAGTCGTTCATATTTCCCCTTACACTATGCACTGAGCCTCATGCATTAGACTTCCCCTTAGTATAGAGCTCAGAACCTATTAAATTTCTGAGTATATGGATACACAGGGATCCGGAAATAGTCGTTAGACAAAACTATGGCCGGGTTATCTCAAAGTTAGAGGAGCAGGTGGCCCATTGGATACACTTACCCCTATCAATGGCAGATAGAGTAGAAGTAATGAAAATTGTGATCTTGCCAGGATTTTTATGTATTTTCATTAACATCCCCATAGTCCGACTAAAGGCCTTTTTCAAGCCCTCGGGTCCTGCATGATAACTCTAGCATGGGCCGGTAAACAACCTAGAATAAACTGGAATACACTCACATGCCCATATGATTAGGGCGGATTTGGAGCCCTGGACATGTATCTATATTACCTGTGTTCAGGCACTCTTCGCCCACTACTGGTATTTCCCCCTAAATATTTACCCCACTTGGCGGTAGAGTGCAATGATGCTCACCCAACCCCACTTAAGGCTCTATTGACACATGAACAAAGGGATGTCCCCAAGGTAGTAGGTACATCATATGAAATAGAAAATGTGCTTGTGCCGTAAATGACAATGTCAGCTAAATGTGCTTTTTTAGGACTACTATGCCTTGTCACAGTATGGAAATATGATGACACTGTGGTTGCACTGTTATGTTTTACTGTAATGATGTTGCAAAACCAATAAAAAAAAAAAAAACTCCAAGAAAAACATCACAAAAAGGGAAGAATAAGTATCACAAAATGGCACATCTTTTGCTTTGACGTACTGCTCCAATTAACTTAAAACAGAAATACCGCTCTTCCGATTTCAGGAACATGTCCTAAAACCCGTTTACGAATGTAATAACACCCAAAAAGGCAACTGAGATCAACTCAACGTTTAGAGCACCATCCCCAGCTATTCCTTAAGAGCCCATCTAAATATATTCCTGCCATCTCCCACAAAAGCAGAGAGATGTTTGGAAACTTGGGCCATGATTTAAAATTTGGCGGATGGGCTACTCCGTCACAAATATGTTAGATATCTTGTCCGCCGTATTACAACTCCATTATCATATGGCACTTGTAATATGGCGGATGGGATATCTAGCACAATTGTGATTGCGTAACCTGTCCACCAAACTCTAAATCAGGCCCTTAGGCCCTCATTATGAAATTGGCAGCAAATACCGCCGACCGCCGTGCTGACGGACAACAAAAGACCGCCACTGGTGGTGGATGACATACCACTGTATATAGATGCCAAAAATTAAAATCACCAAAAAGAATTCAACCTTCACCAACCATCAGGGCCAACGACGGTGTAAACGCAGGACGCCTCACCCCGCCACGCATACAAACCCCCTGCCCACCAAAAAAAGATGCACAAATCAGCTCGGCGGACAGTGAAAGTAGAACGACCATTGGTGGTACCGACCGCCGCCGTCAGCAATGGGAACCGCCAACAACAAATGCACACATGGGACGATTTGGAAAGCACACACCTGACACATATCCACACCACTATAAAACAACCACATACACACCCTACAAACCTCTTCTACGCCAATAGCACAACACATATTGACACCCCAACACGCATACACTGAACAAACCACAAGTCACACACACAAAATCACCACTAAAACACAAACACTGCACACCCACCATCACAAACCACACTCCCAACCACACAACAGCACCGTCACCAATTCACCTACAACACACCACCCACAACAAACACGATGGCGCCCCCTAAGCACCTGCGCTTCACCGACAGGAAACTAAGGATCATAATGGACGAGATACTCAGGGTCAAGCCACAGCTGTTCGGGGCACAGGTGCAACAGACTTCCTTGGCCAGGAAGATGGAGCTATGGCAGAGGATCATCAACAAGGTCAACGCAGTGGAAACCTATCCATGCACAAGGGATGACATCAGGAAGAGATGGAACGACATGAAGGAGAAGTGCGCTCCATAGTGTCACAACACAACATCGAGGTACTGAAGACTGGCAGTGGTCCCCCCACCCCCCAAATAAACCGACTGGTAGGAGAAGGTCATTCTTGGCTATCCTGCACTCAGAGTGCCTCACTGGACTCACTGGAGGACTGGACTCGGGTGAGTCAACGACAATACCCTGACAGTCACCACACCTGAAATGCATGTATGCCCCCATCCTCTACCCAGACCACAACACCCAGACACTCCTATCCATGTTTCCAGCATGCCCACAAACCCCCATTCAAATCACTATCCAGCCCTCTGTGTGCAGTCACCATCCCAAGGATGTAATGTCAGGAGCACTACAACACCCAGAATGCACCACCACCCCATCACTAAATGCTTCAAAAGGAACATGAAGGGAGCCTACATGCTACTACATTGGAATGTAACCACCAATCACTGCTGAGCAGTGCTGCAAGGGACAAGTAATTGCAGGACACCCACATCTCTATTCTCTCACACACAGGTACCACCACCCATGCTTCCCGGACGGAGACGTCGAGGAGTGCCAGTCCTCCAACTGAAGACGGAGGCCCCATTCAGGAGAGTGCAAAGGGATCTGTAGACACAGAGGAAATCCCTGGCCCAACCCACAGTCCTAGATAGTCACCTTCCCAAAGACCCACCCAGGACACCACTGACACCCCTACCACCCAGCCACCAACATCAGCTCTGGCCCAACGCCCTCACACCAGTGTCTCCAGGCCACGGACTGGCTGCCCACATGTACAGAGGCCTGAGTCTCCACCCACCACCAGGCAGGATGATGAAGGGCCCAGTGCAAGTGGGACTGCCAGACCTGTGCAGGGGACACAGGCAAAGGGGGCTAGGGCCAGTGAGAGGGTATGAGTTGCCCGGGGGTTGGCCCAAGGAGGGATGCTGCTGCCCAGGAGGTCATTGCTGAGGTCCTGGGAGCATAACACCATTCCCAGGACAGGATGGGCCAGATTCTGGCCACGTTCAAAGCAGAATCAGAGGCTGCAGGTAGCACACAACCAGGAGGCCATGGAGCAATGGAATCAGCTCAATGCCACCACGGCCTCCATTACAGGGGTGCTGCAGCACCAGACCAACATCCAGCCTGAGTCCTCCACCCACCTGCAGGCCCCTTACACTAGCCAGGACACTGCCCTGCCATCAACATCTGCAGCAGCAAGTGGAGTGGTGGCACTGCCAGAGGACTCGCAGGACACCAGCACCCCTTCCCCTGCAGTCCAAGTACCCACTCACAAACGTGGCCTCAGACCCAGACATCCCAGTCAAACACCAGCCAATACCAATCCCACTGCCAGGAATTGACTCTGCCCTGAACTGTCTCCCTTGTGTGCCACTGAACTACTTTGTTGACATGCCTCTGCCATTTCACCATCTTCCAATGGCCCCATGGACTTTGCCCCTGTGCTACAAACAGCTGTGGAAATGTACCTGGGGATATTGTTCACCATGTGCCCACTCCCTTCCACTGTCTCATTACTCATGTATGTTTTATCTTCAAATATATACACTTGTACACACAGAAATCTGTCCTCATTTAATGTCATCCAGCAAATGTCAATGTGTAAGTATAGGCTAGCTTCCATCATAATGCCACTTTAACTGCAGGAGGGGGGCTAACAGACTGTTGTGTTTGAAGTATATCACACTGTACATTACATTGCTGTAACACACGTCTGTTTCTTCATTCATAAAGTAGCAACATCACTGGTAAGGGACACCACAGCACTTAGTACATAAGTTTCGCAGAAACAATGGAGGAAACCCATTTGCAGAATAGAAAATGTATCTCAGAATCACTGGAAGTATAGCTGGATTAGCTGGGTTCTGGAGTTTATGTCTACCCCCTCTTCTTCTTCATCACTCTCAACCTCTGAGGTGGCAGGGGTGGTTGGACAGCATCCTCCTCATCCAGAAGTGGGACAGCTTTCCTCACAGCCATGTTGTGTAGCATGCAGCAGGCCACCACTATCTGACACACCTTGTCAGGGCCATAGCACAGGGATCCTCCAGAGAGATGCAGGCAACAAAATATTGCCTTCAGGAGTCCTATCGTCCACTCTATCACCCTCCTAGTGCGACCATGTGCCTCATTATAATGGAGTTCAGCATCTGCCCTGGGATTTCTCACAGGTGTCAGGAGCCATTACACGTTTGGGTAGCCATAATCCCCTGGACAAGTGGGTGAAAAAGGGTTAATACACACACACCTACTACTTGAGTGCAGCCTGTCTGTCAAGTATGTCACTAGTACAGTGTCATACACACTCACCTATGAGCCAAGCTCTGTCCCCCTGTAGTTGTCCCATCATGTGTGGCACACTGCTGTTTCTCAAGACATAGGAATCATGGACTGATCCTGGGAACCTTGCATTGACATGAGAAATGTACTGATCAGCACAACACACCAATTGAACATCCATGGAGTGAATGTTTTTACGATTTCTGAACACCTGTTCATTTACTCTTGGGTGTATGAGGGCTATGTGGGAACCATCAATGGCACCTATCACTTTGGGGATATTTGCAAAAGCACATAATCCTGATTTGATGGTGGTGAGATCAGCACTTTGGGGGAACTGGACATAACTTTGCAGGTATTGCACGAATGCATTAAAAAATGTGGACAAGATGTGGCTGAACATTGGCTGAGAAACACCAGCTGCCATGCCCACTGTCATTTGGAATGAGCCTGTGGCTAAAATATTTACTACAGATAGTACCTGCATAGTTGTAGGTATGGTATGGGGATTTCTATTCACTGGCATCAGAACAGGTTCCATTTGTGCACAGAGTTCCAGGACTGAGGCTCAATTCAGGCGGTAAGTGATGATGATGTGACATTCCTCCATAGTGGCCAGATCTACCAGTGGTCTGTAAACAGATGGGGCCCTCCCTCGCCACATGGGTCCGTACCTATGGGGGAGAAAGAGAGACACATTGAGTTGGGACATACACTCCCATAACAAGATCCCACTATTCATGTTGTACATGCAACACAATTGTCCCTCACACAGACACAAAGAATGTGTTAATCCTGTCAGGGCAATGTGTGGTGAGGTGTGTATGTTTTATTGCATCACAGTGTAGGCATAATTCCGAACATGATTCCATGAGGAGGACCAGTAATCATAACAGTAATCGACGAAGGGGAGATGGAATGGAGTCATGGACTAGGACCCCAGCCAGACTATGAAGGTGTAGTGGATGCAAAATGGCAGCCCCCGCTGGTGGATGGGGTCCTACCCCTGTATGCAAAGCTGTATGGGCGACAAGAGGAACAGGTGAGTTACTATTTGTCCTCCTTGAATGTGTGTGAATGTGGCGGATGCTTATAGGCATTTTTGTTGGCTGTGTGAATGCTTACCTATTGTGTGTCTGGCAGTTTTGGTCTTGGCTATTGTCAATACGTATGTCTCCATGAGCTATGTCAGATTGGACTGGCATGGCATTTGTGTATAGGGGACCCATACTGACATCTATTTCTTTACTTTGTGTGTCCCATGCAGGTCAGCGCCCATCAGAAGAAAGGATTATGGCAAGCCATCACCAAGGAAGTGCGGACCCTGGGGGTCTACGACTGGCAGACCACTCACTGCAGGAAGCGGTGGGAGAACCTGAGGCGCTGGGCCTGGAAGACTGGAGAGGCCCAGCTGGGGACGGCCTCCCAACAAGGGAGGGGTGCACGTCAGACCCTAATGGTCTGTATTCTGGCAGTGGCCTATCCGGATCTGGATGGGCGACTGAAGGCAGCACAGCAGCCACAATGGGGTGAGTACCAACATTGTTGTGAGTCTACTATGATGAGTGAAGTTAGTTGCTTTGGGGTGCATGCATTGTGGTGCCAGGCCCATAGGCAGGTGTGTTCCTGCAGTCCTGCCACCCTCTACGGCCATGGGATAGTGTCTTTAGGTAGATATGGCTGGGAATGTGGGCCTGTGAGGGGTCCCGTTTGAGCTATTGGTTTAATGTGGCCTCATGGATTTGCAGATATGTTGTCTTGGCATTGTCTCTCATTGTTTCCCATTGAAAAGCGTAGCAAATTAGAGGGCCAGTATGGTAATGTAGTGTACTGTAGGATCATGACTACCAGTCACGGGCACATTCATATCATATATTGCGTCTGCTGAGGGTTGGTGCCTGAGATGAGTGGGAGTGTATGTGTTCCAACATGAAGATTTTTCCTGGAATTTACCTACTTCTTGCTTCTTTTGTCCCCCCCATGATCTTGTGTTCTTGTGTGCTTTAGCATCATCTGGCGAGTGAGCTGAGGCACCAGCAAGTGGGGATGCTGCAGCTCACGGGGCCCAGGAGGCAGAATCCACTGACGCCAAGGGGACCAAGGGGACTAGTGGGTTGGAGGGCGAGGGGAGTACTACGAGGGAGGTGGCTACCACTGAAAGTAGTGACTCCGACACCTCCTCCGATGGCAGCTCCCTGGTGGTAGCGGACCCTACTGGGCCCACCCATTCTTTGCCATCCTCTGCCACCCCCCATTCCATCACCGCCCTTCCAGTAGCTCCCCAACGAGTTGCCCGTGCCCGCTCACCCAGGAGGGTGGGCATCTACTTCGCCCCAGGCACCTCTTCTCCTGCCCCAGTCAGGCCTGCTGCCCTCACTGAGGAGGCTATTGACCTCCTGAGAACCATCTCTGTAGGGCAGACAACCATCGTGAATGCCATCCAGGGGCTGGCATCCCAGATGCAGCAATGCAATGCATTCCTGGAAGGCATTCACAGTGCCATGTCTGGCCTACAGAGATCTTTTCAGGCTCTGGCCTCCTTTTCCCTGGTCTTTCCGTCCCCCCTACCACCAACTCTACCCCTTCCAGCACCCCACTCCCTTCACCCATCCCAAGCACACATACAGACAGCCATGCTCCCAAATCAATAAACATGAAGCACACAGAGAAACACAAGCACCACACGTCCCACCACATGCATGCACACACCCAACCAAAGCAGACACACCAACACCCATCTCCCCCACTGTGTCCACCCACCCTCCTTCCAAAATACACAAACACTCACACACACCCACTCCACATACATCCACCACACATAAGCATACCAAACAGGCACCTGCATCCACGCCCAGCACACCTACACCTCGTACCACCACTCCCTCTGCCTCCACTCCCAAACCTGTCTCCAAAACCCCTCCTGCTGCACCTAGAAAGGTTTTCCTCTCATGTGTTGACATGTTTGAACCCACTTGCCCACCCAGTCTTACGCCTAAAAATTCCTTTGTATATGGGCTGGCCTATGGCCTTGTTTGAACATTTATTTTTATTCCTGTTCAGGTACATTTCAGTGACCAGCAGACCTGTTGGTGCAATATTGACCCGTTGTGCAGCGTTTCACTGTGGGGGTGTGGTGTGCACAGGTGTGTGTATTAATGCAGGTATTTGTTGGCTTGTGCCTGGTAAGTATATTTTGTTACTGTATGTATGGTTTGGGGTGTTGGAAGAGGTTGGCTGTGCGTTGCGGTGTGGGTGGGGTGGGTGGGTGTGTAATTGTGCACTTTCCTCCCATGTGTGCTAGGCTGCAGTACTTACCATCGTCGTCTTCACTGGCAGTCACGATCCTGGAGGAATATGGAAAGGAGAAGGCATTATTTCCAACTCTCGCTCCATGTCAGCGTCGGCGTGTTCTGTGAGCCTCCGGTGAGTGTTTCCCTTTATAGGGGTCATTTCCGCCAGGCTTTGTGTGGCAGTAGTTCCCGCCCCAGAACTGATAGCGGTGAGGTGGTTCACAATATGGTGGCCATGTGGGGCCTTTCCGCCGGCCTGAAGTTGGCCTCCGCCGTCGTCATCGGCGCTCCCAAAATGGTGGTGAGTGGATGGGCCGCTGGCTGTTTCTCATGTGCTTCATTATGTGGCGGTCTGGACCGCCAGCCTGTTGGCGGTAGTTACTGCGACCACCGGTGGTGTGGTCTTTACTGCCAGGTTCAAAATGACCACCTTAGTGTCACAAGATCGGCCACAATTTCCTATAAACACCAGGGGCACAGTAACAAGGCATTCTAAAAAAAAGCTGATGGAAGATGATAAAACCACCTTCAAAGTAGCAGATAAAGGTACAGCCATAGTGGCAATGGGCACAACACATTCATTGCTAAGATCATTGAACATATTTCTGACCAGAACATCTACATGAAGATGAAAATCAATATTACTGAAGAGTTTAAAAAACATTGGAACAAATAGTAATAAAAATAGAAGAGCTGTAAATGATCAATAAACATATTTGCTACCAGTGGCTCTGCAGATATATCTTTTACCTAAATTCCATTAAGATATAAAGACCACTTTGATTGTACCCCAAAACTGAGCAATCTGCCTCTACATTAACTTAAACACAGCAACTTCAAGATGGCTGGCATTTACAATGACAATCCGCTCGTTGTTTTATATATATATATATATATATATATGTATATATATATTTATATATATATACATATATATACTACACTTTCAATATTAGAAGTCTTGTTTTGTTTTGTTTTTGTTTCACAAGTGTGAGTGTTTGGGAATATTTTTCATGCTTTCCCAGTTCTGGGCCCATATCAATAATGCCGCCATGGTCAGCAATGATCAAGTGCTGCAAACAGCAAGAAAGCGTCACAGTGACCCTTAAATCATGGACGTGGAACTGACACTTGGCCCCTACTTCACCTTTGAGAAATGTAGAGCTACCCTAACCTCTGCTTTTGATGCAAGTATTTCCACACCACACAAGAGGTTAGTGTAACATAGCGCACCTCTTTGGATGTAGAATTCAGAATAGCACCCAGACAGATCATTGTGCTGACATCTAGTGCACTTGTCTATGCAAATGAACAGGTTGTGTGGCACATACATGACACTGAGACTGTGAGCAATGTGGACATGTTTGCTGGGATCTATTTTGGATGGCCCCTGCTTTAAAGTAACAGAAGATGGAGTACGGAAAGGATGGAGACAAATTCACCCTTAGAAATTCTATATGGACGTCTCAGCAAGAAATTGCTGAAGGGGTGGGTCAGCAGATTATGGCCCTCATTACAACCCTGGCGGTAAATCCCGCTTTCCGCCGTGCAGAAGACCGCCAACATACCGCTGCGGCCGCGGAATTCCGCTACAGATATTACGACCCACAGCTAGGAATCCACCACAACACAGACACCCACACATGTCCGCCACACCAAACATCAGTGATAAACTGGCGATACCAAAACCGACACTGTCACGCCAACAGGAATACGCCCTCAGTATCAAGACCAACGAATCTACGCGGCGCTCCTTTAACCATGGTAATCTATTGGCGGTACACACCGCCACGCTCAAAATACACACACACTAACAAAACACAACCACATTGGACAATTCGAAATACACACACCTGATACACAAACACACACTACACCCACACACCCAATCCAATATAAAGCACACACCCACATCACCCACAAACCCTTACAACCAAAAGTTTGAAAGAAGGCCAGAGAAAAAGACTACCTAAAACAACACCAGCATCCACAGACACACAACACCATCACTTACACAACATCCACGCACATCAAACAACACACACCAACACATCCCCTCACACATCACAACAGACACCACCTCACACATCACCCACACCACATCATGGCACCTCAAAGACACCCCAGGTTTTCAGAGGAGGAGCTCAGAGTCATGGTGGAGGAAATCATCCGGGTAGAGCCACAGCTATTCAGATCTCAGGTGCAGCAAACATCAATTGCTAGGAAGATGGAGCTATGGCACAGAATTGTCGACATGGTTAACGCAGTGGGACAGCATACAAGAACATGGGATGACATCAGGAAGAGGTTGAACGACCTACGGGGGAAAGTACGTTCCGTGGTATCCAGATACCAGATTGCTGTACAGAGGACTGGCGGTGGACCCCCACCTCCTCCCCCACAACTAAAAACATGGGAGAAGCAAGTCTTGGCGATCATGCATCCTGAGGGCCTCGCAGGAGTAGCAGGAGGACTGGACTCTGATAAGACATATCTTTACTACTTTATCCCCCCCACCCCACCTGCATGCCATCATATACCGCCACCCTTACCCTCACACCCATCACCCCAACAACCCACAGATACCCCACTAACACAACCCAAACATCCCTAAACCAAGCCCTGCATGTAACACCAATGCATGGACACCCATCACCAAAGCATGTCCAGTAGAGAGACTCACTCATGCCCCAAAATCACCAATCACACAAGGACCAAGCCAATAATGCAAGCACATGAGTAGAGGGTCACTCACCTATTGCACAAGATGGCACACACAGATACAATAACTATGCATTTACACCCCAACAGGACCCATACCCAATGTCACCGGACAGGAGGTGCCAGACATATCCAGTCCCCCCACAGAAGAGGCCCACAGTGACGACAGCAGCTCTGCACGCCTGGATCAAGATGACCAGCCCAACTCGGGACAGTCGGTTCCCCTGCCACAGTCACAAACCACCACTGAACCTCCCCCCTCAGGAAACACCACCACAGCACCCACCCAGCGGGCCCATCCCTCTGCCCCCAGGACACGTAAATCAGCAGTGTGTCCACCACTACAGGGAACCCAGGCAACCCCACTAACACAGGACGATCAGGGACCTGGGGGCAGTGGGCACAAAGTTCAGGGGACAGAGGCACAGGATAACAGGGTAGCTGGGAGGACTGCTGTGCGACAGGGGGAGGACAGGCCCAGGGAACCCACTCTCCACGAGGCACTCTCCAACATCATGGGAGCTTACCACCATTCCCAGGAGACCATGGGCACGGTACTGGCCAAGTTTCAGGAGACCCAGCGGCTGCAGGAAGAACACTACCTGGGGATCAGGGAGGACTTGAAGTCCATCAACACCACCCTGGTCACCATTGCAGGGGTGCTGGCAGACCTTCTCAACACCAGGAGGGACACAGTGGCACACCAACGGGCCCATGACACTAGCCTGGACAATGAACAGCCCTCAACCTCCACCGGCGCTAGTGGACAGGAGGCCCCGCCCAGGAACAAAAGGCCACCAGCACCCCACCCCCTGCAGATGGAGAACCACCCCGCAAACAGTCCCTGAGATCCAGGAACAAGACAGAGAACATTGCCAAGACCCCCACCAGGAAATAAGACCCCCCTGAACGTCACCCTTCTGTCCCACTATGTCACCCTGTCCACCTTAAACTGCCATTGCTCCACTTCCTATGCCCCTTTGGACAATGCACCTGTGAAACAAATAGACTGGACTCTGCCATTGAGATACCTCCACCATCACCCCAGCCCATTTTACAACCCCCTCCACTTATTTGCACAGGAACAAACACACTTCAATCACAAAACAATCTGGTTCAGTCTGTGCTTTCACAAATGTTTAATTGCAATATCTATGGAATATAGCAATGTCAATTTACTTGTTCACATACCAATGTAACACAGCTGTAGGCCAGGAGTAAACATAGCAGAGGGCACAAAGTGGAACCCAGATCTGTGAAATAGAAAGTCAAAGTGACAATCAGTGTCCATACACTGAGTGAAAATGACAGACTTATGCTAGCTCCAACAATAGTATGAGATGTGGGAAGCAGTGACATCTTCTTACCTGTGTCTCACTGGAAGCATTGCATGATGATGTTGTTTCGGTTGTCGATATCCTCTTCTTCTGCCTCCTCTTCTTCACTGTCCACAGGCTCCACAGCTGCCACAAGACCACCATCTGGCCTATCCTCCTGCAGAAAAGGCACCTGGCGTCGCAAAGCCAGGTTGTGTAGCATACAGCAGGCCATGATTATCTGGCACACCTTCTTCTGTGAGTAGTATAGGGAACCACCTGTCAGAAGGAGCCACCAGAATCTGGCCTTCAGGAGGCCGAACGTGCGTTCTATTATCCTCCCAGTTTGCCCATGTGCCTCATTGTAGCATTCCTCTGCCCCTGTCCTGGGATTCCTCACTGGGGTCAGTAGCCATGACAGGTTGGGGTAACCAGAGTCACTTGCAAATGTCAAGGGACAACTGTTAGACACACACTAACCCTTAGGGACAACCCCATACCCAGACACCTATGTCAACTGTATTGGGACCTTGGCCTCACCTATTAGCCATACACGGTGCCTCAGGAGTTGCCCCATCACATAAGGGATGCTGCTATTCCTCAAAATGTAAGCGTCATGCACAGAGCCAGGATACTTGGCATTCTCATGGGAGATGTACTGGTCTGCCAAACACACCATCTGCACATTCATCGAATGATAGCCTTTCCGGTTTCTGTACACCTGTTCATTCCTGCGAGGGGGACAAATGCCACATGTGTACCATCAATGGCACCAATGATGTTGGGGATATGTCCCAGGGCATAGAAGTCACCTTTCACTGTGGGCAAATCCTCCACCTGAGGGAAAACGATGTAGCTGCGCATGTGTTTCAGCAGGGCAGATAACACTCTCGACAACACATTAGAGAACATTGGCTGGGACATCCCTGATGCCACGGCCACTGTTGTTTGAAAAGACCCACTGGCCAGGAAATGGAGTACAGACAGGACCTGCACTAGAGGGGGTATCCCTGTGGGATGGCGGATAGCTGACATCAGGTCTGGCTGCAACTGGGCACACAGTTCCAGGATTGTTGCACAATCAAGTTTGTATGTGATTATGATGTGTCTCTCCTCCATTGCCAACAGGTCCACCAGGGGTCTGTACACTGGAGGATGCCGCCATCTCATCACCTGCCCCAGCAGACGTGCCGTATGGAGGACAACAGCGAGCAGAGAGTCATCCAACACTGAGGTATCACAATGTGTTATTTGCAGAAAGGTTTGTAATCCGCAATGTGCCGGTATCTGCCTGTATTCCCGGCCTAGATAGGTGTGACGCAGTTTTCATCCATCCCATGTGGCCCCCTGAAATGGCGGCTGCCTGACCTGTAAGGTGGGACAAGGGGAAATGAGGTAACTGCGCTGGGGTTGTACACCGTTGCGGTGGGCGGTTGAAGACCGCGGTGCAATTCTGCAATGGTTAACATTGCGCCCTATGGGTCTCAGGAGCCAGTGATGATGTACGCCGGCGGTGACGGTACGCACCGCCGTGGATGTGACCGCCATTTTGTGTCTGTTCACTCACTTGATACCTGACCTTTAACAGGAGAGGACCTACACTGCAAGTGCTGCTGTGACCTGTGTCTGGAAGCGACAATGGCTACAGTGTCTGGGGAAAGGGCCCCTGCCTTCACTTCGGAGGAGTTGGAGAAACTAGTGGATGGGGTCCTCCCCCAGTACACGCAACTGTACGATCCTCCAGACAAGCAAGTGAGTACACTGTGAGCATGCTGCATGGGCAATGCCTGCTTTGAGTGGTGTGGATGGAAGAAACATGGGGGGGTGCTGAGGCCTGCATGTGCGGATGGTGAGTGTATGTGCGTCAGGGCATGGGTGGGAACTGGTGGGCAATGAGTATGACAGTCCGGACGGGTGAGTAATTTCCTTTCCCCCTGTACCATTCCTCTAGGTCAGCGCCCACCAGAAGAAGGGTATTTGATGTGCCATCGCCAAGGACGTCCGGACCCTGGGGGTCTACCACAGACGGAGCACCCACTGCCGTAAAAGATGGGAGGACCTGCGCCGCTGGAGCAAAAAGATGGCAGAGGCCCAGCTGGGGGTGGCCTCCCAACGTGGAAGGGGTGTCTGTCTCACCATGACACTCCTGATGTCCCGGATCCTGGCGGTTGCCTATCGGAGTTGGATGGGCGCTTGAGAGCATCACAGCAGCCACAAGGGGGTGAGTACAGTCTCATTCAGCTGACTCTGCGCGCATTACGAGGTGTCTGGGTGGGGGAGGTGGGCAGTGTGTTCCCCTAGGCTATGGCGAACTTGGTAGGCAAGGTCCCTTGTGAGGCAGGCTATGTGGCACCCCAACCCCACTAGTGGTAAGAGCCATCTACACCTAGTCAGGCTCCTGTGACTTCCAGGTGTGCATCAATTGGGCTTAGGCCTCATACCCCATGGTCATGTGAATTTTCTAGGAACTGTTAGTGCATGGCGTAGTGCTGAGGGCTGCTCTCTGTGTGTTGTGTCCGCCAACGGTAGTGGTGTTGCATGCACTGAACATGTTTTTCTTCTATTCCCCCCCCCCCTTTCGATGTCTCCCTGTTCTTCTGTGCCATAGCATCATCAGGCGGAGGAGCAGTGATACCGGAGCAGGAGGGAGCTGCAACCCACTTGGCCCTGGAGGGTGAAACAACGGAGTCTGAAGTCACCGTTGGGACGGAGGGTGAGGGGAGCTCCACGGCGAGGACAGGAACATACACCAGTGACAGCAACTCCTCCTCTGATGGGAGCTCCCTTGCGGTGGCAGGCACCTCTGTGCCCATCGCATCAACAGATACAGCCGCCACCCCCCTACCAGCACCGCCCTCCCAGCAGCCCCTCAGCGTGTGTCCCGTGCCCGCTCACCCAGGAGGGTGGGCATCTCCTTCACCCCAGGCACCTCAGGCCCTGCCCCAGTCAGCCCTGCTGCTCTCTGTGAGGAGACTATTGACCTCCTGAGATCCCTCACTGTTGGGCAATCTACCATTTTGAATGCCATCCCAGGTGTTGAGAGGCATTTGCAACAAACAAATGCATACCTGGAGGGCATTCCTTCTGGGCAGGTGGCCCAACAGAGAGCATTTCAGGCTCTGGCCTCAGCACTGATGGCAGCCATTGTCCCTGTGTCCGGCCTACCCCCTCCAACTTCCACTACCCAGACCCAATCCCCTGTACCTCAGCCTATCCCAAGCACACCATCAGACCAGCATGCACACACATCAACACACAAAAGTGGCTCAGGAAAACATAAGCACCACACATCCCACAGGCACTCACACAAGCACCATCCCCATGCAGACACAGCAACATCCACTGCCTCCACTGTGTCTCCCTCCTCCACGTCCTCCTCCTCCCTCCCTGTCTCGTCTCCACTCACACCTACATGCACTACATCCTCAGCCACTACCTCCATCAACAGGCCGCCCATCACCACACACCGCTCACGTGCAATCACCACCCCCACTACCATTCACACATCCCCTGTGTCCTCTCCCAGTGTGTCTGTGAGCCCTCCTCCCAAAGTACACAAACGCAGGCCCACACCCACTCAACAGCCATCCACCTCACAACAGCCTTGAGGCCCATGCACCTTCACCCAAATTCAGCAGGCGTACACCTCCTTCAACCACTACCTCTTCCTCCACTCCCAAACCCACTCCATCTTCCTGTCCCAGTGTGTCTAAAAAACTTTTCCTGGCAACCCTTGACCTCTTCCTTTCACCTCCCCCCCGTCCTTTCCCTAGGGCCGGGCTTTCCAGGTCCCAGCCCAGCACCTCAGCCACCAAATCCCCAGGCAAAGTGGTGCCAGCAATTACGGAGTCATCGAGTGCGCCACCCATCAGGGCTGCCAGTGTGCCACGTAGCGAAGGCAAGGACATTCCGCCACCTGCCAAGGTGAAAAAGGTGCCAACATCCCAGAGGGAGAAGCCGCACCTACCAGCCACCAAGGGCTCTGCAAAAACAAAAGGGGATAGTGGCAAGACACCTGCGGCACCATCAAAGGTGGGGAAGGAACAAAAGCAGAAGAGCAGGTCAGGACAGGGCACAGTGGCACCGACTGAGGGACCAGTGTCACCCCTTCTGTCCACGACCACACTAACCTGTACGGCGGCGAACACTGCAAGCTGCCCCGCCACCTACCCCGCCATCCTACACCGCCACCTGCACTGCAACCTGCACCGCCACAGCCGCCTGCACAGCCACCGTCACGTATATACAGCCTCAGCGACAGTCCCCAGCCTCTTCCCCAGTGGGCAGCCATCCGAGACTGCAGGAGACGTCCTGCTGTGTCCCTCGGCAGGTGCTGACCCATGCAACACCGCCAGCACCGCTGCCACAGACACTGCCGCAAGCACCGCCACCAGCCCCGCGACGTGCTCGGACAGTGGCACCACCCTTCCATCACTGTTTGCACATGCAGGTGGAAGGTGAAGCTGCAGCAGTGTGGGGTATGTCGCTGCCTCCATGGCGTATCATGCTACCTGTTCCTCGGCAATCTCGTGGCGCACACACCCAGGTGAGGGAATTGTACCGGCCACACTGCACGTGGAGCACTCTGGGCACCATCTCCCCTCCAGAACCAGTGGAGAATGACATCCACTACCTCAGTCCTTGGCAGGATGAAGCACTCTGGGCACAATGCCCCCTCCAGAACCAGTGGAGAATGACATCCACTACCTCAGTCCTTGGTAGGATGAAGCACTCTGGGCACAATGCCCCCTCCAGAACCAGTGGAGAATGACATCCACTACCCCAGCCCTTGGCAGGATGAAGCACTCTTGGCACAATGCCCCCTCCAAAACCAGTGGAGACTGGTATCAACTTGAGAGACTGTGGCTATGCACTCCCCAGGATAAAGCAGTGGGCAAACCACCCACTGGAGAGACCGTGGCTTTGCACTCCCCAGGATAAAGCAGTGGGCAAATCACCCACTGGAGAGACTTGAGAGACTGTGGCTTCACACTCCCCAGGATACAGCAATGGGCATGGAGCTCCCTCGTGCAGCAGTGGCGTTGTGCGTTCATCTGGCTGAGGTGCCCCACCTCTCCTTCCCCCTGAGGTGCCTGTTTATTTTCGATCTGATGCCCCAGCAGTGTTCTCTCCGTTTCCAGTCAGGTATCTTGTGTGGGCTTCGCCCATGCATTTTGGGACCAGTGGTCCACGGACAATGATTGGTACACTATCCGGACTTGTGTAGTTGGTGTACATATTTGTATATACTGAATTTATATTTTTGACTATCAGATTTTTCATGATTACAATCGTTACAATCATTTCCTTTTGTCCTTGCGTTCTTCCAGGGGCTGATGGGGTGTATATGTAATGTTGCTGCACGTATTTGTGTGAATGTTGTTGTGGGTGAGGGTGGGGGTATTGCGTGTGTGTCACTCTCATTTCCCTCCCCCCTCCCCTGTGTTGTAGGTGCAGTACTCACCGTGGTCGTCAACGGCATCTGTCCTGCTCCTGATACAGCAGGAGGAAGAGCAGCATTAGTAACACCTGTAGTTCAGGCTCCATGGCTTCCTGGTTCCTCATTGGGTGTCGAGAGGTGAGTGTTTTCCCTTCTGTGTACGGTTTCCGCCGTGCTTTTGATAACGTTGGTTCCGCCCTGGAAAAGGTGGCGGATAGGCGTGTTGAAATACAGAGGGCGGTACTTTGTCCTACGCCTGTCTGTTGGCGGTTACCGCCACGATGTTTGTTTGTACCGCTGTGGCAAAGTGGCTGTCTATGTTGGCGGTTTCTGCCATGGTCGTGATTCAATTTTTTTTCCCACTGGTCTGTTGGCGGTATTACCGCCGCTTTAACACCGACCACCAGGGTTGTAATGAGGGCCTATGTTTTTGAAAGTGAAGAGTTCCTAGGTAGGGCCTTTCCTTTGGTCTTTCCCTGGTTGCTTCTTCAAAAAAGCTGATGGTAGCCAGATGCAGAGTCCTCACACTGCATTGTGCCCATGCTTCAATACTCCTGCTTGGACCTATCATCATCACTAGCTGCTGTGAAAGCCCTCATCTTTCACAAAGTCTCTCTGTGAACTCCATCCCGAAAATGACATTTGAAAGGCAGCCACCTCAAACCAGTTACAGGATCTTAGAGTCAATCCACACCCCCATCAGGAAAAAAGATTATAAAAATGGTACCTAAACACCACCACTTGTTTCCAGTTCCAAGTGCCTCATAGAGTACTCAAAGAACTGATGTGAGACCAGGGCTAATGTCTGCTTGACAGTCAGTGATGTATAATAGCAGACGTCTCCAACTTTCAGGAGAAGATGTGGGCCTGCCTACCGCTAGAAGCATGTCTGTCTGCTCAGAGAGGAAGGAGAGTACCTCACCCTGCAGTAGGAGAGATTTTCTAGAAGGAGCACCTCAGCTGTTCACCCAGTGTGTGGGGCACCCAGAAGAAGCTGACTCCGTTTGGAGCACTGCCATGATCAACCTGTCCTGCGAAAGGCCGCCCAATCTCACAAAGCTTGGTTCTAGAAGTTAACTGTGTGAAGAAACATAACTTCAGAGCACTGTACCCTGCACTCCTACAGTCAGCTAACTGGTACTAATGATGCCAGGATGCAGCACAACTACGGGGGATCAGTCATCACCATAGCAGGAAGTCTGCCCTAGCGGTCAGAAGCACCCGCATGGAACACCAGCTCAGATACCCACCTGCCACAGTCACTCAGCACAGAAGCCCCATCTGCTGAAGGCCAATCCTGACCAGTGCTGCCGGTCAAGCCAATGCCTGAAGCAGTTGGGGAGAGAGACTGAAAAGCTGGAATATTGCTGCAGACAAAGAGGTGGAGCTGAAGACAATAACTGGTGTCTGTTGATGCGCACACCAACCAGTGCCTACCATGCCAAATACTTTACTGAGCTATAGCAACGTTCACAGAGTGAAACCAAATAGCAATAAGGATTTATCCTTATCAGTAAGACTTCTGGGCTAACAAACTATGGCGCTCATTACAACCCTGGCGGGTAAAGGCCGCTGATCACTGTGCTGTCGGCCACCAACATACCGTGCCTGCGGGAGACATCTGCTACAGGTATTATGACCTACAGTTAGAAATCCTCCACAATATAGACACCCACACAAGTCCGCCACACCAAAGGTCAGTGATAAACTGGTGATAGCAAAACCTACACCGTTACGCCAACAGGATTATGCCCACACTATCACGACCCATGAATCAACGCGGCGGTCATTCCACTGCGGTAATCCATTGGCGGTACACACCGCCACGCTCAAAATACACACACACTTACAAAACACAACCACATTGGACAAATCAAAATACACACACATCATACACATACACACACCACACCCACACACTCACACCACTATAAAACACACACCCCCATTACCCACAACCCCTTACAACGACATTTTTGGAAGAAGAAGAGTGACAGGAAAGCAAAGACCACACCAGCATCCAGAGGCACACAACACCATCCCCCATACACCATCCACGCACATCAAAGAACACACCCCAACACATCACACCACACATCACATCAACCATCACCTCACACATCACCCACACCACATCATGGCACCTCAAAGACACCCAAGGTTTTCTGAGGAGGAGCTCATGGTCATGGTGGAGGAAATCATCCGGGTAGAGCCACAGCTGTTCGGATCACAGGAGCAGCAGACGTCCATTGCTAGGAAGATGGAGCTATGGCGGAGAATTGTCGACAGGGTCAACGCAGTGGGACAGCATCCAAGAACACAGGATGACATCAGGAAGAGGTGGAATGACCTACGGGGGAAGGTATATTCCGTGGTATCCAGACACCAGGTAAACGTACAGAGGACTGGCGGTGGACCCCTACCTCCTCCCTCACAACTAACAACATGGGAGGAGCAAGTCTTGGCAATCGTGCATCCTGAGGGCCTGGCAGGAGTAGCAGGAGGACTGGACTCTGGTAAGTCAAATCTTTATTACTAACACCCCCCCCTACCTGCATGGCATCACAAACTTCTACCCCTACCCTCACACCCATCTCCCCAACACCTCACAGATACCCCACTATCACAACCCACACATCCCAATACCAAGCCCTGCATGTGACAACAATGCATGTACACCCATCACAGACCTGCATGGACACCCAACACTACAGCATGTCCAGTAGAGAGGCTCAGCCAGGGCACACAATCACCACTCACACAAGGGCCAAGGCGATAATGCAAGCACAGGAGTAGAGGGAAACTCCCCCTTTGCACAAGATGGCACACACAAATACAATAACTATGCATTTACACCTCAACAGGACCCCTAACCAACGTCGCCGGACAGGAGGTGCCAGCCATTTCCAGTCCCCCCACAGAAGAGGCCCACAGTGAGAACAGGAGCTCTGCACGCCTGGATCAACCTGACCAGCCAGGCCCATCAGGGACCTCCGGACAGTCGGTTCCCCTGCCACAGTCCCAAACCACCACTGATCCTCCCCCCTCAGGAAACACCACCACAGCACCCACCCAGCGGGCTCATGCCACTGTCCCCAGGACACGTCAGTCAGCAGTGTGTCCACCACTACAGGGACCCCAGGCAACCCCACTAACACAGGACGATCAGGGACCTGGGGTCAGTGGCAATGGGCACACGGTTCAGGGGACAGAGGCACAGGACAACAGGGAAGCTGGGAGGACTGCTGTGCGACAAGGGGAGGACAGGCCCAGGGAACCCACTCTCCACGAGGCACTTCCCAACATCATGGGAGCATACCACCATTCCAGGGAGACCATGGGCATGGTACTGGCCAAGTTTCAGGAGACCCATCGGCTGCAGGAGGAACAGTACCTGGGGATCAGGGAGGACTTGAAGTCCATTAACACCACCCTGGTCACCATTGCAGGGGTGCTGGCAGACATGGCCAACACCATGAGGGAGACAGTGGCATACCACGAGGCCACTGACACCAGCTCGAATGATGAACAGCCCTCCACGTCTACTGCCGCTAGCGGACAGGAGGTCCTGCCACAGGACTAACAGGCCACCAGCACCCCACCCCCTGCAGAGGGAGAACCACCCGGTCACTGCGATCCAGGCACAAGACAGAGAACATTGCCAAGACCCCGCCAGGAAATAAGACTCTCCTGATTGACACCCTTCTGTCCCACTATGTCACCCTGACCACCTTGAACTGCCATTGCTCCACTTCCTATGTCCCATTGGACAATGCACCTGTGATCCAAAGAGACTGGACTCTACCATGGATACTACTCCACCATCACCCCAGCCCATTGCACATCCCCTCCACTTATTAGCACTTAAATAAACACCCTTGAATCACAAAACAATGTGGAGTCAGTCTGTACTTTCACACATGTGTTATTACAACCTCTTTGACAAATAACATAGTAAATGTTAATTTGCACATACCAAAGTATGACAGTTGTTGGGCAGCAGTGAACATAGCAGAAGGCAGAATGTGGTACCCAGATCTGTGAAAAGGAAAGCCAAAGTGAACTGTCAGGGTCCATGCACAGAGGTAAGAAGGCAGACTTATACAATGTCCCACAGTAGTCTGATATGAGATGAGCAGTGCCAGTCTCTTACCTCTGTCACTGGAAGTACTGCATAACAATGTTGTTTCGGTTGTCAATATCTTCTTCTTCTGCCTCCTCTTCCTCACTGTCCACAGGCTCCACAGCTGCCACAAGACCGACATCAGGCCCATCCTCCTACATAAAAGGCACCTGGTGTCGCAAAGCCAGGTTGTGCAACATACAGCATGCCACAATGATCTGGCACACCTTCTTCGGTGAGTAGTATAGGGAGCCACCTGTTAGATGGAGGCACCGGAATCTAGCCTTCAGGAGGCCGAATGTCTGCTCTATAATCCTCCTAGTTTGCCAATGTGCCTCATTGTAGCGTTCCTCTGCCCTTGTCCTGGCATTCCTCACTGGGGTCAGTAGCCATGACAGGGTGGGGTAACCAGAGTCACATGCAAATGTCGAGGGATTTCTGTTAGACACACACCAACCCTTAGGGACTACCCCATACCCAGACACCTACTTATACTGCGTGGGGACCTTGGGCTCAGCTATTAGCCACACACGGTGCCTCTGGAGTTGCCCCATCACATAAGGGATGCTGCTATTCCTCAAAATGTAAGCGTCATGCACAGAGCCAGGATACTTGGCATTCACATGAGAGATGTACTGGTCTGCCAAACACACCATCTGCACATTCATTGAATGGTAGCTTTTACGATTTCTGTACACCTGTTCATTCCTGCGGGGGAGGACAAATGCCACATGTGTACCATCAATGGCACCATTTATGTTGGGGATATATCCCAGGGCATAGAAGTCAGCTTTCACTGTGGGCAAATCCTCCACCTGGGGGAAAACGATGCAGCTGCACATGTGTTTCAGCAGGGCAGATAACACTCTGGACAACACGTTCGAGAACATTGGCTGAGACATCCCTGATTCCATGGCCACTGTTGTTTGAAAGGAACCACTGGCCAGGAAATGTAGCACTGACAGGACCTGCACTAGGGGGGGGATACCTGTGGGATGGCGGATAGCTGACATCAGGTCTGGCTCCAATTGGGCACACAGTTCTTGGATTGTGGCACGATGAAGTCTGTAGGTGATAATGATGTGTCTGTCTTCCATTGTCGAAAGGTCCACCATGGGTCTGTACAGCGGAGGATGACGCCATCTCATCATCTGCCCCAGCAGATGTGCACTATGGAGGAGAATGGTGAGCAGAGGGTCATATACCACATAGGTTTGACAAGGGTGTTTTGCACTAATGTGATTTAATCGGTGTGTGGCGCTGTCTATCCGTATTCCTGCCTAAATGTGCTGTGACGCAGTTAGGTGCCCTGTCATGTGCCCACCTGAAATGGCGGCTGCCTGACCTGTAAGGAGGGGCAAGGGTAAATTAGGTAACTGCGCTGGCATTGTGCAGTGCTGCGGTAGGCGGTCAAAGACCGCCACGCAATTCAGCATTGGTTATCATTGGGCCCTATGGGTTTCAGGAGCCAATGATGATGTACGCCGGCGGTGACGGTACGCACCGCCACGGACGTGACCGCCATTTTGAAGCTGTTCACTCACTTAATTCCTGACCTTCAACAGGAGAGGACCTACACTGCAAGTGCTGCTGTGACCTGTGTCTGGAAGCGAGAATGTCTCGAGTGTCTGGGGAAAGGGCCCCTGCCTTCACTTTGGAGGAGTTGGAGAGACTAGTGGATGGGGTCCTCCCCCAGTACACGCTACTCTACGGTCCTCCAGACAAACAGGTGAGTAAACTGTGAGCATGATACATGGGACATGAATGTATGGACTGGTCTGGATGGAAGATACATGTTGTGGGGGGGCTGAGGCCTGCATGTGAGGATGGTCAGTGTATGTGTTTCAGGGCATGGGTGGGAACTGGCGGCCAATGAGTATGAAGAACTGGATGGGGGAGTAAGTTCCATTCTTACTTTACCTTACCTCTAGGTCAGCGCCCACCAGAAGAAGGGTATTTGGCTTGCCATCGCCAAGGAAGTGTGGACCCTGGGGGTCTATCATAGACGGAGCACCCACTCCCGCAAGAGATGGGAGGACCTGCGCTGCTGGAGCAAGAAGACGGTGGAGGCCCAGCTGGGGATGGCCTTTCAACGTGGAAGGGGTGCTCGTCGCACCATGACCCCCCTGATGTCCGGATCCTGGCGGTGGCATATCCGGAGTTGGATGGGTGCTTGAGAGCATCACAGCAGCCACAAGGGGGGGTGTACAGTCTCATTCAGCTGACTCTGCGCGCTTTACAAGATGTCAGGGTGTGGGATGTGGGCAGCGGGTTTCCCTAGGCCAGGGCAAACTTGGTAGGGTAGGTCCCTTGTTAGGCAGGCTCTGCAGCACTCCAACCCCAATAGTGGTAGTGGCCATCTACAACTAGTCAGCCTCCTGTGGTTCCAGGTGTGCAGCAAATGGTGTTAGGCATAGTCCCCCCTGGGAAGGTGATTTTCCTAAGAACTGTTAGTGCATCGGCTAGTGCATAGGGCTGCTCCCTGTGTGTTGTGTCCGCCAACGGTAGTGGTGTTGCTGGCATTGACCATGTGTCTCCTCTGTCTTTCCCCCCCTTTTTGTTTTGTCACCCTGTCCTTGTGTGTATTAGCATCATCTGGCAGAGGAGCAGTGGCACCGGAGCAGGAGGGAGCTGCAACCCACATGGCTCAGGAGGGTGAATGTACAGAGTCTGAAGGCACCAGTGGGACGGAGGGCGAGGGGAGCTCCACGACGGGGATGAGAGGGGACACCAGCAACGGCGACTCCTCCTCTGATGGGAGCTCCCTTTCGGTAGCAGGAACCTCTGTGCCCACCCCAACAACAGGTACAGCCGCCACCCCCCCCTACCAGCACCGCCCTCTCAGCAGCCCCTCAGCGTGTTTCCCGTGCCTGCTCAACCAGGAGGGTGGGCATCTCCTTCGCCCCAGGGACCTCAGGCCCTGCACCAGTTGGCCCTTCTGCCCTCAGTGAGGAGGCTATTGACCTCCTGAGATCCATCACTGTTGGGCAGTCAACCATTTTGAATGCCATCCATGGTGTTGAGAGGCATTTGCACCAAACAAATGCATACCTGGAGGGCATTCATTCTGGCCCAACAGGGGGCATTTTAGGTTCTGGCCTCAGCACTGATGGCAGCCATTGTCCCTGTGTCCAGCCTCCCCCCTCCAACCTCCACTACCCCTACCCAATCCCCTCAACCTCAGCCTATCCCAAGCACACCATCAGACCAGCATGCACACACATCAACACACAAAAGTGGCTCAGGCAAACATAAACACCACACATCTCACAGGCACTCACACAAGCACCATACCCATGCAGACACACCAACATCCATTGCCTCCACTGTGTCCCCCTCCTCCACGTCCTCCACCTCCCACCCAGTTTCGTCTCCACTCACACCTGCATGCACTACATCGTCAGCCACTACCTCCATCACCAGCACGCCCATCACCACACACCGCCCACGTGCAATCACCACCCCCACTACCATTCACACGTCCCCTGTGTCCTCTCCTAGTGTGTCTGTAAGCCCTCCTGCCAAAGTACACAAACGCCGGCACACACCCACTCAACAGCCATCCACCTCACAACTGCCTCCAACCCATGCACCTTCACCCAAACTCAGCAGACGTACACCTCCTACAACCACTACCGCTTCCTCCACTCCCAAACCACCTCCATCCTCCCATCCCAGTGTGTCTAAGAAACTTTTCCTGGCTACCATTGACCTCTTCCCTACACCTCCCCCCCCGTCCTTCCCCAAGGGCCAGGTTGTCTAGAGCCCTGACCAGCACCTCAGCCACCAAATCCTCGTCCAGTGTGGTCCCTTCAAGACCGGGAACATCGAAGGGGGCACCCATCAGGGATGCCAGTGTGCCACCTAGTGAAGCCAAGAACCACCCTATTCCGCCACCTGCCAAGGTAAAGAAGGGGCCAGCTTGCAGAAGAAAAAAGCTGCACCACCCACCCAGCAAGGCCTCATCCAGAACCAAAGAGGATAGTGCCAAGGTCCCAGCAGCGACTTCCAAGGTGGGGAAGGGACACAAGAGCAAAGGGAAGTCACCTTAGGGCACGGAGCCTCCGGGTGAGGGACTGGTGTCCCCCTTTCGCAAGACAGCCTAGCAACCTGTACCCAGGTGAGCACTGCCCCAACAACCACCACCTGCACCGCCATCTGCACT
Source organism: Pleurodeles waltl (assembly GCF_031143425.1). NCBI lineage: Eukaryota > Metazoa > Chordata > Amphibia > Caudata > Salamandridae > Pleurodeles > Pleurodeles waltl. Next base: position 231,999,529 of record NC_090440.1, read on the forward strand.
GCCACCTGCACGGCAGCTGCCTCAACCACAGTCACCAGCATCATCCCCAGTGGGCAGCCTTCCAAGGCTGCAGGAGACGGCCTGGTGTCTCCCTCCACAAGTGCAGACACCTGCACCACCGGCAGCATCTCCGCCGCAGCCACCACCGCAGCCACCGCCACCTACCCCACGATGTGCCCAGCCAGTGCCACTACAGCGGACATCAGCAGCATCCCCAGTGGGCATCCGTCTGAGGCTGCAGGAGATGGCCTGGTGTCTCCCTCCTCAACTGCAGACACCTGCACCACCGGCAGCATCTCCGCCGCAAATACCGCCGCAGCCACCGCCACCTGCCCCGTGTCGTGCCCACCCAGTGCCACTACAGCGGACATCAGCATCATCCCCAGTGGGCAGCCGTCCAAGGCTGCAGGAGATGTCCTGGACCCTGCACACACCACATGAGGCACCACCACCAGCACTGGCACTACCAGCAGTTTGCAGCCTCAGTCGTCACAAGGAGTGTGGCTCTGCCTCCATGGAGTATCATGCTACCTGTTACAAGTAAATCCCGTGGCTCAGACACCCATGTGAGGGAATGGGAACTGCCACACCCCTGGTGCAGCATCACTGGGCACCAAGCCCCCTCCAGAACCAGTGGAGAACAGCATCCACTCAACCAGTCCTTGGCAGGATGCAGCACTCTGGGCACCAAGGCCCCTCCAGAACCAGTGGAGAACAGCATCCACTCACCCAGTCCTTGGCAGGATGAAGCACTCTGGGCACCAAGCCCCCTCCTGAACCAGTGGAGAACAGCATGCACTCGTGAGACTGCGGCTTTGCCCTCCCCAGGACCAAGCAGTGGGCAACCCACCCACTTGAGAGACTTGAGAGACTGTGACTTTGAACTCCGCAGGAACTTGTGTACTTGCGTACTTGCTGTAAATATTTGTATATACTGATGATTTAAAGTGGGCTATCTGATTGTTCGATTATTACACTTGTTAAATCATTTCATTTTGTCCTTGCATTCTTCCAGGTGGTGACAGGGTGTATCTGTGATGTTATTGGATATGTGTGTGTGTGTATGTTGTTGTGGGTGGGGGGTGGGGGTGTTGCGTGACGCATGTGTGTGTCACTCTCTTTTTCCTCCCCCTCTCCCCTGTGTACTAGGTGCAGTACTCACCGTCGTCGTCGTCGCCGTCTTTGATGTTCGTGGTAGATGAGGAGGTAGACCAACATGGGCAGGACCTGTAACTCGGGCTCCATGGCGAACCGGTTCCTCATTGGGTGTCGACAGGTGAGTGGTTTCCCTTCTGTGTACTGTTTACGCCGTGCTTTTGATAGCGTTGGTACCGCCCCAGAAAAGCTGGCGGATTGGTGCCTTGCGATAGTGTGGGCGGTACATAGTCTTCCGCCTGTCTGTTGGCGGTTACCGCCCCGTGTTTGTTTCTACCACCGTGGCGGTCGGAGTGTTAAAGTGGCTGTCTGTGTTGGCGGTTTCCGCCATGGTCGTGATTCCATTTTTTTAACCGCCGGCCTGTTGGCGGTATTACCGCCGCTTCATTACCGACCGCCAGGGTTGTAATGAGGGCCTATATGCACTGATCCGGCTGTGGGCAGCTTCTAATGAAACTTTAATCTGTGCCTAATTTTGCCTCAACACGCCCAGAGGTGTGATCATTTAAATTTAAATCTGATATCTATCTATCGAATTGTGTACTTCTATAATGTTAAAATGTTTTTATTTTCTAAAAAGATAAGCATAATTTGGGTATTGGGCTCAGTCAATTTCAAGAAGTCCACTGCAATGATTTGAGTGAATAATTGTGTGTTAAACACATACCCAGGGGAGAAGAGCAAGATTGCCTACTATTCCCAGTGCTGTTCGCCTTGACCGTTGAGTCACTAGTAGAGAGTATCAAGTGTCTGCAGAAAACCAAACATACACGTAAAAATGGTCTGGTAGTCCCATTAACTAGCATTGTACGTGGATGCCATTATAGCCATATGCCAGCACTCAAAGAAGGTTTTGAGAACTATGGGTGAGTGGCACGGTTTAAGGTTAATCTGTCAAAGTGCCACAGACTGAACATCTCATTTCCAGCGGTACAAGTGTGGTCCTTCAGACATGTTTGCTATTCTGCTGGGTGGAAGCCAGAATATCATATTTAGGGTTGTGTTACGGACCACTCTTGAGCAAAGTGTGCAGTTAAACTACAGCCTACACTTGCAGTTGTCATCGCAAGATCTACAGTTGGAGATGTGGGCTGAATACCGTGTTGCCTCCGTTTTGTTACCCTTAATCACCAGTGTTTGAGCCAGTAGTGTCTGCCTGGTGGCCCTCTAAGCAGAGCCGGAACATTTGTGGAATCATAAGGATATGCAAATTCCATTTCTAACTTTCTTGAACTGTACATCACGTTTCTCTTAAAACACAGTGGGCCAAATGTACTAAAACTTTTTTGGGGTACAATTTTCACCTTCCTGCTGTTTGTAAACTAAAAAATGTCCTTTTGATTTGTAGCAAGCACAAATTGAGGTTCATTCAGGAGCACGTTACTGAATCACAATTTTGGTTTGCAATTAGATGTCGATCAGTATTTGGAAGTAGCATGTTTAGGGTGTCTCTTCCAAATAGTGATTCGGAAGATGATGTAGTAATGTTTTATGACCAAAATCTGGTGGCAAAACATTATCAAATTACAGACTACACAAAGGTAATGGTGCCCCAAGGCACCCCTTCCACTTTGTGAGAGTTGACAAATACATTTTTGTAAAGTAGCTAGTGGTCCCTTGGACCACTGCCTACTCTTAACAATGTTTCTTAAACATTTCATGTTTTTTTAAACACGTCATGTTTTCCTTTAAAGAAAACAGATTGTTTTTTTTTTTTTTAAAGATATTGCTTTATTTATAAAAAATCACAGCCATCGTGGTCTGCTGACCCCAGCAGGCCTCCATCCCTATAATAGCTGAGAATCATAGTGGATCACAATTAGTGACCTACCTCATTGATTTTCATTAGGTAGGTTGAATTCTGACCCACTACAATTCGGTATTTGCAAATCAATCTTTCAGTACATAGGTAGATTCACAAAATACCATAATGGTTGCAGAACTACTGATTGCTAACAGTATTTAGTTCATCTGGTCCAGCATTACCTCCACAGTAAGATGGCTAATACAAGGTTAGTGGAAGTAGACCTTGGTACGGTGTCCTACGAACAGTTAAGGCACTTATATTTAGAAAAAGAAGGTTTCCAGAAACATGGATAGGGAGATCTTTTATGGCTTTGTAAGAGATTAGTTAAGGACAAGAGAAGCTAAAGATGGTAGCAGAAGCAACTACTTCTGGGAGAGGCAGTTTCTCCTCTAACTGCTTACAGAGGTCCCAAACGGTCTATTTGTATGTTTAAGGCAAAGATATTTTGGAATGGTTTGAGATTTGTGAGGTTGATAGTAGCATGTAGGCTTGGAATGATGTGTCTAAGGTAGCTGCTTTAATGAGTTTCCTGTCTATAGAAGTTACAGCAGTCACTGGAGAGTACAAAGATGAAGTATGAGCAAACAAAGCTAGGACAGTACCTTCAGAGATTCAAACAAAGTAAGATACTGGATGGTGTTCTGTTTAAAACTTGGATCTGTGGTGACTTGTGTGATTGGAATGTGTGGGTACCATGGATAGAGGCCAAGACATTTCATGCCCTTAATCAATTGAGGCTAAAACAGAGATTCAAAGAAAAGTGGTTCCATCCCACTTAGGCAATATCTGTCTAACTTGATAGAAGGAGACGGAAACCCTTGCAGTGTTTCCCGACACGTAGTTAGCTAACAGCTGTAGTAGGATGGCTCTAAGGGAAAGTGAGAGAAGAACTCTTAACAGACAGGGTCCAAACCATAGAGTAAGGGCAATAGTCAAAGGCTTAAGGGAGTACACGGGCAGAAAGGCAATTGCTCTTCAGGTCAGGACCAAACGGAAAAAGGAGGAAAAAGAGGTTCCTAAGTTCCAAAATGAATACTTGCTGTAGGCTTCACAAAGAGGGACACTATAAACAAGTCTTTCAGGTGAAAGACAGCATGCCAGCTACACCCATCATAGTGTGTTGACTCTGGGTGAGAAGATCCAAATGGGCCCCATGGTGCTCAACTGAGCAGCTATGGACATTTGGGACAATCACACAGATGCCCTAAAATATTCCTATTTAAATACTATGGGGTTTGCATTGGAAGCCGATATCAATGGGAGAAAGGTTCCTGCCCTGAGGGATGCAGGTGCTTACAAGACTGTGGTTGAGCAGAAGTATCTCAAACCTGATGAGATTCTTCCTGATGCCAATGGCACAGGTTTGCTAGCCAGTGAGGCTGACACGGAGTACCTGATTGCCTGAGGTGAAGTTGAAATTGATTATAAGACGACTAAGGTTGATGTAATGGTGAGACAATAGCAAGATGCTGGATGTCTCTTGGACAATTATTTGATTGCCCCTGGTTTAGTACTAGGGCCAGACGCATACATGGCTTGAACCATGTTTGCTGTGTTAACCAGAGCACAGGATGCATGTCAGTCTCAGGAAGAGACTAGTACCATCCTAGATTTGCACGCTGAGACCAGAGAAAGGTAGAGAGCAGATTAGCAGATTAGAGAAAACTCCGAGAAGGCACAGGCTGTGCCACCCATTACTCTTGCTCCAGATAGAAAGGAGGAGGAGACATTAGAAGTGGAGTCTGGGTTACTGCTAAAGCTGCTGGAAACATTTTCACCAGGCCTACCCTTGTAAGACCTTAGAACGAAGCCCAGGAATAGTGGTTGGATGATATTATGTTGGCTAGCAGGATGGATTACTGTACAGTGAACCTTTGAATCCTGAGCCAAGACCTAGCAAGAAGCTAGTAGTTCTCCTAGTGCACTGAAATGTCCTGCTGTCACTGTCCCACAAATAATATTTGGTAAGTCACTGGGGCAGCAAAAAGACCCAGGATAGATTAGATCCTCTGTTTTATTGTACTGAAATGCGCTAACACACAGAGAGGTTATGCAAAACCTGTCCCACTTGCCAGTTAAGTAGAAAATCAGGAGGTGAGACCATAGCACTGCTAGCGACACTGCCAGTAGTAGGTGTTCTGTTTGGAGAGATGGGCATTGACATTGTTATGTTTGACTTCCTTACCCTCCGCATTAGGCATTGATTGTGCTAGATCATGCCACCAACTACCCAGAGGCAGTACCCCTTCTAACCATAACTGATAGAGTGGTAGCCAGTGCACCTCTGGGGATCTCTTAAAGGGCTGGATTTCCCAAGACTGTGTTTTCTGATGGGGTAAGCAATCTTGATCTCCTCTTATAAGAGAGATATGTGGGAGCGAGATCCTTAAGAGCATGATGGAAACCCTAACAGAGCACCTCAGACGAAAATGTGATCTTCTCTTGTCATGCCTCTTTAACACCTACATAGAAATTTCACAGAAAGGAGTTGAGCTCAGCCCCTTGGAACTTCTGTTTGGTCACTCAGTGTGTGGCCTACTCACCATATTCGTAGGAATGTAGGATGGACCCTCTGATCACCCAAGATGGATGTTATGTCCTATGTGATTAGCCTTAGGTAACAGGATTTTATTAAAGGGAAAGTGAGGAAAGAGAAACCTCAGCAAAAAGTTGCAGAATTGCTATAGACACACTCAAATGTCAAGGAGAGATTGGAGACTGTTGAGGACTGATTCCTGGTAGCAGGTCCACACAAACACACAGGAGGTCAGAGACAGATAGTTCCAAGTCCGGGATGATACAACAAGCACATTAGATATAGGTTCCCATAAAATTGGTCTCAACTAGAAAGATGGTGTCTGGTAACTTCTTGTGGGTGTATGGCTCCTGCTCTAGCTAAGTTTCTCACTGACTTGCATCCTTCATCTGTTTTGTGCCCTTCCCAGTTTGTGCTCCCTTTGTTACCCGTGGTCCTGTGACTGTTATTCCCTCATGTCGCCTGCATGCAGTGAATATTGGACTAATCTTTTTTGAGCTCATCAGTTGGCATGTTGGCATCTTATCCACTGGGTGCTACAGGGTACTACAGTGTTTCCTTGTTCCTATAGGACTCATAGTTAATATTATTTCTGAAGAACCCTTTTCAAACCTCTGCTTATATTTCAGTCCTTTCATGGATTGCTTACTTGGGTTAATCTTTGTTTTAGGCTACATTGCATCTGTTGAGCAAGTGTTAGAGAATTCTCTTGTGAAATGCCATGTCATGTCATGTTATGTTGTTCTTATCTGTAGGGTAGCATATCACCCGGGAGGGCATCCTGGTGCCTGTTAAGGGGGAGATCTGAGGGTCTACTGGAAGAGCCAGGTTTTCAGTTTCTTTTGGAATTTGAGGCTAAAGCTAAAGGCTCTGATGTGGTAGGGGAATTCATTCAAGGCTCTGGCTTGTTGAATGCCGAGGATGTGGACAAGGAGGCTAGCCCAGCAGCGGTGTCTGGCCATGGTGTGAAACAGTATGCTGTTGTTAAGGAAGGCAGAGAGTTGGTTATGTAGAACCTTTTAGATGTGTGTGAGGAGTTTGAAAAGAGATTCCTGGTGTACTGGAAGGCAGTGGAAGTCTTTGAGGTGTTTGGATATATGAATGTGGTGAGGTTGGTTCAGTGAGAGTCCTGTGGCTGCGTTTACTTGGAATCTTTTGCTGAGTTGGGCTGTGATGCCTATGTAGAGGGTGTTGCCATAGTCTAGCCTGCTGGTGATGACTGCTTGCGGGATAGATCTGCAGGTGTTCAGAGTGAGCAATCTGAAGACTTTCTTGAGCAGTTTTAGTGTGTGGGGACAGGTGGAAGCGACTGGGTTGACTTGACTGGGCCTTGTGATTTGACTGTTGATCGATATGCCCAGGTTCCGGGCAATATTGGATGGGTGGGGAGACGAGATCATAGTAAGGTGCTTTTCCTGAAAATTACCAATTTGGTTTTGTTGCTGTTGACTTTGAGGCAGTTCCTTGTCATCCAGTCTGCTACAGACAACATGCAGCTGATGAAGTTTGCTTGGGTTGTGAAAGAATCTTCTGATAGGGAGAGGATGAGCTCTATGTCTCCTGCGTAGAAGATGATGCTGAATCTGTTGGAGCAAATGATGCTGGTTTGGGGGCCACATAGATACTGAACAGGGTGCCTTGGTGATGCTGCAGATGAGATTGGAGGCATCGAGTGAACATGAGGCTAGAATGACAGATTTGGTGTGTGTGTGTCCAGAGAGGAAGGAGCCTATTGATCATAGTTCCGGGCCACACAATCCAGCCTCATAGAGGAGCTGGATCAGGATGGGATTGGAGATTGTGTTAAATGCATACAAGAGGTCTAATAGAATGACAGCAGCTGTGTCCCTTTATCTATTATAAGGCAGTTGTCGTTGGTGGCAGCGATGAGGGCTGTTATAGTGCTGTGATTGGGTCTGAATCCATTTTGGAAAGGGAGCAGGAGGTGGTCTGCATTGAGGTAGTTGGCCAGGTGGGTGCTGATGAACTTCTCCAGGATGTTGGCTAGGTAGGGGAGGAGGGAGAAGATGAAGTAGTTGGTCATGGTTAGAGGGTCTTGCAAAGGTTTCTTGAGGAGCAGTAAGATGGTGGCGCATTTCCAGGAATCTGGTGGTGGAGAGTGATACGTCGATCATTGATGTAAGGGCTGTGCAGATGGGGTTGAGCCTTTTTGTGAAAATGTAGCACAGTTACAGATCCAAAGGGGCTCCTGAGTGGATGGATCCCATGTTGTTATCAGTTTCCTTCGTACTGATGGCTGGTCAGGCAGTCAGTGCGGTTTCCAGGGTGTTGTTTCCATCTAAGTAGAGGACTCTAAGGGAGAAGAGGTCCAGTTGGGTGGCAAAGTTGTTGTATATGCACTGATTTTGTTCGTGAAATAGTGGGAGCGTAGTATGTGGAGTAAGGATGGCATATAATACAAAGGGGCACCCCTAACATATATTTCTAGTACAGGTTGAGGAAAGGGATGTACTCACAACCTGATCCATATTTCAACAGCAAGAAAATATCCCATTTTTAGGGTCGAGCCTGCGTTGCATGCGCTCGCGCATGCGTATCGCAGCAAGACGCTTTAGTTATTAGAAAAGGGCTCGGAGCCCTATCGACGTCACGTCAGTGTGTTTGATTGGTTCGTGGGTTTGCCTATTAAAATCTGCTTGCTTTCATTAGTGGAAGGCATGCACACGTCATGCCTTTTCCGGTGGTTAGCCCTCCTCGAGCGCAGCGACCAAGTACAGAAAACATGCGAGGCTCGCTGTTTTCTGTCGGATCGTGGACTACTTTTTCTCTATTTTCTTAGCACGATTTCGCTTGGCAGAAGTCGAGCGCTTTACACAGTTAATTTCACTTTTTCGGGTTACGTACATAAAAGCACTTTTGCCGATAGATGAAAAGTCGGGTTAGGAGTTTACATCAGGATCAGCTCTAACATGAGCAAACCCGAGACCCGTTGCATTGCAAATGCTTGTTATATTTGTACTTCAGATCAAAACCACTTTCTCGTGGGGTATAGCACGGGAACAAAAAAGGCACAGCTGTCTGCTTCCAATAACTTACAGACTTGTCTCTCATTTCAGCTGTCTCCTGAATGAAATTACACATGGACTCTGGAGACGCACGTTTACCAAAGAAGTGAGCAACAAGGTAGTGAATTATTGGAATATTATAGAGGGATATTTTCTTGTCATAGAAATATGGATCAAGTTCTCAGTACATCACTAGGACCAAGTCGGTTTCATTATAAAATGATTGCTGGTGATGATGCCAGTTGATATCAAAAGACCAGTATATGAGGTGGTTCCGGTGGACATTCTTTGTCTGTTTCCAGCCACTTCTTTCTCCCCCTCCCTTTTTCCAACCTTTGTAGGATTTGCTTTTGAATACTGAGACATCTGTTTATGCTGATGAAGGTGATCAGCCTTGATGCTTGGGGACCCCAAAACATGCATCAACAATGAGGGTGACAATGCTGGAGTAGTTCTGTGGAGATATATTGAAAGTCAAGATGTTACATAAGGTACAAGGATGGACGATCTGAATATTATGCTTGAGTTTTAACTGTGTGGGAATCTGACTATGGGTGAGTATGGATGTGAGGAATACAGGAAATATGTATTTTCTTGATTATTTAGGGGTCTTAGTGGAGGGTGTGGGGGGGGTTATTGTTATTCGGGATTCATTTTGGATTGTATTGATATGCTTAGTCTGAAATTCTTTGTCTATGAATATGAGCAATTGTATTGTGATTTTGTAGGATTTATTTTAAATATATATATTATATATATATATATATATATATATTAACTAAGAGATTCATTGAGAATGTGCCAGAGGGTTATGGAAACGATGTTGAAGCAGTAATGAAGTTGTGAATTGATCTACTCATGTATGCTGTACTATAATTTTGAATAATACTCTATTTCACCTGGGGAGTGAATAGAAGGTCATGGGTCTAGGGTTCAAGGGCCAATGAAACTGAAAAAGAACTAAGCATTAAAACATAACCACTGTGATTGTATGCAAGGCCCAGTTGAAGACGTGTAGCTGAAATGCATAGGCCGTTTCATTTTTTAATGTTTGCACCTTTTTAGAATATCTGGCACCTATTTAATATGTTTTTGATCATTCCGCAATTCTGGTTGTGGATTTATCTGTTTGCTGTGTTTGCTGGGCCGCCGTGTGGGTGATCCAAAAGAAGGAAGCTGTGTGCAGAAATATATCTATATATATATATATATACATATGTATATATATATATATATATAGATATAGATATATATGTATGTCAAAAATTTTCTTGTGGTCAAAGAAAAGGTCAGGACAATTCCAGCCAATTGTATAAAAGTTTACTGTCACACAAAGTGTTCCTCCCAACGCGTTTCAGCCGTAGCCTTGTTCACGGATGGGGGAAATCGGCACATTAACCCTTCAAATACCTAATTACATCAAAACTAAAGACAGAATACTCAATTAGCTCAAAACAAACTACTCAAGAAAAGCACTGGCCATGTTAGAGTGGTATATAGTATACCTATATCTTAAATCACACATTAAAAAATAGAGTGCTACTGATTCTATTAAACTTTTTGTTATATACTTTTTTCTTTTTTCTATTTTCTATTAGGCTTAAAATAAAATAAAACCATGAAGCTTCATGTGACAATATTTCTTTAAATGAGTTTGAAATAGTAACTAAATGAGTTATAACTCTTAAACTCAATGGCTAGATTATCTCGAAATCATGTATAATCATCCTCTGCAGGCAATAGGTTTGATTTGATTTTAAGCCTATTGTCATCGTTATGTGGATGGGTCTAAGAAAAGGTATTTAAGTACATTTATTGTGGGTGAGGTATGAGTCTTACAGTGCAATATTCATCATAATTTATTGTGAATGTGGTAATTATTGTTTTGGAAATGAGTTCAAGTTTATTGCGCTTTGGAAATATTTACTGGGATCACATGATATATAAGCGTAGCTAATCATCTTCACTGACATACCAATAAGTTCATTTGATAACAATGTTTCACTCTTTTGGATTATTTGATTATGAAGGTATATTTTATTTTATTTGATACATTTCAGTGAATTGAACAGTGTATTTTACACGTATTGATAGGTGATAGTTTGTAGTATGAAGATCATTGAATTCAAATGGACTATTAGGCACATATTCCATGATTCCATATTATGTTAAAGTTTAATATAAAAGATCATTAATGGTATGCTTCATGTGACAATATTTCTCTAAATGGGTTTGAAAAAGCAATCAAATGAGTTATAACTCTCAAACCCAATGGTTAGATTATCTCGTAATCATGTATGTCTTCCTCTGTAGGCAATTTGTTTGATTCATTATGTGGATGGGTCCAAGGAAAGCCATTCAAGTAAATTTATTGTGGGTGTGATATGAGTTTTATAGTGCAATATTCATCATGATTTATTGTGAATGTGGTAATTATTGTTTTGGAAATGAGTTTAAATTCATTGTGTTTTGGAAATATTTACTGGGATCACATGATATATAAGTGTAGCCAAGATGGCGATTGTTAGGTTGACAAAGGCGGTGATGCCAAAACACGTTCCTGTGTGTGACTCAATCACTATTTTTTCAATGCCCATGGAGTGCCGTCCTTCCGTATCGTAGGAGGAAAGTGTTTTATATTAGACGCGGTGGCGCGCGTCAGAAGACTGGCACCTTTGATCTTACGGTGCGGGAAGGATACACCGACTTGAAGTGTTCATATATATATTTATATATATAGAGAGAGAGAGAGAGTGAGAGAAGAGAGAGAGAGAGAGAGGGAGATAGAGAAAGAGAGAGAGAGTAAACAATAGAGGAAAATCATTGCAATATATCAGAAACTTTTGTTAAGTGATTCTTTGGCCCCTAAGTTTAGATATATCTTTTTAATCGCCTATCTTGGTGTGAAGGAAAAATGTAAAAGCAACTTAGGTCAGGTGGGTCATGTTTCTGTTTGAGTTGTGTGCAGATTTACTGGGAGGGGTGATGGTTGTGGAGCTGGAGGAGGGAGATGTGAATTCTTTCCTGATGGGGGAGATTTTCTTGGTGGAGTTGGATCTGTTGTGGATCTGTTTGGCAAGGGATATGCACTTGGTAGTTTTGAGGCGCTGGTGGTAAATATTTAGGGCAGTTTTGTAGGTGTCTCTATCAGTGTTGTAATGAAAGTGGTGCCACCATCATTCCAACTATTTTCAGTGATGCTTTGTGAGCTGGAGGTCAAAAGGTTGTTGGAGGTAGCTCGGTCCATTTGGATAAAGCATGGGCCCAGCCAGGCAGAGCATGCTACTCCTGTCTGGGGTGGTCAGACACACCAGCTAAATAACCTGTGCTCACCCTTGGGTAGCTTGGCACAGAGCAGCCAGGCTTATCCCAGAGGCAATGTGTAAAGCAACAGCACAGCACGTTCCCACAACGCCCTGGCTAAACAACCCCAAAAAAAGACTTAACATGGGTTCTATGTCTAGAAAACATGTATTCAACACACAAATCAGATCAGTACAGTTTAATTACAATGTGATCTCAGCCTAAAGGTCAATGAGCACACAATGTACAATAATAGACAATGTGAACGTGGGTGTGAATCTCAGTGAACAAAGAAACACATGATAATAGGCCCCACTGCGTTGAACATCAATTACTGTATATACATTGGAGAAAACGCTCATTCCCTCCCCACATCCACATAAGATGTCTGCCCGCTGTCAGCACTAGGCCACCCATACGTTTCCCCACGTTCAGTGTAACACGTGTAATTTAGGGTGTGCCTTCAGGGTTGGCAGTAGCAGCAAAACTGTATATTACAGTACCCACACTCTCCCACCACCAAGACCCATGGCTTCAGCCATACTAATAAAATGCTATGTCAACCTTAGGACCTCCCTGGCGGAACCTGAGTTCCCAGCAACACTAAGGTGCTGCCCCAGCACTCACTCAGACTCACTCCCTCACATGCACCCCGTGCCTAGGTATGGGGCTCGAGTATCAGTTGGCACAGGTGCGCATGCACACATTCTTGTATGCACTCGCTTCCAGCACCCTAATGAAGTGCCCTGATAACTAGCAAATGGATGCCCATCTACTTTCAAACACGCTGGGTCCCAAATCCTCCCTCCACCTGCCAATCAGCACTCTCGTCAACCTCACCCCACCTCAACCCACAGAGTATGGTACTTTCCCCTGGGCACCTATTCGCTCCCAACCAGGTCACAACCCCCTAGGTGTCAAGGTTAAGGTGACAGCTGACAAACAAGGTGGAGATGTACAGGCTCCAAATAGGACATTCACTCAGAGGTCTGCAAAACACAGGGGGAGGGTCACTGGGACCGGCGGACAGACTCAGAGGCACCCAGCCCCGCCAGCCAGTCCAATGTTGCAAAATTGTAACCAAATCCAGCACCTCTGGAATGGAGAGGTGCTGTTAGCGTGTTGTCTCGATACGCCCTGGACAGTTCAAATTGTACACAACAAATTACCCAGTCCATGCCTCAGGATTGAAGACACCCTGCCTGGTGCCCGGGAACTTCAAAGGGACCCGTCAGACAGGTGGTAGAAAGTGCTTGTCAGGGATACAATGACTTGGGGTTCCCTGATGGCACAACGTCGCTCAAACCAACTCCTGGTTCTTGTACCCCTCTGGATTGAGGTACTCCATCCAGTATGCTATGACCCTAACCATACTGGACCCTCACTCCATACGAACACACTAGACACAGGCTCTGTTGTGCAGTAGTAGGCCAAGTACCGCACTCCTTGGGTTGTATCCACACCTCTGAAGGTTCCAACCTATGATGCACACAATGAGCATGCAGCCCAGGATCACATGAGAAAAATGCTTCCCACTCGAACTCCACAAAACCCCAGCAGGGTTCCGCAATAGTGATCCGTTCACTTCACTAGTCGTCTCTGGGTGCAGTGGTCCTCACTCTGAAGGGCCACACACCGTTAGTGCCCATAGTACTTTGCTACTGCACACCTGATGTGCCCGGTCTTCCAGACTTCTTCCTTAGGGCACAGGCACACTTTTCCTGCCAGGTGGATTTCGGCACAGTGTACGCGCAACAGAGGGCACCGCTCTCCAGATATTACCGATTACGATGTAAGTCCCCCTCTAGAGGTTTCTGATGTTCCGGAGACCTCTGCTGAGAACAGGGGGCAAGCCAACCTGGCCATTCTCTAATCTGGAATCCCCTCCTTGGACAGTTATCCTCCAGGGCACCCAGATTCCTCTGACAGTGTGGTGAAACTTGTCCCGCATATCCGTACGTGGTACTCTAAGTTGAAGACATTGAGTACCCCTATTTATACTAGGTAAATGCTTTGAAGTCAGTGGTGGTTCGAAGGGTATTCCTTTGAACCACAGATGTCTCCCCTAAATTTCCTCCCTGTCTGCCTTGGGGTCCTGGAATGCAGATCTGTATCTTTATGGGTGCCAGGCTCTGGCTCCAGGAAGCCCAGTGTCACAACCACTCCCCCCTTCTACCTGACCAAGCCCCAAATGGCAGGTATCTGTCATTCTGGATACCCGAGTTTTATTGTTTTTTGCAATTGTTGCCCCAAGTGGGAAGGGTATGCCCAGACGTAGGTCCCATGCTTGCTATGCCGCCAGATTCAGGCTAGCCTGGCTGATAAAGGGTGATACCCTGAAACCGGTCCCAGGATGCTTGTTTCTGGTCCAGGGAGGACCTGGCCTTGCAGTTCAGGCTGGACTGTTCCCATGAGGAACAGGGTCAAGACTGATTTGCATATGGCTGGGTCTAAACTGGAATGGCATGGCAAGCAAAACAACTGATGGATTAAACCCATATCTGTGACTGGGGTTGAATGTTTGATTTGCTCTGTATTCCGTCCATCATCTGTTGTTTTTTGCGAGTATCATAGTGGTCATCTGATGAATGTGCAGACATGCTCTTCCCCTGGGGCCGATGGAATGAACCCTAATTTACAGGGCACCAGAAGCAGTCCTGAACTAGAAATGCCCACTTCCTCGAAGTGGCACTTCTCAGGAAATGATGACAAAACTACCATGATCAACGGAGCAGGATTGTCATCCTGAGTTCAACGATACAAAACAGTATGAATCCGCTCCCCTGCAATCTTATTTTGCAAGTGGACTTTATGAGCTCTGGCTTCGCATATCACTGTATGGGTAGAGCAACTCTCATGGGTAGTAGTACAAACACGCATGGGTATTCAGCACTTCCCGGGCATGCATGCACCGAGCACACCCACCCACCTGCTAACACAGGGGACACTTTGGTTCAACCACCAACATGGTGCTTAGGTGGCCTGGGTTGACCTGAGCCCACAGGCTCTGTTCCTAATAGGAAATACACAGGTATGAAAATACTCATTAAGGTCTCTATGGCCATGCGCGGCCCCGTATAGGAACCACTCCACCTGGCCGTGACCATGTACACCCATGGTCAGAGAAGCTAACCCCACCCACCATAACTGGATCTGCCGGGGCATTCTAACCCCACATCCTGGTATCAGTGCCTGTTTCCATTTGTATGAATGGCGTGTGTGCTTCCACTCTGCATTGCCAGAGGGAAAGGGATCCGAGCCCTAGGCTCTTGAATTGTATGGCGCCCCGATGCAGTTTAGGCATCTGCCGGGCCATTGCCCTGGCCCTCCCCGTACTGGGAGTCCCCATGTGTACTGAGGCATGGGTGAAAGCCTTACTGGGGTCTACACAGGGCAGCAGGGCCCGGTGCACCATACACAGGTTAGCGCAGTCTTCACATTTGGGGAGCACCCGTGCTTGCCCCTTCCTCCCTGCCCATACAGAGAGTCAGGGCTTATGGCTCACAGCCACTGAGTAGGACACTGGCTCCCCACCTGGGGTCCTGCCAGGTTTCCCTCTAGATGGCCTTCCCTACTTGAGCATATCCTTTGGGATGCACTCGTCTGGCTCTACCTCATCCTCCTACGCCTCTATCGGGGCCCTCCAGGGATGGGGTGAGCCCCCCTTAAAAAGGTCACCCACCCTGAGACGAGGTGCCCGCAGGCCTAAACAAACAGGCTTTGGACGTGGCTAAGGGGGGGTTACCAATCGGGGCAATATAGGTGCCAGTACGCCTCCTGGCAACCACCTGACCCCCGCCCCAGGTATCTAATACACTCTTCCTACAGGGCTCACCGGGTTTGTAGTGCCCACCATGTCCTCCCTGCCTCTTCCTACTACAGGTAGGGCAAGGAACTCACTTCCCCCTGCCAGACAGCACGGGGACACAGCATAGGCAGAGAGAAAATAGCTAAAAGTTTCAGGATGTTTCCCTAAGGAGAGCCATGTCCAACAGTGATGTACTGGTAGCTGGCTTTTGGCTTGGAGCAAGGAGTGGGGTTGGTTCTCAGAAGAGCTTGGGAGTCCGCGCATGAAATGATCCACGAGTTGAGGTTCATTATAGCACACACTAGGTCATTGTGGTAGGTGGGCGTCAAGAGCAAAGCTCAGAAATCCCTATATCCTTGAGGATTTGTTTCTATTGGCATCTGGTTCAGGCCAAAGGCAGTTCTGGACAGGTTGGGTAGGTGCAAGCTGAAGCAAATAAGTGAGTGGTCCGTCCAGGTGAAGCAGGTGGGTTTGTCTACCATGATGTTGAAGAAGTTGGTGAAGACACAATTAAGTAGATGCCTGGCCAGTGTACTCCAGTACATGTGTTTTGTATCACTTACTTGGAACCTAAATCCCCTTTCCATTTATCAACTGCCTTCCTGAGTTAGTTCTGCTACTCTGCCCGGGAGAATGGTGGATTAGCTTCTCAAAACAGTGTTGAGTACACCCTCATGGGATCAGAGCATTTTTTACATCAGAAATATGATGGTGCGGTACATGAGTAAAATGAAGAAAAACCTTCAGGAAAGCCAACAGCTGATGAATGTATGTAGGGTCGGAATGGGACAGAAAATAGGCCTGGGCACCAAAACATTGGTGAATTAACATGCTAAAAAAGTGGCCTGTGTTTGCAAATTGGGACAATTTTGAACATATAAAGACACACTGTCTAACTGTTTTGCAAGGCATGGAAGACTGCATGTATTTGAGCTTTCTGCAGGCAATGTTTGTTTTAATATCTGGGAAATTAATAGTAAAAATTGGCCCATAAAACAGGCCCACAAATAGCCAAGCAACATCCCACATACTGATCTGTCAGATCAGCCCATTCGGCTCTGCCTGATTGCCCTATAGGTCAGTCTGACCCTGAAAATATGAGGTGACCAGAAAGAAACTCTAAATGAGTATTAGGAGGGTCAGGAGGTGTTGGCGTTGAAGCCCATTTGTCCTAGATCTTTGAAGGATATGTGGTGTGGGCCATACAACTGTCAGGTCATCAGACAATCAAACTTAAAGAAGGGTGAGAACAGACCAGTAAAAAATACATACAAACATGGAAAGGGCAAATACTTTCCAGAGTAAGACAGATCAGTTATGGTGTACCAACTCCATTAGGACCAGCTCTAGCAGTAGCACTTACTGGTCAGTAGATAAAGAGATAGTATAAAGACCTACCAAGTGCAGAAGCAAGATGCCTGGCAGCTGTGGTTGCAATGACTAATTTGTGTATGTTTCAGTTAGCTTCATTAGGCAATCTGCCTACTCATCCCCTTGCCACTATTTTTCTCCCTCACAATTTTCTCTGGTTCTCCACACTTTGGTTCCTAAGACTTGCTTTTTTCCTTTGTTTGGTTCTTTTGTCTCTCTACTACCTGGCTTCACCCTTACCAGTGCTGCAGTGTGGTGAACAAATCCTTCTACATCCATCAGGGTTTCCAAGTACCATTTTTCTAGCTCAGAAAAAGAATAAAAAGGCAACTTATGATAGGCCTCAGACAGTTTACCTATTTTGTAGTGTACCACTACTTCAAAAGTGGATAGGTATTCATCTCAGGCAATCTGTGTTGCAGGGATATTAAATGTCCCATCTAGTTCTCCAGGACGCTTCTTTGATGGTTCCTATTCATTCCGCATCATAGAATGTCTGTAATTTCAGTGGAATAATAAAACGTATCAGTGGACTTGTCTCCCTTTTGGCCTTTACTCTGCGCCTCAGTGGTGTTGCCGAAATTCCAAGACCAGCGGAGGCAGTTCTAAGAGCTCAACTGATAAGAATGGTGGTGTATCTGCCCAATATGTTATTCATGGATAAAGTTCCACCAATTTGTTTGCAATAACTAAAATCCCAGTCTCATACCTTCAAAGCACATAGATTTTTTCTAATCAACTCAGAGAAGTCACTTTCCTAATTACAGCAGTCCGAAGCTGCAGCCACCAGAGCAAATAGAACAAATTCTTACCAAATCCTCGATTTCCCTTCTGTCCAGTATGGTGGGTATGTTGTCCTCATTGATTCTAGCAGTTTTCCCAGGTCCATTTAATTAATGAGCCTTCCAAAAGCTAAAGAGCCATCAACTTTAAAAATAACTCTCCTATACGGATGTAATACATTTAAATCAAGTCTCTCATAGAAGTCTCTCATAGAACTCCAGGGGTGGCAAGATCATTGAGGTGCTTGCAAAGGAAGGGCTATTTTCAGTCCTGGTCTAGATCTAATATTAGAATCAAATCCAAGTCTGACAGGTAGGTGTGCAAAATGTGACTAGTTGCCAACCAGAGCCTCGTGATCCACACAGTAGTGACCTCTGCATATAAATTGTTTAGGGATGGTTGCCGGCTCCTTTGCAGTGTAGAGTTTTGCAAAAAACAAAAGAGTAAATTATACAGTTCTTCTTTGGATGTACAATCTGATTGCTGTCAGATATGTCAGCCATTTGGTGGACCAAAATTCAAGCCCCCAGCAGAACTGGCAAAGAGTAGGGTGTTCTGTCTCCACTAAAAGAGTTCAGACTAACTAATACTGCATCTCAGACATGAGACTCACTAGACAAATAATGAAACAACTGTTGTAATAGTTATTAAAAATCCAATTGAATTGTAAAGTCGTTTTTTTAAATAAATATTAAGGAAATATATGTTTTAGAACATGACCTTTTCCCTATCTGAAGTTCTTGGAGACTAATACTATTTGCTGTCCAACTTCTCCTAGCCAGGGGTTAGCATTTGAAGTGGTGTGAAAAAGGTATGAAATGCCTGCAGGATCTAACAGTATGCTAACTTGGATGGGCAAAGATGACTCTTTTGAAACTCACAGAATATGCGGGGTGGGGGCTGAGAGCATCCTTTTTGACACTATGATGTCAAATCCTGTTTGAGAGGTCTGCTGGGTTCTATCCATAACAATTGGTGTGCACTTAAAAGAAAGGAAACAGGATTCCAAGACAATTCTTGAGTATTCACTATCTGATTGCTGGAAAACCCTGCTTTTGTCCCACCAGACTTCTGTCTTTGGGTTTGTTGGGGGCACAGTGGCTGCCTCAAACTGGATTTTAGTGTTAGATGTGGTAGGAGACTAGGTTTACCATAGTTCATTCCAGACACAACTCCAGCCCTCAAAGCCAAAGTTGATAAATTTGGTATCTCCTAGCACAAATTTCAGAACACTTTCTGGACCTGAGAAAGAACAGAAGAGGACAGGACCTGCTATTTGTGACCTGCAAGGACCCAAGAAGCACTGGTCTTGTATCTTGCACCCAGGACAAATAGGTGGACTCCAATGATCATAAGGCTGGCCATAAGGCTCACCTGATCAAGCTACAAGCATACAACAAGATAAAAGAGGCTGTTCCTACAATCGCACAGCTGACCAGTGGCAACTTTACACACACTAGACCTTGCTGTTGGCATCTGCCATGTGATTCTCAAAGTACCTCCCTTAAAGCCCTGGGGGATTTAGAAGCGTAGCAGATTAAGACTTAAAAGACTAAAGTCAGAAGTTAAAATCTTTGACCAGAATGAACCTGGTTAATGTATCCGACACACGCTCCGTCATGGTTTGCATTAGATTGTGCCTAGGTCCCAGTCTACCACGACCATTGATTATAATTGACACTTTGCGCTTCTTGGCACTATTCCTAGTCAAAATTTTTAAAAGTAATATCTCCGGTGAAACTCATTGTAATTTTGGTGTAATTTTGTTTAACAAATCAGACTCAGTTTTTTCTAATTCAGTTTGGGATTTTTATTGTTTTGCATTTTGACATTCTAACTATTTACACATTGCCCTAAGTTAAGCCTGTCTTTTGTATGCCATAGCTACAAGGAGGTTTATCTCAGCTTAATTTTGTAACATTGATGGGTCACCCTGGCAAGTGATAGTTCAGTGAGGGGGTTATTCACCCACTTCGAACATTAATCCAGTTTCTCACAGGCTGCCATCAAGGTGTAGTTTTGATATAATAACCCATTTTTGGACTGTCCAATTCAAATTCCCCCTTCCCCAATCTTGGAAAGCTTCCTGTCAGTTTGGAAAGGTTTGGTGCAGCATGGAGAACACAAGACATTTCGGCAGAAGTTGTGGAATTTATCTGAAAATCCTGGACCCAGATATCTTAGAAATTTACCTTTCTGCATTGTTAACATGGATTGGCTAAAGTTTAAGAAATCTGTTATTCTCTTTTCAGCAGATTAATGCCTGGTCATTAATTTTCTAGCTTTGTTAGCTAGTCAAAGACCTAGAGAACAGTCAATACATATTACCTAGAAATTTCAGCACAATACGCTTGACGGGATGGGAAACCTGTCAGAGAACATCCTTTTGTTTTTCATCTTTTAAAGAGAATTGGGTTTTGTAATTCACCTGTGACTAAGTGTAATTAGCAGTAGGATGATGATTCTGTTTTAACTTATTTCCTGGGCTGATATTTATCTTATCTTTAAACATGTTATCTGCAATTGACTATGTCGCTCTGTTTAGTTTCTAACGTTATGGTATGTTATGCATATTTATGGAGTGCACTATCAACAGGGAGGGTATCCTGGTGCTGAGGAGGTATGCGTCTAGCCACACCTAGGACCTAGGAGGACTATGCGAAAAGTCAGGTCTTCAAAGTCTCGCAGAATTCAAGAAGTGAGAAAAGAAAAGGCGCTTATCAATCAGTCAATCAATCAGGGTTTGTCAAGCGCGGCTACTCACCCGTAGGGGTCTCAAGGCTCTGGAGGGGCGGTCGTGTAGCGTCCATCATTGAGGTGGTTCTTCAAAAAGCCAAGTCTTCAGCTCCTTCGTGAAGTTGAGGAGGGGGGGTAATCTGTCTGAGGTGGAGCCGGAGGGTGTTCCAGGCTGTGACTGCGATGTGGGAGAAAGAGCGTCATGCTGTTCTTGTTTTCCTGATGCGGGGTACTTCGGCGAGGGAGAGCTGGGCTGATCGTTGGGTCCTGTGGGGTACATGGAAGTTGAGTCGCCTGTTCAGGTAGGCTGGTCCGGTGTCATGGAGGGCTTTGTGTGCATGGATGAGGATCTTGAAGGTGATTCTTTTCTCTACTGGGAGCCAGTGAAGTGTGTGCAGGCGTTGAGAGATGTGGCAGTGTCGGGGCAGGTCAAGGACCAGTCTGGCGGCGGCGTTCTGGATGTTCTGTAGTTTGCAGTGAGTTTCCTGTTGATCCCGGTGTAGATCGCATTGCTGTAGTAAAGTCTGCTAGTGATGAGGGCGTGTGTGACGGTCTTTCTATGTTCGAGGGAGAACCATTTGAAGGTCTTGCGTAGGAGGCGGAGGGGGCAGATGCAGGTTTATGTGTAGTTGCAGGTCGCTCCACGCTTTAGGATTGATTTTGGAGAAGGCCAACTGCCGAATCTGGTTTTCCATATGTGTGGAATGTGTGCAAGTAGGACTTTGGATGAGCAGATGCGTCTGGAAGGTTTGTGAAAGCAGATGCGATTCTTGACGTATGCAGAGCCAGTGTTAAGTAGTGCTTTAAGAGTTGGTGAGGAGTTTGAATTGTGCTTGTTTGTGAATGGGGAGTCAGTGGAGCGCCTCTTTCAAGTGTGGTGTGGTGTGAGTGTGGTGTGCGAGGTTGAGAGTGATTCTGGCCACCAAGTTCTGAATGGTTTGCAGCCTTCTGGTGAGTGTTTTGGTAATCCTGGCATAGAAGGTGTTCCTGTAGTCCAGCTTGCTTGTAACCAGGGCATGCATGACCTTTTTTCCAGGTACTCATTGGGAACCATCGGAAAATCTTCCACAGCATCTTCAGGGTAGAGAAGCATGAGCCGGTGATGACATTGACTTTGGCTGTAATGTCAACTTTGTTGTTGATGATGATCTTGAGGTTTTTGGTGTCAGTGATGGGGAATGTCAGTCCTAGCTCTGTTGGCCATGAGGTGGAGTCCCACGGTGATGTGCTCTTCCCGAAGACCATGATTTCAGTCTTGTTGGTGTTCACCTTTAAACAGTTGGTCTTCATCCAGTGGGTGATTTCAGTCAAGCAGGCATTGAACTTGATCTGGGTACTGGCTGTTTTGTTTGTGAGGGAGGGCAAAAGTTGCACATCATCGGCATAAGAAATAACATTTATGTAGAGCGGGTGATACTGGCTAGAGGGATAATTTATACATAGAAGAGGATTGGGCTCAGGGAAAATAGTTTGGAACTCCACAGATGTGGTTGCCGGCATGCAAGGTATTCTGTGCCAGGCTGACTGACTGGACATTAAAGCACTGGCTATCTCTTTTAGACAATATACACATACAGGTGTTTGTTTTAATGCAGAAGAACTATAACAATTTTTGTGACATTGTGTCATCCATATTTTACTAATCACCCCAAGCTTTGTGTTGGAAATTGTCTTAACTCTTATGATCTGAAAAGTAATCATTGAAGAATGTCCTCTTTCTCCCAGTTATTTTCTTAAAAACGAATTTCATGCTCCTATTTTGTTTAATCGAGTTAAAAGGGTTATTTGCCTTCTTGCTACTGATGTTTCCTCTTTTTGGGCTCACTGCCCAAAAGGTGGAATGGCATTTAAGCGTTTCTAAGATGGATCTAGTTTAGAAGACTTTCTCAGATTGGCAGAGTGGTCTAATTATAAAATGTTTTGTACCTCTTATTGCTAGTGACTCAACTGCCTGTGACTCTGGTATCCTGGTGTTTACCTGCTCAGTCATCAAGCTCATCCAGTGTGTACAATGAGTCCTAGACCTGTCTTTGATAATTCCAAGTTCCAGAACATCTGTGATCTGCTGGAATGCAGTGCACCATGTGTGTTTTCTTTTTAATGACTGTCCATGTCCTGGGTTATTGACAAGAAGCTGTGGTAGCAGCAAACCGAATTTTGTGAATTAATAGCTTTGACAAGGCCTTTGTCTGTGTCAGAAAGGAGTGTGGTCTACCAGCTTGCTTTGGTGTAGCACCCAGATCATTGCACTGACATCCAATGTGCATGTCAGGTGGTTTGTACTGGTTTATGTGTAGCACATGCATGTCAATAAAAAGAACACAATATGAAAATGTTTGCTGGGACCACTGCACTCCATTTTGTATGCCCCCTGGTTTAGCATAGCACAGGCTTATTGATGGATACAGCTTCCCTCAGGTAATGGAAGTATATTGCTTGCCCTCTTAAAGCCAGAAGGTGAAGCACCAGACACTGAGGTGAGTGAGGATTGCTGGTGAGATTTTCCTTAGCATGCCATTTGGTAGATGGTGAGGAAGAGTAGTGAGTTATCAGGTTCTGTATGCCCATGCAGGAGGAGAGACTGTTCGGAAAGAAAAGAAGAAGCCCAGCTGTGTGGGACACCCAGAAAAAGCTGACTACCCAGTAGGAGCATCGTTGGGATTGATCTGCAAAAGGTCATCTGTTCCACTCCAGCCCAGAGGTCACACGTGGCAGGCATGCACAGAATGGAGACCACATCTGCCACTGATGCCCCACCCATAGGCGTCATCTCCTGAAGGCCAGGCCTCACCAGTCTGTGTCTGTGAAGCCTAAAAGTGCCTTGGTCCATGATTGACAGAAAGAAGCTGGACGCTGCTACAGACAGACACCACTGAAGACGTCAACCAAAGTGTGCCAACACTCACACCAGCCAGCTCCCACTGGGTTGATTCCTTCGTTGAGCACATAACAGTGAGGCATGGCCTCCAGAGTCTAAGAGACTGTTAAAGTGAGAAAAGCCAAGCCACAGTAAGGATTCATCCTTTGGTAAGACTCCTTTGGGCTGAAAAACTATATGAACTGACCCACAAGTTGCCCAGTGGCAACCACTTTGTTAAACTTGCACCAGTGCCTACCTACTTTTGCATAAATTGAACCTAAAGGAGCAGAACACCATAGAGTGAGTGGAAGTCAGCTGGGCAAGTGCAGCATTTCAGTATAAGTCCAGTGGTGAGATAGCTTACCTTAAATCTGATCCCTATCCAATTATGTAGTATTTCATACTGCTGTGATATTAAAAGCACGTTGGGCCTGATTACAACTTTGGCGGAGGGTGTTAATCCGTTCCAAATGTGACGGATATACCACCCGCCGAATTACGAGTCTATTATATCCTATGGAACTCGTAATACGGTAGGCAGGATATCCGTCACATTTAGGACGAATTAACACACTCCGCCAAAGTTGTAATAAGGCCCTTTATTTTCTAAAATGACAAGAACTTGGTTGTATAGTAACTTATTCTGAATTGTTTGCCCCCTACTCATTCTCCAGAAGAAGCTTTTGACTGTTTGCTCTTGTTTCCTTCAGAGATAAGTGTGAGCAAGGTGTACTTGGCCCTGTTTGCAGAATTATAGCAGGACAGACACCAGTGGGAAATCACCCCAGCCAATCCAGTTGGGGCACAGTAGCCCTCTCTGTCCTGAATCCACTTGAAAAACTTATAAATGTTGAAAAACACCTTTCTGTTAGTTACTTCTAACCGCAGATTCCTAACAAAACTAGATCTGCAAACTCTTTGCAGTAACTCCTGCCTGTCAGCAGGTGGAGCCATCAAACTCTGTTGAGATTCTTTCCTGCTTCCTGAAATGTTAGCATACATTTGCATAAAGGTATCACTCCTGCCTGCTGAGGTCAATTCTTGATCCAAAGATCCACTCCTATCAATTTTGTTTTTCACTAAAGTTTGTTTAAAACCTTTTTGTTAGTGTTCAGTGGATGTAAGCCCGAAAATGATGGGTTTCAAACCGTGACACATACGTAGCACACAAGACGGCCAGTGTTAGACCAGCACTAGATCTCTCTAAGGTCCTTCAGCACCAAACATAACTCTAATTCTGTCAACAAATACTCTCTGATGCATCTGAAGTCTATCCCTGAGTCACTGATTTAAAAAAAAAGGTTTATCTTGCTCCAAGTTGCGAGCCATTCCCGATCCCAATTCTATTAATACTCTTTCGGTAAGTCCACAACCAAGTAGCAGGGCAAGTCAAAGAAAAAGCACAAGAAGTCCAAGCAGGATTATTTGAATTCTAGACGCTGTCATTCTAGGGAGAGGTCTAATGGTAGGTGCTCAAAAGGCATGACTACAGCTGCAACGTCTGACTCGGATCTAATTAAGATCCTGAAGCTGGTGATCCTCAAGTAGCCTCTGACCCATCCTGGACTCCACAGCAAATCACTATGCAGTATGCTGCATCTCTTCAAGATGGTTCTGGATCATTTCGGGACCCACAGATCCACAGGACAAGATTCTGCAGTGGGTCCTCTCCTGATGCAGACTGATGTTGGTTGTTTCCTTATCTGTGCAAGCCCGGCTCCAAAAGCACCAGTATCTGATCAAACTCCAACTCTGAATTTAGATCAGAAACTAGTTCAAATATCAAGAAAGCCCATCCCCTGTTTAAAGAAGACTTTCCACCTGTCCCCTTGTATTGGAGGCAACATTTCAGGAGGAAAGAGGCCCTTTTCTCCTCAGATTACGATGCTGTTCAAGGCCTTTAGCATGCTCCCTCTAAAGAAGAGACGGACCACTTGATCATTCCTCATTATGCTGATGCTGGCTTATTTCTTGATCTTCAACATGCCAGAAGCTTTGATATGTTGCTGGGGGCAGAATTGAATTCATTCTTAAGGCCCCAGTAGACTTTTGCGCTAGTGATTTGCAGAGCTAAAGATAAACTGGATTTTCAACTCCCCATGGTGGAGACTAAAGTTAATCTCTTAATCAAAATTTTGCAGTATGGGCATTCAGCTTCAGAGTCCTTGCTGCCCTTTAATGAAGCCATGATGGAGTCCCTGTCGGAGGCCTACTCTAAGCCTTGCTTGACCCCCAGCGAGTTGCCCTTTGCCTTATTGTAAGTCAATGCAGACCTTAACCAGGTAGTCCAACATTCCAGACACAGTATCCGACTCCTGAGGGCCTTATAGTTCAGGCTTCTAAGATGAAAGTCAATCCAAACTCTATTCCTAGTGCAACATTGGACAGGGAATCAAGAAGAATAGATGCTATGGACAGGAGGGTCTTTTCTTAGGCCTCTTCTGGGTCACAATACTCACATGCTTTGGAACATGGTGAGTGTGGTTTTACCCACTTTGTCTGAAGACTTACGAAATTCCTTCACCCAGACAATGCAGGATTACTTGGATGGTGCAAAATGTATTTGACAGTCGTTCTAGATACAAAGGATTCTGACCAACAGTGTTGTCATCAGATGCCATGCTTGAATGAGCTCCACTTGTTTTTCTGAGGACATCCTAGCCTCATTTATGGACAACAGGTACTTTGATGAGGTGAGACTGTCCGGCAAAAAAGCAGATTATGCGTTAGAACATTTTAAGAACTGCAAAACTATTGGGATATTTCCCCTTGATCTCCAATTTGAACAGCAGCCCTGGAAGTGCTGAGGACATTCGATTGGGTATGCCTACTGCCAGAAACAGCTCCTAAAGCCCAACTAAGAGTCAGTTCGTCCTTTTCGTGGCTCCAGGGTAAGGAGCAGCCGTAAAGGATAAGGCTACCCACTGTGGTCCTCCCTCTCCACCTCTTCTTCTTCCCGCATCTCAGCAAAACTTCTTTAAGTTTTCCTTCCATTAGCCATTTGGGGCCTGTAGGGAGCAAAATACACTATTTGCTGCTCTGCTGACTCAGTTTCATTGGCCTAATGGATGTTTCCATGCATTCAATTTGGTTTCGTCCTTCCTTTCTTGTATACTCCTACCCATATGTATCTATTTTTCTCCCAAATGTCAGTAGATCATGTAAATATTCAAGTACTGATGACAGTAGTTAATTGTGTGATGGAGACAGTACATTAGGTAGTACTTCTGGTACTTCCTGGTCCTCAAGGGGGCCTGAGACCGAGTTTAGACTTCATGCTGTTAAATGCCTTTGTCTGAAAGAAGACGTTCAAAATGATGGCTCGTGCCCAGATCCTTTTGGCCTTGGACTATGAGGACTGAACTGTTTTCTAAGACCTGCAGATCAAGTATTTTCATGAACTGATCCTTTAGTTCCACAGGCAGTATCTTTGCTTTGTAGTGGGGTCAAACCACTTTCAATTTGTTATCCCGTCCATTGGTCTTACATTGGCCCCATGGTGTTCAGGAAGTTTAAGTCAGCAGTTGCAGCTCACCTGTGCAGGCAAGAGATACACGCATTCATGTCCATCGATGACTGGTTGTTGAAGACAAGCTCATATCTGCTTGTTTTGGACCACAAACAGACGACTGTGGCATTGCTGTGCATTTTGGGGTTCTCCATCAACAAGCCAAAAACACATCTTCATGCTGTGCAGAGCATTCCCTTTATAGAAGCATTTTTTAACACAGTGACCTAGAAGGCCTTTCTGCCTCGGCAATGAGTTTGGGACATGTAGGCTATGGTACTGAAGATTCATGCAAGAGCATCTGTTAGGGCCTTGGTGGTTGTGAGGTTTCCTGAACTGTTCACAATATGCATCCTTCTAGTGCCCCAGGCCCATCATCATATGCTGGTTTTTCAAAGAAACGTATGACCTCAAGGGGCCCTGCATTCGGTATGCCTTCCGGACAACATCCACATCTATGACAAAGCAGCTCAGGAGTTACAGTAGTGCATAAAGGATGTCAGTCTTACATGCAGCTGACCATTCTTTTTACCCTCTCCGGAGCTCACAATAGTGAAAGACACATCATCTACAGGATGAGGAGGTCACCTGGTCTAGGTAGAAATCATCAGCAGCATCATATCAACATTCTCGAACTGGGAGCTGTTTTAACTGCCACTGAAGGACTTCTTATCTTCCATCCAAGGCAAAACTATCCAAATGTTGACAGACAACACAATCGCCATGTGGTATTGAAACAAGCAGGGTGGAGAGGTGTTTGGTACCTCTGTCTGGAGTCTGAGGCTTTAGCAATGACTGGCACTTCATGGGATTTACCTAACAGTCACCAGGCACAGTCTGTCAACATCAGTACAGACAAACTCAGTTGGCATCATCTTACCAACGATGTGTGATGTCTGCATCTGCAAATGGCTCTAGTTATCTGTACCCAGTGGGGCTTTTCCTCTGTAAATCTTTTTGTTACCTCTGAAAGGACTCATTGTTCAGCCTTCTTTGCACTGGAGGGTCCTACTTTAAAGGCTTTGGGAGGTGTGTGTTTCATCTCTGTTGATACTTCACCCACCCACATGCATTTCTACCTCTGCCTTTGTTCCCATGTGCACTGTAAAAAGTCAGGTAGGACTGAGTACAGATCATTCCGGGCTGGGCTTGGAGGGTTTGGTACACCAAACACCTCAATCTGGGCATGATGGTGCCCCCGAACCTCGAACAATCTACACCCATGTGCATAGAGATTGAGTGGTACCAACTAAAAGGTTTTTGTCTTCCGCTGAAAATGATGGATGTAATGTTGGTTGCTTGCCGCCCTTCCAACAAATTTGTATATTCAGGTCATTGGGCATTATTGTCTAGTCTGAGTAAAAGCAAGTTAACGTCCTACAGGCAAAACCATCTATTGTTCTATTGTTTGTACTGTCTTTGATTCTGCAATGTTTTATTGTGAGCATAGTTAATAGTTATTTGTCAGTGCTTTCGGCCTTTCCTCATTTTGCCTAATCAGTCCCCTTTCTTCAAGTAACTACTAGTGATGCATTTCTTAAAAGTGCTTTGCATAAATTTCTCCCTGACCCTTTAGTTATGCCACAGTGGGACCATAATTTGTTATTGGTCTTCTTAACGTGTGCTCTATTCAAGCCTCTTCACAAGTGTACTCTGAGCTGGTGATCTTGTAAACAAGTTTTCTCTTTGCAAGCACTTCTGCGTGATGAGTCACTTCAGCTTCAGTGTAACTGGTACTTAGGAC
Organism: Pleurodeles waltl; assembly: GCF_031143425.1. Classification (NCBI taxonomy): domain Eukaryota; kingdom Metazoa; phylum Chordata; class Amphibia; order Caudata; family Salamandridae; genus Pleurodeles; species Pleurodeles waltl. The sequence continues at coordinate 232,028,166 of NC_090440.1, forward strand.
CTTTGCATCATTTCTTCCAAAAGTGATGTCACCTTTCTGTGTGAGTTCATCACACTCTCAGCAATCTTTTCTCCACCACATCCATCCAAAAAGTAGTAGAAGCTTCACCGGTTGGACCAACAGTGGGTCCTTAGTTTCTGTTTGATAGGACTAAGTATTACTGTGTTGATGATCAATTGTTTGTTGGGTTTGCAGATGTGAAAAGGCAAATGTGATTCAGAAGCAATCCTTATCCTACGGTATGGTCCCCTCTATCAAAATGTTTTATGCCTTGGCCAAAACGACCCTCATAGGAGGCGCAGAGCTCATTCCACCAGAGCAAAGGCTGATACTACTGCTTTGGTTTACGGCATTTGGTTATGGACATCTGTCAGGCAGCCATGTAGACGTCTATACATACTTTAACCATTAATTATTCCTTACATTTTCAGGCCTGCAGGGTGGGCCATTTGAAGAAAAGTACAGTAAACTGTATGTACCCATGATGGCAGTGCACAGAGGTGGAGCCTATTGGTGGCTCCATGTGGAGATGTCCGGAGGTAGGATAGAGTCCCATCTGTGTCCGATGGTGAAACCTGCCGTCACACAGGAGCTAAGACTTGTGTGAGGCGATGTTCAAACGTTGAGGGGTCTACAGTTAGATTAACTATCTACCAGAAAGAGCATTACAAAATTAAGTAACTTACTCTTTTCAAATTGTAAAGAATAGTGACAAATCAGACCCCTGGCATGGTTCATGCTATGAATATGATGGCTTGGTCACAAAGGCAGTGTGATATAAGTACTGTTTATGGATATTTTCGACTGTAAACTCGCTGTGGCTGGTTGGATGTCAATTAGGGGTATCAATTGCTACCCCGGGCCCGACACCTGCCACTACCGCTGCTACCTTGGTCTCACTGGCCATGAAGCAAGCACTGCTTACTTTCGCTAGCTTCCACTCTTTATTTGTATTTTATTTTTGGCATTTATAAGCGCATTTAGATCAAAAAGGCATCAAAATGCTAGAAGGCAGCAGGCAAAGAGGGACAGCCCACCAAACCTAGAATAATCATCAAGGAGACTGACCCTACAGCTGAAGACTAATTTGAAAAGAGCTACGTTTTCACTTGCTTACGGAAAGGTAGGTGCGAGCTCAAACACCTAATATGACACGCAAGGGAATTCCACAATAAAGCTGCCGCTACAGTAAAGACACAATCTCCCCATCTCACTTTCCTGCTTTGTGGAACTCTCACCCTAAACAGTCCTGCTGATCTCAAAGTCCTTGAGGGTATGTACCAATTCTGGGCAGACCTCAGATATTGAGACCCTTCCAAATAAAGGGCTTTATGCACCAACCAAAGTGCTTGGAAGACAATGAGCTTTTTAACTGGCAGCCAGTGCAAAGATCTCAGACCATCCCTCGCAGAGTAATGTCTAGGGAGACCCAGGACTAGGTAAGTGGCCATATTCTGTATGATTCCGTTTTGAAGCTTATTCAAAGATAGCTGTTTGACATTAAGATACAGGGCATTTCAGTAATCTAAATGTGAGGTGATAAGAGCAATGACCACTGACACCCTGAGCTCTTTAGGGAGATAGCCCAGTCTTTCCTTTGGAATTCTGATCATCCAGAAACAGGAGCTCACTGTTCCGTTAACCTGGGTGTTAAATGACAGCGTATTTTCAAACATCAAACCCAGGTTTTTGGCTGTCCTCACTGGGACATGTAATTTGCTGCAATTTTCTGGCCACCAACGATTCTGGAAGGAGCCGTCCATTCCAAACAACATGATCTCAGTTTTCTCCCTGTTCATTTTTCACCAATTCCCTATCATCTATCTGCAGACTTCTCCCATACACCTTTAAACCTGCCTGCTACCTCCTCCCAGCCATCTAAGATGGACACATTGATTTGGGTATCATCTGCATAGGATGATACTTGGAAGCCAAAGAAGCATATTAATTTCGCCAAAGGGGTGGCATACAGACTGAATAAGATAGGGCTTAAGGATGACCCTTGGGGACCCCACACAGAAGCGGATAGGGAAGCTGCTCTGAAGTCATCGCAGCTCATTGTAATGGTCCTACCAACTAAAAATTACTCCATCAGCTTAAGGGCCCTGTCCTTCAACCCAGCCTGCCGAAGTCTTCGTCCCAACACAGAGGGAGAAATGGTATTGAAGGCTGTCGACAGGTCTAACAAGACCAGGATAGCTGACCCTCCCTGATTCACTTGCCTATGAAAAGAATCTGTAGTGGAACTCAGGGCAGATTCCATACTATGGTTCTTCTGCAACCCATTCTGCAATGGGTCCAAGAGCTCCAAGCCATGAAGATATTCCAGCAGTTCCTTATTGATAGGCTTCTCCAGGATCTTAGCAGTGGTCGGTAGCAATGAAATAGGGTGAAGAATTTTCAAATCCCTGGGAACTCTGCCTAACTTCTTCAAAGGGATGACCACTGCCCTCTTCAACTACTGCGGGTACACCCCTGACTCTAGGACCTCCACAAAGCACTTCGGCCATAAGGTTCAGGACCAACAGCAGGACCCTAGGAGGACACGGGTCATCTGGAGAGCCCCAAGTTGTGCCAACTAATAAGGTCTTATTCTTGGAAGCAGGCAGAATCTATCTAAGCACCTTGAGCTCAATTTGTCATACCAATCCCAAGTCCCTTCAGCCGGACGTAGGAGGCTCTTGAGGGGCTAAAAGTGGACAAATGGTCAGCGTCAGATTGTCAGTGACGGTCAAAGGGTACCGTGCATCAACACTTCCACTACTCCTGCCATTCTGGTAAACTTACATCCTGTGCCAATTTTCACAGGTACATTTGTGACGCGCTGCTCCAGTACGTTTTTACTTTCTATTCTGGGACTAGAAGTCTTGTTTAGTGCAGTATAAAACAGGACTACAAGCCCCAGAATTCAAAGGGGAGGAAAACCTGGTCTGGAGCAGCACAGCACGCATGGGCCTGGGAACCCTGGCAGCTATAAGCCATACTGAACTGTGACAGAAACGTTGCCTTCTTTGATTTACGCAGATTGGTGCCGTTTCTTCGAGTGAGCAACCGAAATGTCCAACGTCAATACAAGGAATCTCCTTAGAGGCACAGGACACGTTGCACCAGGCCTTACTGCAAGAGGGGCCAACGCAGAAATATTCAGAACAATCCATGCCACTTGCTGTGGTCTGACGGGGCGCGGCTTAGAAAGGCTTGTTCGTAATATGTTTGCCGGGCAAACATAAAAGGGATATTTTTAGACCAACTTGAAGGAAGCAAAACTGGTCAGTCGTAGAAGTACACCCAGCCCTAGTTGCTTTTTTTGTCGGTGGTTACAATTAGTAATTAATTTACAAAGAAAACTGAAACGCCCGCTGCGGGCCCTAAATGGTTCAGAGGGGTAACCACACTTACACACTAGCTAAAGCTTGGAAGAAAAATAAAAATATGTCACAGAGCGACCGCTGCATGTTGGCAGTGTGCCTCGGGCAGGCCTCCTGTCGTTCAGAACGTGACGCCGCTTTCTTTCGGAGTCACCCAGAGGGCTTTTCGTGACTGGCAGGAAACCTGTTTTCCTGGAGAGGTGAGCAAGTTGGTGCGTTTCCCTTTCGCCTGCGTTTCCTCCCCCCACCCACTCGTTCGTTGCGGGAGGCGTTTTCACTCTCAAATCAATGTATTTTGTTTTGATAGCCAGCTCAGTAAGAAACATTCATACACAACTGCGAGGCACGGTCGTTGGTCTTGCGGAGGGACAGAATTGGAACGTCGGCTGGGTGATGTAATGCATTACAAAATTTACACGTATACGTACAAGAGAAGCTTGGGGTCAGCCCCATCCGTCGATTGGCTTCACACCTGTAAACCTTGGCTCTCGATTAAGGGCGAAGCGAGATAAGTTAGGAGGGTAATATCATTAGAGTGAATCGAGGAAAACAGTGATGCAGGTTTGCAAAGAGAGTGATAATTGTCGTGTTACAAAAGAATCCTACCAACTTTACATACATTATTTTCACCTACCAAAAAAGTGGCAATCCTACCATGGAGGCACGTTACCGTTTAGGATGGTGAACGTCATTAAAAAAGAGTGGCATCCCCCCAAATGAGCCAGAATTGACAGGCATGACTGATCTGTTAGTCTCATTTTGCTTAGCTCGCCATATTGCAGTCGGTGTGCCGCTTTCACCCGCTCTCGTTCCCTGTATAGCTGTCTAAAAGTGCCTTTCGGTGCCCTGGCCGCTGGGCTAATAATTTTAATTTGTTAGTCATACCTGTGCGTTTAAAGTAGGTCTTTAGGTTACAGTAATATCCAAAGCATGGTGATGTTTTCTTTGCACCAATATGAAACTTGTGATGTGGATTAAAACTAAAAAATATTTCTGTACCTGCTCTAGGTACACCTACCCTTTAGAAATATATATGTGATGGTCATTTTTTAAATATATACATTTTTATATATATATATATATATATATATATATATATATATATATATATATAATTTTTTATTGCAAGCAAGCGCCTTCGTGTTTGAGCAGCTGTATGTTTTAAGTGTTTTTCTCTCTTTGTTTTTGTGGCATTGTTAGAAATTAGGTCTCTAGTTGGCAGAGGTATATGCCCTGTCCAAGTAGGGACCCCAATCCTAGCTAGGGTAAGTCAGATACACAAACTAAATTAGCCCGTGCTCACCCTCCGGTAGCTTGGCGCAGAGCAGGCAGACTTAACTTAGAAGGCAGTGTATAAAGTATGTGTTCAATGCTTACAGTAACTCAGTGAAAGACACCACACAGACTCAACACCAGTTTAGAAAAATAGATGAGGTTTATCTGTTTAAAATGTAAACCAATATGAAAAAATTCCATTTGATAGATCATGAGATACAATCGTTATCATAGTAAATGTAAAAGAGTGTTTGTTTCACGTGGGCTCCTTTTAGAGCCTTTATTGTACTTCAATACAGCAATGCAACATTAAGAATTAGGCCCGGGATTCAACACCCCTTCTCTCCTGTGCCTGGGTAGATCGTTGCCAATGTAGGGGCTATCAGCGGGCTTGTCAGTCGGGGAAGTCTGCCAGTACATGGATGTCAGATGACCTGGAAGACTGGGTCGGGTCACGTGGGGCGAAGTCAGCACTCTGCTGTACGAGAAGGGTCACCGCTCCTCGAAGCTCTGGTAACGCTGAGCGCTGGAGATGGTTGGAGCTAGCAGAAAGGAAAGTGTTGCTCCTCGGGTTTTTGGGCAGGGTATCGCTTCGCTCATGTTCTCTATGGGTTGGTCAGTAACAGCGCAGTTCCCCACTGCTGGGGAGTGTGACGTTGACATGTAGAATATAGTTGTAGACTCATGGCTTGTCAGAGTCCAGCAACAGCCGCACAGTGAGGAAAACCTTGATGTCCCTGAGATTTCCCATAAAACAGGGGGAAAGCCAACAAGCCCTTGGAGTTACTCTGCAGTAGTTCTTGGTTCATTGTTGCAGGGCAGAGGTCAGCAGGTAGTAAGGCAGCACAGCACAGCAGGGCAGTAGTTCCTTAAAACAGTCAGGAGTTCTTCCACGTCCAATAGTGTACTGATTCTAGAGGGGCAGTGACCCAGTACTTATACCAAAGAATGCCTTTGATGTGGGGAATGACTTCAGAAGGTTTCTTTGAAGTGCACAGTTCCCCCTTCCAGCCCGGCCCAAGCTCCAGACTATCAGTGGGAGGTAATCTGCCCCTTTGTGTGGGCTCAAGCCACTACCCTTTGAAGTGTGTGAGCCCTTCCCAACCTCCTCCCCAGGAAGACCCTGCAGTACACAGATGCAGTTGAGTATCCTGAGTTGTGGGTGTCTCAATGGAATGCAAAAGTGCTGCTGTGACCCAGACCAGGCCAGATGTGTATTGGAGACAAAGGGCAAAAAGTCTGGGTAAGACCACCTCTAGGATGCTAGGTTTAACACGTGTATACTTATAATTAAAATAAACTGTTACCTGCTTCACATGGATCAGCCTACTATCCTACTGATACAGCCAGTGCTTGTTTTTTTTCTAACATGGTCTGAAAGGAAGATGCTTACATTAAAATGTGCAGCAAAAGTGATATAAATAGTAAACAAATAATGACTGACAATGGATTTTGCATGCTTGTGGAATTACCAAACCCGTTTTTCTGATGAAACTAACCTCTAAGCAAGGTGCAGGAGAGAAACAAATCTAAAGTATTTAGGGTAAGAATACAGAACATTGATGGGCAGCGAAAAAGCAGAACTAAAAAGTCCTACAATTGCTTTAAGAGGGGAAAAGCTGTAGACTTGGTCAAATAAGTGCTCCAATTGTTAGGAAAGCAAAATTATCACATGGAGCATTTATTTATTTAGGAGCTTTGTAGAGAGGATGTGTAGACTTTCCATAGCATCAGAGCACATAAGATAAGGAAGTCAAGTTAGTGACCAATTAGGTGGGGTAAGTTACAATGACTCATATCCTTTGGCAAACCTCAGCAGATAGGGTATAGCTCTGCAGCCCCTACTGCAAAGAGGGGCCGCTAGCGGTTAAGGAGCACCCGACTCAGCCCAATGGCCTCTTCATGACTTGCAATCTTTGAGACAGTGGTGCTTTGTCTATAGAACGTAGTAACGCATAACATGCGTTCAGTCATCTTCTCTTTTAGAATCAGCAAATACTCTCAGGGGCAATACTATGCTTGACTGAGTAATCGCTTAATCAGTTTGCTGAGTTGCTAAGGGCCAGGAGTTTTTGAGCTAATATTACTTTCCACTTCCTGGTGTGATATTTCCTGCCTTTGATATTCCTTTGAGTAAGTTCCAGTTAACCAGACACATTGGCAGTGGTTCACAAGTGTTCTCCCACTGTCAGCTGCACTTGCCTCAATTCTACCACATTAGTTACTTGACTTGTGCTTCCTTTTGATTTTTGTTTTTCAGATTGGTGAATCTGCCTTCCCCAAGTTAAGTAATACTTTCATATTCATTGATATATAACTACTTGTCATTCGGAAGAAAACCCATATTGAAAATATTCTGTTGTATTTATTTCCACATGTGGACTATTGTGCTTGCTTCCAAATCTATGTTCTTCTCCTGATGATGGCTCTTCATTCATTATGGGTATAAACGCTATTGATGACTGTCGAATTAGGAACTAATTTATTGTGAACCGTGGTGGTACCTGACATTCTAGGACCAAAAATATATACAATAAGGCATTATTGTTCCTTTGTTTTCATTTAGTATACACACTATTTTTCAGCACTATGTTGTTGATTTACTGTGTGATCACTGGAGCACTGTGCACTTTTTACTGATTTGTGAATATTTGTTTGAAGAGTCTACACATGTTATTTTGCTTACTTCATTTATTTAAATTTTGTAATGTTGATCTTACTTGTGGATTTTTCAGATATATTTCCCTTTGTTGATTGAGCACACCACAAATAACGGGTGCTATTTTTATGAAGAAAAGAAATCCAGGGACCAACTTTCTCTTCTAAAGAAAGTGAAACTGTTCCTTCTAGAAGTCGACTTCAGAACTGCTTGTATAACCCTCATACTCTTGCATCTGCATGGTGGCAACACCCTACTCTATGGCGTCCTAGACTTCACACTGGCCCCCTTAAAGGCATCCTACATGCTGCAGCACGTCTCATACAGGGGTTGAAGATTACATTACCCCTACCTGATGGAACGAGGCTCACCTTGCCTCGAAATTACCTGCATCATTTACAATCCATCATGACCTCCACCCCAACTAAATGCCAAACAAGCTCATCATCGCTGGTGGTTCTCATAACACCATCAGATTGGAAGTAAAACGTGTAAAAAAAGAAACAGACTTTCTCCATCCATGCCCCCAGAATCTGCAACACACCCCTGTATCCATCGGACTGCATCAACCCTGCTCGTTTTAGGAAAGAGTTGAAGATGTAGCTTTTTGAAGAACACTACATTATAATACTGTCAAACCACACTTTTGCTCCTAGAACTCAAATACATCTCCACTCACTTGTTGACTTTATTTTTGCCTTTACCAAGTTATAGCAGTCACTTGCCTTTTGGCCAGGTGTGTGCAATACAGATACAGTAATGCATATCATACATACATACAGAGTGGGCAAAAGGCAAACAAGAAGTACAATCTGTATTTTTGGATTGAAACTACAAATAGCATACTAAAAAGATATCTGGAAATTAGGTAAAGAAACATTAAGAGTACATATAATGGTAAGACACATAGGCCCTCATTATGATATTGACAGTAAAAAACACCTACCGTCACGGCGACGCCCACCAAAAGACCGTTGTCGCGGCTACCAGCCGTCAGCTGGATTATGACCAAAGCCGGATTTCCGCCAGTATGATTGCGGAAATCCGGCTGCGGCCATGCCGGCAAATGGCAATAAGGTGACACTGCTGCCAGCAGCAGCGCCAAGCCAGTAGACCGCCGCAGACCGTATCATACCCATGATACGGCCTGGCGGTGTTCTGCTGGCAGCAGCGTCCTGTCGCGTCTCTTGCTGGAGGACCCCCTTACATCAGGTAAGTCGGGTGCTCCAACAGGGGAGGGGGCTGGATGTGTTCTGTTTGTGGGGGTGTGGGTGTATGTCTGTCTGTGCGTGCATGTATGTGGGTGTGTGATTTGTGTTGTATGTGTGTGCATGTATGGATGTGTGAGTGCGTGTATGTTGTGTTGTGTGAATGCGTGTGTGTTTGAATGTGTGTCAGTGTGTGTGGATGTGTGTGTGAATGGATGTATAAGTGCATGGATGAATGTGGGTATGAGTGTGTGTATGCGTGTGTTCATGTGTGCATGAAGGTGTGTGTATGTAGTGGGGGGTCTGGGGAGGAGTGGGGGGGTGGGCGTGGGGAAGACCTCTATCAGTGACAGGGAAGCGATTCCTGTCACTGATAGTGCCTACCACCATGGTTTTCGTGGCGGTAAGGTTGCCGCGAAAACCATGGAGGTAGGCTGGGTCATAATCCAGCAGGTAGGCAAGTGATGGCTTCCAGGCAGGAGACTGAAGTCTCCAGCCCGGCAGTCATTACTGCTGTGGTGGGCGGTGTGGTACATTGGCGGTTTGGCTTGAGCCAAACTGCCAATGACTTAATATGGGGAAAAGTACCACCAGGCTGTTGGCATTACTTTTCTCCATTTTACCACCGTCCGCCGGGGTCATAATGACCCCCATATTTGGTAACACAGAAAACTTCAATGGTAGGCTGATTAGTGTTTTCCTAGTATAGCGGGAAGGACTTCCATTGAGTATATTGAAAAAGTCTCATTAATAGGCATGTTTGCTAAATTGAGTACGATATACAATCCAGGTTTTCTTAGTTTATTTTCTGATATCATTCTAATGTTTCATTTAATGTGTAACCCAAAATCCAAATTGACGGGCTTTTGATGAAGAGAGCATTGAGTATGAAATGCATTGATAAATTGATTGTGAATTAAATGGTGAATATTCATATGAATACACAAGCAAAAGAAAAAAAATAATCTTGTTATATTGAAATATATTATTATAATAGAATGATGCAGAATAAAGAAATGAATACTGTTTCTGGAGGTATTATACTGCATTGTTAGTTACATTGTAAGGACATAACGTCAGTGTTGCAGGGATTGATAGAAGATTTTCTATCTCGTGGAATATTATTCCATGATGGTAATAAGTTTGCATGAGTAGCATGAGAAAAAATATAAGCAGGTTGCATATAATTCGAACTTTTACGTAGAGGCGTTTCTGTTACATCAATTTAAATAAATTACAAGACACAGCAATGGTAGATGTGGGTATTGGACATGTTTATCATCTGTATTTATGGTTCAGATTTACCAACATGATTTTTAGAAACGTATTTTCAAACAAGTGAATAGAACGAGAACATTAGAACAGTGTACTTTAAATAAATACTTATGTTTCTTTTTTTCAGTAAGCAAAAAAGCAAAATTAAGGGGATTTGCTCCAAAACATACCGTATTGCGTCCCTATGTTTATTTTACCGACAGAAGGTTGGTTTCTCAATGCTGCTGTATCCTGAAGGTGGAGCATAGTTTGAATGTGAAATAACCGAAGGCTAAAAGGCTGCATGTGGTCTCCCCTGCCCCACTAGAACATTCTTATGTCATTTAGTGACTGCATGATTCTAGTTGCAGTTCTGCATGAGTGCTTTGCGGGTTGTGCCAGCCTACCCTGATGTATGGTCATAGTTAGCTAGGTGTGGAAGAGAAGGTAGGAATATTTTCAGAGGGAGGGAATCACTCACCCAATCTCCCCCGAAAGTGCCGGCCAATTGTTCCTAAAGGACGGAATCTTTAACTCTTTTGGAAACTGCACTTTATTATAACATTAAAGCCCCTACTCCGGTGAGAATTTAAACTTTCTGTCTATGCTATCCTAAGGGTCCCATTGCCTTCAACAGGATAAATTAGTCGGAGAATTCTGTATGCATCAAGCAGGGCACCAATATGCCTGGCTATGACAACCCCCAACAATACTGGCCAACAAGAACCATCACATACATATACTTGTAGACATTAGAAAAAACTCTCCACATGCACTCGACATATCACAGATATGTCTTTTATCTGGTTATTCCACATCTGCCAACAGTGTTTGACAACAAGGCATTACATGCATACAAATACAACAGAGCACACCAGGCAGACCTATTTAGCATGGATCCAATACAACTCAGATAGTTAGAGAACGGGAGTAGGCGAGGGACCCGGCAGCACCAGGTGCAGAGCGTGAGGTGTCAGCAGTAGACCTGCAGGTGAGAAAGCACCGCAGCAGTGGCCACGGCATCAGCAGGCTGTTCGACCGCTCCTCTTGGCCGGCATCCCACGGAAGGCACCGTGCTGCAGCGGGGCATCTCGATGCCGCCGGTGAGGCGAGGGATGCAGTGGTAGCCGGCCAGGCGCGCGGCGTCTGCGGTAGGCAGAGGACGGCGGCTCCGTCCGCTGAGCGTCCTTGAGTCTCAGCGTCTCTCTCCACAGCTGCCGTGCGCCATCCCGCCCCTGCACAGTGGCACAGCGGCATCGGCATTGGCATCTGTAGGCGCTGGGAAAGCACCGGAGGGGTGCAGCGCCACTCGCTGCATGAGCGGGGATTTAGCCAGCAGCCCAGACTGGAGTAAGGGTGGGACACTGCCACGGGCTTCGGCCACGAGGAACGTGACGCCCCCGCTTGTGGATTACAGCAGATTGGAGATCGCCGAAGTTGGTGCTCGCTGCCCAGAGGGGTGCTGCTTGCTATTATTATTATATTGGTTGATGGTTCTTTATTGGCTACTGTGAGACCATAGCGACGGGAGAGTCGGCGTGGACCGCTATTTTCGGTACCCCTGTGCCAAGCGTGGGCATCTTCGTGCTTTGGTCAGGACACAGGGCTGCCGGTCCGGACCACTGCCGTTGTAGGCTGCCTGCTAAACACGCTGGGAGAACTACAATACCCAGAATCCTCTGGGTTTCCTGTGCGCCAAGTGGCGCGAAAGTGCTGTTACGCCCCCCGGGCCCTTAAATTGCAACAAGGTACATCGCACCGCGGGACGCGCGCGGGTTAAGCCCGGGCAAAGGGTGGGCCCTCTGTGGGCCTCAGAGACCTGAAGTGAGACCTGAAGAGACCGGACTGGGCACGGGACTCTGCCTAAACTGTAAATTAGCTGTATTACATCTTGATTACGCAGCTTTGTGTTTTGTATTGTTGAATTATAGCTGGTGGTACTTACTGCAACCAACCAATGATGGCTAACTGTAATAACTCCGCCAAAAATCTAGGGGCTACTATGCTTGATAACTACCTGGTTAAGGTGGTTAAAAAGATTAATAGCGATCGCAGAGTCTCCCTAGGGAAAGGGGGTTCCCCCGTTCAGATACACCCTAGTCCCTCCCCACATATAGTGTCTACTTTTGAGGATCTGGGTGCCAACACTGATAAGGATATGATACTAGCTGAGGCACAGATACATTCTAATCCCTTAGACTTAACGGGTATAATTGGCGAGAGTCCATCTAGCCCCGTGGTTATGGCAGAGACTCCCCCCCAACCAGTAAGAGCAGTTAGGGCTTGTAGAAAGTCGTTGGGCAAAAGAGGAGTGGGGAAGGTCAGCAATTCTCGAAAGGCCCTCGAAGCAAAAACCCATTCTATTAAAACAAAAGGATTAGACGGGGGATCTGATAAGCCAGTGGGTTGCTGTCATAACAGGCAGTATATAGAAAATATACTGGCAACAGTAGAGGATAAGTTAGCGACAAAAATGGCAGAAATTTTCAGCACATTATTGCTGAAAATTGAAGTACTTACCCAAGAGGTTCATAGTCTGAGGGTACAAGCAACATCGACACCAGCAGATGTACTAACGGTACCTCTAGATTTACCATCTGGAAATTGTGTTGAGCAGGCAATACTCGTGGGCAGCAGTTTAAGAAATAAAGCCCCATGTAACTAAACAAGTTTGGAGGCGGAGCCCACTATACCTAAGGAACCCGAAGTGATTCGAGGGTCCCTAGAGGGTAGGCCTCAACCAACTCGAGTCCATAAGGAAGCAAGAGAGCACAAAAATAATTATAATGTTAGGATTGATCTCCCACCGGAGGCCGCTCCATTTGTATGTATATTGTCAGGAGTCCCAGAACTTAGTTCAGGTAAAAAAGAAGGCTACAATGACTTAAAAAACAAAGTAGCCTTCTGGCTTACTAAGAATAGACCCCTCCCCCCTACCATTGATGGTAAAATCCTAAATGTGAGAAGGGTGGGTTGGTTGGCCACATGATTAAAGATATCCCAGGTGATCTGGTAATAGTTAATTTCAGGAGTACTAATGTGGTCCCATTTTTGAGAGGCTGGTGCCCGCAACTCGCAGATGGACCAATAGTCACGTGGGAATTACCAGATTTTTATCCTACGGTGTATCCCGAGGTGAAGGTGCCTTCCCAGATTAACAAAAATGTCATTAACCCTCCCAGGGGTTGGTTCGCACCAGAAAGCATTGAACCCTTGATTACTGCCGGGAGATATGGGCCGTTATACTGCCTAGATGATAATGATTGACTCATTGGTAGAGAAGAAATAGTTAATTTAACTTTATTGAAATCCCCCCACATAGAAGGTATAAATTGGAAGGCTATTGCCACAGATCAAAGTAATAATCCTGACACTACCCCTGTTGGTACATTGTCTGCATTACCCAATTTTAGTACGGACTCACCCTCTGCTTTAGCTGAGCCTGCTGATATGTTATCAAGGTATACTGTATATCCTGGAATATAGCCGGTCTGGAGTCCAGCCAGTGTATTCCTGATTGGAGGGACTTCATAGATCAGGGCGATATAATTGCATTCCAGGAAACATGGGCTATCACACCGATATTTAGGGTGGGGTATCTGAACTTTAGCAAGCCAGCAATTAGAGGCCAGAAAGGGCGTCCTGTTGGAGGTCTTACAATCTGGGTCCGCCAAAGTGCGGGTGTAAGAGTTGAAGAAGTGACAATTGATAGTCCAGACATAATTGCTTTAAAGTTAAGGTCCAACCAAGGTACAAACATCCTGTTGGTTAATATTTATGTCAGGGGCCTCCAGAGAGGAAGGGTTTCTCCGACCCTCCTCCTGTTGGATGACATTCTATCAGGAACAATGACCGATGGCCACAAGATTGTGATGGGGGATTTTAATACTTGTTTTGAGCCTTTGGGTATTGAGGACGGCCCGCTCACCGAGGATGAGGATCTATCCTGGGGTATTCCCCAACTCGAGATACCACTGATTGCTAAGTGGTCGAGCTCAGCCACCTATATCAAGGGGCTATGCCTGGATATGGGTCTAAGAGCTGTTAATGGAAGGGCCAAGTCAGATAGGAAGGGCAGGCATACGTTCAACAACGGCAGACACAGTAGTCGTATCGACTATATTTTGGTCGATGTGAGGCAGTGGTTTGCAGTTGTGGATATGCTAGTTACGGAACGCCCAGAGAGCGATCATGACCCGCTGGTTTTGACCTTAAGGGATTCCAGCTTTCAGTGGTCTGAGGGCAGTGGTCCTAATATAACAGAAAAAGAGGTCATTGTGAGCAACGATACGCGCAGGGTACGCTGGCCCAAAATAGCTGTGGACGCTGGGGCCCGCAGGGCGATAACCTTAGTGTCTAGTTCTGTGGAGCTTTTAAACAATTGTGGCTCACAGGACGAGATTAACAGCGAAGTTATACGTACCCATTCTGACTTGTTTCAGGAACTTAAAAAGTTGTTCATCAAATTTATCCCTAAACAACCTAGGACCAAGAAATACTCATCCACTACCTGGTTTGATAAAGAGTGTAGCAAGACAAAAAGAGTTCTCTTTGAGGCTATTAAAAACAAAAATCATAGCCAGATTAGATCTTGTAGAAAACTCTATAATGAGGCAAAACGCAAAGCAAAACATAAGTGGGACGAGGAACGCTGGCTTATGTTGTCAGAAGCCTGTGGTAAACGCAATATGCAACAGTTTTGGTACCTCATAAAATGGGGTATTCCGCAGGACGCCCACTATAGCCCAGCATCTGTCTCTAATCATCAGTGGGTAAAAAATTTTGAGGATCAGTTTAAGTGTCATACAGTAGAAGTGACTATACCCTACTGTCTTGAACCCGTCGAGCCGTTAATATTCACAGTTACTGAAGTTATCAATTGCCTGCAAAACATTCCCAAAGGGAGGGCCCCTGGCCCAGATGGTATTCCAGCTGACATTTTTTTGGAAGACCAGGACCTGTGGGTACCTTATATACTTCACCTGGTGAACGCAGTTGCAGCAGGCGCTAAAATTCCTGACTCATGGTATGGGGCAGAAATCCTTCCTATATACAAGAAAGGCGATCGCTCAGTACCCTCAAATTACCGGCCTATTAGCCTTATTGATGCGATCCAAAAAATCATAGCGCGCCTCATTTTAGGGAGGATACAGGAATGGATAACAGGCTCAGATATTTTGACTCCGTTGCAGGCGGGTTTTAGACCTCATGTAAGCACCCTTGATCAAGCCTTTCGTTTTGCCCTTTTATATTGGAAAACAGTTTTTTTGGGTAAGGGCAAGTTGTATGCAGCTTTTGTGGATCTAAGATCTGCATTTGACTTGGTCCCTAGGACTAAACTATGGGATTGTATACTGGAACAGGGAATGCCCAGGGCTCTAGTGCGACTCTTAATGAATCTTCATGCATATACTTATGCCCAAGTCCGCTGGGGTAAGCCTGGCGAGGTTACGGACAGGTTCCATGTTTTGAAAGGTGTTAGACAATGATGTGTCCTGGCTCCCACCTTGTTTTCCCTGTTTATTAACGGGGTTACCAAATATTTTGCAACACATCCCACGGATGCTCCCCAGATAGTGGGAATGAAAGTACCATTGCTCATGTTCGCGGATGATACCTTGTTATTATCAAAGACAAGGCAAGGGCTCCAGCAGGCCCTACTCAGATTTGAGTTATTTTGTGACGAGCATGAGCTAGAAGTAAATGTTTCTAAAACAAAATTCATGGTACTAAGAGGTCGAACACAAACTGTGGCAAGGGTTAAAATGGGTGGTGCTATTCTTGAGCAAACTAATGAATTTACATATCTGGGTGTGCATTTTAGTGATAATTTTAGTTGGAAACCCCAGATTGATATCCAAGCACTTAAACATGTTCAACTAGGCGGTGCCCTTCTTAAGGAATATAAAAGATCATTTACCCGCCCGATGTCCCCACTTATGGAAATCTATGGGTCAAAAATTCTTCCCTCAGTCTTGTATGGGGCAGAGCTTTGGGGTTATAGCAACCTGGATCGACTGATGCTGGCCCAAAACAGATTTATAAGAGGGGCGGTTGGTCTTCCGAGGTCATCTCCACGTATTCCGCTCCTTTATGACCTTGGGCTCCAACCGGTGGAAGATCAAGCCAGATTTCGGCCCTTGGCCTTCTGGCGGAGGTTGTGGTCTACCCCAGAGCTGTTATTATATGCGAAAGCATGCCTCGAGGTAAGGGACACCCTAGGATCTGATAAGATTGGTTGGTTTAGGTGCCCTTTGGCACAACCCAGACTCAGCTACTTTTCCTTCAAAAAAAGAGCTGAAACAACTATATTGGGAATGGGTGGTAGGCATAAGACACTCATCACTTATAGGTAGTTCCCTTACAACAAAATTTTTACATGTGAAAGATGTCTCTGCAATTGAAAAGTACTGGGATGTTATTACAAAACCTATGGACCGCAAATTATATCACCAAGTTAGAGTGGGCTCTATACCATTAAGGTGTTTAACCTCAACCTGGGGCACTGGAGGCCCAGATAAATGCCCATTGTGTACTGAAATGCGGGAAAATGTGAGCCATTTGTTCTTTGTCTGTCCATTATATGCCGCCCCAAGGAAGAAGTGGTTGGTACCCCTATGCAAAAGTCTGGGCACACAATCGGCCGAGACTGCTTGTAGGATCCTTAAAACTGATCTTTCAGCCACTATAGCAATAGGGGTGGCCAAATTCCTGGGGTGGGCATGGATAATTCGTTCTGAACTACTAAAACAGCTACATGTTTTAGATAAGTAAATTATCTTGAATTTTAGAACTGAGTTTTTTAAAGTAATGTACTTCCTTTTTTAATATGTTAAAATATTTAACAAATGAAGCATTAGATAGATTTAATATGTTCATAGTAGCTTTTATGAAATATTGTATTTATTGTTTTAATTGTTAGCACTGATAATTTTATAAGTATTATGACGTGTAGCATGTCTTTTATGATGAAATATCGAATAAAGACTTCATTGACTTAACTCAGATAGTTGGGTATCAGCAGCTCCCAACAGTTCTAATAAAGGAATGACACAGAATAACATCCAACAGAACACACAAGAACACTAAAACACGCACCCAGCTCCTGTACCAGTTAAATTGGATAACACCTATAAATGCCAGAAGTACATTATGATATACTATACACAAAATAAGTTACCGTCATTGGGCTCCCAACAGTATGAACCATGAAGGCATGTCCCATAAAGAAAACAACAGAACAGCTGGGATAAAACAATTTACATTAATCTAAAGCAGCCCTATACCTTCCTACCTTAAATGAACGCTCTCCGTTCATTTAAATAGCAATACCAACATCAGACTATTTCTATTTTTCTGATCTTACTGCTGTGAGAGCTGCACAAACAAATGGTGGATCCCTTTGACACCAGTACCAAAACCCACATCCTAAGTATTTTTCAAGTCACCTCCAAACTATACAAGAGGATTGCAGATGATCCTTTAAAAGTGAGTCCATTAATCTACTTAATTCAAAGCAAGTCACACCATACAATATTATACATGGACCAGAACACTATAAGCATATCATCACTTACAATTTTAGACTCTGGCCTTTATTGGAAACATTGGAATAGCATGTACACCATCCCAATAAAACAGAACTACAAAGGTTTGATGGCACACTGCGCTATACATATGCCATTCAGAAGAGCTGGCTGTCGTTTGACTAGAAAAATATGGCATCTCGCGTATTTGCTCAAAATGAAATTGCTCAACTAAGAAGCGCTTTTCAAAATACATGAACTATTGTATACAAAGACACTAGATGTAATCCATTTTGGTCATTGTTTTTTTTAATGTTTGCCAAAGGTAGAGTGGTTTTAGTTGGGAAAGCTTGTTGTGTGTGAGTTGTGCAGTGTTATGTTCTCCCTGGCCTCCAGTAGTGAGTGAGGTTTGCATTGTAGAGTTATATGACAAATTCTGCCTGTATCACACACACGCATGGTTATAGAGTTCAGTCAGTCAATAAATCAGGATTTATAAAATGCAGCAAATCACATGTGAGGGTCTCAAGGCACTGGAGTTGCTAGCTGCTTCACTGTGCTCTGTTCATTCCAGCAGCCATGTCTTGAGTTATTTTCTGAATTGCCCGAGTGATGCAATGTTCCTAAGATGCAATGAGAGAAAGAGTGTCCCCCACTGATGGATCCAGGGTGTGTCTGCGAGGAAGAGGGAGGCAGATTGAAGGTGTCTGGTCGGTTGGTGGAAGGTCATTCGTTTATCGATGTATGCTTGCTCTTCGTTGTGCAGGGCTTTGTATGCATGGGTCAGCATCTTGAACTGGCATCTCTTTTTAGTTGGGAGCCAGTGTAGCTTCTTGAGGTGATGTGAGTCTGTCTGGGGAGGTCAAGGATGAGTCTTTCCGCGGACTTTTGCATTGTTTGTAGTCTCTTCAGGAGATGTGCAGTGATTCCTTCGAAAAGAGCGTTACCGTAGTGCAGCCTGCTGGTGACAAGGGCTTGAGTGACAGTCCTTTTGGTGTTGATTAGGAGCCACTTGAAAATCTTACTGAGCATGTGTAGGGAGTTAAAGCAGGTGGACAAGACTGCATTAACCTTTCTGCATAGACAACTTGCTGTCCAAGATGATGCCGAGGTTGTGGGTGTGGGCTTTCGTGGCAGGGAAAGGGCCAAGTTCAGCAGGCCACCAAGTGTTGTTTCATAGCCAGGTGTTGTTCCCAAAGATGTGGACTTCTGTCTTGTCTGTGTTGAGCTTGAGACAATTGTCCTTCATCCAGTCGGTGACGTTCATTATACATCTGTGGAAGTTGGTTCTGGAGGTGAAGGGGTCTTTTGATAGTGAGAGGATGAGCTTGGTGTCGTTGGCATACAAGATGATGTTGAGTCAGTGTGATCTGATGGTGTCAGCCCGGGTGTCATGTACGTGTTAAAGAGGGTGGTTCTGAGGGAGGATCCTTGTGGGATGCTGCAATGTTGTCAGGTCTAAAATGTATTTGATTGATGCTGGCCACAACAGAGTTCCTGGAGAGAAGATACCTCAAGCTGAATGATTGAACTACTACTATGGTACCCTCAGGAAGATGGTCAGTGAGGTGTGCCATCAGGTTTTTTAATCTCTGTATTCTGTTGTTGGGAGACACGAGTGGGGGGGTTGTTCCTGCTCTACTAGTGTAATACAGTGGCGTAAAATTAGCCCTAGCAGCCCCCCTGAGCTCCAGGGGGACCCTTTAGCACAGCCGACACTGTGCACGGGTGTCCGGCCCCTGGCCTTAGAACTTCTTACTGGGTCTGTGGGGTACTCTGGCCCCCTCCATGTAATTTGCAGTGGGCCCCCCTCAAGTTTAGTTAAGCCACTGGTGTAATAATACCACAAAGCTTTGTCTGAAGGTGTCTTCTATGGAAGATACTGCCAGAATGAAAATATGCTTAAAATATATCAAAATGTGGGGAGTCAGGACCCTCCAAAAGAACCTTACAACATTTGAGTTTCTCCTGTTCCTCTTTATTTCTCATCTGAAAAGTGCTCCCCTGGCTGGCCAATTCATGCCCTAAATTCTGAGTCTTTCCTTGTACGAATACATCCTTTGTGTGTCATCTGCACCTTTTTTGACACGTATTTGAAATATGCTTAGTGTTTTGTAACTGAAACACATCTGTTTAGGCCCTGTCCCGCTGCCTGCTAGCACCAGGACACACCAAAAAGGTTACACTCTTTTTTTCAGGTAGTGACATTTCTGTACTGTTTTGTTTTGAATTCTCCTATAGAGGTGATGGCCGGAGGTAGAAAGTTTCAGTACAGAGGGCCTAGAAAGCGTGAGGATTGTAACTTTGAAACAGTGCATGGTGACTTAGGTGTAACTTAAAGGCTGTGGTTGGTGGAGCTTGTGTTTTGAGAAGGTGATTATCAGGATAGGATATCCAAAATGTAGTTTGGAGCCAGACCGATTATGTTTTTTTCAACTGATGCCAGAACTTGTATACGGCCCAGTTCTTGGGGACGGGCACTGGTTTGGTGGTTGTATGTGGAGGTAGGGGACTGTTAAGGTAAGGTACACAGAGTTTGAGTCGTAAAGTTTATGATATTATCTATAGGACCGAAGCTACTGGTGTAATAAAGGCTCCGACAGCGCGGGTGCCCCCAGAGCTCCAGGGGGCCCCTACCCACAGTACACTGTGCACGGGTGGCAGGCCCCAACTGAGTACAGGGAGGAGGGGACCTCCTCCAGGTACTTCGCAGGTGTGCCTTCTCAAGTTCTTTTACACCACTGACCGAAGCAGTATTTTGTGGAAGATCAACTAAACTCTCACTATTCCAGTGTTACAGAGTCTAATGAGTTAATACGTGTTTTGACTATGTTAAACGGTACAACTGTTTGTATAAATGTACATAAGTGGTTGGAAATGTGCTGCATTTCATGGATGGTCAGAAAATAGCTCTGAGGATTCTGTCCTTGGAGAAGAATTTCAGACAGCCGGGGAAAAGTTAGATTGAGTGAGTAATACGAATGGATGCTGTTGAGGAGTGAGTGAATAGGACCACAATTTTAGAGGAATTCAGCCTGAGGGGCCATAAGGCTATTCAGTGTCTGATTGAAGGGAGGCAGTTTGTGATGCCTGACCAGAGGTGGGAGTGTAAAAGTAGGAAAGAAAAAAAGTAATGGTTAGTGTGTAGAGAGCAAAGAGTTGAGAAAATTAACTGAATGAAGAGCTAATATACTCGAAGGAGCCTATGTACATTGAGAATATAGGATGGCCAAGAACAGAGGCTCGGGGCTCACTAACTTGGGGAGGGGGGGTTCAGGCGTCGAATGAGAATGAGTGATGGTTTACAGCTCACACTGCCATATTGTTAAGGGTCCCTACTTGCATACAAATCTATATACCCCCAAACACTGGCTTGCTTTGCAGCTCAGAAGTCTATTCTGCTAGGCAGTGTGCATTAAATTTGTCTTAATAAAACCATCTTGTCAGTTCCCGCAAACAGGCAAGGGTCATCTCAGCCAAACACTCTTCACCCTGTCCCCCATGCCCTCCAGGTTCCAGTTTTTGGGACAAAACAAATACCACTTTTCAATTTTTTTGTTCAGGAAGAATTTCCGTTTTAGTTTTTTTTTTGTTTTTTATTTACTATCAATGGTCTGTGATGTTTATATCAATATTAGTCCTTTTGATGACGACGTTGACCTTTCAGAGAATCTCTTACATACAGGCTAAAAATAAAGGGCCTCATCCTGAACTGTTCGATTCAGTGTACAAAAACGTTGCTATTTATTAACAGTATTTATTATGTGCTAAGCTTATACAAATAATTTGAGTAAGAATTACCATCATAATAACAAATATTATTCATGTGAATAATATGCGCTTCACAAACTCTGGAACTCCCTTCCTTTCTCTCTGAGGAACTGTTCTACTCTATTGGTTTTCCCTAAGAACTTGAAGACTTGGCTGGTCTAGCCTTGGGGTTGTCCCTGTCTTGTTGGTCTAGCGCTGGGAAGCCATAAATAGGTAGCTGTGTGCTTTAAAAAACTAAATAAAATTCAATTCAATCCAATTTAGACTCAAAATATTGTTCGTCACTCATGCTTTAGAGTTGCCAGCCCCATGGAAGCAAGAGAGACAAAATTAAGTCATCATTTTCCTCCATATTACCTGAAACGACTTGACCATGTTTCTACTCTCCAGCTCAATCTCATGTTTAAATTATTTCCTTCTCCCATGCTTGAAATCACATTTACACACAATTCCAGCATAAGGTCTCTGTACGTATGTTATACTAGTTAAATTAAAATGCCACATGCAGCCAGTAGACGCCATTAGCTAGTTCCAAAATACAACGGGCATCAACTGAAATAACAAACAACACAACATAACACAACATAACACAACTTCAGCGACAACAATTTGGGAACAATATGTTCGCAACAAGATTCATACGTTGCAACAGAGTCAACTTGCAGAGGCAGACGCTACTTGTCTGTTCGTTTAAAAAAAAGAAAGACGTGTAGGACCCCTAGCTTGAAAGTGTACACATGGGCCCTTATTTATACTTTTTTTAGCGCCGCATTTGCGTCGTTTTTTGACGCAAAAACGGCGCAAACTTGCAAAATGCCATTGTATTTTGTAGGTTTGCGCCGTTTTGCGCCAAAAAGCGGCGCAAATGCGGCGCAAAAAAAAGTTTAATGGTGGTTTCTACAGGATCCAATGGTGGCCTGCAGGTCTTTAGACAGGGAAACAATTTTCGTTCAGAACCTAACACTGATCGTGTGTGAAAATTAAACACCCATTACAGCAGCATAAGCGCTGCAATAATTTGTCAAGTGAGGTAAAATGGCGCCGTTCTCTGTGATGCGTCTTGGAACAGATTGCAGACAGCTGCAGCACTCAGACAGATTTGATAAGGGCCTAGGTACCCCGGCTTTCCCATATGTACCCATCGCCCTCCCGCGTGAGTAGGATGCCTGAAGTTCCTGCTTTGCTTCTATATATATTCTTTTTTTTTGTTGCAATTCTCGGGCGAGGCTGAGGTGGCGGCTGCGGCTCCATCTCGTGCAGACATTTTTATTGGGTATCTGCAATTTGACACATGCTGTGCTGTCTTTTGTTCACAGTAGCCTCGTTGCTAATGTCTTTGTTATGGGCGGAGAAATCTGACGTGGAGAGGCTAGTTTCCAGGTGTATTCTTTACTTACATTGTTTCCGTGGTTGGTTCTTGTAAAGAAATACTCATGTCGATACCAGATGCAAATAAAGTCCTTTATGAGTCAAAACCAGACGTATGGAATTAGAACAGTGACACGCGGGTTATCATTGAACGTGCATGCGATGAAATGTACAAAAACAGTAAATTAGCAACCTCTATACAATGCAGGACATGTGAAACACACAATAAACCACGAGAGTCAGTGATGTGGCGTGAGAGATCTATGGATCATACGCGTCAACAGATCCTTGATCATAGTATCAAACCTCCGGATTGCTGGCAGTTTTTATGAAAATGCTCTAATTTTCTTCCGCACCCTTCTACGATGTGCATTTTCTCCAGCGCATTTCTGTCGATAATTAAAGCTTGCTCGATATTTCTTGAAAAAAATGTTTAGAATACATGTATGAAAATTTAGCCTGAGCGTTTGAGTGGCAGCGAGGAAGGGTGGTGGCGGAGAGAGCGCCATGTTGTGTTCTGTGCTATACTGTGCTCTGGGTGATATGAAACACGCAAATGCACAGTCACATCGGGGAATTAACGGGGTCGGAATGAGACATAAAATAGGCAAAGAAACCAAAATAAAACTGTCTCGAATTAGTGAATTAAAAAGTGGCCCAGGTTTGCAGACTATGGCACTTTCAAATTTTTAAAGACACGCTATGTAAGTGTTTTGCAAGGTATGGAGGACTATGGATTTGAGTTTACAACAGACAATATTTGATTTAATATCAGATAAACCAGCAGTAAAAACTGTCCCAGCAAACCATAAAACAGACCTACACAAAGCCAATAACTATCCCATACACTGATCTGTGAAACCAGCCCACGGGCACTTCCTGATTGCCCTGTAGGTCAGTCGGACCCTGGTGATTTCTGAACTCTAGCTGATGTCGGTCATCCTTATTGTACTAAAATGCATTTTCTTAACGTGCATCGAGTATAGAAAGAGCACGTGAGGTATGCAGAATGTGTAGAAATGTTTATGTATGAGACAAGCAGAGTGTACAAAATGCACAAATGTAAAGCTTACAGAATCTGCAAAAATATATACATTAGACATGTAGAATGTACAAAATGCGCAAGTGTGAGGCATGAAAATATACATAAATTCATAATTTGGAAACTCTGCAAATATTCACATGTAAGACGCAGAAGGTTACAAAAACGTACAAATGTGAGAAATGCAGAACAAATATAAATGGACAAATGTGGCATACGCAAAATGTGCTCAAATGTGAGGCAGTCAATCAATCAATCAATCAATCACTTGTTATGCGCGCTACTCACCCGTTAGGGTCTCAAGGCTCTTGCAGGGGAGGGTTGCAACTTCTGGAATAGCCAGGTCTTGAATCTTTTCCTAAAGCTCAGGAGGTCCTGGGTCAGACGTTGGTCGACGGGGAGGGAGTTCCAGGTTTTGGTGGCGAGGTGAGAGAAGGATCTGCCAACGGCTGTGGTACGATGGATGCGGGGGACTTTAGCGAGGGCGAGATTGGCAGAGCGGAGCTGGCGGGTGGGTACGTGGAAGCTGAGATGCTCGTTGAGGTAGGCAGGGCCTGTGTCGTGGGGAGCCTTGTGAGCGTGGATGAGGAGTTTGAAGGTGATCCTCTTGTTGATGGGGAGCCAGTGAAGGTCTCTGAGGTGGGCTGAGATGTGTTCGTAGCGTGGGATGTTGAGGATGAGGCGTGCAGAGGTGTTCTGAATACGCTGAAGTTTCCTCTGGAGCTTGGCCGTTGTTCCAGCGTAGAGTGCATTGCCGTAGTCCAGTCTGCTGCTGACGAGGGCATGGGTGACCGTTCTTCTGGTTTCAATGGGGATCCATCTGAAGGTCTTGCGAAGCATGCAGAGGGTGTTGAAACATGAGGATGAGACGGCGTTGACTTGCTGGGTCATGGTGAGCGATGAGTCTACTACGAAGCCGAGATTGCGTGCGTGGGTGGTGGGAGTTGGTGCGGTTCCTAGGGTGGTCGGCCACCAGGAGTCGTCCCAGGCAGAGCGGTTGGAGCCAAGGATGAGGATCTCTGTCTTATCCGAATTCAGTTTGAGGCGGCTCGTCTCCATCCAGTTGGCGATGGCATGCAGTCCGTTGTGGAGGTTGATCTTAGCTGTGGCCGAGTCGTTGGTGAGAGAGAGGATCAGTTAGGTGTCATCCGCGTAGGAAACGATGTTGAGGCCGTGAGAGCGCGGACGATGTTGGCGAGCGGCGCCATGTAGATGTTAAAAAGGGTTGGGCTGAGAGAGGATCCTTGTGGGACTCCGCAGATGGTCTTGGTGGATTTCGGCAGGAACGGAGGGAGGCAGACTCTCTGAGTTCTACCGGAGAGGAAGGATGTGATCCAGGCCAGTGCCTTGTGCCGGATCCCAGCATCGTGCAGGTGTGTGCGGATGGTGTGGTGACAGACGGTGTCGAAGATTGCAGAGAGAGGATGAGGGCCGCGGTTTCTCCTTTGTCGTGCATGATCCTGATGTAATCGGTTGCGGCGATGAGAGCAGTCTTGGTGCTGTGGTTCTTGTAGAAGCCAGATTGGGAGATGTCTAGCGTGCCGGTGTCCTCTAGGTAGCGGGTCAGTTGGCTGTTGACTATCTTCTCAATGACCTTCGCAGGGAAGGGAAGTAGAGAGATGGGCGGGTAGTTCTTGAGGTCTTCGGGGTCTGCCTGTTTATTTTTTTAGCAGGGCGTTGACTTCAGCGTGTTTCCAGCTTTCCAGCAGGAAGGTGGAGGTCTCGAAGGAGCTGTTGATGATGGCACGGAGTTGGGGGGGCGATGATTTGGCTGGCTTTGTTGAAGACATAGTGAGGGCAAGGGTCGGCGGGTGATCCGGAGTGGATCGTGCTCATGGCTTTGGTGGTGTCCTTGTCGTTGGTTTGGGTCCAGGTGCTCAGGTGGTTGGTGTGGCTGGGTGCATTGTGGTTGGAGGTGGACGCGGTGGTCGTGGGGATCGGGGAGGTGAAGCTACCGTGGTTGTCCTTGATCTTGTGGTGAAAAAAGGTGGCGAGGGAGTCGCAGAGGTCTTGTGAGGGGGAAGGTCGATGGAGCAGGACTTGGGGCTGGCTAGTTCTTTGATGATGCTGAAGAGCTCTTTGCTGTCGTGTGCATTGTTGTCGATTCAGCCTTTGTAGAATGATCTTTTGGTAGTCCGGATGAGCTGGTAATGCTTGCAGATGGCTGCCTTTCTTGCTTTCTGTTTGTTCGTGGCGCCATAACTTCCGGCACTCCCTCTTGGAGGCCTGAAGTTCGGCTGTGAACCAGAGTGCTTTCGTGCTGGTGCGGTTGTTGGGTGGTTTCCTAAGAGGGGCGAGGGTGTTGGTGCAGTCATCTAGCCACTGTTTGAGGTTGAGGGCGGCAGTGTTGGGGTCGCTGGTGCTGGGTGGTGGGGCATGGGCGAGGGAGGAGATCAGCTGGTCTTCCGAGATCTTGTTCCAGCTGCGGCACGGGATCTGTTGCGGGCGGTGGTGAGCGGTTGGTGTCTGGAAGGCGAAGTGGACACAGCGGTTGTCGGTCCAGTGGAGTTCGGTGGTATGAGTGAAGGTGATGTGGCTGCTGGCGGAGAAGATGGGGTCGAGCGTGTGGCCGGCTGAGTGGGTGGGCGTCGTGAAGAGTTGTTTGAGGCCGAGGTTGGCAAGGTTGTCGATCAGGGCTGAAGAGTTGCTGTCGTTGGCGTTCTCAAGGTGAAAATTTAGGTCGCCAAGGAGTATGTAGTCCGTGAAGGTGAGGGCGTGGGTGCTGATTGTGTCGGCGAAGGCGTCGCAGAACTGTGGTCGGGAGCCTGGGGGTCTGTAGATAAGGGTTCCTCTGAGAGTGGTGTTGACGTGAATCTGGAAGTGTAATTGTTTGGTGGCATCAATGGTGTCATTGGTGTTGGTTGAGATTTTGATGGTGCTCCTGTGGGCTATGGCGATTCCTCCTCCTGGTTTGTTGGTGCGGTCTCTACGGGTAATCTTATAGCCTTCCAGGATGGCTATGGTGATGTCGGGTTCCGAGGAGGGGTCCATCCAGGTTTCGGTGAGGAAGGCGATGTCTGGGGAGGCTGAGGTGAGAAGGTTCCAGAGTTCAACGGCGTGCTTGTGGACAGAGCTGGTGTTGAGGAAGATGCAGCTGAGGTGGTTGTGGGTGGAGCTGCTGCAGTGCTTGGTGGCTTGGGTGCCGGTGAAGCTGCACATCCGACAGGAGAAGGGTCCATGGGTGTGCTTCGGGATGGCTAGGGCGCAGGCGGTGGAGTGGCCAGGGTTGAGGGTGTGGAGCTCATAGGCCGTGTAGCAGCGTCTGGTGATGCGGGGGCAGGAGGGGCAAGGGGACTGGCGCTGGGCGCGGTCCGGGCACAGACGGTGCTCAGACGGGCTTGCCTCTGCCGCGTCAGAGCGTAGCCGCACAGCAGCTGCCACTAAGAAGGGGAGGCGGGAGGGAGGAGCAGCTGGGAGGTGAGGGCGAATGGGGGTGCGAGGGGGTGGGGCGCAGGGATGCAGCGGTGGGAACGGATGGCTCAGAGGAGCCGAAAACGGGCGGGAAGGGGAGCGCAAACCAGCGTGGCGGAGAGAAGTCTAAAAGCCACACAAAATTTTGAAAAGAGCACAGAAATAGCAATAAAACAAAAAGGATACCAAAGGTAACAAGAACACACTCACATTACTTATGGACCCCACTGGACACCAGGGATGCGGCGCAGGCGGATGCCTGCGGGTGGTGAAGGGCCTCGAACTTGCGGCAGTAGCAAGGGCGGGGTGGGAGGCACGTGCACATGCTGGAGGAGCTGCGTGGCGTGAGCCCAGACCTTAAAAGCAGGTCAGGGGTCACTCTTTGCGCAGCAGCTACCATTAAGAAGGGGAGGTGGGAGGGAGGAGCAGCTGGGAGGCAGGAGGTGAGGGCAAATGGGGGTGCAAGGTGGGCAGGCCACAGGGATGCAGCGGCGGGAACGGATGGCTCAGAGGAGCCGAAAACGGGCGGGAAGGGGAGAGCAAAGCAGCGCGGGGGAGAGAAGGCTAAAAAGCACACAACATTTTGAAAAAAGCACAGAAACGGCAATAAAACAAAATGGATACGAACGGTAACAAGAACACAATCACATTCCTTACGGACCCCACTAGATACCAGGGATGAGGTGCAGGCAGGTGCCTGCGGGTGGTGGAGGGCCTAGAACGTGCGCCAGCAGCGAGGGCTGGGTGGGAGGCACGGGCACAGACTGGGGGAGCTGCGCAGCATGAGGGGCAAGCCCAGACCTTAAAAGCAGGCAGTGTAAAAGATGTAGAATGTACATAAATGTGGGCTAAACATGCAGAATGTGCTAAAATGCAGACATGACAAAACAAGTAGAATGTACAAATGTAAAACAAATAAATCTCGACTCTGAGTTTCTCAGCAACTGTCACCATAGCATCAGTCCCCCCTTCCCCGTGAGAAACAATAGAAAAATGTATTGCCGTCCATCTCAACAAATACATGGAGGAGGAGAGTCTTCTGGCTTTGTGCCAGACAGGCATCAGGGCCGGTTACCTCATAAGAACTACTCCCTTAAAATCCTCGATGACATGCTCTTCATGTTGAGTGAAAACAACACCTGTCTCTGCCCTTCTGGGCCTGTCTGCGGTGTGACATGATTGGCCACAGTGATACTCCACCCCCTACTGAAACACAACATTTGTTTTTATGATAATGTACTAAATTGGTTCGCCTTCTTCCTCTGCAGCAGGACAAACATTGGCCATGGCAATCGTGTTGCTTCTGTATTTTTGTGATTTATTTTTTTACTGAAAATGCAGCAGCAGTGCAAACGTCTCACGTGCACAGAAGAGAAAGCACAGTTGGTAGTGTGGCCTGCTCCTTCACAGAGAGGATGTGGATTAAAGCTGTGCAAGCTTCTCTCATGTGCACAGAAGAGAAGCAGCACAGTTGGTGACAGTGCCTGCTCCTTCGGAAGGAGAGGATGTGGATTAGCAGTGCAAGCTTCTCTCACGTACGCAGAATAGAAACACCACAGTAGTAGGCAGTGCCTGCTCTTTCACAGAGAGAGGATGTGGAATAGCAGTGCAAGCTTCTCTACGTGCACAGAAGAGATAACGGCACAGTTGGGCGCAGTGCCTGCTCCTTCACAGGGAGAGGATGTTGAATAGCATTGCAAGCTTCTCTCATGTGCACAGATGAGAAACAGCACAGTTGGTGGCAGTGCTTGCTCCTTCACAAGGAGAGGATGTGGAATAGCAGTGCAAGCCTCTCTCACGTACGCAGAAGAGAAACAGCACAGTTGGTGGCAGTGCCTTCTTCAAAACGAGAGCATGTGGAATAAAGTTGTGCAAGCTTCTCTCATGTGCACAGAAGAGAAACTGCACAGTTGGTATCAGTGCCTGATCCTTCATAAGGAGAGGATGTGGAATAAAGTTGTGCAAGCTTCCTTACGTGCACAGAAGAGATAACTGCACAGTTGTTGGCAGTGCCTGCTTCTTCACAAGGATAGGATGTGGACTAGCAGTGCAACCTTCTCTCACCTGCACAGAAGAAAAGAAGCACAGTTAGTAGCTGTGCTTAATCCTTCACAAGGAGAGGACATGGAATAACGTTGTGCAAGCTTCTCTCAGGTGCACAGAAGCGATAACAGCACAGTTGGTGGCAGCGCCTGCTCCTTCACAAGGAGAGGATGTGCAATGGCTGTGCAAGCTTCCATACGTACAGAGAAGACAAACCGCACAGGTGGTGGCAGTGCCTTCTCCTTCACAAGGAGTAGGTAGAGGATGTGGAATATCTGTGTAAGCTTCTCTCATGCACATTGTAGAGAAACAGCACAAGTGGCAGCAATACCTGCTCCTTCATAAGGAGTAGGTAGGGAGTCTGGAATAGCTGTGCAAGCTTCCCTCACATAGACAAAAGAGTAATGTCAGAGGCACCATGAGTGCATGCACTTTCACACAAAAAAGCTACAGCGTGGTCAGCAGCAATCCCAAGTTTTCTTTGCACAGACAGAGTAGGTCACGTGTTGTCTGCTGCAGTACACCCTTCCCTGATACACAGAACATATACAGCCTTTCCTCACACAGAGAACAGATACAACCTTCCCTTACACACACACAACAGATTATTATTATTATTATTATTATTATTTCGTCTTGTAAAGCACCCAGCTACCCAGAAGGTTTCCCGCCGCTGGACCAAGGTAGGATGAGTCAGCTACCATTTTAAAAATAAACAGGTCTTCAAATTCTTGCAAAACACTGTGAGAGCAGTACAGCTTCGCAGAGATTCCGGCAGGTTAACAGATACAGCTTTCCCTCACACACAACAGATACAACCTTCCCTCACACACACAGAATAAATACAACCTTCTGCCCACAGAGGAGATACAACATTCCCTCTCACACAGAACAAGTACATCATATTTAGCAGCAGGGATATCTCCTCAAATCCACAGAACAGATACAATCTTCTCTCACACAGAGAACAGATACAACCTTCCCTCACACAGAGAACAGATACAGCCTTCCCGCACACATATAACAGATACAACCTTCCCTCACACACACCGAACCGATACAACATTTCCACACACAGAAGAAGTACTTTAGATGTAGCAGCAGGGTTTTTTCCTCAAACACAGAGAACAGGAAGAAACAGTGCAAGCTTCATTCACACAGAACAGGCACAGTATAGGCAGCAGCAGTGCAAGCATCCCTCACACGCACCTAGAACAATTTCAACTCGGACAGAAACAGTGGACACTCCTTGTACACTGAGCAGATACATTGTGGGCTTTCCTCACACACATGAATCCATTGGGTTCCGGAGTAGCGTGCTGCTCGCCGAAAAGTGCTTCGACGCCTTGTCAGAGGTAGTAAGTGCTATATAAATGCAAATACACTGCAATATGATACACACGGAGCAAGTACAACACTTGGATAAACAGTTGAAACAGAACCTGTGCAGTGCAGACAGCAATAAAGCAATCTTCCTTCAACGTGGTGAGCATCAGTGAGCCCATACAACACATACAACCATACAAGTACCAAGAGTCTTCAGCTGCTTACCAAATAAGCATCTCCAGTGGTTCAATAGTCTCACCCATCTGTCTCCAGGAGCACCAGTGCATGAAAAAGAAACATTTTCAGCCAATCTTTAGTTATTCTGCAGCTCCTCCTCAGGCTCTCCAGCATCCTTTCTCTACATCATGCCTCCCATTTCACTGCATCACATTAAGGACGCCAATCCCCTCCCTTGGGAAGGAGATCAGTGGGCAGAGAGGGCACAGTATGCAGGATATACAAAGGGTGTCGGAAAAAGGAGCCAATTTGGTCTGACACTGGAAGCTGTGAGCCACAGGAAGGGTAAGTCCAGAGGTGACCTTCATTCCAAAGCATGGAAGGGGAGTGAGATTAGAGGAAACGAGGATATCTGTATGTGTATTTACTTACTTGAGAGCACATGGTCATCCAAACGTATCTTGATATCCAGGAAAACTAAATATGCTAAAAAACAAAAATCACAAAACAATCAACCAGATCACAAAACAATGAACCAACAAACCAAGTGGCTTTAACACCCGTGATGGCACATAGTTTGACAAATGACAGATCATTGAAATATGACAATGCTGTAAGAACAAAGGATCGATATATCTCCCCCAAAGGTTGTGTATAGAGAATACATGGAATGGGGCTCTCCAAAGGTTGTACATAGAGCTTGAACACATAGATATTGGATAATATGAGGGAGACGGCAGACTCACGGTGGACACCACGAGTTATTGCCACTTCGTTTAAACAAATGGATAGATGGAGACAGCCTGGTTATGGACTTCCAAAAAGATATTTTGCAGTAAAATGCAGAACCCGCAAGGCCTGGGGCTGTGAGACCATTGATTAAGATGGAATGGTTGACTGCTGAAATTCTGCGGACAGATGTGAGAGGGAAAAAATAGGACACAAAGCACATCAAGGGTCATTACCAGAACGGATGCCATGCTCTGCCTAGCACAAACCTCTGCTTTATAGCACTTTAGTAGCTCTCAGTATTTCAGGTAAGATCCGAACCATTTTGCAAGATGCTTTTCCATAATCTTTTCAATGTCATGGTTGACGGCGATTAGGCAAATGTTCTTTAGATCTGTCGGGTCAAGACCAGGCTTTTTAATCAGGTGTTTGATTACTCCCTTTTTATACACACTAACAACAACTGATGAAAACGAGTTTTTTAGAACACCTACACATTGTACTGCGGGTAGGCAGTCATTGCTATGAAGCCTTGCCAGATGGAGAAAGGGCCTGGATCATCAAGGTGCCAGATATAAGGATTTCTAATGCATGGCTCACTTTGTCTGGCAGGAGTATTCCCAAACCTTGCACAAACCCCAGGGAAATATACTGGAAGATGCTCTTTCTGCACCAAGAAAATCGTTTGATCTACATAGAGAAGGTGTAACCCACAACGTTTGATGCAATGGAAAAATAAAAATCTCCATAAAGTGTTGTTTTTGATAACTGGTCGTTCAGACTCCAATTGTATTAATTACTTGTTATTTTTAATAATTCTTCAAGCTAAGGTGTAGCGAGGGATAATAAGAATAATTTCTTTCACCTACCCCTTCTTATATCCATGAAATGTGATCTCACTTTTTCCTTTCTCTTCCTTTTGAAAGTTCCCCCCTCCCTTTCAGTTCCAGAGGCCTTGAAATATTTTTCCATGTGGAGAAATTTAAGTTTGACAACAGTGAGCTTTCAAGGTCTTGGCGGCGGTATCAAGGTGGTGAGTTCCTTCCATTAGCCAAACAGCAAGTGCCTTAAGAAGGAACCACCTATGTGAGGTAAAACTCATAGGACAAAGGATATCACTACATTGACGACTTGGTGGTATAACAGCACGGTGAAGTGTCTACAGATCCTAAAGTGAACAACATGGACTAAAAATGAAAAAAACAGAAGTGGGAAACAGAGCACAGAATAAGACGATTAGAATTCAAGATGAAAAGAACTAAGATGGAAAGGAACACAAGTTAAAGGTTGGGGGGCATTGAACGTGCCAATAAAAATGTATCAAGGCTTTGTGGCACCCAATTCATAAATAAACACATCTTCAGGAGTAGAAACATCAATGTTCTTATGCCTACACCTCCAAAATAAAAAACACAAATGAAAATGACATTGCTGTATCTCTGTTCCACTAATAGGCACAGTAACTGCTTTAAGATTTCATTATTTGCAAATGGCAAAGCTGATAACGTCTTCAGTCTGTAGCTGTCTGGGCTCACTAGGATAGTTGAGCTAAAATGTACAGTGTACAAAACAGGGTAATAAAAGGCAGGGCGAATAAAACAATGTGTGAATATATTATAATGGGAAGGCTTTAGTGGCTATTAGATATGACAATTAAATCACAGTTAATTAAAACGACCCCCCTTTTCACCAAAAGGTTATACCCTTACAACAATTAAATGGCATATAATCTAATAACTTCAGTTTGGAATTTTTCATTCTTAAGCCATTTATCGTCATCCTCAGTAGAGTCAAGCGGACAACAGCGGTCAGTGTCTTAATTTCTGCAAGCATCTTGAATGATGCACATACTTAGTTTAATCAAAAGGAACAGTGTTGTTATGATAAAAATAACTGGGATCACTATTTAAAAAGATCTTCATCCCCAATTCACTGATATCCCGAACAAAGAAGACCAGATGCCACTCAAGTTGAAATCTAGGCCACTTTGAATCTCATGTAAGTTCTTAACACTACCCTTAATGAGATCTATTTGTTTGTAGATGTTAAGGGAGGTATTAAGAAGATGAGTACAGCATTCTGACCCATCTATAGTGCACCCCTCCCCACCTTTGGCCACAAAGACATAACCTAAGACATTTTGGCAGTCATTCCGATGACCGCCAGGGCCGGGGACCGCGGGAGCACCGCCAACAGGCTGGCGGTGCTCCCAAGGGCATTCTGACCGCGGCGGTACAGCCGCGGTCAGAAACGGAAAACCGGCGGTGTACCACCGGTTTTCCGCTGCCCTGGGGAATCCTCCATGGCGGCGCTGCTTGCTGCGCCGTAATGGGGATTCCGACCCCCATACCGCCATCCTGTTCCTGGCGGTTTTGGCCGCCAGGAACAGGATGGCGGTATGGGGTGTCGTGGGGCCCCTGCAGTGCCCATGCCATCCCCGTAACAGGGCCCCACCAAGATTTTCAGTGTCTGCATGCAGACACTGAAAATCGCGATGGGTGCAACTGCACCCATCGCACCCCTTCCACTCCGCCGGCTCCATTCGGAGCCGGCATCCTTGTGGAAGGGTGTTTCCCGCTGGGCTGGCGGGCGGCCTTCTGGCGGTCGCCCGCCAGACCAGCGGGAAACCCAGAATACCTGCGGCGGTCTTATGACCGCGCAGCGGTATTCTGGCGGCTCCCGCCGGCCCTGCGGTTACGGCGGTCGGCGGGAGTCAGAATGACCCCCTTTATTCTGTAGAAGTGTAGAAACATGGTATATATCTGTGGCATTAACTACTTCTTTCAGTGTCTGAGCAGCATTGTGTTGAATCACGATTGGCCTATCCTACACAATAGGTAGAAAACAGAATGGAAAATAATCTTTTTATTTCAGAAACCTCTCAGGGCACCCTCCGCTGCGGAAGAGGGTTAACGTCAGAATGTCTGTTGTCTGGACTACGTAACCAGCAGAGCTGACCCAAACCCATTCTCATGGCAGCCACGGATAGTCTTTTGCTGAACATGAAGTGAGCACTGTCCTTTAAATCTGAATAACATGCCGGTGGGAAGACAATATTCAAAGGGGGTTGCTTCATGATGTATTGTCTCAACAGCAGTGTAACATTCATGTTGTCTCACAAAGACACTCCGGTTAGTTGGTTCTTGGTGCTCACAAAACTGCCTCCTTTCAGAAGATGTGTAACATCAGGTTTATAGTAACCAGTGAGATTGTAAGAATCTTCAAGGCTCTGCCAAGACTCAGGGGAGGCGGTGGCACAACCCAGCACTCGGGGCCTATTGTAGCACAGATCAAGGCAAGCTTTTCTTTTGCTGAGGGACGCTCTGATCAAAGGCACATCCCCCAAGACATCTACAGGCAAATGTGTGCAGATTCAGTATCAAGATTGGTGATATTTCTAAACCGGCAGCAAATAGGAGATGTTTGGCACCTCTGCTCAAGGACAGGTGCAGTACAGTTTGGTTTTACAACTCCCCATACCACAGCAATGAAGGATCTAACCAGGAGTCAGAGACTGAGGACAGTGGCAAAGATAGCAGGCCAGACTCATTGGGTATCCGGTATCCAGGCGATGACTGCTTATCTCGGATGGAGAGGGTAATGATGAGGGGTGATGGGGCATCATTGCACTGTGGAGGGGAACACAGGAAGGGTGGTCTGGAGGCTCGACCCACTCTCAGGTGGCAAAGCAGCAGCAGGAGCAGTTCTGGCAAAGGGCCCTGGCCTGGGGCTTAAAGCAGGTCCAGTGATGGGCACCGGTGGACACTCATCTTAAGGAGGTGCAGCACTCTTGCATTTGGAGTGGACCCATCTTGGCAGACGACAACACTTTACAGCTGTTCGGGCAATGAGCAGCACCAGGTGGGGCCACAACAATGAGGCCGCAAAGCAGACTTCACCTACCGGACTCCGCCATAGATCCAGTCATTGGGCTGGAGAGAGTGTCAGTGTTCAGTCAGGCAATCAGGTAAGGCAGCTTGAACCTGAGAACGGAAACTAGAGAGTCAGTTATTATGTTTTCTGCAGTTTTGGAAGACTATCATCATTCAATTGCAGGTTGAACTTAGCAGCGGAGACGAGCAGCTTTGAAGATAGCATCACATGGCATCCGGTAACTTTCTCGTAGGGGCTCAGTCTGGACGTGTTGGTATGGCTCTGGTGGACCACAGAGGCAAGGTATTGGGCCACTTCACTTGAGTTTCAGAACAGATCTTTGCTATCCTATTCTTAAGAGTACCATTATTTCTTTCCACTTTGTTATGTTATGTTATGTTATGTTTTAGGATTTGTAGAGCGCACAGCTGCCCCAGCAATGAGGCTTTCCAGTGTTGGCGTATAAAATACACAACTGCAGAAGCCAGCACCCCAAGAAGGGGGAGAGAAGATAGATGGAGAAAACCAATGTCTTGAGAAACTTCCTAAAAAGTAGATGATTCTGGATGTTTTTGATAGAAAGGAAGTACATTCCAGAGAGAAGGGGCCGGGGCACAGAAGAAACGAGCCTCCACTCTGAGTCCTGGCACGGGGAGCAATGGCCAGGCTAAGGTTGGCAGAACTCAGGGAGCGTGTGGGACAATAAGGTGAGACAAGATGGCTCAGAATCGGAGCCCCCTGGGAATAAAGAATCTTGTGGGCAATGCAGATAGTCTTAAAGTAAATACGCTTATCCACAACCTGCGTAGAAGACCAGAGTCCGAACATGACTTTGGAAGGGAAAAGCGCAACCAAGCAGCAGCATTTTGGGCAGGCTGTAGTTTTTATGTAACAAATTAATTTGGTATAGAATGTTGCAGTAGTCTAATCGGGACCAAGATGACCACCTGAATGATAGTTTTGCGGGTGTGAGGAACAAAAAGGCCCTGGATCGGTTTAAGGCTTCTCAGGAGTCCAAAGCATGTGCCAACAGCCAACGTAGCTTGGTCCTCGAAGTCCAGGGTGTTATCCATCCAACCTCCTAGGTTTTTGATGGAGGACTTAGGTTTGGGGGAAGGCCCAAGGGAAGAAAGCCACCAGTGGTCATCTAAGAAAAGAGCTTATTTTCCTAAAAGAAGAATCTCAGTCATATTAGCGTTGAGGCATAGACAGCTGTTCATCATCCATTCTGCCGCTGCAAGCATACCTTTTTGAAAGTTGGCCCTGTCTTGCGGTGAGTTGTCCGAAAGTGAAAGTACAAGATCAGTGTCTTCTGCATACTATACCAGCATAAGCCTTGCCTAATGACTTTGCCTAATGAGGCTGGGTGATAGGTGAAGTGGAAGTGCTGATGGATCCCTAAAGCTTTGCAAATCTCTGTACTGCTTCTGAAATTAAGTGTGCTCCTCTGTTACTCAAGAGGCAATTCAGGTTCTTGAAACAGGGAATGAAGTCCTTAGGTAAACTCCTAGCAACCAGAATGGCGTCTGCTCTCGCACAAGGATACGTTTTCATCCACCCTGACAACAAGTCAAAGTCAAGTACATAAGAGTAAGCGAAACATCTGGGAAGCTGGATAAAATCCATATGGTGAACAGAAGCGGCTGTCTTGATCCCTTTTTCAGCACTATGGGACTAGAAGTTGACACAGGTGTGGCAATAATTTTGTTCAATAGAGGAAAAGAAGGCTGCATATCAGTGGGCCTTAGTGGCATGGGTCATGCCATCCGCACTGATACAGGCAGCTCCAGGATACAAATGTGCAAGTGTCATGCCAGTATCAGCCAGCAAATACATAGGGTCCAGCAAAAGGTAAAAACATCTGGGGTGACCCTGCAGAATGGGCACATTTTTTACAGTTACCAACTCAGTCAGTTTCTTTATTTTCCATCCGGTATATAGTATCATCAATTGACTTCTCACATTCGTAAACAATCCCTGCACAAAAGAAGCACCTACGGCATCCTGAGCCATCTCCTTTGGATTGACAAAGACTAAATATCTCTCAAACACATGCTTGAGCCTGTTTAGACAATCGGCTGGTGATTTGCCTTCATTTTGTCTGCAATTAACTTTTTTAGTCCGGTCTATTTTCACCAGGCACACACCTTTAACAACATTCAACAGTGCATTAATTGCTGTATGAGGACCCCCTCGTCCCTGGAGTTCTATCTAGGCCTCAAAATGTCTCTACCAATCAGTCTCACTTCACCAGGTGCCACTAAACACTATAAGTGATTCACATCAGCCCAGTTTGATCTGTAAACTTCAAATACACTTTGCAGGTCTTCATGGAGCTGGGTGGGGTTTTTCTGATATTGCTTCTTAACGCTCATTAAATGGGAAGGGGTCCAAGAGAGGTAGACTTTGACTTCCAGGGTAGGAGAGTCTCTTAACAGAAGGAGGGGTGTGAATAGTGGGTGGTGTGAGATCTTCATCATCTGATTTACTGGACTGAGGGGATGCTTTTGTCCTCTCTGTGTTAATCCCGCTTCTAGTCTATTTTGTCTGCAGACCTTCTTAGACTTTCTATGGTAATGGTGGTGCTGCGGTCAGAGGGATCTCTACACCCAGCTGTGACTTAATGCATTCTTGGTCTAGACCGCACCACAATATTAGAGTCTGCATTTTGTCTAGATATTTGTGTGCTTCTTTCTGGCACTCTACTCTCGGTCACTCAACCTTAGGCGGGGTCCCTAATATAATGGGCCACTTACTGCCCACGTTACAGCCTTGTGCTCCATCTGCTGGAGATCCTGCAGGAGCTGCTCCATTTCTATGCACATCTACAGGTGCACCCCATCCTCATTGGCCAGCAAGAATTAAACATCTGACTAATCCTTTGCCTAGGGCCCTTGCCCTCCTTCTCTTTATCGTGTTTTTCTGTGACATCGGGAAATAAATAGGGAGGAGGCGGAGCAGGAGCACAAGCCCTAACTCTGTCCCTAAGGTGTATTATTTAGTATTCCAGAACATCAATCACATACCTAAACACATATTTAAAACACAAATAGCCAGCAAGCACCAAGCTAAACAATGTAAAAACACCAAATCAGCAGACCAGAGCTTCACCCCTGGTTATTTGGAGCATGTAACAACATTTGTACATTCCAATGCTACATTTATACACTTTTTCTCAGTGCAAATGAACAGAAGCAGAAACGTGATAAACAGAAACTGCAGAAGGGCATGAATGAACAAGTGTCAGGCTCTTCCTGTGGGAAGAAATGTGCGTTGACCTTGGAAGCTGCATACAACTTGTCTTGAGTTAAACCCAGACTCCACCAATTTCTGCAGTTCTCACTTCATTGTGTCAACTCCGGAATGAGGCTACCAGGATAGTTGAGCTAAAATGTGCATCTTATAGAGACTTCTAACCGCAGGTTCCTTACCTTAGAATTATCCCCAGATGTCAGACTGGATCTGGAAAAGTTTCGCGAGCAGTACCCCTGCGTGCTGGTAGGTGTCATTCTTCGGCTCCACATAGAGTAGTCAGCGCCACACCAGCGTTCTGACATCAGTTCTTTTCTTTCTGCCCCAGTGAGTGCAGATCCAGGGAAGAGCTGTTTAACTGACCTTTTTCGACCTTTTGTCACAGAGTGTTTTGAGACATTGTCTCCTGGTGTGGCAGGAATGTCTGCGAAGAAGGCTGGTTTTAAGCTTGTATGTAGTGGGTAAACACCGTAATGCATTGACTGTCATAGAGGCTAAATGTTCCTAGTAAGTTCAGGAGGAGGAAGACTACAACAGCACCCAATTTTGGGGGCTTTGCAGCACCACTGTGTTCTTGTTACCCTTTGAAGGGAGCAGCATGGTTTAGTCACCAGTAGAGCACCACAGTGTCTGAGGAATTACTTTTAGGACTTGTAGTATTTATTCATATAATTCTTTCAACATAATTTTATCAAAGAATAGAAGATTAGAACAGGTAGACCATGATCAAATGATCAGTGAAGTGCTGCAACACACTTGTGATCATGTGTTATAATTAGGAGATGTTAAGAAATCACTCAAAAAACATATACTGAACGACCGCTGGCAACGTTCAACAGCAGGCCATTGCCACTAATTGTTTCCAGTCAGTAGCTCATGTACTACTGCTAAACCTCCAGCAATATGTAAGAAGCTCTGCAGTGTGCGGACCAACCTATTTCGTTAGAAGCTTTTGCTTGGTTGAATTATGTACATGTATACTGTAGGAAGCTGGCCTGGCTTATAGTGGGTACCTTGTGGTACTTACACCTTGTGTCAGGTCCAGTTATCCCTTATTAGTAGAATAGAGGTGTTCTAGCAGCTTAGGCTGATAGAGGTAACTATAGCAAAGCAGCTTAGGCTGAACTAGGTGACATGCAAAGCTCCTACTATCCCACTTATATCATATAGCACTCTATCACAAGAAAACACAATACTCAGAGTTACTAAAAATAAAGGTACTTTATTTTAGTGACAATATGCCAAAAGTATCTCAGAGGATATACTCCCTTAGGAGGTAAGTAATATACACAAATGATATGCACACAAACCAAAAATCAGGTAAGTAACAGTTAGAAAAGTAGTGCAAACAATGTAGAACACAATAGAATGCAATAGGGAGAAATAGGCCTAGGGCAACACAAATCATATACTCCAAACTGGAATGCGAACCACGAATGGACCCCAGGCCTAGTGTAGTGTGTAGAGGGTCACTGGGAGTGTAAGAAAACACTAAGATGTCCAAGATACCCCACCCCAAGACCCTGAAAAGTAGGAGTAAAGTTACCCTACGACCCCAGAAAGATGGTAAAGTCGAGATAGGGGATTCTGCAAGGACAACAACTGACTGCAAAACACTGAAGATGAATTCCTGGACCTGAGGACCTGTAAAGGAAGGGGACCAAGTCCAAGAGTCACGCAAGTGTCCGGGGGGGGCAGGAGCCCACTAAACCCCGGATGAAGGTGCAAAAGGGCTGCCTCCGGGTGGAAGAAGCTGAAGATTCTGTAACAACGGAAGGTGCCAGGAACTTCTCCTTTGGTCAGAAGGTGTCCCTCGGCGTGCTGGAAGATGCAGAGTTGTTTCCACGCAGAAAGACCGCAAACAAGCCTTGCTAGCTGCAAGAGTCGCGGTTGAGGATTTTGGGTGCTGCTAGGGCCCAGGAAGGACCGGGAGGTCGCTCCTTGGAGGAGGAGACAGAGGGGGCCCTCAGCAACACGGAGAGCCCACGCAGAAGCACCTGAACAGGCACTTAGAAGATCTGTGGACAGTGGTCGACTCAGAGTCACAAAGGAGGGTCCCACGACGTCGGAGTCCAACTCAGCGAGTTGGGCAATGCAGAACAGAGTGCTGGGGACCTGGGCTAGGCTGTGCACGAAGGAAGTCTTGCAAAAGTTCACAGAGGCCTGAGTAGCTGCAGTTCACGCAGTACACAGGATTACCTGCTGGCGTGGGAGGCAAGGGCTTACCTCCACCAAATTTGGACAGAAGGGCCACTGAACTGTCGAAGACACTTGGACCCAGCTCCTGTGTTCCAGGGACCACGCTCGTCAGGATGAGAGAAGACCCAGAGTACTAGTGATGCAGAAGTTTGGTGCCTGCGTTGGCAGGGGGAAGATTTTGTCGACCCACTGGAGATTTCTTCTTGGCTTCCAGTGCAGGGTGAAGGCAGACAGCCCTCAAAGCAATGACCACCAGGAAACAGTTGAGAAAGCCGGCAGGATGAGGCACTACAATGTTGCTGGTAGTCTTGCTACTTTGTTGCGGTTATGCAGGCGTCCTGGAGCAGTCAGCGGTCGATCCTTGGCAGAAGTCGAAGAGGGAAGTGCAGAGGAACTCTGGTGAGCTCTTGCATTCGTTATATGGTGAGATGCCCACAGGAGAGACCCTAAATAGCCCACAGAGGAGGATTGGCTACTGAGAAAAGTAAGCACCTATCAGGAGGGGTCTTTGACGCCACCTGCTGGCACTGGCCACTCAGAGCTGTTCATTGTGCCCTCACACCTCTGCATCCAAGATGGCAGAGGTCTGGGACACACTGGAGGAGCTCTGGGCACCTCTCCTGGGAGGTGCTGGTCAGGGGAGTAGTCACTCCCCTTTCCTTTGTCCAGTTTCGCGCCAGAGCAGTGCTCAGGAATCCCTGAACTGGTGTAGACTGGCTTATGCAGAGAGGGCACCATCTGTGCCCTTCAAAGCATTTCCAGAGGCCAGGAGAGGCTACTCCTCCCAGGCCCTTCACACCTATTTCCAAAGGGAGAGGGTGTAACACCCTCTCT
The DNA here is from genome assembly GCF_031143425.1 of Pleurodeles waltl. Lineage (NCBI taxonomy): Eukaryota > Metazoa > Chordata > Amphibia > Caudata > Salamandridae > Pleurodeles > Pleurodeles waltl. The sequence continues at coordinate 232,069,481 of NC_090440.1, forward strand.
CAGAGGAAATCCTTTGTTCTGCCTTCCTGGGACCAGGCTGCCCAGGCCCCAGGGGGGCAGAAACCTGTCTGAGGGCTTGGCAGCAGCAGTAGCTGCAGTGGAGACCCTGGAAAGTTAGTTTGGCAGTACCCGGGCTCTGTGCTGGAGACCCGGGGATGCATGGAATTGTCCCCCAATACCATGATGGTATTGGGGGACAATTCCATGATCCTAGACATGTTGCATGTCCATGTTCGGAGTTACCATTGTGACGCCACATATAGGTATTGACCTATATGTAGTGCACACGTGTAATGCTGCCCCTGCACTCACAAATTCCGGGGAATTTGCCCTGAACAATGTGGGGGCAACTTGGCTAGTGCCAGGGTGCTCACATACTAAGTAACTTTGCACCTAACCTTCACCAAGTGAGGGTTAGACATATAGTTGACTTATAAGTTACTTATGTGCAGTGTAAAATGGCTGTGAAATAACGTGTACGTTATTTCACTCAGGCTGCAGTGGCAGTCCTGTGTAAGAATTGTCTGAGCTCCCTATGGGTGGCAAAAGAAATGCTGCAGCCCATAGGGATCTCCCGGAACACCAATACCCTGGGTACCTAGGTACTATATACAAGGGAATTATACAGGTGTTCCAGTGTGCCAATGAGAATTGATAAAATTAGTCACTAGCCTGCAGTGACAATTTTAAAAGCAGAGAGAGCATAAACACTGAGGTTCTGGATAGCAGAGCCTCAGTGATACAGTTAGGCACTACACAGGGAACACGTATAGGCCACAAACTATGAGCACTGGGGCCCTGGCTAGCAGGATCCCAGTGAGACAGTAAAAATACTCTGACATATACTCACAAACAGGCCAAAAGTGGGGGTAACAAGGCTAGAAAGAGGCTACCTTCCTACATATACCAAAATTAAAAAGCGTGTGTTTGAGATGAACATATGTGTATTTTCAGAATTCATAAGGTGATGTTTGGAGAAAAATTGTTGAGTTTCCAAGATATTTGAGTGATAAATCATGCATCATTGCAGAGACTTACTACCAATATTATTACCTTGGTGCCTGGGCATTGCAGCTATGGCTAGTATGAATTACCCAAATGGCAAAGTGTTTTTTGCGTTACTACTAGCAAACCTGTATGACGCACTGTGGTCATTAATGCTGATTATGTTGCATAGAGTGGCCTATTATGTGATCTTGTCTGATGTAGTTGCTGTTAAAGCACTATTAATATTAATAGCTCTGGGCTATTTTATTGAACATGTAGTAGCATTAGTACAGAAAAGGTTGGAGATGACTGCTGAACAACGTGAGGCCTTTTCTCAACGCTGTGCAGCATCTTCAAAAAAATAAATTAGAAAAGAGGTGCTGCTGGTGGTTGTATTTTTCCACTGGTATGTGCTAGTGCAATGATGTATTTGTGAGCATGTGTCAGAAACTATGCGTGCCATAGCGAAGGAGCCGCCCCTGGAGAAGGGTCAGGCAAAGAAAACAGATTTTGTGGAGAAGCGCACAAGACAACAGAAGCAAAGGGGACAGCGGAAAGCACACAAGAGAGAAACATGGAGAGTGGGAATATGGGGGTAGCACATGAGTTGAGGAGAGAGCTGGAAAACACATGCACTCTGATGGAGTGCATAACCAAAAGAAAACAAAGTACCCTAAAAGTGAGCGGTCGAAAGATAGAAGCCAGAGAAATGGTAAAGAGGCTATACTCCAAGGGAGTGATAAACACAAGATGGACAAGCTCGGACAAGTAAAGCCATTGAATATGAATCAGGCAAATGACAGTGACAATAAAACCATGGAATGGGCAGGAAGCCCCTGTAGGTTCTTGCTAATTCAAAAATAGTTATTTTGCATAAACACAGCTTGCACTGTCTGGCTGTTTCGACCTAAAACGTTTTTTTTAATTACCACTGTTACATAACTGCTCTGCAAATAATAAAATGTATAATAAGATTAAAAAAATGTGTGAAACTGACAAATTACAAAAAGTACTGTTACATGCTGCCCATGTAAGACAGACTGTTGTAGAAATATAAATAATATTACTGGTTCATTTGCACCCTTATCATACTACTAAAGCCTTATCCATATTCAAGATTCTAAGTTAAAAGGAAGTATTGTATTGTATTGTATTGTAATCGTATTTATATAGCACTTACTACCCCTGACGAGGCGTCGAAGTGCTTTTCGATGAGTAGCACGCTACTCCGGAACCCAACAAGAATTAGTGATGGATTAGTATCATTTAATAATGAGTACAGTTTTAGTATTATTATGAGTTAATTTGAGCCGCGGATATGAGAGCAGTACAAGTAGTACAAGTTACAACAAAGACACAAGATCAGTCTTAATGAAGATATTAAAGAGATGTTATCACATTCTTGTATGTCTTATGTACAATATTTAAGTTACATGACTATGATGGTTACCTATGGTGTAATGCTCTTTTAATGTTATGTGTACTCCAGGTGACCATATTCCACTATCCACCATATTCATGTATCTTTTTTAATAGTTTTATTCTTCCTGCCCTCAAAAACTCAAAAAAGTACTGAAATTAAAAAGATAAGCAGGCACATATTCTGGGTTATTTTTAATTGCTCCAGCTTCTTGCCATTTGATGCTAGAGGCAAGGCCCCAAGAGCACCTGGTGTTATAAAGCGCGTTTGCCGCCCTGCTGCGCGGGACACGCACAGGTCAAGCTTAGGCCAAGGGCGGACCCGTCCTTGCCCGTTGTAGCCTGGAAGAAGTTGGGCTGGGCCACCCTCTCTTGATTTTGCTCTTTGGTTTAACACAAGCTCCTTCTGGCATCAGGTAAACTTTGTTTGGATTGAATTTTCTTTTTGAAAATGTTTTGTTGATTCAGTACAAGTCCTTGTGCTCTAAGTCTTGGAAGAACTCAGTACCAAAGCAGCCTTCCATTATTCAAGTACTTTTGAATTTTTTTATGCTGTTTTTACTCGTAGTTTTTATGTCTCTTTTTAGTTAACTGAATGGTATCTTATGAGCATGACATTTCGTTTCAAATTTTGCATTTGCACTTTTCTAGAGCCTTACACTTCTGGTGGGTTTTATATTTTTGAGGCAAATTTATACTCAGTAAGTGGCCCATTATATTAGGGACCCCCCCCCCAAGGCTGAGTAATAATATTAGTGTGATTCACCCTTCTTTATATTTTCTTTTGCCACAGAATCAGGGAGTTGTGTGATACAATCGCCTCCCAGCTGTGTCTTATTGGGAGCGGCAGTAGTGGAAATTAGTGATCTTAATCCTTAGCCCTAGTAAATCTGCAAAAATGGTTCCGTGCAAGGCCCTGGAGGCAGCGCCAGGTAAGAGTAAAACTCCCAAAATCAGAAAGAGTGCTGGTGACAATTGCACCATATTGGAGATTGATAACCTAATAGTGTAGTTTGAGACTATGCTATGGGATAAGAGTAACATTGATGGTGCTCAGCATCCCAAAACAAGATGGTGTTATAAGGAACATAATGCTAAGCAACGCACTTCAACAGGTGTAACACCTGCCCCTGGTTTACAAGCACAGAGGCAAGGTGGTGGCCCCCTCGCATTAGAAGCTTCAAGGCAGACTCTTTCTTGTATCATCCAGGCAGTAGTTGTTCCACCCACTGAGACGACAAATGTGTCCAGCCAAATCTCTTTTGAAGTAGCTGAAGTAGTTAAAGTAGATACTTCTATTCCATGCATAAATAGGTTAATAAATAGGATCTTAATTCAAGAATTGATTTACTGAAAAAAGAGATGCAATAACTTAAAGGATTGGTGGGTTCAAGTAGTAACTCGCAGTGAAATCACTTAGCGATTGCTGAATCTCTTAAGAACCATTATCAGAGAACACCGAATTGGGTCTGTATCCACAGAGTATCCATTGTACCCTTGCATTCTCTGAATGATCCAAGTAGTAGAGTACTTGGGTTGGGTCCAGGGGGTTCCTGGAATAGTAGTGTGAATGACACTGAGTATAGTGCTAAGGCGGCACAAGAAACCCAGGCATTTTTCCACATTTCCATCCCAATTACATTATTGTGGTTTGCACTTTTTGGGCACAGCCAAGGGAGGTTACAACCAACCCATTCCCCAGTAGGGTAAACTCGCATTTTAGCTCCTTGCAACAACATAAAGAATGTATTAAAAATAGCACTCACAACAAGATAAGAAATGTAGTTCATATGACCAGTGTCCCCAAGTTAAGTGGAAATGCAAGAGAGGATGATGACTCCTTGATAAATAAAATAATACACTTGATTAGGTGTGAACGCCAACGTCTGTCGCTAGTGCGTGCAGATGTGCTAAGAACTGAATGAATGCTAAGTAACTCTGAAGTGTATGTATGGTAATGTCGGACTCTTTTTGAGAGCCCAAGATATAGTGGATGGCCTTATTTCAATGGAATTAGGGACAGCCCCACCTAAACATTCACTTATACAATTTAAATGTAATATACCTACAACAGGCTTACCCTGTAATATGAGGCATATGTCCCAATGCCTAATGCCATCTTTCATAGTGCCAGCAGATACTTCACAGGTCAATAACCCACCCCTCAAGAGACATACAGGATCTGCTAGGAATTTAGACTCACTACAAAATGCAGATTGTGCATCGTCAGCTTGAAGTCCACTGACTGACTCCATTAGAGATGCCTCCTCAGCATGCAGGTTCACCAATCAGGAACTGTTCCCATCCACTAGTACTGACGACTCCAAGTTCTAATACCCCTATGAAATCCAAGGCTTGCAAAGTTACCTCCTCAGATTACCTCACCGATGTAATTATTAGTATTTTCCTTCTCCAACAAGAAGACAATCCACATGCTGAGCCACTAAATATATTACTGTGGAACATCGCAGGCTTAAGGCAAAAACCTTTTGACCCTGATTAGAAGGACTATATCAATCAATTTCAACTCTGTATGGTACAGGAAACCTGGTTAACACAACCACGACATAAACCAGAATATAAAACATATTGCATAAATGCTATACCTTTCTCAAGTGGCAGGCTGTTTGGTGGTCTTGTTGTATGGGCAAAATAAACGCTGAATACCCGCATCAATGTTTTAAATATTGATTCCCCTGACATCTTGGGGCAAGAATACATACACACAAACAGGGCTTAGAGTGTATCTTTTCAATATTTACATTAGGCCGAGACAGAGAAACATGGAATCCCCTACTCTAGTGTTAATAGAAATTTGCTTAAATACTATAAAACAAAAGCTAAGATTGTTATGGGGGGGACTTCAATAGTATGTACAAGGCTATCTGTGGCTTCGACTTGGTTACAGAGGGGGTGAACCTTCTCCTGATATTAGTTCCAATCTGACATGCACTGTGGCTGCCATGCAGGTGGCCCTTCTAACTGTGGCAAGGCATGCAGGCCTGCAATGGCAAGTCTAAATCTGATAACCCAGTCTCTTTCATGGTACGACTATCTCTAAAATTGATTTAATCCTGTTAGGCGTCTCACTATGGTATACAATGATAGATTTTAAGCTAGATCTCAGGGATGAAAGAAGTCATTTTCCGCTACAACTAATGATGTCAGGAACCTTGATTGGGGAATTGGGTATCTCCACTGGGCTTCCAATTGTAATGCCAACTGTTAATAACGACCACCGATCTATGGAGAGGACAAAGATATTGGTTGTTTTAACTGAATTTGTTATCTCTGTTCCAAAGCTTTGACTTCACTTTCGGATCTTCCAGCATCTGATATTCCAATTGTTGACATCCATAACAGCCTAGTCGAACATTCAAAACCCTGCTTAACTAAGGCACCCTATGACAAGAGTGCCAAATAAGAATAATTTGGGAAATCTGTGGTATACGAAGGATTGTTGAATAGATAAAAAGGTCCTGGTGAAGGCTTTAAAATTTAAATCCCCTTCTGACGTCCGTGCAGCAAAGGCACAATATAGGAGAGCACTGACACTAGCTATACGTAACTGGGATGACATCAATTGGATGGAAAATTACAACCCATGGGAGTAAGATCAAATGTTTTCTAAAGCCAAATGAATGGGTCGAATATTTTTCTAATCTTTACTCACATGGCAATGATGACGATGATCCACTCTCCATGTCCCTCCACATTTAACATAGCAGCCTTTTAATTGTTGATAACGTAATACAATCACCCTTCACTGTGGAAGAGACAAAGGGCCAGATTTGCAATAAACTGGTGCAGCACGGTGCTGCGCCAAAATTAGCAGCGCCACGCGAGTTTGGAAGTGCAGGGATGTGCCGTATTTACAATAATACGGCGCATCCCTGTGTTTCCCCCTGAGCTGGTGCTAACTGCTGCAGAGCGCTGACGCAGCTAACCTTGTGCCATAGTGCGTTGAGGGGGAGATTGTTTTTCTGCAGGAAGGGACACCTTTCTGCACATAAACAATCTTCTATGGCAATTTACTGTTTCTATGTGTGCAGCATAATGCAGCCAACGGGGGGGGGTGCGGTGGGGGGGGGAGTCAGGGTATCAGAATACAAAAAAACTTCATAATCACTAACAATCAGACTAATTTCTTCTATAAAATGCAAAATAAAATAAAATAAAAATTGCATACTAATGAAAATAACAGTATTGTTGTTAGGTTTTCCTTATTTCCTTAGTTTTGAGAACGTAATCTGGTATAGAAAACTTCCCACAGGGAGATTATTTCAAAATTCATAGAGGAATCCGATAAGAATTGGGATGTATACTAAAAATCATCGCACTCATAATAAGTTCGATTTGTACTAATTAAAGTACGTGTCAGGCTGTTAAAAATGGGTAAACTCCATGACTATACATTTATTTACTTGATCAGCGACACAGGAAATAAGATGTTAGTGCACTTTTCAGTAAGGAGGACAAATAAAATAAAATTATAATCTATTTGAGATATTATCATGGAATATCCCAGTGTCTCGTTTTAATCGTCCTTATTCCAAGTTAAACTGCAAAAGATGTATATACATCTTCTCTTGAAGTTCCAAAGAGGTTTATACAGAACTCCTCAACAAAGCAAGGTGATAAAGCTGACTTGCAGGTGATATTCTATGGTCCTTGACATCCCCAGCATCATCACTTGTGGCTTTAAAACAAGAGTTTGCCAGGTTTGAGTGAGTGGCGAGATATCGTGTCAACCTCCACAAATCATATGTTCTCAATTTGAATCTCCCTGCAGCCGAGATGGAGGCGCTGGCTCTTGCTACCCCCTTCCACTGGATCAAAAAATACTTCACCTACTTGGGAATCAAAACTACCCCTAAACTCTCTGACTTGTACAGGGCCAACCACTCCCTTTTACTTCAGCAACCTCAAGCCGTGTGCTCCTATCTGTCTGTCATGGCTTGGACGTATACATGCTAAGTAAGATGATGATATTACCACAATTTTTATATTTATTCCAAGGACTTCCATTTGAGGTAGAGCAGGACTTTTTTCAAAGCTACACACTATTGTGATTAAGTTATATGGCAGAACCGCAGAGCCCGGCTTCTATATAAACTACTTTGTCTGCCTCAAGCTGCGGGTGGGCCCGCTCTTCCAGGCTTTTTCTCTCGCTATAAAGTGGCTCAATTGAGATTGATCACAGAGTGGTCCCTGTGTGAGTCAGACAAACATTGGCTCCATATGGATCGTACAGTAGTGGGCTGATATATCTGGGACCTACTATGGAAGCCCAAAGTGGATCGACCCAACAACGTTGACTTAAGCATGCCAACAAAAACAACTCTTAAAATCTGGGATGATGTGGATCGTTCGGCATCTTGGGCAACATTTCCCTCAGCATTTACACCTATTCACTTCAACCCAGCATTCCCCCTGGCGCTTTCTTTGGGACCCTTTGATCGGTGGAGAGAGAGAGGATGTTTTATAATTTCAGACTTATTTCACAGATGGGATATCCTAACCTTTGAAACAGAATTTTGAGTAACCACATTCGGAGCGATATCACTACACACAATTAAAACATTGAGTATGCCATCCCATCAAGTGAGAGAGGCCGCCATGAGAGACCTCTCCCCAATTGAAGAATTGGTTAGCTCCCTTTGTACACCTTGGGTCTCTATCTCCTTTCTATATACACTTTTGATAGACACTTCCACCTGTTTCCAACTGCGACATATAAAATTTTGGTCCACCTTATAAGGGGACGCAATTTCGGAAGACCAGTGGCGACAACTTTTGCGTTCTATCCCACAGTTTAACCACTCTATGGGGATGAGGGATGCCCACTATAAAGTTTTATATGATTGGTATTCAGACTCCACCAACCTCAAAAGAAAATTCCCCAACACAAGGGTAATGTGATGGAGGAATTGCAGGCTGCTTGGGGATTTACCTCATATCTGGTGGGATTGCCCCATGATCCATCCTTATTGGTCTGTGATTCTAGCACCAATAAAAAATTTTTTAGGATACCCCATACCTGCTACACCAGGGTTTACCCTTTTGGGATTGCGAGACAAGACTCTTAAGCGCCAAAGCTCAAGTGATCACTCAATCACCTGGTTGTGTCTGGGAGCCGCTAAAATGACACTAGCAGCAACATGGAAAAAACCTGCTGCTCCCTCGATTACTCAATGGCATGACAGGCTATGGCAGGCTTTGACAATGGAAAGCATGGTGGATATACTCCTAGACAATTCTAAAAACTTTGAATATACTTGAGGTCCTCTGGTGTTCTTATCCTAGAGGCTTTCACTTACAGTCTGCCCCACACACATTCAAGCACTCCGCCTCTTTCAGATTTAAGTCCCTGAGAGGGTTGACGTAGGTTCGATGATGGTCACAGTTTGGGAAGAAGGAGCCCTTCTGGCGAGGTTACCATCACACTCCACACAATATATAGTTCTATAAAAAACATTCATGCTTTTTGCTCAGTTTGTTTGCAGGAGTTTTTATAGGGGGCGGGAGCAAGGGCTAGTCCAAACGTGCATTGTGAGATGTCATGTTAATATCTCACTGCTAGGATATCAATGCAGGCCAACATGCAGGCAGACTGCGGGTGTTCTGTTCCTCCCAGTGGAGATAGTGCATGATAGTATTTTGTACCAGGTACAAAATGTTATTGCAGGCACCTGCATGATTCACTGATTTAAAAAATAGTGCTTCACGGTACAGGGGGAGATTTTGAAGTATTAGAATAATGTATTAATTCCACTTCAGAGCTTATTGCTCTTTTGGGCAATATAGTTTAAAATGTGTGCAGTGAAATGCAAAATTAGTACTATTTTTCCAAAATGTTCTTGAGGGATTAGGCACCCTTGATGAAGGTCCGGCCCATTCATTCAGTGTAACGCGAGGCTTACGTGAACATTTTGTAGTAGTTTTCTACAGCTCAAACGTGGCCTTAGGGCATTAGCTCCCTTTACAAAAGAACCAGATTATGTTACAAATTTTAGGCACAGGAAGCTAAAGTGATTCACTCAGGTTCACTGGATGTTGAGCCAATGCTGGGATTCAAACCAGTTTTTCCAATTCTAAAGTTCGCAACTCTAGCCTCTAGGCCACATCTCCTCCGTTGTTCTCAATTCAGCTTTGGTGTCAACACTTTAAAGAAAGTGAAAATATATTTGTAGGAATATAATAAAAGGTGAAACCGAGAATTTAAATCTTTCTTTTTCCAACAGAGATTGTAGTCCTTTAATTTAAAGGTTACGGCAGCCAGCTTGCAAAATCCTTCGCCAATATCATGTTGGGAGACGCAGTGGTGGGACACCCATTATTATAAAGATGGTCTCAATATTCAGGAGTTAAAACTTTAAGTTTTCAGTTGACATAATCTACTGCCTGTCTTTTAGTGTACCACCAACCTTTGACCCCTATTGAATATTTTTTTCTTGGTTGCAAGAACTTGTTTTGCAAATACAGATATGCTATCAACATCTGATTGCACTCGGGGATTAGAGTGTCTGGGAAACTCTAATGTTAATACAAACAATGGCTGACTCAAATCTGGCCCAGCAAGTTGTGGGCCACCAATTTGACCATCTTTTTTAAATACATTGGCCTATAGGTTTTAATGGCTTATTAGAAGTGCCTTGGACTGACCACTTATTGGTTTCTTTTTTAATCTGCCCTGGTTTGAATTACCAACTTGCTAAGCTTAATGGCTGCTTTGTTGCTATTCCAAGGAGGGTTTGGTCTGCCACTAATACAGCCAATCTAGCAAATTCCTTTACAAATTCCTACTATTCTGTTGCCTCCCTTAGGGACTTTAAAAATCTCTCCTCCGTTTTTTAATTCTATTCCTGGTCCTATTGATTCTGTTTAGGATCAGACGTGTCCGCATCACTCTAAAATAGTCCATCAGTAACATGCCTCATGTAAATGCTATAAAAAATAAACAAATGTTCTGCCAGGAAAAATTTCAGTGAATACTACTTATATGGTTCTGGGATTCAAAGGAACTTTAGATCAACCACCTTAATATCATGTTAAAACATATCAAGTAGACACACTTTTAAATGCTTCTTGAGACATACATATGTATGAAAGCATATATATATCCACGGAGGATGTACAGAGACTGATCTGTCAAACCAAAACAAGACGGTGCTCCAAGTGACGATGCAGTGAACAGTGAAAGACAATGTGCCAAAACCAAGCAAATGCAACAAGAATAATAAAGCAAAGATATATACTATGTACTAGTCTTTGACAAGTACATGGTCAAAATCTGGATCACTCACTATTGGACACTAGAAACGTTTGAATATTTTTGGACCGTTTCTATGAAGTTCCATTCATGGGCCTGACCTTGCCTTTGTACATACTGTATATATTTTTGAAAAAAGCTTCTCTCTGTTCTCTTGCATATAGTTTCAGAAGACGAATTATCATCCTCCCTAATTGTCCTTTTCTTTGTCAACAGCAGTTTGTCCCTTGGACGCTGCCTCTGTCACTGAAGTTCCATAAGCTGCTGTCCATGGCTTGCAATACTTTAGAAAAATTATGAGGGGTTATTTAAGTTTCTTGGACAGGGCACAAGACTTTTTAAGTGGTGGAGCCCTTTCACCAAAGATGTAATGCCTGGCAGGAAACAGAAGGTCCCAGAAGTACAATTTATCATGTTACGTCCCATTGGAAACTTTCGTCTCTGATATTGAAAAAAATGGCTGCATGGAATTACAGCAACTATGGCAAAGAGTTAGAACTTCACTTAGAAATTGTGCCTTTGTGATTTTATGTAACCCCGTTGAGCCATTTTCAAGACATTTGTGTTTAAAGAAGGGCTCGGATTTGACATGAAGGATGAAAAGATATGCTCTGATTGGCCAATTTAATGGGGACTAGTCAATCCTGATTGTCTGGCCACAACGTGAACAATATGTGTGACAGACATTACAGGACTCAGGGATGTGGTCCACATTAAAATCATTGAAGTGAATGCCAGGTTTTGAGGTTCACAAAAGAGAGTACATCTAAAAAGTGATAACAGATTTTAGTCATTTAATCATTTGTTGGTGGTGTTATACTCATGTTAGGATTTATGGTAAGTTCTCAGGTGATCTTATCCTATGGAAAATGCTGACCGTCTGCTGGGTTTCTATGAACCATGTTTGAAAGAAAACAGTTTTCTCTCATGATTTTCTCAGAGAGGCTATGGAAGTTGCTCCAGTAGCTAAACTGAGAGCACATTTTCTATCAGTTTACACTATCTTTCTCAGCTATATGAGTATAAAGTCTGATATTCAGAGTAAAACATATTTCCAGCACCAGAAGCACCCTGTAAGTTGATTCACCAGTGTTCCACTGTAGCTTCACCACAGTATTTTAATATAGGGCCTCATGGAGGTAGGCAAAGTATGGCAGAAAGGGGGTGCCGGGTGGGTGCCCCTGCACTGCCCATGCCCTTGGCATGGGCAGTGCAGTGGCCCCCATTGACGGCCCCACCGTGCTTTACACAGCCCGAATTACAGCCAGTGAAAAGTGCGACAGATGCTGCTGCACCAACCGCACCGCCACCTTTGCACCGGCTTAATTATGAGCCGGCGTCAAGGCCCTGTTCACGATATTTCCGCCCGCCAGCCCTGTGGTGAACTCCTAATAGGTCTGGCGTTGTTCTGGACGCACAGACGGCCTCATGGCAGTATGAGTTTGGCAGGCGGCCTTTTAGCCTGCCAAACTCATAATGAGGGCCATAGTCTTATAGCCGAGGGCTACACAAGTTACTAAAGGCCTTGAACCCGAGTTATAGCCTATAACGAAGAAGAGGGCCTTGAACAACCGGTAAAGCCCAAGACAGAGAAGCTATAAGGCTATTAGAACATTCCACCCACTGATGGTAGACTGTTCTAAAATTAAAAAGGGATAACCAGAAAGAAAGACATTGGAATATTGGAGAAGAAGGTATAAACCAACCATTATTAGGTCTCAGTAACTTGATTGTCTTTGATTGAGCTCCCAGCATTCTTAATAACCAGAGCGCTAACATTCTGTGTTTAGGACAGAAGTGTTGCATACCTAAACACCATCTTGATGGAATCAAAGCTGTAAAACTGAAAGGAATTTCCTACGCAGGAGACTGCAATAAAGGAACAAAATGAGGGCACATTTTCTATAAGTTCTCAAATATTTCCCTCATCTATTTTCATAAAACGCTTGGACATGCAGAGTGAAACATGTACTTCCAACACCAGCAGCAGTCTGTCAGGTGACTCAGCGTCTTCACATTGTTTGAAAAATAACTGGAGCACTAACATTTTGTATTCAAGACAAAATTTAGGCACTCCTGAACTCACTTTGTTGGAATGAGAGCTTGTTAAATCGAAGATAATCCACAGACCAGGAAGATATTTAACGAGCTTTATTCCATAAAAAGATTCCTCTTCAGATAACGTCCCAGCCTCCCCTTTCATCTCCACAACGTCCTCTGCTCGCGCTCACAGCTCGCGCTCACAGCTCTGCCCCACCATTCTAAGAACCTCTCCAGGTTCTAACTCACGGCTATTAGGATATAACAGAGCTGTTGAATTTAGATCCTTTCCTGAGGTGAAGGCTGAAGTAATTTAGCATTGAGATGGTAATGGTTAAGGTATGAGACCAGTAGGTTAAAAATGTGAGGGGAGCTATGGGGATTTAGTAATTTGATGCATAATGCATTTTTAAAGGCGCTACAAATAGTTAAAGAGACAGATGCCTGCATAAGTACAGCATCCCCTGTCCCTGGGAAGATATATATATATATTCACACATTATAGTTAGGTCATGCCATAAGAGATGCAGAATGTAAAGTTATAAGTGCATGATGGGGGCACAAGTTACTGTTAGTTCACTATGCTTTATTTGGGGTATTTTAATGTGTTTTTATTTTTTTGACTATAACCTCAGTTTAACTATGTATTCACTAAAAGAAAAATGGGTAAATTGTTATTCTAGAAATATAGCTACTACTATAGAAGAGGTAGCTAGGCATGCCACGCAGAATACTGCATGTGTGTCTGCTGTTGGTGTGTGTGATTGTGTGTTACATGCATATTTCTGCTGTTGGAGTACATGTATGTGTGGTGTTGATATTGGTTTGTGTGCAGGAGGAACCTCCCACAGTCATTTTCAAAGGTTGCCAATTGCAGTTCATGGTACCAGTCATCAGGCCCTGTGTCAGGAGGGTTCTCTTCGTCCACATATCCTTCTCACTCTACCCTTTGGCTATCAGCCCATCGCATACTGGGGAAGATTTTGTGTTGAAATGAAGATAGTCTAATTAGTGAATTATTTACATTTTTAGTTGGAAAAAACCCTAAAATGACTTTTATTATGAATCAATGTATTTTCTTGAAATAATCAATATTTTATTGTAGAATCGCTGAAAAACGAATGTTTACCTTTTTTGTTGGACGTCTAAATCACGTTTATTAGGGAAAGCTTGTTTCCCCCCATTGAATAATGTTTATAACTGAGACTCCCCAATCTTAACATTATATAAAAAAGGACACATGAAAACGAGGAAACAGGAGAACCACGCCAATAACAGGAAATGTTAAACTACTAGATCGAGCTTGCAAAAATTCTCTTGGCTAAAAATGTAGACTTGGCTTTACCATTAGGAGCAACATCTTATATGAAGCATGATGCAAATCCATACTGCACTTGAATGGTAGTTTCACACTACTAGCCAGCAGTGGAGTGAGAGGCAATCTTTAAGTACCTGGCTTTAAGTCACGCAATAACAGTCTCTGCGAGCCCAGCAACAGGTATGGTTTCCATGGGTTTGTTGTTTAAACAGGATTGTCAACTAATATTCATAGACACCAATACTATTCTGAATTTGTAAATATGAAATAATTACTTCCTATGTAATGTAATGTAACGTGGATTTGTAGAACATGAACTTGTCAAGTAGGTGCAGGCCATGCAAGCAGGTTTTGTTGAGGAGCCAGGTATTCAGTTTTCTTGCGGAACTAACATAAGCGACGTGGCTATCCTAATGTGCTGGGGAGGTCGTTCCAGGATTTGGCTGCCAAGTAAGAAAACACCCTTCCTCCTGTCTTGCTTCTGTAGATACGGGGAGGGGTGTGTGTGCGCATGAGTGAGGTCGACCAGAGTTTCCTTGTTGGTTGGTGGAAGTTGATGATTTTTCTGAGCATGCGGAGTATGTGAAAGCAGGTGGAGGTGATGATGCCCAGGTTTCTGGCATGGTCGGAGGGTGTGGGGCCTAGTTCTGTGGCCCACCAGTTATGATGTGAGCTGCTGTTTTGGTATATTAGAACTTCTGTCTTGTCAGCATTGAGTCTGAGGCAGTTACCTCTCATCCAGTTGGCCATGTTGGTCATCCACCTCTGACAGCCCTGTGGGGGGGAGGGGGGGGGCATCACGCACTACAGGCACCAGAGATCATGATCTAGGCTTCAAGGGAATATCATTGAAACTACTACAGCTATTAAAAACAAAGTTGTATTTTGGTTAAATACAAATGTATGCTGTAAGTGAGACCTTTTCAAAGAGATTTTGCTTTTGTGACGGGTTGGAAGTATAGGTCCTCTGGTGAGACAGGCACTTGGTGACCTTGTGATCATTAATTTTCATGATCCTGGTGTTACTAGGGACGTGCTTGCCTTAGCCAAAGCTGGCATGGTGAAACTCAAGCAGATCAGAATATCACCTTTGGGCTTTTTTTATAAACATCTAGCTTCTGCTCGTATTGCCGATATTAATGAAAATCAAATCACTCAACATGTCCCTGTATTGTCTATAGGGAACTGTTCTCCCCCTACTTCTTTTCCACTTAGCAATAGATACTCATCTTTGTCAGAGCTGGAAGGTGTTGATTGACAACTATCCACAACATCTGTTGATGCGACTAATGGAGCTGTTTGTAGAGGTGACAAGGTGTTTAGGGGGAGGCACTGTTGTTATGCCTTCTGAGACTAAGTCTAGTTTCCCTGTGAACTCACCTGAAGAGGCGATTGTTTTGCCAATTGGGCTGCAACCTTTCGTTAGTAAGTCGCCGGACCTGAAATTTCTTAGCTGGAATGTAGCTGGCCTGGCCTCTAAGCTTGAGGTTGAGGGATGGTGATTGTTTATATCTAACTTTGACATTATTTTCATGCAGCAAACCTGGGCTGTGTCTGAACTAGTCCTTGATCAGTATACTAGTTTTAGAAATGTTGCCACCCCCTCAACCTCAGGTCGTGCTAAATGGGGTTTGGTGGCTTGGTTCAAGGTCAATATTGGGTGCAAAATTCTTCTGGTAGTAACGGATATGGGGACATTCAGGTGTTTGAGGTTAGTTGGGGGAAGGGGAGTACGTTTATTATTATAATGAATTTGCATTTAATAATAATTCTACTTTTCAAGGCCTTTCTATAGTTACTGGCTCTTTAGTTGACTGAGCACAGGCTAAAGATGGGTTAATTTAATCTTCTACTGGACGGAGATTTTAATGCCAAGCTAGGAGATATATCCCTACAAGTGGAATCCCCTTTTGATCCTGTTAGATGTGAAGTGGACCAGGTTGGTCTGGATTGGAAGGGGCAGCAGCTATATGTCTTTCTGCTGTTGCATAACATAGCCAGTCTTGCTATTAGCTCAGATGGTATAGTGTCTCCTACTTTTATTGGGCGGGGTGTAGCTCAACTATCGACTATGTGTTCGCCTCTCAGAATCTCCTAGCATTGATCCATGGGACTGAAGTGATACCATCTATTTATAGTGACTACAATCCCCTGGCCATATTTGTCAAAGTTCCTTTGCAGGCTGGAACGAGGGTTGTCGGCTCTAATCAGACACTAGGGATTAAGGATAGTGGCAGGAAGGTAGTCTGCCGTTCTGCAAACTTAGCGTCTATCATGTTGCAGGTGCATAATGACTGTCCCAATCTGATAACATTGTGCCTAGTGGATTGTGGTGATGCCACTAACTCATTATCTGGCTTTGTTGAGCTTTTGTTTTGCATTAGGGAGATGATGAATAGACCGGCAAAGAAAGTTCCATTTGCTGATTGTTCATGGTTTGACAAAACATGTACGATGGCAAATACCTTGTTGCGTCAGGCCCTTAGGCAAACTTCTAGGGATCAGGTTGCTATATCTGTCTGTAGAAAGGCCTATGCTCGGGCCTTGAAGAAGTAGAGCTGAAATTAAAGAAGAACAATGGGAAGCTATTATGATTGCTTGTCAAAAAAGGGATATTCTGACCTTTTGGCAGGTTGTCCGGGCAGGATTAGCTAATGGTAGCTCTTCAGACAGTGTTAAGTCACACATTACCCCAGAAGCTTGGGTTGATCATTTTTCTAGCATTTACGGGTCAATTGAGGTAAGGGCCGAGGATCCGCAGGTGAACCTGCCTTTGAATTTTACTCTCCTTTTTTCGGTGATAGAGTTATCAAAGGCCATTTGTGATAGCCTCCCCAATAAAACCCCTGGGCTGGATGGGATTCTGATGGATTTGTTTTGGTCCCTACTTTTAACCAATATTTTTAAAATGGTGTGTAGAGTAGTGCCCCCAATGTCTTGGCGGACATCTGTAGTGGTACCAATCTTTAAAAAGGGCAACATCATGGACCCCAGGTGTTATCGCCCAATTTCTCTGTTAGACTCCTCCTCTAAATTAATAAGGCAGGTTGTGTTAAAGCGCCTGATTTCTTGGGTGCAAGAGAATAAAATTCTCTCTCAGGTCCATATGGCTTTAAAAAAGGTTTGTGCACTATAGAACAGTGCCTTAATCTTTACCTTCGTATGGCTAAGTATAAATTTATGAAGGGCATTTCTATCCACTTGGCATTCATGGACCTGTCAAGTGCGATCAACTGTGTCAATAGGCAGATGTTGTGTGGAATTTTATTGTCAATGGGCCTTGAAGGAGGGCTGGTTAACCTTTTGAGACTCTTAGATCAGGAGCAGACGGCAAAAATTAGGTATGGGGCAAATGGTGAGATCGCTTCATCATTCAGAGTTAATCGTGGCGTGCACCAAACGTGTGTTCTTGCCCTTTTTATTTCTTTTGTATATTAATGGCCTAGAGAAAACCTTGGTCTCTATAGGAGCTAATATCCTGCGTATTTGCAAAAGAAAAATTCCTGCATTACTATATGCGGATGATGCAGTTCTGCTGGCGAGGATGGCCAATGGGCTTAAGCAGCTGGTAGACAGCTTTGATGAGTTTCTGAAAGATCTGGACCTTGAAACTAATTGTATCAATACCTTTGTAATGGTCTGTCGTCCAGTGAAAATAGGAGGGCGTGTTCTGGCTAAAGTAGGCTTTTTTCAATATCTGGGACTAGAGTTTGATGAGGCCGGTAGTTGGCTCCTCTGTTTGAAAGGCAGGTTGTCACATTTTTTGCATACAGTGGGAATCACCTACTCCCTAGTTGCTAATATAGGGAGGAAGCTGGTTGCCCCTATTTTGGAAGTCTATAAGAGGAAGTGCTGACCTTTGGTATGGGGTTGTGGGACTATAAAGAGGTTGGGAGCATTCAGGTGGAAAAAATATGACTGCCAATAGTTGTTGGGTGGCCCGCCATCTACACCGCACTTTTCTATTCACGAGGAGTTGGCTCTTGAATATTTACAGGACAGATTTTGCATTGCTCCTTTGGAGCTCTGGTGGGCAATCTGGGCCTGTGAGGGGGCTACCCTTAGTCAGTGGATTATTAAGGACTGCCTTGCTAGCGACCATGCCTGTTCAATCCCATGACTGAGATACATCAAGGCCACCATGACTGCCCTGGACTGCCCATATTTGTTTGAGAATCCACATCTAATATCTAAAAAGGACAAAGCATGGGTTCGACACTGCTCCCTCAGGCACAGATAGGCAGCCCAGGAGGTTAATAAGGTAATGAAGCCAACAGTCAAGGAGTATTGTATGGCCCAAATGTCACCAGGACCTTCACCCTACCTGTTGTGTCTTCACAACGCGTACAAACAAATGCTATTGTACCTTTTAGGTTAGGGTCTCTCTGCGAGTTGCTGTCCTTTCCCCAAGGGCAATTATCTTCTGGTGCTATTTGTGTCTGTCCTTGTGATGAACAATCCCCACAAACACTTCTGAAGTTTGTGTTTTTTTGTAAATTTTATGAGTTTTTAAAGAAATTGTATTTGGTACCACTATTACGGCAAAATAACTTAATTACTTGCAGGGCAGCTCTGCTTTTTCTCCGACAGCTGAATGATCATGATGTATGCAGCTCTGTCGACTAATTCTTAAAAGGTGCTGTGGCTTTGGCGCAAGACGTTGTTTTAGCTATTTTTATTATAAGATAATAAGTCTTGTTTTTAGTGGGATTTGATGCAGGATTTTTATATGAAAATGTTATCTGTATATATGACTTGTTTTTATATAATGTGCTGTATTGTGATTATTTTATGATCTATATTTATATGATCGAATAAAGAGTAATTCATTCAATGGTCATGCACATTTTGAAGTTATTTTTGATGGTGTCTGTGGGTCCGAATGATGCTTGCTAGAGGAGGTATGTACAGGTTGAAGAAAGTGGGGCCAAATGAAGAACCTTGTGGGAATCCGCAGATTATGTCCTTAGGTTCTGAGTTGAACAGAGGCAGCTTGACCCATTGCATTCTTCCAGTCAGGAAGGAGGCGTTCCACTTGAGAGCTGGTCCTTGTATTTCATGAAGTCTAAAGGTAAGTGAGTGGTGAGAGACTGTGTTGAAGGCAGTGGAAAGGCCCAGGAGGATGAGTTCAGCAGTCTGGCATTGATTTAGTATGGTGCGAATGTTATCTAACACTGCGATGAGGGCTGACTCTGTGCTGTGGTTATTGCAGAAGCCTGATTGCGAGCTGTCCAGGAGTTCATAGTGTTCAAGGTAGTGGGAGAGCTGACGGTTGATTGCCTTTTCTATGACTTTGGATGGGAAGGGAAGCAGGGAGATAGGTTGGTAGTTGCTGATAATTTTGGGGTCCAAGGATAGTTTCTTGGGGACTGGGGTGGCTTTGGCATGTTTTCAGACATCTTGGAAGGTGGCTTTATTGATGAAGCGTTGATGATGGCTTTGAGTGTTGTGTTTATCGTGGGACTTCCTAGATTGAAAAATCAATGGGGTCATGGGTCTGTGGGGGATGGATGCCATTAAGGCTGCTGTGTCTTTGTTGGTCAGCGGGATTCACTCTGTGAGAGGGGTCACCTTAGTGGTGGAGGTCGGAGGTGAGAGAAGGATGGTAGGGTGTGGTTGAGGATCGACGTTCCTGTAGATTGTAGATATCTTGTTGTGGAAGAAGTCAGATAGTTAGTTTCAGAGTTCTTGAGACCCCCTTATGAGTTGAATGAGGCCAGTGTTTTGTAGGATGTCTAGTAGGTCTGTAGTGCTGGAGTCTGAAGCTCATCAAAATGGAAGTTGAGGTCGCCTAGGAGTAAGAAGTCTTTGGTGTTAATGGCGAAGGAGGTGACAAGGTCCGTGAGGAGGCTGCTGAAGTTCCTCTGGGATCAAGGTGGCCGGTATGCGAGGATTCCCCTGATGACGGATTAGTCGTCCAGCTGGAGCTTGAAAATTAGGTGATCTATGAAAGTAGTTCCTGGGTAGTTGGTGGAAGTGCATTTGATGGTGTCTTTGTGAATAGTGGTGATGCCACCTCCTGGTTTTGTGGTTCGATCCTGGTGCAGGATCTTGCATCCTGGTGGGATGGCATTGTCGATGCCAGGGGCTGATGAAGGGTTGAGGCCAGGTTTTGGTGAGGAAGACACGGTCAGGTGTGTGAATATGGATGAGGCCCCAGACCTCAGTATCATGCTTGTAAAGCAAGCGGGTGTTGAGAAGCATGCATGCAAGCAGTTGTTGGTGAGCGGGTGAGGCATTGTGCAATGTGTGGGTGTGGAAGGTGGAGTCAGGAGAGGGGCTGTGTGAGTGGGTGTTTCTGGAGGGTGCGAGGGCACAGCTGCAGGTGCAGCAGCAGTGTAAGCATGTAAAAGGACCCACCGTGGATTGGGATGTGGTGAGGCAGCAGTGGTCTTGGTGGCATCCTGGGTTGAGTTGCAGCAGTTCCTCTGTGGGAGTATATGTAGGAGCCTGGCACAGACAGGCTTGCCTTTGGCATGGTGCGTACACTGTGCAGTCGCGCTGTGGTCTGCATTGAGTAGGTCCTGGGGTGGCTCGAGCTTGGATTTATCGGTATACCAGGTAGCGGTGATGTAAAGTACAAGACAAGTAGGAAGAAACAGGAGCAGGAACAAGTCCTGGCACAGAAGCAGGTAAGCTGAGGCTCACAAGGTGCCCAGGTGTCTACTCAGTGCGCTAGCACTTGGCCCTACATTAAAGTAGGTCCTGGGGTGTGCGGGGCTACGAATAAGCAGGAAACAGGGAGGTGGGAACCAGGCAGCAGTGATGCAGGTACAAGGCAAGCATGCAGGAGCAGGAACAGGTCCTGGCACAGGAGCAAGTAAGCAGAGGAGGTAACACAGGGTGCCCAGGTGCCTGTCACAGATGTTTGTTTGACTTTGAACGCTCATGAACCAGGCCCCAATCTTGGTTATTTAATTTTTTTAATGAAAACCTACACAGTAAAGAATTGTATTCAAAACATATAAAACCACAAACAGAGTAGTATGGTCTGGCAGGCAGAGATAATGTTGTCTACTGTGAGATTTCTGAGAAGGATCCCTACAGCCTGATCCCTCCATAAACAATATGTCTATTTCAACTGTGACATCCTCTTGAGGTGAACATTCGCTACTCCTAAACTTATCTAGTTATTAGTACCAGATACTTGCTGCGATTTACAGAATGTGCACCTTTAATCCACAATCTGCTATATTTTTCTGGAAGAATGAAGCAGAAGAGCTACGTTAAACAGAAAAGTACACCAGGCTGGTAGTGTGCAGGTGGACGTCTTACTAGCTGCTGTGGGGGGTACTTAATGATGGGACACACATAGCTCTTTAAGCATCTTTAAGTATCTATTAAAACAATCTTCCACTGTGGGCTTTTATCTCAGATGCCCACTGATGAACAATAAAAGCTTCCACAACTGGGTCTTGGCATAAGGTTTTTTAGTATGTCAAGGTGTAACTCATTGCAGGAGACAGTCAAAAAAATGACCTCACCTTAGTTCCAGTAGGTTCAACTGTTTCACTGTGAGGGCCACTTTTAGCTTAAAACATGTGTCCTTAGCTACTAACTGTGATATGCTTCTGTCAGTAAATATCCTAGAACTGCTGAAGTCTGTTGTCTTCTGCTAGTTAGTGATCGCCCATGTATCCAATATCTGACGAGTTAGGTATGGAGATGGAAGTGGTCTGTTTCCAAGAAAAAGCAGGAACATGCAGCATAGGATACTGCCGACCATTATGCAGACTTCCCAGAATGGGTCTTTATTCATCTGATAGTGCTTACAGGGGTGATGGGTGGACTGATTCCAATCGACATTTATCATGGTCATAAAAAATTCAAAGCTTTCCTCTGACCACCCACTGTCTTCAAGGACAGCATGAATATAGACCCCTTTTCAGTACTTTTCATCAGTGACAGTCCGCTGTTATGGATTTCCCCTTGCCTATATAGATAGTGGTCAACCCAATTGTATTTGCAGCTCGAGAAAACGTGGTGGTCCGAGTGAAACCCCTAGACCCTACCGAAGTCGATTTGTCAGATGGAGGACTCTGTCCACTCTTACAAGACTTGCAGACTTACTTAGATCTTGTCAAGAATACGAGAAACGACAACAGTTTCTGCACATTTTAAAGGGCATTATCAACTTAAAATGAGACCGCATTATTCAATTATGAACGTGGTAATTCCACATAATGGCGTGGGAAAGCCATGTGTGTTCGCTCCAGCAAAAAAGTGGGTCTGTCTCTGCAACACAATTTCTAAACATTATACTACATTTAACCTTAATTAATGATAAATCCACAAATACCGTGCACAGTAACACTGTGGCCGAATCCTGGTACTATCGCACACTTTACAGTAAGCTGAAATGACAGCCCCAGGTGATAATGTGTTATTTCTGGATGATTTATGAACAATAATGTATCTGATTCTTATGTACAAACCCCAGTGTCTTTACAGTCGAAAATGTTAATCCCTCATAGTTGTGAGAGATAATGAAGCTAAGCAGTACTGTGAATAAGGCATTGTATTATGGCTGAATTTAGACCAATATTTAAATACATGAGCAATGACTTGCAGTATTATGTTTCCGCACGTTTCTATTTCTGTCCATGATTGATTTGTATTCTTTTAAAGCATTCTTTTGCCAGAGCTTTTGGTTCTGAATGACAAAGCTAAAGAGGGTGTGTTGTTTTTTTACACTTTGTTAATGTTATGCATTCTTTCTGGTATCGGGTCACAGTATTCCATTGATATGCTGGTGTTTTACCACACCACTAAAACTGGAAATATGCGGTAATGCCACATTCTTCTTCTACTGCACTCTCACATAGTCCTTATTTTTTCCTACCGCCTTATCTCTCCTTTTTTCTCTCATATCATGTTTCTCCTGCATCTTATTAAACAGAGGCCAACACTTGTCTCATTATTCAGTGAAGTTCCCTTCCTTATTTTGACTGTTTAGCAGTGGCACAATGACTCTGGATGTAAATATAACCTCATTACCTCCTATGACCCTCAGGCCCAGGTATGTAGAAGCCACACACCCAGTGTATAATTGAAGTAATAAGTAATGTATGTTATAGGTTGCACACACTGAGATAGTATTTACAATATCCAGAGACATCTGAAGGATTTTGGGGCCCTGGGCCAAATGTATTTTCGGGGCCCCGGTTCGGAACAGATTTGAGTTTATGATCCAACTTAAGCACTTTCATGCCTCCTGTGGCCAGGTTGGGATCTTTGTAGGAGAGGAAAGGCATTCCAAAGAATGATTTCAGAACCAGGGAAGGATAGTTTCAGTGGATGAATTATGGTTTGAATTTTCAGGGTTTCCAACTATAGAGTGTCTCTACTGTTGAGGCCCTGATGACCAATGGGGGTTTGCCAAGTAACGCAGACTTCCCAAAGTAGAACTTTGGGCCAGATTAATGGAGCCCTTGCCCCATTCCAACACCACATTAGCATCATTTTTATGCTAATGTGGCATTGGAAGGGGAAATACGCCGCGCCATAGTCACAAAGTGGCGCAATGCTTGCACTGCACCAATTTGCAACCCTTGCGCCACATTATGCTTGCGCGAGGCATAATGTATGTAAGGGGGCATTCTGGCGCTAGAAGGGCTATAAAAATGGTGCAAAGGAAGATTCCTTTGCGCCATTTTTATCGGGATTTTTTAACACCTTCACTTAAAAGAGGCTCCCATTGATTACAATGGGTCTCTGGGTGCTTTGTAGGTTAGCGTCATACTTTTTGACACTAACCTAATATCCTGTTGTTTATCAAGACAGCTTGGGGGTTCCTGTTGATTGTCGTAATGAGGACTCCACTATGATGTACTACTGACATGGTTTCTTGGTAGCTCGAAATGTCGACGGAATTCTTTAGTTGCTTGGATTCAGAGATTCAAAACTCCACTATGATGTACTACTGACATGGTTTCTTGGTAGCTCGAAATGTCGACGGAATTCTTTAGTTGCTTGGATTCAGAGATTCAAAGATCTGTGATCAACAGATTGTGCCCAGCCACAACTGTATAAATTCTAATGAACTTTGTTCTTGATCAGGTGTTCGTAAAATAATGTTTACGTACTTATGTAATCCTCTTTTTATGTATTATGCGGTGGTTAACACATTGCACAAGCACTTTTCCACTAACCACAGAGCACCTTTTTAGTATTATTGTAAATAATCTCTATGACTCAATTATTATTTTTTTATTCAGTATTCTCTTGCGTGAAGAAAATATTCACTTATTTTCTCTTTGTATACAAAGTAAATCCATGTGTGAGATTGTGCAAAGCCCAGGTTCTGAGGAACACAGGGTCATCCCATAATTGAAAAGATTATTAAACCTGCAGTCACCATGTTTTTGCTATGTTATGTGTATAAATATAGTGCTTACTGCCCCTACAAGGCAATCTCGCTCTTTACAGGCAGGTAGCACAGTGCTCCATAGGTGCCCTGTATTTGTCCAAGGCATTTACCTGGCCAGCTATAAACTCAGATCCCATTTGTTCTCCAGCATTCCCCTTCCCTGTATTCGTGCCTCCTTCACACCTTTCAGTCTTTTCAGTCCATAGATGTTATCAAAATCTTGCCGGTGTGCGCAAGTGCAGAACAGACGCATTTTAGTCCCTTCATTTCAACATTCAATTTTATATATATATATATATATATATATATATATATGGCGGTTGCCACTAGGTAGTTATAGTTAGGGCCAAGTTTCTATAGCTAAAGCGTTTTTTGTTTTGCTAATACCTTTGGCATCACTTGCCGAATCTTCACAAAATTTTCGAAGCAAATAAGACTCTCACTTGAGCTGCTGTCTGTAAAGGTTTGGGCTGATCTTGCCAGGGAGGGTCAGAGAAAAAGGGGGGATTCCAAAACACTGTTTTCCCCCTTAATTTTTCATTAGGGATTTTGAACACCAACCTCGCCAAAACTACTGAACGGAATTACACCAAATTTGGCAGAAAGGTAGATCCTGGTCCAGAAAGCAACCTTTTTTAGTTTTGGTGTACATTTGTTCAGTAGTTTTTGAGAAATTAACTGGAAAATACATTTGTATAGCTAGGGATGCTGATCCGTTGCGACTCCTAACCTGAGCGGCACAAATTTGCGAGGCACAGGGAGCAGTGTGATTGGCTAGACGCAAGCTTTTTAAAAAGTTGCAGCTGCCATTTTCTCGACCGGCAATGGTCCTGGGGAATGGATTTCTCAATAGAAATTAATACAAGGGGTCTGATTAGAGGTACTCTGACCCCATGGGTGTAATGAATAGGTTAGTGAAGGATTAATTATGAGTTTAAAAAAGTGAAAACACCTTTTTTTTTATGGAGTCTCGACTCTGTCACAGCGCTTAGCGCAGGTGCCCATGTAACATCGTGATGGTGTCGCGTACCCTGACGATAAAAGAAAAACAATACACAAAGTCATTGTTACATAAACTGTGACATCCATTGAGACAGTCAGTCATCTACTCACAGAAACACTCTGACCATCATGCAGCTACTCACAGACCTACTCTGAGACTCAAACACCCACTCACAATTCCATTGATGCTCACAGACTCACTCAGACACTCACACACACATATATATATATATATATATATATATATATATATATATATATATATATATGTGTATATATACATACGTATACATTTTTAGGGGACCATTGAGCATGAATATTGTCAGAGACGTTTTAAGGTATGGGCAAAGTGGACAATGGCCTAGAGGAGGTCCTCTTATAGAGCCATCTCTGTTCTGCAGAAGCTTGCCCTGGTAATCTTGAATAATTCTTAAACAGATTGTGTGTGTGTGTGTGTGTGTGTGTGTGTATATATATATATATATATATATATATATATATATATACACACAGACACATATATTCACTGAAGGTTACACAGACGTTATAGTTAGAAAATAGAATTAAAAAAAATATAAATTTACTTAAAAAACCAAAGGTTACAGGATTGTTATAGGCTCATATTTTAAACGTACCATAGAAATTCACCAGTTATAGTTATTTCAAGTAACTATAACTCATGCCCTAAGGTAACTATAGCTCGAACCCTCATCATGCACAGTTTTTTCATCAAACATTTTACTGCAAATATTACATTGATATTATCAATGATGTTATCAAAGATGTCATGAGTACCGTAATTTTGGGGTACTTAGCAGTGCATGGCGAGGGTGTGATTTATAGTTACCTTAGGGCACGAGTTATAGTTACTTGAGAGAAATCTAACTATAAATGGTGAATTTCTATGGTTTTGTGGTTGTGTACATTTAAAATGTGACCCTTACTATAACATCCCTGTAACCTTTGTTTTTTTTCAATGAATATATATATATATATATATGGATTGCAAAAATGCAGTTGATTACTCTCACCCCGTGAAAATGTAATTTTCCTCTACATTAATTACTTCCTGTAGGAGTGTGTGTATCTGGTGTTTGGAGTCCACACCCAATGGGATCATCTTACATAGACCCCCAAAAGTATGCAAGATACATGTAGAAGTCTGACAGGTGTGAGAGTGTTCAATAGCATCATTTCGATGCACATATTTATGTCATCGAATTAATGAAAGGCCTCACCATACGATAACATACAATCACAGCCATACCATAACATACAATGACAGCATACCATACCATGCTATACAATGATAGGCCATACAATACCATATCTCCAATAACATACCATACCATACATAGAATGACAGGCCATACCATAGCATCCATACCATACCATACCATACAATCACAGGCCACACCATAACTACATGACATACAATGATAGGCGGTACCATACTAGAAAATGACAGCTTATACCATACCATATTATACAGTGATGGACCATACCATACCATAGCAAAGTATACTATATAATGACAGATTAACATACAATACAATGATAGACCATAATATACTATAACAGGCTATACCATATCACACGGTAAAATGACAGGCCACACCATACCATGCTATACAATGACAGGACATACCATACAAAAATAGGCCGAACCAAATTATACTAGACAATGACAAGCCGTACCATAGCACATCACTCATTGCACTACAGAATAACAGGTCAGACCATGCCTTACTTTTCAATGATAGGCCATAGCATACCATACATTAACAAGCCATACCATACCATACCATGGTCCACTAGTTGAGTGGAATGGCACTGCTACATTCGTGGTTCTGTTCACAGGATGAGCACTCAGGCTGGTTTCCTGTATGTGGGCCCTGTCTTTCTATATCCAAGATGCCGTTGACATGCAGTACAAAGCAGCAATGTTGGATGCTTAAGTAAATAAGCAGGTGCAGTGACTTCTCTATAGTTTCGTTAACTTTGAAGATTCTGGTTTGAAGGTTAGTTTCCTTTTTCATGCATTTGGATCCCCAAGGCCATCTGTGCTCTTAGTGATTTGTCTCCTTGGGTTTCCCCGGCTGCAGTTCCCTCCCACATCCTTCACTCCACAGATTTTCCGTTGTACCTTCTCTGCTCTCGTTAGCACCTCCATGTTCACCTCCACCTTCAGTAGCTCCCACTGGGGAAGCCCACACTGTTAGCATGTTCCTGTCACCGTTTATTTTTGCCTCTTCCCCCTGTGTATGCTACTCTCAAACGCTGAACCGGAGACTGAGACATAGCTGAACATACTACCCCCATGAAGTACACTATAGTTGTCCTTAAATAAACATTTTTAGAAATGTGCAAGATTTTCAAGAGTCTATTTTGCTTACACTTTGTATCAAGGACACAATAAGACAATATAAAGGATGATTGTAAGATACGTTATGTTAGTTAACATGCTGTTTTATGCCATTTTGCCAGAATGTTGCACATGGAGAGATGGCCACATCTTGACAGTGCTATGAATTGTCATTGCTATGGATACGTCACAGCCAAATGATACTGCTGCATCACTGAAAAACTTGAAAACACAAGTCAGGGAGATGATTTCCAATTTCTTTTAAAGAAATGTGTATCTTTCAGATACTGGTCGCTCGTTCATAATTCGCCTTTTGCACAAAATTTACACGTAGCTTCGTTGTCCGCATGGCTTCCAGCTGAAAAACTTCCTATATAGAAATTATTTCAGAATGATAATTTCGGGTATACCTACCAGATACATTGTGTTTGCTCGGTTGCTCACTATGAATTAGAAAATTGGTTTCTAGCTCAAGTGGATAAAGAGTTAATAAAATAAGCGCAATAATGTTGTTGAGGGGTGTGGCTATCAGCCAACAATGGTGGATACATAATCTGAGAGCTCTGGCTCCCGGCCCCTGGAATCAGCATTAATCCCTACGTTTTAACTACCTGTTGCCCTGCTATGGACCTCAGTGAAAGAAATACTGCACTGTACAGGGTCTACGACTCCAGGTCAGCCCAGCCCGACAACTACAGCAGCCCAAGATGGAGTGATCCGCCAAGCACCGCAATATACCAAGATGGCGAATACTACGGATCTATGAAAGGTCTGCAACCCAAATAAAACCGAGCAGTCATCCCTGACACCTCAACACTAGGGGAGACAACACATCGACGGTGAGCCCTGGACATTGAGATGGTCCACTTGTCGCCTCAAGACGGTAACAAGCACCGAAAGCCCAAGTGGCCGCGATGAGTAGCCAGATTGGTGCGGAAGGACCTTCCTGGCAGACGGAGCTGGGATAGCCCGTTGCGCCGCAATGAGACGGGGAGACCTCCTACACACCCAATGAGCAGCTTTCTGGTACCGCGCACCATCATATCCACTGCATCACTACCCCGGGAGGCCGGTATCCCAGACATCAATCCCTCCCTTGATCTGACTGCAACGAAAGAAAGAGTCCTCCACTAGCCTAATCCATAGGCTGGGACAGCCGGCGCACTGACGATTTGGGCCCTCGGAGACCTGCACTGGAGAAGCCTACAGGGCATGCTTACCGGTGGTAGCCTGGTGGTACTTGAAAGCACACATGCCTGATACTACCAAGCTCGAACCAGAAAAGCAAGCCCCACAACACAAGACACTTACATATTGAGAATCATGTGACCTTGGGACCACCAGAGTACTGATTAGGCCCCCAAGACACACTCTAAGAGCTCTGCAACAGGGGAGATAAAACTACTAAGTCAGGCCCCGCGCCACATAAACCCTCAGACGAACTGACCTTAATCTCCTGCCGCTCCTAATATCACCTGTAGCAGGGGCAGTCCGGGGAGCCTATTCCCCCGTATACAGCTCGCTACCATCACTACCCCTCTGCTCACAGGAGTTATAACCCCTACCAACCCATTCTACAACTTGAACATAAACTCAGTGGAACGAGGGTGAGCCCCACATGCTACCTGGCTGGTGCCACGTTTGCCGGTGTCTGGGACCACCATGTGGCGCACAAAGACCAAACAAGACAAACAGCTCCAGATATCAGGCCCACACTCTCCCCTATGGAGTGCTCGCCTCCTAAAACGCTGAATCTTGAACTACTCTCTTCAGACATAATACCCCACACAGGCAAATTGGTTCTCATCCTACAAGAGATATAAAATTCCAGAGCTGTCATGGAGCAACAACTACGGGCAATCATGAGTGAGGTCACCCTATTGAGAGACGACCATCGTAAAGTAATGGAGAGAGCCAAGACAACAGAAACAATACTAGGAAAGATAACTCCTACTCATAACGAGCTACAAGGGAGAATGGCTAAGCTATGGCGACAAGTGGACCTATTGCAGAACCGCACAGAGGATGCTGAAGATAGAGCACACCCTAACAACGCTCAAATAGTGGGGTTCCCCGAGGGCGCGGAAGGCAAAAATGCAACATTATTTACTCCAGACTGGTTTTGTAAAGTGGTGGCTCCACTTGTCTCTCTGACCATTTTGTAGTAGAATGAGCCTACAGGGTTCCCACCAGGAAACCGATCCCTGGGGCGCCTCCTCGCCCCATTGTAGCTCTTATTTTGAACCACAGAGAACGGGACACAATATTGCAGGCTCCCAGAGAACAAACACCCCTACTAGTGGAAAACACGAAAGTCTCACTCTTTCCAAGCTACACCATTGCAGTCCAACACAAAAAGACATCCTTACAGGGAGTTAAAAGACTGCTCCAAAAAGCGGGACTTACATTTGCTCTCCTTCGTCCTGCAGTCTTAAAAATATACCACAACCAGCAAACATTATTTTTTGACATACAAGAAGAGTTGCTAAAATGGCTAGAGCACCAATACCTAGACTCTCTCCAGCCCGCGGGTTCGGTCCCTTCACACACCACAACCAAACGAGCCCCACAGTGCCGGAGATGCCCATCGGGATCCCACCGGAGGGTGCACCCAATGGGTACTCCCCCAAAGCAACAGATCCTAGAAGGCAGAAGACTGGCCTTACGATCAGCAAGCATAATTTGCTCACCACACCTGCCTATAAGCACAAGTGATTCTCACAACGGTGCCTCAGAAATGACGGGAAGCATGGCACTGTTCCCCACAGTGATGCCACGGACAGCAGACGCCCCCTAAAAGGTATGGACACTTTAACTGAGCAAGAAGAGCAGATCGGTGCAGAGGTTTAGAGACACTGCTTATAGACACTACAGCAGCTCTCATCCTACAATATATGGTTACAACATATACTGAATCCGAGGGGTGTGACTAGTGTAACAGGCTCTACCCCAGAACACACCGACGGTTACCTGTAACTACCCCGTAACTTATCAGGGGAGCGGAGAGGACACCTGCTGAAGGTAACCAAGGGGGGGGGGCAGGATTTACTGTCTCCAGTGCCCAGGCTTCCTATAGCCCAAACCAGGACACAGACATATATGGACCACTAATAAGGTCATGTCTGCTACAGGCCATCAATGACCCCGTAGCAAAAGCCACCATTTTCTACTGTTAATTGAATTGAATGTTTGTGTTTTAGTTTGGTCGACCAAGAAACAATAGTTGGATCTTGTATTGGGAAAAGTTCTAGTCCATTGTGGTGTGTCAGAGGTGGTGGGAGGGGGGGTGAGAGATGAGGGATACACAAGACGTCACTACCCGCCATGGCCCTGATTTTGATACATGGCGTCAATCAGTAAACAATACAAATTAGTCATCTGGAATATATGGGCTATGGGTACAATACACAGTTGTCATAGGATCCTAGGACAACCACACCGTAGGCAGGGACACATTGTCTTTCTACAAGAGATGCACCTGGTCACACCACAGGCCTCAAAAGTGCAGAAAAGATGGAGTGGCCAACTGTTTCATACATCCTACTCTACATATGCTACGGGAGCAGCAATTTGGATCCAAGCTGGGTTCCCTCTGACGGTCCAAGACACTAGGATAGACACTCAATGGCACTACTTGTTAATATTAGGGGCACTTGATGGCAAAATACTGGTTTTGCGGAGTATCTACACCCCGAACACTGAGAGAAGTAGGGCCTCCTGAATGTATGGCGCAGTAGAAGTTAGGGCCTCAGAGAATATTCATTCTACTCTTACCCGCATACCTCACACTCTCGTTTACAGAGATTGTATTCCCAACCCAGGCCAAACCACAGACAGTTCACGCTACATATCTGATCATAATCCCCTGGAAGTCTCCTTACAGTGGGGGTGTGTTCCCACTCCTATCCACTCCTATCCCTACTTGGAGACTACAACCCCTTGCTCTCGAAGACTAAGGGGGTGATTCTAACCCTGGCGGTCGGTGATAAAGCGGCGGCCAACCCGCCAACAGGCCGGCGGTCAAAAAAATGCAATTCTGACCCTGGCGGGAACCGCCAACACAGCCCGCCGCATTAACACTCCGACCGCCACGGCGGAACAAACAAACAGCGCGGCGGTCACCGCCAACAGCCAGGCGGCAGACAATGTACCGCCCACCCTATCACGACCCACCAATCCGCCACCTTTTCCGGGGCGGGAGCCCCGCCGATAAAAACACGGCGGAAACAGACATTTTCAATGGAAGGTCAACGGTGAGTACTGCACCTACGACACACGGGAGGGGGGAGGACGAAAGGTTACGGGCATACACATATGCGACCCCCCCACCCCCCCAATATGTACACACCAATGCAGAGCAGGAAGTCACAGTGACACCACACAAACACCCTTTAAAAATACAATGACACAACCAAATTTGGAATAAATATTTATGTACAAAAAAAGCACCTGGAAATAATTGAGCAACCGTGAAAAATATTTACAAAAACCAAAAATATATACACATCAGTGTATCACTGAAGTAACAAGTCCTGCACATCCTACGAATCTAACATGTCCGTGGGCCAATGTTCTGCGAAACAAGGGCAAAGCCCACACACGAGACCTGAGTCCTTTTGAGAGAACACTGCAGGGGCATCTGATGTTAAAACTACAGGCACCTCAGGGGGAAGGGAAGGGGGGGCCACCACAGCCACATGAGTCCACGACGCCAGATCCACAAGGAGCCACCATGCCCACTGCACCATCCTGGGGAGTGCAAAGCCACAGTCTCTCAATGTCTCTACAGTGGGTGGGCTGCCCACTGCACCATCCTGGGGAGTGCAAAGCCACAGTCTCTCAATGTCTCTACAGTGGGTGGGCTGCTCACTGCACCATCCTGGGGAGTGCAAAGCCACAGTCTCTCAATGTCTCTACATTGGTTGGGCTGCCCACTGCACCATCCTGGGGAGTGCAAAGCCACAGTCTCTCAATGTCTCTACAGTGGGTGGGCTGCCCACTGCACCATCCTGGGGAGTGCAAAGCCACAGTCCATCCGGTGGATGACAGTCTCCACTGGTCAAGGAGGAGGCATGGTGGGCACAGTGAACCATAAACAGTGCCTGAGACGGCGGGACCCAGCGCAGCGGTGCATGACATGGCGATGTCCAGCGGAGCGGTGCCTGAGAGGAAGGGCCCAGCGGAGCGGTGCTTGAGATGAAGGGCCCAGCGGAGCGGTGCTTGACAGGAAGGGCCCAGCGGAGCGGTGCCTGAGAGGAAGGGCCCAGCGGAGCGGTGCTTGAGATGAAGGGCCCAGCGGAGCGGTGCTTGAGATGAAGGGCTCAGCGGAGCGGTGCTTGAGATGAAGGGCCCAGCGGAGCGGTGCTTGAGATGAAGGGCCCAGCGGAGCGGTGCTTGAGAGGAAGGGCCCAGCGGAGCGGTGCTTGACAGGAAGGGCCCAGCGGAGCGGTGCCTGAGAGGAAGGGCCCAGCGGAGCGGTGCTTGAGATGAAGGGCCCAGCGGAGCGGTGCTTGAGACGGCGGGGCCCTGTTCAGCGGTGCTCTTCTGCACGGCGGGGCCCTGTTCAGCGGTACCTGTCTTCACGGCGGGGCCCTGTTCAGCGGTACCTGTCTTCACGGCGGGGCCCTGTTCAGCGGTGCTCTTCTGCACGGCGGGGCCCTCTTCAGCGGTACCTGTCTTCACGGCGGGGCCCTGTTCAGCGGTACCTGTCTTCACGGCGGGGCCCTGTTCAGCGGTGCTCTTCTGCACGGCGGGGCCCTGTTCAGCGGTACCTGTCTTCACGGCGGGGCCCTGTTCAGCGGTGCTCTTCTGCACGGCGGGGCCCTGTTCAGCGGTACCTGTCTTCACGGCGGGGCCCTGTTCAGCGGTACCTGTCTTCACGGCGGGGCCCTGTTCAGCGGTGCTCTTCTGCACGGCGGGGCCCTCTTCAGCGGTACCTGTCTTCACGGCGGGGCCCTGTTCAGCGGTACCTGTCTTCACGGCGGGGCCCTGTTCAGCGGTGCTCTTCTGCACGGCGGGGCCCTGTTCAGCGGTACCTGTCTTCACGGCGGGCCCTGTTCAGTGGTACCTGTCTTCACGGCGGGGCCCTGTTCAGCGGTGCTCTTCTGCACGGCGGGGCCCTCTTCAGCGGTACCTGTCTTCACGGCAGGGCCCTGTTCAGCGGTGCTCTTGCAGTATGTCAAGGGAGTCAGACCTGGCCTGGACACCCTGCTCACTCGCCCTCCGACCGTGCTGTGTCAGGCCCCTTCGGGGAGTGAGTCCTGGGCCCTTTGGTGTCGTCCCTTGCAGCCGGGATGTGGCTTGTGGGGCCCTCCTGCTCCGCGCTCCTGGTGGTTGTCCTCTCCGCCCTGCTGTCCTTCCGCTCCTTAGATGGGGCTCTCGGCCCCTTGCCTCCCCTGGCTGCTGTGGCCGGTGAAGTGGCCGGAGTCACCTCCTTGGGGGCAGCCGTCTCTGTCCGCTCACGGCGGCCCTTCAATTTCCGGGTCCTCTTGCCTGGGGGGGGGCTGGCTGTCCCCTTGCTGCTCACGAAGTGTTACTGCCGCCAAAGGGTGGACTCCACATGCCATGCACCACTTGCACTGTAGAAGTTGGGCTGGTGGTGGCTGAGGTGCCCTTGGGACTTTTCCCAGTTGGAGGGGGTGGGTCGGGGGAGGGAAAGAGGTCAAAATTGGAGAGGTAATATTTCTTGGGACCAAGGTAAGGGGTAGGAGTAGTGGTGAGAGAAGTGGAGGAAGAGGATGTGGTTGTATGAGAGCCAGGTGTGCTGTCCTTGGGTGCAGGTGACTGGGACGTAGGCTGTGGTGAGGTGGTTGGCTGTTGTTTGGGTGTCTGCCTGCGTTTATGTGTCTTGGAAGAGGGGGTGGCAGACACAGTGGGAGAGGACACAGGGGACGTGTAAATGCCAGTGGGGGTGGTGACTGCAGGTGTGCGGACTGTAGTGGAGGGTTTGCTGGTGGTGGAAGAACTGGCTGATGTTGGGGTGCATGCAGGTGTGAGTGTAGACGTCACAGGGAGGGAGGAGGGAGACGAGGAGGACGGGGACACAGAGGTGGTAGTGACTGTTGATATGTCTGCATCTGTGTGTTGCTTGGGTGAATGCTTGTGTTTTCTGTGGTGCTTATGTTTGGATGAGCTGGCCTTGGGTGTTGAGGTGTGTGCAGGCTGGTCTGATGGTGTGGATGGGATAGGTTGAGGTACAGGAGACAGAGAAAGGGTGGAGGCAGATAGAAGAGGGAGACTGGAGACAGGGACAATGGCTGCCGTCAGTGCTGAGGCCAGAGCAGTGAACGCTCGTTGATGGGCAGCCTGACCCGAATGAATGCCCTCCAGGTAGGCATTGCTCCGATGCACCTCCCTTTCCACCCCCTGGATGGCATTCAGAAGGGTAGTCTGCCCAACAATGACCGTCCTCACCAGGTCAATGAGCCCCGCACTGAGGGCAGCAGGGGTAACAGAGGCAGGGGCTGAGGTGCCTGGGGCGAAGGAGACGCGCGCCTTCCTGGCCGAGCGGCCACGGAGCGAAGACTGAGGGGCTGCTGGGAGGGCGGTGCTGGTGCGCTGGGTGGCGGCTGTACCTGTTGTTGCGGGGGGCACAGATGGTGCCGCCACCGCTAGGGAGCTCCCAAACGAGGACGTGTCCGTGTCGCTGGTGTCTCCACCGGCCCCCGTTGTGGTGCTCCCCTCGCCCCCCGGATCACTGGTGCCCTCGGTGTCTGTGTCAGTGCCCACCGGGGCCTGGTGACCTGCAGCTCCCTCCTGCTCCGACGCCAAATCTCCTCCGCCTGATGATGCTAAAACACAAGAAGACAAAGATTTAGGGTGGGGGGAGAAATTAAACAAAGTTGAGTGCATGCCTTAGCAATATCCTTTGCGGAGAGGACAGACACAGGTGCCTCGTGCACTAAGTCGCGAACTTGGGGTACACTACTCAGTACTTCTGACTAGGCAAACAGGTCTAGGGACAACAGACGCGCACATGTGTGATGCTGGAGCATGGGTAGCTGCACTTGGCACCCTACAGAGGTGGGGGGCGGGGGCACAGGGCCATGCCTAAGGGAGAGGACTACACTACAGAGAGCGCCCTGGCCTAATGTCACCCACAGCCCTCCTCCCCCACCCAGACGCCTCCACTGCGCATACAGATAGGAGAATGTGCAGATACTCACCCCCTTGTGTCTGCTGTGCTGTCCTCAAGCGCCCATCCAAATTAGGGTAGGCCACCGCCAGGATCCGGGACATCAGGGGGGTCATGGTGCGACTGGCACCCCTCCTAGGTCGGGAGGCCATCCCCAGCAGTGTTTCTGCGGTCTTCCTCGTTCCGCGGCGGATGTCCTCCCACCTCTTGCGGCAGTGGGTGCCCCGTCTGTTGTAGACCCCCAAGTTCCGGACTTCCTTGGCAATGGCACGCCAAATATCGATTTTCTGATGGGCGCTCACCTGTTTGACATGTACAGGGTGGGAAAGAGAAACCGTCACATATCTGCATGTTTGGAGTACATGCCCCCCCCTCCCCAACCTTGCCATGGTTCCCATTCTCTCATCTGTCGTGCGTTGCACTCCTCATTCCCTCCACACCCCACCAACTTACATCCCCCCCACTCCACACAGGCATAACCCATTCAATGTGCACTGAGTGTACTCACTTTGTTGGTCTGGAGGACCGTAGAGTAGCGCATACTGGGGGAGGACCCCGTCCACGAGCTTCTCCAACTCTTCTGAACTGAAGGCGGGGGCCCTTTCACCAGTAGCAGCAGCCATTGTCACTTCCAGACCGAGTTCACAGCAGCACTTGCAGTATAGGTCCTCTCCTGTGGATGATCAGGTCTCGAATGATTGAGCAGATAGAAAATGGCGGTCACGCCCGCGGCGGTGCGTACCGCGGCGGTGCGTACCGCGACCGCCGCCGCACATCGTCATTGGCTCCTGAAACCCATAGGCTTCAATGTTAACCAATGCGTCTTCACACAGCGGTCTTCGACCGCCTACCGCCACGGTGTGCCCCGCCAGCGCAGTGACCTCACATCCCATTGTCCCACTTCACAGGTTAGGCATCGGCCATTTCAAGGGCCCACATGGCTTAATTTCTAATGCGTCACACAGGCCTAGGCCTTGCAATGGCACACATACAAACATATCAAACCATACATTTACCTGTACTGTGCAAGCTGTGTTGTACGTACCTGTGAGTGGATTGACTCTGTACTCCATATTCTCCTTCCTAGGCACCATCCGCTGGGACTAGCGATGAGAAAGAGGAATCCTCGCGTGTACCGGCCGCTGGTGGACCTGTCGACAATGGAAGAACGCCATATAATACTACGATACCGACTTGACCGAGCCTCCATCCATGAACTGTGTGCCCAGCTGGAGCCAGCCCTGATGTCCCCCATCCGCCAACCCACAGGAATTCCCCCTCTAGTGCAGGTTCTGTCTGTCCTCCATTTCTTTGCAACTGGCTCATTCCAGACAACAGTGGCCATGTCATCTGGGATGTCTCAGCCTATGTTTTCCAAGATCTTATCCAGAGTGTTGTCTGCCCTGATGAAACTCATGCGGAGCTACATCATTTTCCCAGAGGAGGGTGATTTGCCTACAGTGAAAGCTGATTTCTATGCCCTTGGACACATCCCCAACATCATTGGTGCAATTGATGGGACCCATGTGGCTTTAGTCCCCCCAAATGACGATGAACAGGTGTAGAGGAACAGGAAGAATTACCATTCAATGAATATCCAGGTGGTCTGTTTGGCTGACCAGTACATCTCCCATGTAAATGCCAAGTTCCCAGGGTCAGTGCATGACGTGTATGTTATGCGAAATAGCAGCATTCCCTATGTGATGGACCAGCTACAGAGACAGCGTGTGTGGCTAATAGGTGACTCTGGTTACCCCAACCTGCCGTGGCTATTGACCCCAGTGAGGAATCCCAGGACCAGGGCAGAGGAACGGTACAATGAGGCCCCATGGGCGTACTAGGAGGGTGATTGAGCGAACCTTTGGGCTCCTGAAGGCCAGATTTAGGTGCCTGCATATGACAGGTGGATCCCTAATGTACTCACCAAAGAAGGTGTGCCATATCATCGTGGCGTGCTGTATGCTTCACAACCTGGCTTTGCGACGCCAGGTGCCTTTCCTGCAGGAGGATGGTCCAGATGGTGGTGTTGTAGAAGCCGTGGAGCCTGTGGAGAGTGAAGAGGAGGAAGACTCTGAGGACGACACAGACAATAGGGACAGAGTGATACAACAGTATTTCCAGTAACACACAGGTAAGAATCACCCACGACATTTCACAATTGCTTATAGCCTCCTGCATCTGTACTTTCTGTAGTTCCCCACAGATGTTTTTCATTAATTTTTGCCTTTCCCTTCCCTTCTCAGTGCTGTCTGACTCAGTACCTGACTTCTGCTTGGTTCGCCCATGAAATACAGCGTATTGACATTGGTATGTTGTCATGACTAATTGACAGAACAGAAATTGAACAGTAATATGTAATACATTTGTTAATAATACAGCATGACTCAAAACAGATTTGTGTGCAAAATGTGATTTATTTACAGTGCTAGATATCGGTACATGTGATTCTAAGGGTGATGGGTGGGGGTGGAGGAATATCCATGGCAGAGTCCAGTTCTCAGTCTCACAGGTGCATTGTCCTTTTGCCTGTGGAAGGATGGAGCATAGGCAGTTCATGGTTGGACAGGGTGGCAATGTGGGACAGTGGGAAGACTTGAGGGGGTATGACCTGCTGGCGGGGGTCTTGACATCCTACTCTGTCTTTTTTTTTGGTCTCAGGCTCCTCTTACGGGGTGGTTGTTCTTCAGCAGGAGGTGGGGTTCTGGGGGGCTGTCGAGGTGTTGGGACCTCCTGTCCACTAGCGCCGGCGGAGGTGGTAGGCTGTTCCTGGTCCGGGCTAGTGACAGGGGCCCTGTGTGGTGCACCATGGTCCCGCAACGCGTCCTCTATCCTGTTGAGGGCCAGGACGATGGTCCCCATTGCGGTCCCGATGATTCTCAGCTCCTCCCTGAACCCCATGTAGCGTTCCTCCTGCTGTGCCTGGATCTCAGTGAACCTGGCCAGTACCGTCGCCATCGTTTCTTGGGAGTGGTGGTAGGCCCCCATGAGGGTGGTGAGGGCCTCTTGGAGAGTGGGTTCCCTGGGCCTCTCCTCCCCCCCCCTGTCGCACAGCAGCCCTCCGAGCTGCCCGGTTTCCCCCGGCCTCTGTCCCCTGGACGGTGTGCCCGCTACCACTGCCCCCAGGTCCCTGTTGTTGTTGGGGTGTTGGGTTAGCCTGGGTGCCCTGTAGTGGCAGACACACCGCTGATTGAGCTGTCCTAGAGACAGAGGCATGGGCCCACTGGGTGGGAGCTGTGCTGGTGTTGGCAGAGGGGGTCGGGTCTGGTGTGGCCTGTGGCTGCCTGAGGGGAACCGACTGCCCAGAGGTCCCCGATGGTCCGGGCTGGTCATCAGGTTCACTGTCGACAGAGCTGCTATCCTCAGTGTGGGCCTGTTCCGGTGGTGGGATGGACACTTCTGGACCCTCCTGGCTGGTGTGTTGTCGTTCGGGTCCTGCATGGGGTAAGAGAGTTTGGTTATTGTTTCTGTGTGTGCAATAGCGTGCGTGTTATGGGTGCCCTTGTCCCCCAGTGCAGGCATTCCCTTGAGGGAGGTGTTGTGAGGGTAGTTAGTGGGGGGGGCGGGGTTAGTGCAGTGGTCATGCTTAGGTGATGGGTGCCCATGATTTGTGTTGGCATGCAGGAGTTGGTGTTGGGATGGGTGGGTTGTGCTGGTGAGACATTGTCAGGGAGGATGTGTGCTGGGGGGTTGGGGGTGAGGGTGGGGGTGTGGGTTGGCATGCTGGTGGGGTGGGGGGGATATAGTAGTTGAGATTGGACTTACCAGAGTCCATTCCTCCGGCTACTCCAGCGAGGCCCTGAGGATGCAGGATATTCAAGACGTCTTGCTCCCACGATGTAAATTCGGGAGGGGTGGGTGGGGGTCCGCCGCCAGTCTTCTGGACCGCGATGTTGTGCCTGGAGACCATCGATCGGACCTTCCCCCGTAGGTCGTTCCATCTTTTGCGGATGTCCTCCCTATTCCTGGGATGCTGTCCCACCGCGTTGACCCTGTCCACGATCCGCTGCCATAGCTCCGCCTTCCTGGCTATACTGGTGTGCTGCACCTGCGAGCCGAAGAGCTGGGGTTCCACTCTTAGGATTTCCTCCACCATGACCCGGAGTTCTTGGTCCGAAAAGCGTGGGTGCCTTTGGGGTGCCATGGGGTGGTGTGGGTGAGGTGTGGGGTGGTGTATGTGATGAGGAGTATGTTGGTGAGTGGTGCTTTGTGCTACTATGTGGTGTGTGTGATGGTGTAGTGTGCCTCAGTGTGTCTTGCTATGGATTGTCTGCTGTGTCTCTCTCTCCT
This sequence comes from Pleurodeles waltl, assembly GCF_031143425.1. Taxonomy (NCBI): domain Eukaryota; kingdom Metazoa; phylum Chordata; class Amphibia; order Caudata; family Salamandridae; genus Pleurodeles; species Pleurodeles waltl. Next base: position 232,109,674 of record NC_090440.1, read on the forward strand.
TCTCTCAGTAATTATGGTCGCAGGGGTTTGTGGGTGATGTGGGTGTGTGTTTTATAGTTGGTTGATTGTGTGGGAGTGGTGTGTGTATGTGTATCAGGTGTGTGTATTTCAAATTGTCCAATGTGGCTGTGTTTTGGTGATGTGTGTGTATTCTGACCGCGGCGGTGTGTAGCGCCAATGGAATACCGCGTTTGAATGACCGCCGTGTGGATTCGTGGGTCGTAATGGCATGGGCGTATTTCTGTTGGCGTGACGGTGGAGGTTTGGTCATCTCCAGTTTATCACTGCCCGCTGATGTGGCGGGCTGCAGCGGAGGACGGATTTTTGGAGGTTTGGCCGTTGTGGGTCAGAATGACCGTGGCGGTTAACCGCGGCCGCGGCGGTGTTATGGCGGTCTTCTGGCCGGCGGTAAGGGCCTTTTACCGCCGAGGTCAGAATGACCCCCTAAAAGTGTTTCAGAAAACAGTTAGAACCACCATAACCACGTATTTGGCTGAAAATGCCAACATGGCCTACTCATTTGGCGTAGAGTGGGAAGCATTTAAAGTGGTAATCCGTGGGATGGCCATTAACACAGTAGGAGGGGCTGATAAAGAAATGCAACAGGAATTGAGAGAGGTTGAGGAATCCTTAGGCCCTTTGGAGCGAGCACTAAAAGACGACCCCAAAAAAGACCCACAACTCCAAGAAGCAAGAATACGATATGCAGAACTGTTGGAATGACTCACAGTAATAAACTATCAACATTACACTCAGAAAATGCATGCAGAAGCCGATAGGCCAGGTGCACTCTCTGCACGTTTAATACGCCTTGAATTATCATCCACACCCATACTGTCAAGGGATATCCCATCATCAGGCCCCATCACCATGCAGATAGAAAGCAACATGGCTTTCAAAGAATTCTACAAGGCTTTATCTTCCCTGCCTCCACCCTCAGACGAGATCATGTTGAGCCAATTTCTGCAATGTGCACATCTCCCTAAGATACAGGCAACCGCCTCCCAAACACTTGCTGCTCCCATTACTGAACAAGAGTACAAAGAGGTCCTCAAAGAATTGGCTTGTAATAAAACGCCAAGTTATGACGGTCTCCCTGTGGAATTTTATGCCAGTTTTGCTACCAAGGTGACTCCCCGCCTCCTGCATCTTTATAACTGCGCCCTCAAGGCTGGTCGGCTCCGTCCCACTACCAGGGAAGTCCTAGTAACATCCCTGCTGAAACCTGATAGACCACCGGCGGCAATGTCCTCGTATCGTCCCCTGTCCATCCTTAATACAGAGTATAAAATACTTAGTAAGATTTTAGACAATGATTACTCCCATTACTCCCACCATTAATACAAATAGATCAGAGTGGCTTCTACCACGTCAAAATACCCCCTTAAACATCCGGCGCCTATTTCAAATTATGGATGCTTTTAAAGAGATACATCCACAGAAAGGCTGCATTACCATAGATATCCAACAAGCATTTGACAAGCTACATTGAGATTACATGTTAGCGGCCCTCCAGCATTACAGCATACCATCAGGGCATATCAATTGGATAAAATTACTATATACAGATCCCACGGCAGGGCACGGATGGGCCCCCATATATCTGAACCCTACCCAATCGGGTGAGGTACACAACATGGCTGTCCCCTATCATCACTGAACTTTATTTTAGCCATGGAACCGATAGCTCAGATACTACGGCAAGAAATAGCACATAACGAGATACGAACCTGCAGCAAAGATCACATTAACTCATTGTATGCTGATGACATGTTATTTTATCTTGAAGATATAAAAGGGCCCCACGTAGAGCTCGCAGGGCTCTTTTCCACCTTTAGCACCCTGTCAGGCCTCTGCTTTAAAGCAAACAAACCTTGGGCATAATCTTTCGCCGGGACTTTCAAAGAGCCTGCGATACACTTTGGAGACACATTCATCCCAGTGGCTCGAGATACCTTCTGATATCGGGGCATACAAGTATATTGCAATAGCCCCGATGTCATGGGGGGCAATTTAATGTGCACTGTAACAGCACTCAAATCACAGGTACTATTTTGGAACACTCTCTCAATATCAGTGACTGGTAGAGTGGCCCTTGCCAAGATGGTGATGTTGCTTCAGCTCCTCTAATATTTTGTAAATCTTCCGCTATTGGTGCCAGTGTCTACATTCCCCTACCTGAACACCATCCTGGCAAGTCTTATAAGGGGAAAAGGCCGCCGCAGAGTCAGCCTTGCAAAATTACATCTTCCTCTAGATCGAGGAGGTATAGGGGCATCAGATTTTCGAGCTTACTGTCTGGCAGCTCAGCTGCAGTGCTCTCTCACTGGCTAGCCGGAAGTAATTTATTCTAGACTGATTTCACAAAGTCCCACCTAGAACAGGGACGCCTGCACTGCCTTCTCTACTCCATTACACTGTCGCCACCTTCACAACCACTGTTATTGCGTATTGCATTCCCTTATTGGAAACAGGCGAAACACTACACTTCTTCACCAAAGCAAAATGCCCCTAATGTCCCACCACGAGGCCTACTCACCACGTCGGGTACACTAACGAAACATGTCTTAGCACCCTGGAAGCTGGAATGGATTATAACAGTGGGAGACGTCTTCGCTGAAGGTACGCTGATGTCACATGAGGACTTCTTCGCCGTTCATTCTCTTTCTAACACACTTTTTCTAACCCAAGTCAATATCCTCAAGTTCATACGTAAATACTGGGCACCAGACAGTCAGGAACCCATGACGCGCAAATTAATTAAAGCACTGCACTTAATGGAGGAGGGCGACACTTGTTGCATGACTTTGCAGAGGCCTCAGAACACACCTTATGGCTCCTTTACAGTCTATACGAACAAAATGGGAGGTAGATATGGGTTGTCCGTGCTCTGATAAAGACTGGGAGGCGCTGCTTGAATACCCCTCCAAGGTGTCTCCAATACTAGATTCAAATGTATTCAGTTTACGATACTGCATTGGGCGTACTTAACTCCCCACCAAATTAAGAAGATATATCTCAATGAACGTCAACCTGCACTTGCTTTCAGGAAGAGGGAGCTGACCTCGTACATATGCTGTGGCCCTGCTCACGTTTGAAAATTTACTGGGCCAAAATATCTCACGTGTTTGACAGTCAGGGATAGTGCAACACAGTGTATACTTAGCTCGCCGACCAGGTCACCGGGGACTGAAGTAAAGGAGAGGTTATTGAAGTTAGCGTTGCTACTGGCAAAGCGCCAAATAACTAGGAGATGGAAGTCAATGACACTGCAGCGGACAGCGGACGGACTGGCAGGATGAATTACAAAAGTGGGGAAATGCAGAAAGTTCCGGCCTTCGGAAAACACCTAACTCAATGGATTGGGATGCCCTTATGGAGAAACTCCACTTGCATAACCTGGATCCCTAAAGTACCGATACTTCAATTCGTTTTGGCCAAACCTGACACAGACTGGATAAATAGCCACATATCCAAATGGTATTAATACTTCAGAAATACACACACACTGTAACAACATACACCGCATCTCTTACCCCTCTGACACACGGTAGAGCTCCACAGACACAGCTTGAACTTCGCTATCGTTGGATACAGGGAGGGTGGGCTTTGTTGGGGTTAATGCTATTGCTCTCTCTTCTAATTGCTCACTGTAGTCCATAATCTCTGAATTCAATTACAACAGTGTTATGAAGACAAGGAGGTATGATGGAAGGAGAGGACTTGTTGAGTCTGCCATTAGTGTACATTGAATGTGTCAATTTGGAAAATTCAATAAAAGGTTGTACTGTGTAGTGGCTGATCGTTTGCAAATGTTAACTGGTCTCTTGCCATCTGCCTCTTGCTACAGTCAGCTGTTAAAATGGTGCTAATGAGGTGCGCCCATGGCCTACACTGCATTATATATGTGTTACAGTGACATGTGATAAAGTAATATTTCCACAGATTGAGGCTTTTTATCCCTCATTATTTGACTTTCCTTGCACAAAATTTAGCCATTCGAGCAGCATAATTTGGTCCACCATTGCTTCACATTTAAAGTGGCCCTCGCTACAAGGGTTGTCCTCTACTGTGGTTTTACCTACTGAGGATTTTATGTTTTGAAGAAGGTGGGGTCGGTATAAATAAGACGCAGGAGCATCAAATCTCTGCTAAGTGTGGGTTTCCCACAATGTACAAGATCATGCAGAAGGATCAATGACTAGGAAATATGCATCACTCAAACAGCCTCTGTGAAATGTGAGCAATGCAGACTATAGAACAACCAGCAGAAGAATATTTTTAAATGAAATATGAGTTATGCAGAGGATACATCCTGAAGAAAACTTACCAGGAAGTATGAGTCATGCATAATGGTCAATTTGTCGACCATATGAGTCATGCACACTGTGGAACAGCATGTAAAAGGATCTGTCTCTCGAAAATATGAGTCGTGCACAATATACGACATGATCGAGGGGCACCGATATCTGGAAAATATGAGACATGCAGAGTATAGAACAGTTTTCAGAAATAGCATTGTGAAGACATTCGTTTGCCTGCATGTTTAATAATGCACCAGCATACTCCTTTTGGCTGCTTCTAGGAACTCTAACACAGTAAGCAGACAAAAATGTAACAAAAAAGAACAATGGAAGTTAGAAACTCCTATAGTGGCAGTAAACAGGTGAGCATCTCGCATCAAAGGTTTAAGTAATACAAGCAGTGGCGAAGCCAATAGGTCCCACCTAGATTGTGTATTAGCTATGTTGTACACCAGTGTGGCTGCTGTTCAGCATGGCTAAACGTTAGTGGTGTGGAGTGTGGTGGGGTAGATTGGAGTGGGGTAGACTGGGGTAAAGTGGAATAGGCTGAATTAAGAGTGGAGTGGGGTAGATTGGTGTAGAGCGGATTGAGAGTAGAGTGGGGTAGGAAGGAGTGGGGTGGATTGGGGTAGATTGGAGCAGTGGAGTTGGGTAGATTAGAATGGGGCAGATGGAATGGGGTAGGAAGGAGTGGGGTGGATTGGAGTAGATTGGAGCGCTGGAGTTGGGCAGATTAGCGAGGTAATTAGAATGGGGTAGATGGCATTGGGGTAGATTGGGGTGAAGTGGGGTGGATTGGAGTGGAATGGGGTAGATTGGAGTAGGATGTATTGGGGTAGATTAGAGTGGAGTGGAGCACAGTTGAATGAGGTAGACTGGATTGGGTAGTTTGGAGTGGGGTAGATTAGTGTAGGGTAGATTAGAGTGAGGTACATTAGAGTGTAGTGGGGTAGATTGGAGTTGGGTAGATTTGGGAAGAGTGGGGCACAGTGGATTCAGGTGGGGTAGGTTAGAGTGGGGTAAAGTGGAGTGGGGTGTCTTGGACTGAGATAGATTAGAGTGAGGTAGATTGTAGGGGAGTGGGTAGATTGGAGTGGAGTGGGGTAGATTGGGGTGGAGTGGCGTATACTGGAGTGACATAAATAGGAGTGTAGTAGATTGCAGTAGATTGGAGTGGGGTGGATTGGAGTGGGTTGGAGGTCAGTTGGATAGAGTGGTGTGGGGTAGATAAGGATGTGGAGACTGAAATGGGGTAGATTAGGATGGGGGAGACTGGGGTGGAGTAGGGTTAGATTGGGTTAGGGTTGAGTAGATTGGAGTGAAGTAGACTGGAGTAGAATAGACAGGGGTAGATAGGACTGGTACAGATTGGATGGGGTAGATTGGAGTAGGGTAGCATGGGGTGGAGTTGGGTAAGGTAGACTGGAGTGGGGTGGATTTGGGTGAAGTGGGTTAGATTGGACTGGAGTGGGATAGATTTGAGTGGCATGTGTTAGTGTGAAGTGGAGTAGGGTAGATTGAGTAGAGTAAAATGGGGTGTGGTAGGTTGAGTAGTGTGGATTAGGGTTGATTAGAGTGGGGTAGAGTGCAGTGGGGTAGATTGGTGTGGAGTGGGGTAGATTAGGGTGTAGTGGGGTAGACTGAAGTAACATAAATAGTAGTGTGGTAGGTTGCTGTAGATTGAAGTGGGGTGGATTGGACTGGATTGGAGTGGAGTGGGTTGGAGCTGAGTTGGATAGAGTGGTGTGGGGTAGATTAGGATGGGGAAACTGGAGTGGGGTAGATTGGAGTGGGTTAGTTTGGGTTAGGGTTAAGTATACTGGAGTGAAGTAGACTGAAAGGGACAGGGGTAGATTGGAGTGGTGCAGATTGGATGGGGTAAACTGGAATAACGTAGTGTGGGGTAGAGTGGGGTAAGGCAGACTGGAGTTGGGTGGATTTGGGTGAAGTGGGTTAGATTGGACTGGAGTGGGATACATTTGAGGTACATGAGTTAGTGTGAAGTGGGGTATATTGGGTAGAGTAGAATGGAATGTGTTAGACTGGATAGAGTGGAGTGGGATAGACTGGGTGGATTGGAGTGGGGTAGATGGGGTAGAGTGGAGTGGGGTAGATTGGAGTGGAGTTAGATATATTAGAGTGGAGTTGAGATTTGAGTGGAGTGAGGTAAATCAGAATGGAGTGGGGTAAATTTGGTGGATTACAGCTGGGTATGGTGGAATGGGGTGGGGTAGAGTGGTGTGAGGTAGAATGAAGAGGGATGATTGGAGTGAGGTGGGGCAGAGTAGGGGGGAGTTGGGTAGAATGAGGTAAAGTAGATTGGAGTGGGGTAGATTGGAGTGGAGTAGACTGGAGTGGAGTGGGGCAGAGTAGGGGTAGTTGGGTAGAACGAAGTAAAGTAGATTGAGTGGGGTAGATTGGAGTGGGGTATACTGGGGTGGGTTAGATTTGGGTAGGGTAGACTGGGGTGGCTGGGGTAAATTGGAGTGACATGAAGTGGGGTGGACTGGAGTGGAGTAGATTGGAGTGGGGTGGGGCAGAGTGGGGTGAAGTGGGGTAGAATGGGGTAGAGTAGATTGGAGTGGGGTAGATTGGAGTGGAGTAGATTGGGGTTGAGTAGGGTGGACAGGGTGGGGTGGGTTAAATTGGAGTGGAGTGGAGTGGGGTACAGTGGAGGAGAGTAGAGTGGGGTGGATTGGTGTTGAATGGATTGGAGTAGAGTCAAGATTGGAGTGGAGTGAGATAGATTGGTAAAGAGCGGAGTTGAGTGGGGCAGATCAGGGTGGAGTAGGATAGTTTGGGTGGATTAGAGTAGGATACATTGGAATGGAGTGGGTTAGTTTGGAGAGGGGAAGATTGGAGTGGGGCAGACTGGATGTAGTAGGATGGATTGCAGTGGGATGGAGCAGAGTGGGGAGAAGTGGGGTAGCATGGGATAGAGTAGATTAGAGTGGAGTAGATTGTAGTGCAGTAGATTGGGGTGGCATATATTGGGATGGGGTAGATTGGAGTAGGGTAGATAGTGGAGAAGTGGGGTAGGTTAGAGTGAGGTGGGGGTGGGTGGACTGGGGTGGAAGGGGTTAGATGGGAGTGGAGTGGGGTAGATTGGCGAGGGTTAGGTTTGAGTGAAGTGGAGTGGATTAGATATGGATAGAGTTGAGTTGGTAGAGAGGAGTGGGATAGACTAGGGGAGTAGGGTAGATTGGAGTGGTGTCGGATAGATTGGAGTGGGGTAGAGTTGGGTAGATTGGGGTGAGGTAGATTGGAGTCAGAGTGGGCTAGATTGAATTGGGGTAGATTGGATTGGATTGGGGTAGATTGGAAATGGGTAGATCGGAATGGGGTAGATCAGGGTAGAGTGGAGTACGATATATTCAGGTAGATTGGAACAGAGTGGGGTATAGTTGGGAAGAGTAGAATGGAATGTGGTAGACTGGGTAGAGTGGAGTGGGATAGATTGGGTGGATTTGAGTGGGGCAGATAGGGGTAGAGTGGAGTGGGGTAGATTGGAGTGGAGTTAGATATATTAGAGTGGAGTTGAGATTTGAGTGGAGTGAGGTAAATTAGGGTAGAGTGGGGTAAATTTGGTGGATTACAGCTGGGTATATTGGAGTGGGGTGGGGTAGATTAGTGTGGGGTAGAATGAAGAGATATGATTGGAGTGGGGTCGATTGGAGTGGAGTAGACTGGAGTGGGGTGGGGCAGAGTAGGGGGAGTTGGGTAGAATGAGGTAAAGTAGATTGGAGTGGGGAAGATTGGAGTGGAGTAAACTGGGGTGGGTTAGATTTGGGTAGGGTAGATTGGGGTGGAGTGGGGTAGATTGGAGTGAGATGAAGTGGGGTGGACTGGGGTGGAGTGGAGTAGATTGGAGTGGGGTGGGGTAGAGTGGGGTGAAGTGGGGTAGAATGAGGTCGAATAGATTGGAGTGGAGTAGATTGGGGTGCGGTAGATTGGGGTTGAGTGGGGTGGACGGGGTGGAGTGGGGTGGGGTACAGTGGAATAGGGTAGAGTGGGGTGGATTGGTGTTGAATGGATTGGAGTAGAGTCGAGATTGGAGTGGAGTGAGATAGATTGGTAAAGAGCAGAGTTGAGTGGGGTAGATCATGGTGGAGTAGGATAGATTGGGTGGATTAGAGTAGGATACATTGGAATGGAGTGGGTTAGTTTGGAGAGGGAAAGATTGGAGTGGGGCAGACTGGAGTGTAGGAGGATGGATTGCAGTGGGATTGAGCAGAGTGGGGTGAAGTGGGGTCGAATGGAGTAGAGTAGATTTGAGTGGATTAGATTGTAGTGCAGTAGATTGGGGTGGCTTAAATCGGCATGGGGTAGATTGGAGTTGGGTAGATTGGGGAGAAGTGGGGTAGGTTAGAGTGAGGTGGGGTGGGTGGACTGGGTTGGAGTGGGTTAGATGGGAGTGGAGTGGGGTAGATTGGCGTGGGTTAGGTTTGAGTGAAATGGAGTGGAGTGGATTAGATTTGGATAGAGTTGTGTTGGTAGAGAGGAGTGGAACAGACTAGGGGAGTAGGGTAGATTGGGGTACCTTGGAGTGGGGTAGATTAGAGTCAGAGTGGGGTAGATTGAATTGGGGTAGATTGGATTGGATTGGGGTAGATTGGAAATGGGTAGATCGGAATGGGGTAGATCAGGGTAGAGTGGAGTATGATATATTAAGGTAGATTGGAACCGAGTGGGGTATATTTGGGAAGAGTAGAGTGCAGTAGATTGGTGTAGATTGGAGTGTAGTGGAGTAGATTAGAGTGGACTGGGGTAGATTGGGTTGGAGAGGACTAGCCTGTAGGGGAGTGGGGTAGATTGGAGTGGAGCGGGGTACAGTAGAGTGGACATGAGTAGATTGCAGTGGGATAGATCGGGTGAATTATGATGGGGTAGATTGGAGTGGATTGGGGTAGACAAGAGTAAAATAGGATTGAGATAGTTTGGAGAAGGGTAGACTCAGGTATATTGGAATTGAGTGGGGTAGATTGGAATGAGGTAGATTGGAGTAGGGTGGATTGGATGGGGTAGACTGGAGTTGGGTAGTTTGGGGTGGAATGGGATAGGGTAGATTATAGCGGGGTGGAGTGGGTTAGATTGGACTGGAGTGGGGTAGATTTGAGTTTCATGTGGTAGACTAGAGTGAAGTGGAGTGGGGTAGCTTTGGTGGAGTGGAATGGAGTGTGGTAGATTGGAGAAGAGTAGAGTGGGGTAGACTGGGTGGATTGGAGTGTTTAGATTGGAGTGGGGTAGATTGGGGTAGAGTGGAGTGGGTTACATTTAAGTGGAGTGGGATGGAATGGAGCTGGATAGATTGGAGTGGAGTGGAAGGAGATAGATTGGGGAAGAGTGGGGTAGGCTTTATTGTAGTGTGGTGTTGTAGATTAGGGTGGGGGACAGTGTGGTAGATTGGGTGGATTAGCATATAGTAAATTGGAATAGAATGAGGTAGACTAAAGAAGGATGAATAGAGTGGGGTATATTGGAGTGGAGTAGATTGGGTAAATTGGGGATGAGAGGATTGGGAAGGGTTAGATTGGAGTGGGGTGGATAGGGTTTAATTGGTGTGGGGCAAAGTGGAGTGGAGTACATTTGGGTAGAGTGGGGGTAGTTTGGAGTGGGGTAGATTGGAGTGGGGCAAATTGTGGCATATTGGAGTGGAGTAGACTGTCGGGAAGTGGGGTAGATTGGAGTGGGATAGAATAGAGTGGAAAGGAGTTGGATAGATAGCAGTGGAGTTTGGAGTGGAGTAAATTGGAATGGGGTGGGGTAAATTGGAGTGGAGTAGATTGCAGTGGATTCGGGTAGACTGGAGTGGAGTGGGTTGGATTGAGGTACACTGGAGTGGAGTGAGGTAGATTGGAGTGGAGTGGCAGTGTGGAATATGCATTGTGTGGTAGCGCACTGCAATTACAGAAACACAGTTCAATTGAAATGACCACTATATTTGCACTGAAATATGGTTTTACTGGCCATAAACAATGTGTACAAAGGTTATCACCCAATGTATTGATGTTCTGATCATATTCAAACATTTGTTTCCACCACACTTCAGAATTACAAAGTAAATGCACTTAAATTAACTTAATTCTGATATACTCTGAAACATTAGCATAGTTCATGTTTTTGTTGTGTGCTAGAAAACAACATCTCTTCTGTCTTACCTGGGTACTCAGCAGGATTGTCACATGAATTATCTCACTTTGAAGTCAGAGAAAGAAAACTAAACAACAAGCTTCCCGGACGAGAGCGCCGAAATTTGATTTTCAATGCACAGCAAATGTGATAAGATAAGAACAAGATGTAAAAGCCTGTTTACAGAAAGCAAGTTTGTGAAAGAATACAGTAAACTCAGTTGAGGCAATAGGAGGGACAAACTGAACCCGGAGAGCCTAAAGCAAATAAGCCAGCAAGTAGAAAGCGAGAAATTGTGAGTTACCAACCACAACAACAATGGTAATCAACGAGCGGAATGCATTCCTAGGACAACTCTCTGAAAGTCCCCAAGACATCTTTAGCAAACCAGATGGCACAGCTGTCTGGTAGGCTGCAACCAAAAAATGGCCTATTGGATGTATCATGTGGTATTCTGAAGTGCTCCATCTGTATAAACTGTGAAGCATGCAGAATATATTCCTGCATGCAGACTCAATCTCCAGGGAACATGGGTCATATTGGATATGTCAGCATGCAGGAGCATCAGTCTCCAGGGGCCTTGTTGAATATGTAACAGCATTCAGAGAATGTACGTTATTGGGAATGAATAACAGCATGCAGATTCATCAGTCTTTAGATAATGTACGTCATTTTGAAAACATAATAGCATGCAGAATCATCAATGTGCAGGAAACGTGATCAATAGTGTATATTTCGCACTTTACAGAATCGTCAACTCCATGGAATATGAGCTATGTCAACTATATAGTATTATAGAGAATCATCAATCAATGGGAAACATAAGACATATGCAGTATGATCAACTCCTAAAGCTGAAGCTAACTAAATTTACAATAGCAAGCTGAATTATGTCACGGTGTGAGCACAGCAGAATGTGCAACAACGTGCATGTGGGCTATACAATGGAATGCAGGTTCGCTAACAACAATGTAAGCTGTGCAAAACTAATATTGGAATACAGAATAAGCAATCTCTAGGGTGTGTAAAGCATGCAGAATGAGTTCTCGCTTTCCCAGCAAGGTCAGCTAACGTCTGATTATAGCAGCATGTAGAGTGATCACGCACCAGAAAATCTAAGTCGCAGTACCCATTGGAATTATTTGTCTCAGACTGTGAACTAATCAAAGTGGTGCTATCAATATGAAAGGACTGTGAGCCACTAGGATACAATAGTACACAGCATCATCAATCTTATGGAAATATGAACCATGTAGAATACTAGAATAATAATCAATCTCCAAACAAGATGGAGTTTGCAGATTTTGTAATGACATGCATGATATGTATGTATGTGGTATTTGTATAGCACAAACCTAGCCATAAAGCCAATCTACAGGAAATGAGCCATGTAGAGCAGTGGTTCCCAACCTTCTGATTTCTGTGGACTACCACTTTAGCATTAATGGAGCCCCGGGACCCCCACTGAATCATCATGGGAATCCGGGGACCCCTGCCTGAGTCATTACTGGAAGCTGGGGTCCTAATTTGTCAATATTTGTTATTATTTTAAAATTTTCTAGGCTCTCACAGACCCCCTGAGAAGGCTTCGCGGACCCCCAGGGGTCCCCGGACCACAGGTTGGGAACCACTGATGTAGAGTATGCAGCAACATTCTGAGCCATCAGTGTGGAAGAAATGTGAACCATGCATAGCATGAACATGTACATCAAATAACAAAATCAAGGATATGTGAGCCATGTAAAATATACAAGTGATTGGGCAATTATAAATCTCTATGAAATATGAGCCATGCAAATTAACATTAAAACATGGATTTCTTTCTGATAAAATGTATAATTGTGTGGTTTAAATTAGTTAAAACCATCACAATGCAGGAAAAGACTAATGTAGGATTGGTAACAAAAATCAATAATACATATGATTTAACAGATGCAGTCATTAGACTTCTGAGTGTAAAGTGCAATAGCAGAACGCCAGGAAGGAAGCGTTAAAATCAGTACCCGCTCCCAAGGTACATACACTGTTCTTTAGAAAATATATCAATGTGACAGCACTTTAATATAAAGTGGGCCAGACAGTGCAGGCTGCCACAACCACTTCCCTAGTTGCGTAGTTAAGTCATACTCATATTAATTGACCATGTGAACCAAAGCTGCCCACGTTTTTTTGTGCAGGTAGCATAAACTTTAGAAAGCCTGACAACAGTTACTCATTGTTGCAGTTAAAAATATTTCAACAACCTCCCTACATTTTCTAACACCTAATCTAAGGACTGCCAGTTTCTGAAAGGTCCTAAGTCTGATTTTAGGACTGTGCAAATACAGAGAAAATTAGACAATTTATTTGATTAAGTGTTTGCCAATTACATGAATTATTAATTGTTGCATTTTTCCAACTCTGACCAGCTTCACTGAAATATAATTGATTGAATCTCAGTCTCAGGTAATCCGGTTTATATCCCTTCTTTACACACTGGTTAGGTGTAGCCGGAACCTCGGTTTTTGTAAATGGTCTCTATACCAAGAGAAACAGTTTGTGCCTACTAAGCATTGAGAAGTCCTGATTAAAGGGTAATAGTTTCATCTCCCGTTTCAAAATGCTGTTAGAAGGGCTGAATGACAGACCCTGACTCTTGATGGGCTCCATCCATAGGCTATCTAGGGCATTTTTCAATGATTAGCTCAAACTAGATTCAATCACTTTTGAGGCATTTAGGGCCAGATGTACCAAAGGGTTTTTCCCATTCTGTGTCAATGGGAAAATGTGTTTGTACATATGGCCCTTAGTTCTTTACATAAAAATAGTTTTAAATTCTTTAGTACTTTTGTTCCTATACCAACATGGAAGTATGGCTGCTTCACTTATCAAATCCACTATGTGCGTGGGATGATGAAGGGAAAAGAAAAAAGAGGAGCTTGAAAAATTACATTGAGCTAGACTTAACCAGGATAAGTTGTCCTTGAAAATCTCATTGCCATAGAATAAGGCTAGAAAGAATTTAGCTTTTATATTTTTCAAAATTGGAGTGAGGGAGGGCCGGTCTGTCCACTTTATAAACAAGACAATGAAGCTGGAAGTGATACTGACTTCGGGTTTAAGGTGATGAAATGTGAATATTGCCCATCTCTCTTGTGGAACCATATTCCAAGATATTTGCCTTTGCAATTAAGGAAACATTAAGGCCCTCATTACGACTTTGGCGATCTTCCATGAAGCCCGCCAAAGCTGCTGGCGCCCCGCCCACCATATCACGGGTACTGCCTGATTTCCGCCACACTTGCGGAAATCCGGCAGTAGTCGTGTTGGCGGGCGGAGGCGCTCTGCCAGTTCCCCCACCGGCCCCACCCCTCCAGTAGGAATCCACCAGCCATATTATGGGCCATAATACGGCCTGTCGGTGTCCTGCTGGCAGGGTGCTGCCAGAGGTGGAAGCGCCCCTTCCCGTTCCCTGCCGGACGACCTTCTCTCCGGAGCAGGTAAGGTGATCGTCCAACAGGGGAGTCGGGTGTTGGGTGTGCGTGTTTGAGTGTGTGGTGTCTGTATGCGAGCATGAATGTGTGTATGCGTGGTTGTATGTGTGTCAATGTTGATGTGAGTGCATGTCTGCATGTAAGTGTGTATGCATGCTTGAATGGGTGTGAGTATGCGCGCTTGTATCTGTGTATGTATGTTGTGAATGCGTGGATGGATGCATGTCTGAATGCGTGTATGTTGTGAATGCGTGTATGGATGTGTGTGAGTGGATGTGTCTAGGTAAGTGTAGCTGAATGGGTGTATGTATGGTGTGTGTAGGTGTCTGTGCACGTATGTGGGGAGGGGGTGCTGTGGCTGAAGGGGGGTAGGGGCGCTGTGGCTGAAGGGGGGTGGGGGGTGCTGTGGCTGAAGGGGGGTGGGCGGTGGAGGTTCTAGTGCTTGCGGGGGAGCCATCTACCGGTGACAAGGAAGAAATTCCCTGTCATTGGTAGCCTTTCCACCATGGTTTTCGTGGCGGTAATATTACTATCACAGTAAACTCCCAGGCCATCAACAGGCTTTGGAGACCAAGGCCTGCCTTATTTGGGAAGACAGTATCAGCGTTTTATAAGATTGACACAGGCATCCTTCCTATCTTTGGGGGACAGGACCTGTCATCTCTGGGAGCTGTGCCAAAGCCTGCAACATGTAAATTAAAAAGTATGGGAGCCGATATGCAACCCTGCTTTAGGCCCATATTTGTTTAGTGGATTTGTAATTAAATTGGCCTTCATTAATTTGACACACACGCAGGTTTCATGAGTGCAGGGATATCCCATTTTTGCTGCTTGCTTCGTAGAATATGTCTACTAAAACTATGAAATGCAGTTTGAAAACCTTTGAAGCAAGCATATAGATGCGAGCTGGTGCAGCGGTGGGTTTTTCAACCAGCATGGATATAGCTATTACTATATCGATTGGCCTTGCGAATGCATGTCTGAACCTATGGACTAAGTTGTTTTCAACTGAACCAATCTTACAAATCTTCTAATAACATGGAAGCATAAACTTTGGCATCTATGTTAATAATGGTGATCATTCTGTAACTTTTGGGGTCTGTATGACAGTCCTTTTAATATAAAGGGTGCAGGACTGGATCTGTGTGACACCCCTTTTAATGTAAACGGTACAGAACTGACCTAACCAGGAGCCCTGTAGCTCCTTGATGTTATAGAATCTATTCAACAGAGAGGCTAGACATGGTGGCCAGAACAGCTGGGATACCATTTGGACCTAGAGCACCATCTGACTACAATGTTTAAATGATCATAGAAACCCCTCCCACAGTTGCCCTTGCAACTAGTTCCTCAAGAAATATACCAAGCGGCAAAGTTGCCTACTCGGATTTGACACATAATGATTTAGTATGCTTTTGCCAGAGCCCTGAATGGGTGGTATGATCTGTTTGTAATGTCTGGGTATCTATCTATCTATCTATCTATCTATCTATCTATCTATCTATCTATCTATCTATCTATCTATCTATCTATCTATCTATCTATCTATCTATCTATCTATCTATCTATCTATCTATCTATCTATCTATCTATCTATCTATCTATCTATCTATCTATCTATCTATCTATCTATCTGCCTGCCTGCCTGCCTTCCTGCCTGTAGGGAATTCTTTCAAATAGCACCTTTATCGCTGCAAACATGGTTAGGAAGAAAGCAGCAACGGCCCAGCGCAAAAGATCTATAATACATTACCCTTTCTTTTTTGTTCTCGTTCGTAAAGCAGGATGCTTCATTTTTTGGTAATTTTCATATTTTTTGTTTAACCTACACTGCCATTTCTTGTTTCTTCTAACTCCATCTTCATCTACTATAGCGATACAAGTGTACACTGTAATTTACTTGAAAATCAGAAACAATGAAGTCCATTAAGAGTGAGCAGGGTTAGCAAAAGAAAAATACTTTTAGTGGAAAAAATAGCAAGCAGTGCCTTCCAGGAGGTGCGCAGAATGCAGCATGCAGAATCGCTGAGCTCCAGAGTCTGCGAGATATTTAGAAAAATAACAATGAGGCGTCTCTCAGGGGCCACACAGCATATAAACTAAACCATGCTGAATCGCAGACCTCCCAGGAATGTGTGGCATTCAGAGCTGTGAAAAACAATCCTACATTCAGATGAAGCCTGGGTATGCTGTGCCCTTTTTTCCAAAAATGTTTAGGAAGGCGGTGGCAAGGTCAGTGCCAGCTGAGAAGCCTTGCACACCAGTAGCGTCTTGTCTAAGTAAGCAGGCAGGCCGTACCGACCAATCCACACAGATGGGCTAATTCACAAACCCCTCTTTGTGGTACGTTTAGTAGTACTAAGGGAGTACCATTAAAGTATTACAAAATTCTATGAACAAACCTGGGAGTGTAAATCTCCATCTTCCTGAGTTTTCTATGGGGAGCTCCTTTCACATGTAACTATTCTGTTTAGTACTAAATGTGGCAAGGAGAGTGTTAGGAACTGGGGCATAGAGAGGAATATGCACCGACCCACAAAAGATCAAGCCCACTGGTATTCACAAACTGCACTTCTAAAGTTCTACAGCCAAAAGAGGACTCAAAACAACAGTAAAGTACTCCAGTTCAGACCTGAAGTAAGTCAGGCACCACACATGATCAACCACTAGTGCTGCAACACTCTGTCATAGAAAACAATAAGAGACAAGAACTTAAAATAAACTCCACAAGAAACAATGCTAAAGTCAATTATTTAAAATAATTAAAAATGCATAATAAAACTGTTTTAGTTTATGTGGGAATTTATTTTTCATTTAAACTTCAGCAAAACAATTTTAATGTAATACATTTAAATTAATCAAATATTAAATTTAAAATTATGTTAAAAGTGCTGTAAAATGTTTTTCATTTGTTCTACAGAGGGTACCCTATACTTTACCACAGGAATATGTCCACCCTGGTGGCAGAGTTAGCCCTTGCTGGAGGCTTGTGAAGTGTTTATTTATTGTATTTATTGTATATGCCATAAGGAGTAGATATACATGGTTACTTCAGTGGAGTTGAAATATTGCCAGTGATTACTCACTTCTTCGTACCTCGTGCCCCTTTTCGAGCAGAACCTGTCCACGCAAATTTTTATTTTGAGGCAAACATTGGGATCAATGTCCTATGCTATAACACAGCCGTATTCCAAAACACACGAATGAAGACAAGAGAGACATGGATGCAATGCAAGTCTAACAGACAAACTCCACCCAGGAACTGGTCATTAATCTTACAGGGAAATACCCAGTCAGATCTTAATGGCTTCAGGACTCGCCCCCTGCTGGACTTTGGGCTCTCTCACTGTTTGTGATCATATTGGTCTTTTGGAGCACTTCTGATGATGCTTTGCACCTTCTGTGCTGCAGCTCCTTCCGGGTTTCCCATTGGCTGCTCAAGGCACACGTGAGGGGTGTACTGTCCAAGCTGCACAAGGCATCCCAGTGACCTCCCAGGCTGCAGAAGGGACGCGCTGCCCGTTTCTGATCCCTCTGCATTCCCATGAGTCTCCCCACCTGCCGAAGCCTCCATGCAGCTGTCTCTCCAGCTATGTAAATATGGCCTCTACGCACCTGCGGCTGTGTGCGAGTGTCCATGTTTTTCTGTTTTTCAGAGCGCCCTGATGCCAGCAAGGGTGTAGCTTGGTTAGAAAGATTGGAGGGAGTGGGGGATTTCCCAACAATCATGCTGGCACATAGGCCCTCATTACAACCGTGGCGGTCGGTGTTAAAGCAGCGGTAAAACAGGCCAGCGGTAAAAAAAATGGGATCACGACCACAGCAGAAACCGCCAACACAGACAGCCACTTTAACACTCCGACCGCTACGGCATTAGCAACAAACACCGTAGCGGTCACCGCCAACAGACAGGCGCAAGACAATGCACCGCCCACCCCATTACAACCTGCCAATCCGCCAGCTTTTTCAGGGTGGTACCAATGCCATCAAAAGCATGGTGGAAACAGTGTTTGGAAGGGAAACCACTCACCTCTCGACACTCGAAGAACCAGGACGCCATGGAGCCCGAGTTACAGGTCCTGCCCATGATGGTCTACCTCCTCATACACGAGGAATATCAAAAGCGGAGACGACCAGGGTGAGTCCTGCTCCTAGCACACAGGGGAGGGGGGAAGGAAAAATAGAATGACACACACACGCAACACGCCAAACCCCCACCCTCACCCACAACACCATACACACAAACACATGCAGCCACAGTACATTTACACCCCATAACCCCCTGGAAGAATGCAAGGACAAACGGAATAGAGTCTATTCAGTGATATATTAGAAATAGGCAGATATACGTAATAAATAGAAACATAGTATTTACAAAAATTTACAATATGTACAGAAGGCCGTACATTGTCCTTTGCAAATGTCCGTGGGTCACTTGGCCAAAAATCATGGGCCAAGCCCACTCTTGACTCCTGCCTCAATACGGAGAGAACACTGCAGGGGCATCAGGTCGTAAACACACAGGCACCTCAGGGGAATGGGGAAGGGGGGCACATCAGCCGGAAGATGGAATAACGCCACTGCTCCTCGAGGGGGCTCCATGCCCACAGCGATGTCCTGGGGAGTGCAAAGCCACAGTATCTCAAGTCTCTCAAGTGGGTGGTTTGCCCACTGATTGGTCCTGGGGAGTGCAAAGCCACAGTCTCTCAAGTGGGTGATTTGCCCACTGTTGGTCCTGGGGATTGCAAGGCCACAGTTTCTCAAGTGGATGGCTTCTCCACTGGTTCTGGAGGGGGCTTTGTGCCCAGCGTGCTTCATCCTGCCAAGGATAGGGTGAGTGGATGCATATCTCCACTGGTTCTGGAGGGGGCTTTGTGACCAGTGTGCTTCATCCTGCCAAGGGTATGGTGAGTGGATGCATATCTCCACTGGTTCTGGAGGGGGCTTTGTGCCCAGTGATGCAGCACTTGTGGTGTGGCAGTTCACATTCCCTCACCTGGATGTCTGAGGCACGAGATTTGCAGGGATAAGGTAGCATGATAGTCCATGGAGGAAGGGCCAGACTCCATCCTGCAGCGACTAAGGCTGCAAACTGGTGGTAGTGTTGGTGCTGGTGGGGGTGCTGCCAGTGGTGGTGGGAGGCTCCAGCCCGTCTCTTGCAGCCTCGGACGGCTGCCCACTGGGGCTGCTACTGCTGGTAGTGGTGCTACTGTCAGCGGTGCAGGTGGGGGTGCTTGCGGCTGGGGTTGCGGCGGGGATGCTGGCAGTGCTGCCCGTGGTGTAGGTGCTGGTCCTGCCAGTGGTGGAGGGAGGCACCAGCCCGTCTCCTGCAGCCTCGGCACGGCTGCCCACTGGGGATGCTGCTGTTGACAGTAGTGGTGGCAGCGGCGGTGCAGGTGGCGGTGCTTGCAGCAGGGATGCTGGCGTTGCTGGCCGCGGTACAGGTGGCGGGGCTGTCAGTTCTGATGGTGGCCACCAGGCCCTCACCTGGAGCCTCTGAGGCCTGAAGTGCCTTGGCTTTGGCTTTTCTGCCCCTTCCTCACCTTGGCAGATGCTGTTGTGACCTTGGCTCTGGCAACTCGAGTTTTGGAGGCCTTGCTGGGTGGGTCGTGCTCCTTGCCCTTGCTGCATGCTGTCCCCTTCTTCACCTTGGCAGGTGGTGGAATGATTTGGTCCTTTGAAGGGGTTGGTGGCACACTGGCTGGCCTGACGGGTGCCCCCTTGATCCTACGGGAGTTGCAGGTACCACAGCGTATGCCAACTTGGTGGCTGAGGTGCTGGCCTGGGTTCTGGACACCCTAGCCAGAGGGGAAGGATTGTGGGGGGGGGACGGGTAGGGAACAGGTCAATGTTTGCCAGGAAAAGTTTTTTAGACACACTGGGATGGGAAGATGGAGAGGGTTTAGGAGTGGAGGAAGAGGGAGTGGTTGTAGGAGGTGTCTGTCTGCTGAGTTTGGGTGAAGGTGCATGTGCTGGATGCTGTTGTGAGGTGGATGGCTGTTTGGTGAGTGGGTTCTTGCATTTTTGTACTTTGGGAGGAGGGGTCACAGACACACTGGGAGAGGACACAGGGGACGTGTGCATGGTTGTGGTGACTGCTCGTCAGGGGTGTGTTGTGATGGGCGTGCTGGTGATGGAGGTAGTGGATAAGGATGTAGTGCATGCAGGTGTGAGTGTAGACGCTACTGGTAGGGAGGTGGAGGAAGAGGAGTAGGGGGACACAGTGGAGGCAGTGGATGTTGGTGTGTTTGCATGGGTATGGTGCTGGTGTGAGTGCCTGTGAGATGAAGTGTGGTGCTTATGTTTGCCTGAGCCACTTGTGTGTGGTACCTCCTAACGCATGCAAAGTCAGGTTTCAGATTCTGTACTCACCCCCTCGGGCTGCTGTGATGCCTTCAAGCGCAAATCCAACTCTGGATAGGCCACCGCCAGGATGCGGAACATCAGGGGGGTCATGGAGCGACGGGCACCCCTTCCTCGTTGGGAGGCCAGCCCCAGCTGGGCCTCCGCTGTCTTCTTTGCCCAGCGGCGCAGGTTCCTCCCATCTCTTGCGGCAGTGGGTGCTCCGCCTGTCAAAGACCCCCAGGGTCTGCACCTCCTTGGCGATGGCATGCCAAATACCCTTTTTCTGGTGGGCGCTGACCTGGAGGGAAAAGGCAGCAGAAAAGGGAATTATTCACACGTCCGTCCCATCAGACTCATTGCCCACCAGATCCCACCCATCTCCTGATGCACATACATTGACCATCTTACATGCTGCACTCTGGCCAGGATGCCTCAGCACCCCCCCCCCTTCATGTGACTTACACACACAGCAATCCATACATTTATGGCCCACGCGGCATGCTCACAGTGTACTCACCTGTTTGTCTGGAGGACCGTAGAGTAACGTGTACTGGGGTAGGACCCCATCCACCAGTTTCTCCAACTCCTCCACAGTGAAGGCAGGGGCCCTTTCCCCAGACACATGAGCCATGGTCAGTTCCAGACACAGGTCACAGCAGCACTTGCAGTGTAGCTCCTCTCCTGTTGAAGGTCAGGTAGCAAGTGAGTGAATAGATAGAAAATGGCGGTGTGGTCCACGGCGGTGCGTACCGTCACCGCCGGCGTACATCGCCATTGGCTCCTGGAACCCATAGGGCCCAATGATAACCAATATGAATTTGCGGGGCAGTCATCCACCGCCTAACACGACAGAGCACAATGCCAGCGGAATTACCTCATTTCCACTTGTCCCTCCTCACAGGTCAGGCAGTCACCATTTGAGGGGTGCACAGGTATGGCACCTAAATGTTTCACAGCAGACATTGGCACATCAACTGACTCTTGAGTTCACATACTGTTTCTGTAAAGTAAACAAATCATCATTAGTGCAATAGATGTGTGAATATGACCCTCTGCTCACCGTTCTCTTCCATAGGCTTCAACCGCTGAAGCAGAATATGAGATGGTGGCATCCTCAGGTGTACAGATCCCTGGTGGACCTTGCGACTATGGAGGACAGACACATTATCATTACCTACAGACTTGATTGTGCCACAATCCAAGAACTGTGTGCACAATTGGAGCTAGACCTGATGTCAGCTATCCGCCAGCCCAATGTTCTCAAACATGCTGACCAGAGTGTTGTCTGCCCTCCTGAAACACATGCGCAGCTACATCGTGTTCCCCCAGGTGGAGGATTTGGCCACAGTGAAAGCTGACTTTTATGCCCTGGGACATATCCCCAACATCATTGGTGCCATTGATGGTACACATGTGGCATTTGTCCGCCCCCGGAGAAACAAAGAGGTTTACAGGAATAGAAAAAGCTATCACTCGATGAATGTGCAGATGGTGTGTTTGGCGGACCAGTACATCTCCCATGTGAATGCCAAATATCCTGGCTCTGTGCATGACGCCTTTATCTTGGGGAATAGCAGCATCCCATATGTGATGGGCCAACTCCAGAGGCACCGGGTGTGGCAAATAGGTGAGCCAAAGGTCACCACCCAGTATGAATTGGTGTATGGCTATGGGGTTATCCCTAAGGGTGCGTGTGTGGTTAACAGGTATCCCTCGATATTTGCAGGTGACTCTGGTTACCCTAACCTCTCATGGCTACTGACCCCAGTGAGGAATGCCAGGACAAGGGCAGAGGAACGTTACAATGAGGCACATGGGCATACAAGGAGGATTATAGAAAGGACCTTTGGCCTCCTGAAGGCCAGATTCCGGTGCCTCCATCTGAAAGGTGGAACCCTGTACTACTCACATAACAAGGTGTGTCAGATCATCGTTGCATGTTGCACAACCTGGCCTTGAGACGCCAGGTGCCTTTTTTGCAGGAGGATGTGCCTGGAGATGGTCTTGTGGCAGCGGTAGAGCCTGTGGACAGTGAGGAAGAGGAGGCAGAGAAAGAAGATGTGGACAACAGAACCAATATAATTCTGCAGTACTTCCAGTTACACACAGGTAAGAAACTGTAACTCCACTTTACATTTCAGTTATCTGTTGGACATTGTACAAGGCAGCTTTTTTCCCTATGTCTATGGCCACTGACTGTTCCCTTTGAAATCTCTATTTTCAGATCTCTGTGCCTCACTCTGGCTCCTGCTATGTATACTGCTGCCCACCAAAGGTCATCCTAAAGTATATTTCACTGTACATTTGAGTTGCAATGCTTTAATAATGTTGTACTAATACATTTGTGAATCATTTGACAGACTCCAGATTGGTATTTGTTCAAAGGGTGTTTATTTAGGTGCTCATAAGTAGAGGGGGATGTGCAAAGGGCTGGGGTGATGGTGGAGGTAAGTCCAGGGTAGAGTCCAGTCTCTTTGTATCACAGGTGCATTGTCCAATGGGGCATAGGAAGGGGAGTAATGGCAGTTCAAGGTGGACAGGGTGATAGAGTGGGACAGAAGGGTGACAGTCAGGAGAGTCTTATATCCTGGCGGGGGTCTTGGCAATGTTCTCTGGCTTCCGCCTGGATCGCAGGGACCGTTTGCGGGGTGGTTCTCCTTCTGCAGGGCGTGGGGTGCTGGTGGCCTGTTGTTCCAGTGGCGGGGCCTCCTGTCCACTAGCGCCGGCAGAGGTGGATGGCTGTTCCTTGGTTTGGCTAGCGTAAGGCGCCCGTTGTTGTGCCACTGCCTCCCTCATGGTCTTGCCCATGTCAGACAGCACCCCTGCAATGGTGACCAGGATGGTGTATATTTTTGTTAGGTCCTCCCTGATCCCCAGGTACTGTCCCTCCTGCAGCCGCTGGGACTCCTGCAATTTGGCCAGTATCTGGCCCTTGTCTCCTGGGAATGGTGGTATGCTCCCAGGATGTTGGAAAATGCCTCAATGAGAGTCGGTTCGCCTGGTCTTTCCTCCTCCTGTCGCACAGCAGTCCTCCCAGTTTCCCTGTTGTCCTGTGCCTCTGTCCCCTGAACCATGTGCCCACTGACCCAAGGTCCCTGATTGTCTTGGGTTTGTGGGGTTGCCTGGGGTCCCTGAGGAGGTGGGCACACTGCTGATTGACGTGTCCTGGGGACAGTGGCATTGGGCCACTGGGTGGGTGCTGTGCTGGTGTTTTCTGAGAGGGAGGCTCTGTGGTGGGTTGGGACTGTGGCAGGGGAACCGACTGTCCGGAGGTTCCGGATGGGCCAGGTTGGTCCTCCTGATCCAGGGGTGCAGAGCTGCTGTCATCACTGTGGGCCTCTTCAGGTGTGGGACTGGATGTGGCTGGCACCTCCTCTCCGGTGATGTGGAGTATGGGTCCTGTGGGAATGCAAATGAATTGTTAATGTGTCTGCGTGTGCCATCTTGTGCATGGGGGTGTTTCCCTGTATGATTGTGATTTCTCTGTCAGCTTGGCCTTGTGTGAGTGGTGATTTTGTGGGCTGGGTGAGTCTCTCTACTGAGCATGCTGTGGTGATGGGTGTCCATGCAGGTCCGTGATGGGTGTCCATGCATTGTTGTTGCATGCAGGGCTTGGTATTGGGATGGTTGGGTTGTGTTAGTGGGGTATATGTGAGGTGGTGGAGTGACGGGGGTGAGGGTAGGGGTATGAGTTTGTGATGGCATTCAGGTAGGGTGGAGGGGATAAAGTAGTTAAGATTTGACTTACCAGAATCCAGTCCTCCTGCTACTCCTGCGAGGCCCTCAGGATGCATGATCGTCAAGACTTGCTCCTTCCATGTTGATAGTTGTGGGGGAGGAGCTGGGGGTCCACCGCCAGTCCTCTGTACTGCTACCTGGTGTCTTGCTACCACGAAACGCACCTTCCTCCGTAGGTCGTTCCACCTCTTCCTGATGTCATCCCTGGTTCTTGGATGCTGTCCCACGGCGTTGACCCTGTCCACGATTCTCTGCCATAGCTCCATCTTCCTTGCAATAGACGTCTGCTGCACCTGTGATCCGAATAGCTTTTCCTCCACCATGACCCTTTGCTCCTCCTGTCTTTGGGGTGCCATGAATGTGGTGCGAGTGATATGTGTGGAGTGATGTGTTGGGATGTATGCTGTGATGTGCGTGAATGGTGTATGGGTGATGGTGTTCTGTGGCTCTGATAGAGTGGGTGCCCCTGGCTTGTCTCTCTCTGCGTGATATCCATTTTTTCGCTGTAAGGGGTTGTGGGTAATGTGAGTGTGGGTTTTATTTTGGATTGGGTGTATGGGTGTGGTGTGTTTGAATTGTCCAGTGTCTGTGTATTTTGAGTGTGGCGGTGAGTACTGCCAATGGTTTACCGCATTTGAAAGACCGCCGCAGTGATTCGTGGGTCGTTATACTGTGGGCGTATTCCTGTTGGCGTAACAGTGTGGGTTTTGCTATAGACAGTTTATCAATGAGCTTTGGTGTGGCAGACTTGTGTGGGTGTCTGTATAGTGGTGGAATTCTCAGTGTGGGTCATAATACCCGTGGTGGAATACCGCCACGGGCACGGTATGTTGGTGGTCGTCAGCACGGCGGTAGGCGGCTTTTACCGTGGCGGTTGTAATGAGGGCCATAATGCTAAAATACATTATGCGCAAGCAGAGCGCAGAAGAGGGGCTTAAGGAGCAGTGGAAAGGGAGAGGAATGCGGATTGGTAGGGGTAGAAGTAAGAGAAAACACATTACGTTTTGTAAATAACCAGCCTTTCCAAACAGAGAGGGATATAGGCCCTCATTCGGACCTTGGCGGGTGGCGGAGGCCGCCCGCCAAAGTCCCGCCGTCAGGTTACCGTTCCGCGGTCGAAAGACCGCGGCGGTAATTCTGACTTTCCCGCTGGGCTGGCGGGCGGCCGCCTTCAGGCCGCCCGCCAGCCCAGCGGGAAAGAGGCTTCCACGATGAAGCCGGCTCGGAATCGAGCCGGCGGAGTGGAAGCTGTGAGACGGGTGCAGTTGCACCCGTCGCGTATTTCACTGTCTGCACAGCAGACAGTGAAATACATTTAGGGGCCCTCTTACGGGGGCCCCTGCAGTGCCCATGCCAGTGGCATGGGCACTGCAGGGGCCCCCAGGGGCCCCGCGACCCCCCCTACCACCATCCGGTTCCCGGCGGGAGAACCGCCGGGAACTGGATGGCGGTAGGGGGGGTCGGAATCCCCTCGGCGGCGCAGCTAGCTGCGCCGCCTTGGAGGATTCCAATGGGCGGCGGTACACTGGCGGGAGCCCGCCAGTGTTGCCGGTCCGACCGCGGCTTTACCGCCGCGGTCGGAATGCCCATTGGAGCACCGCCGGCCTGTCGGCGGTGCTCCCGCGGTCCTCCAACCCGGCGGTCATGGACCGCCAGGGTTGGAATGACCACCATAGTGTTTTTGCATTTTTTACTGTGTGCAAAAGGTCCTGCTGAAATCCGACAGACACCTCACCACACCCAACTAGGAGCACCCATAAACAATTATTTATCATAAAACACATTTATTAGTGGGGTGTAAGTAATAACACTCCAAACACAACCCTGAAG
The DNA here is from genome assembly GCF_031143425.1 of Pleurodeles waltl. NCBI lineage: Eukaryota > Metazoa > Chordata > Amphibia > Caudata > Salamandridae > Pleurodeles > Pleurodeles waltl. Next base: position 232,135,493 of record NC_090440.1, read on the forward strand.
CTGCGCCCCCCCCCGGATGCCACCTATGCCTATAATTCAAAAATAAATGCACACGCGTTGTGATTTTTTTCTATTGTGTAACTGGGTGACTTGCTTAGAGCCAACGTGTTGGATTTCGTTGCCTTATCTGTACATTGAATCACTACCTTTTGGCCTAAATGGAATAACACGGAGAGTTGCTGGTCCCACTCACGTATCTTTGTGGGTGACCAGAAATACGTTCTTAGCCACTTTACATGCTTGACCATGTTCGGGTTTGATTTGGATCAATTGTGTAAGACTTTGGACTACTTTTGTAGGTGACTCGGAGAAAATTGTTGCTGGAAGCCAGAGTCTGTGGTTGTCGAGGGGGAATAGGACTATGGAATTGGCCTCGGAGTCTACCGCCCCTGATCATGATGGCTCGTTCATTTCCCATCTCAGACCAAACCCCTGTTTTAGTCGGAATTCCGAGCATCAGTGTCGTTGGTGTTTTTTTCCAGGTTACTATCAAACCTGACAAAATCAACACCCACGAGGGTCCGCATATATTAAATACGTAGGTTAAAACATCCTACCAATCACATGGTGCTGAAAGGCAAGGGAAAACCCTTACACCTCCAGAGCTGTTCTGAATGCTACCATGCAGTGAAAGAATGAGAAAGGGAGAAAGCATGAGCGTTTGAAATCAGGTTTGTTGTATCCTGGTAGAACTCCTTCCATTAGAAAAGAGTGATGTGATCTCATCCTGCATGCCTACCACCTACAATAACCCAGAAGATGTCAGCACATCCAACAAAGAAGACTGGAATGGTGGTGACAGCACAGAGGGATTTAACCTTGCCACCTTCAACCATGCTCCGCAAACAGAACAGAGACGATCTCAATTCAAGCTGAGGCACCTGTAGAGGTAGACCAAAGATCACACACCAGAACACAGCAGGCAGCTCCTGTGATTCCTGCTTATAAGGGCACAGCGATTTTACCCACGCTAGTCCTACAACTGCACTCATTCAGTATGATGACAATATCATCTCCCTTAGCCCTACAATGGCAAAACTGGATAGCATGGTTAGTAAATGACCTCACAGCTGTATACGAGCCCCAAGGACCGACCAAATGGATCATATCACTCAATCTTGTTGCTGAGAGAATGCACAAGAAATTCCCAGTTCTCATAAACAGCATGGTGATGTACAATGATTCCCCGTTGTAGCAACTAGAACATGAAGCCAGCATCCTATTGTGGCACCAAGACCTTACCATCAAGGGCCATGGAGATGGCCCTTAATGAAAGTGAGGTGCCAGGGCATGGCACTTGATGTTTGCATTTCTGAGTGCGCAACCAAAGAGATGCTCACACTCCGAACGAGCTGTCCAAGGCAAGATCACGTCTATTCAGTTTGACACATACAGATCAGCCTGTGTGATAGCCAGGGGAAGATATATGCTTCTGCCCATAGCGGAAGGTTTGATTAAGTATGTGTTGCCTGACTAGCCTGTGATTCATGCCAGATTCTATGGGCCAGAAGCAAGGGCTGAGCTTGGGGGTGGGCGGGCAGTTTCGGGTGTTACAACCCCCTCAATAAATGTATTGTTTGGAAAATAGCTGGGTACAGGTGCTTTCAGTCGGGTATTGTGAGGTGTCTATCGGATTTCACAAATATTTTTTGCATAAAAACAGACGAAAAAGCACACACACGCTCTCCATCTCTGCTTTGAAAGTCTTCAGATATGTTGGTTATTTTACAAAATATGTTTTCTCTCACTTAGTACCCCTACCAATCCGCATTTGTCTCCCTTTCTGCTGCCCCTTTATCCCTGTGCCCTTTTTGTCATTATATGCCTGTGTGATTATTGGGAAATCTGAAGTTCAAACCACCCCCCTCCATTTTACGGACTAAGCTACACCCCCGGCCAGAAATACAAAGCCATTTTGCATTTCTTAATGGTCAGAATTACTATTTTGGGCTGTTAAATGCGAAATGGGCTTTTCAGATATACAAAGCCCTTTAGGTAATCGTAACTTTCGATTTCTACCCAGTAGAAATCGCAATTTGCGATCCTCTGAATAGGAAATTGTAAATAGGGATTACCTATGTGCGATTCCTATTCAGATGTACAAAGCATTTCCTAAATACAATACAATTACCATTCACTTCAAGTTGATGGTAACCGTGTGCAATAAAAAAAAAAAGCACCTCAAAATGTTTTTTTGAAAGTGTAATAGAGCACACACACATGCCCCTTGAGGTGGTGTCTTCTACATGTGCATTTTGCCCATAGCCATTCTTGGTTTTGCATTTCCTAGATAGCGATTTCGTTTTAGGATCGCTAAGTAACCTATTAGGATATTGCTATTTGAGAAATACAAAACCAGCCTATTGTCACAAATGGCATGGGATTTCCTATTTTCAATTTCCTAATAGCGATTCCTACAAACTAGGAATCGCCATTAGGAAATCAGTATCTTGGTTCATAGCATTCTGAATTTCCTAAACAGCAATTTCTATAAAGTCACTATTTAGGAAATGCAAAATTGCATCTACGTACATCTGGCCCTATGTCACCAGGCCAAATGGAAATACACTAAGGGCCTCATTATGAGTTTGACAGTCCGTGCACCACCATGGCGGTGATGGCAGTCAGACCACCATCGGCTTGATGGTCGAACCACTGTATTACGAGTTATACGGGCCTCTGGAGCAAAGACCACTGCGGTCCCGCCGGCACTGCCAGGCAGCGCATACCACCGTCCTCACGAGACAGCACAAACAGGTCGGCGGAGCCTGTGTTTCCACCAGACACATTATGGGGTTGCACACCACCAATGTGACTGTGGCAGTGCAACCACCATTTCCCAGTAACCAGAACACAGAGAGAGAAACAGAGAGTATAAAGGAAGCAACTCACCTGCAGGGAGCTTTACATGTCCTGTGCCGCCATGAAGCCCCTCACACACATCCTGCCACTGCTCATCGAAGGTGCTTAAATTCCACGCCACCATGGATGGAACTGATTGTAAGTACACACACCTACCTGTGTCATTACACTCAACAACAGATCGTCGCACCGTCATCCACATGATATGGGGGTCACACTACGGGCACCAAGTTCACGTGTCATTGTGTACACAGTCGGAGTCATTCACAAAGAAGGACACATTCTCAGCCATTTAACCCCCTCTTTGGGCAGGTCACTCACACTGCACCGCAACACAACACAACACAAAAACACATGTCCACACATTTTAGGCACAGGGACAGTGAAGTCTACACAACATTGTGTCACACAATACCAACAACAGAGCAACATCACATCTACAAATACAACTGACACCGTCACATTCCTCACATGCCATGGACTGCTGTCAGATTCAACACACATATGTATAGATGTGTCATGGAACACAAACACCACTCCTATTAAACAGCTCTGCAATGGAACCACACATCACCCACATTGCAACACAACGGAAGGACAATGGGATGCACAATAGACAGAGAGACAAATATACAAAGCTCACCATGCATGCACCATGCAAATTGGGGATTGGGATTGGAAAGAGGGAGGTAGGGGGGCGGGATGTGGGCAGTGACTGGCTGCCGTCATTGAGGAGGCCAGATCCTGAAATGATCTATGTAGGCAAGGCATGGCACTATGAATGCCTTTCAGGAAAGCATTAGTCTGCTGATGTTGACTGGCCAACCACTGGAAGGCATTCACTATGTCAGTCTGACCCACAGAGGTACTCCTCAGGAGGTCAGAAGCCTCCTCACTCAGGGCAGCAGGGGTAACGGGCTGGGGCTGATATGCCTGCAGCAAAGAAGATGCCCACCCTCTTGGGTGAGCATGTACGGCCAACTGGGTGGGGAGCAACAGAGAAGGTGGCGATTGAACTGGGGGTGGGGGACAAGGATGGTACTGGAGTATGTCCCGATGGGTCCCCCACCATTAGCAAGTGGCCACTGGAGGAAGAATCCGATGATGATGATGTAAATACAGTCTCCTTCCTGGCACTCCCCTCGCCCCCCAGAAATAGGGTCACCACATGTCCCTGATCACACACAGAAGCTCTGATTAGCAAACATTACCATGATGTCAACTAGGCCCCAGAAACAAACAGAACTGCACCAAAGTGGCCCCTACATTACCATACCATATGCATGCATGCCATCTGGACTGACCACATTTGCCCACAGGAAAATCAGGATCTTAGACAACTCCAATTGCATGAGAAGTTGTGCAATCACAGTAACCACTTAACAAATAGGAGACCACATCACCTTCAATGCTTTGCCTCATGGAGCATACCTCAGTTACCCATTGTCATACAATAGTAAGCCAATGCCAACTGCATTTCCACAGAACCACACAAGGTCATGCAGACATTTATTTGTCACATACACACTAACACAACAATAAGAAATGATGCTCCCAGAACATGCCATGTTGATGACAACAGTGCAGTAGCCTAGAGAAGGTGACTCATGTCACACTGGAAATTCAAAATGCACACTTCATCATGTGTAATGTGTCCCAATGGAGTCAAGAAAGCAGTACCAATGTTGTTCTGATAGGCCACACATTTGGCATGGAAATGTACACTGTAGACATCATCTTCAAATTGTCAGGGAGCTATGTCCCTAAAATCCACAACACAATGAATCAGCAAACCCCAGGGAAATTACCACTAATGTCTTGAATCCCTAACAATAACATACGCTGATTGCATCAGTAGAAGCCATTAGTCCTTTGTAGGTTGGAGAGACACAGATATTTGCAAGTACCTGTAGATGTTGCCCAATGGGAAGCTACATCACTATCTCCATTTTGGTCCTGCAAATCCAGATGTATATGAATGAATGGTTGAACCCAACCACATGTGATTTCAACATATCTGCAAGTCATTCCATGATGCATGCCAACAGTAAGGTAAAAACCTTCCCCATTACACATGTGCAGTGCACTTTGCTACATGCTGCCACATCGATGACATGGAAATGTATATTGTTGCAAAGAAATATAGTCAACACATCTTGTTCCTCATTGCTACTGCAGTTGTACATGCCAAATGACATGCAGTGACGGCTGAGTGTATGTGTGAGCCAAGAATCAATGGTGACACACTCCTGACTGTGGCACCACATGAAATGTACTCCCATTGCAAATACCCTATTCTACATACAGGTTGGCATGTACTTATATGTGAGGGAATACAGGAATCATCACATGAACACAGGTAGACCATGCATTAGACATCAGCATACACATTTTGTCAAAAGAGAAAATGACACATGCCAACATGTAGGCACAAGGAATGTTGGCAACAGTGACGGCACACAAATCGGGTCCATGGACATTCTCCACTTACCAAGGGAAAATATTGATATTTAGCTGCAGCCAAAAAACAATGTATGCTCTGTCATATGTATGATGTCCATCTTCACATTATAGACAGTAGTGAGGCACCAGCACCTGTCACACGCTGAAGACAAGTAGCCTCTGGGTGTCAGATTCCAATATACTTATTTAACCGGGCACATAGCCGAGGACAGTGACCCATCACTTCATTTCCTTTGGCCTGTAATACTATGGAGCAGGGGCCTGTTGCATAGAATTTACACCCACTACAACAACAAACAGTACTTAATTGATCAGTGTACACAGCCATATGTTTTCCCTGGAGAGCAAATTGTTTGTGGATTGTACACAATTGTGTCCTAGGTCTATGGGCCAATAGGCAAAGGCACATAAGGATGCAACACATTATATATCTACACAAAAAGTAACTCATCTACTGTGTCACACATAGCACATCCCTATTAATCAGGGGGAGATGTCAGAACACATTAACATGGCAATGTGGCAGGCAGGATCATGCCCTGTACTCACCCCTTTGCGTCTGCTGTGCTCCCCTCAAACGCCCATCAAGGTCTGGGTACGCCACCGCCAGGATGCGTGATATCCAACGTGCGCCCCACTCACACTGGGAGGACAGTCACAGCTGGACTTCCGTGATCTTCCGGGCCAAGTGTCTTAAGTCATCCCACCTCTCATGACAGCGGGTGCTCCGCTGGCTGTGCTCCTCACCTTCTTGGCGATGGCTCTCCATTTCTCCTTCTTCCGATAGGCATTGACCTGCATGGATGCAAAAGACAAAACAAGAGATTACAGTCCCACGTTTTGGTACAAATGGTTGAGTCACACACATGTCAGAAATACCAAGCTAGATATTACAATTGGTTAACACACCACAAGTGTAAAGCACACAAGCCAATAAGTACAGAGGCATGACTACAGACATATATATCCAACTGCATACTAATCGACCCCCTTGCTCAGGGCCTACAATAACAAAGCAAGCCTACTGACATCAGGTAGCCCATGCTCCAGCAACATGTACTGTGATTCTGAGCCCCAATGAAACACTACACACATCTGTATCTTCTGAAGGGTAAACTCCTGAGGCCTGACTGGGCCAACACATTCACACTCTGTGAGACTGACTCACTGCATACAGTCCAACTGTCATAGTATAGACTCTACCCTTACACTTGAGTGACAATGAAGGGACTGGCATGGGGGGCTACAGAAATTGTCTTCCCTGTGGCTATGTGGACATGTGGCCTACCCAATGTAGACTGATGCTACTTCAGGGGGTAGGTTCTGTGGTATGTACCTGTACCACAGAACACTCCTTTGGACACATGTGTCTATCCTAAAGGAGGCTTTTCCAAGAAACTGCACCAGCCTTTAACCTATAGGTGTATGCAGTAAATAAAAAAGAAAACATTATTTTCCCCAGGGGTCTTTTGAAAAAGCCTTAAGCACCGAGTATAGTGGGGTCTGCATCCTTTTTGTGTGGGATATCGTATAGCGATGGCATCCAACATACAAAGGTATGCATTGTACAATGTCTGATATGTGACCTAGCTATTGAGTCACATGTCATTGCCTCCCAGAAATCAATGCACTGCCTGCATTGTGGGACTGTCATCAGTGCAATAATCCTGTACAGGAACAAATATGACTTATGTAAAGGTGACAACAGAGCTGTGGGAATAAGGGACCTGGCATGAGTCGAAGACACACATTGCCAATGATGCTAAATGCACAAATAGACTAGTACATGGATTTACCTCAGTACCCATTCCTAATCTAGTCAATGGACTGAGCCATTCAGGGCACGTTTTGCCACTAGAGCCTCATATTGGCCACATAACAGGTTCTGCTTGTGTTCAGGGAATGGCTACAATGCCACAGTTGCATACCACAGTGACTTTACCACAGTCTAGACTGTCACATACTGGGAGATACATTTGACAGGCCCTAGTCTCTGCAGGCTGAGCATACAGAGCCTTCATGTCACTCCATTTCCATCACCTCAATGCATGCCAGTGCATTATGTGGCCATCAACAATTTGGCATGTGGTGTGTGTGGCAACCCAAAGGGCAGAGTGAGTCAGGATATGCCTTCTAGACTACAATTTGGCAAGGCCAGATGTGTGTGAAAGATCTTTGGTACAATACACATTGCTTCCAAGATACTCAAATGACTCGTACAAAATGCATACACAGCTCATGTTTTCATGCCCATACATGGTGTCTAACATTTACAAACATCGTAAAGACAATGATGTCAGTGGATGGCAGTAAAGTCATATAGTACTGGCCACCAATACCTGCACCATATAAATCCCATTGATGCTACATAGACTGCAACAAGAGGCACACAAGAAATCTAACTGGCACATGGGCACAATGTAGCACGTGAGGAGGGACAGGATGGTGTTCAACAGTATCAATTGTGCCTATAAGATTCTTACCTGCTTCTCTGGTGAGCCAGAGAGCTGTTCATTCAGGGGTAGGACCTCATCAACTAGTTTCTCCAGCTCCTTTGGGGAAACGGCAGGGGCCCTGTCACCTGCTGGACGTGGCATGATTGCTCCCAAAGGTGGCACACAGCAGCTCAGGTCATGGGCGGTGTTGCTGGCAGCAGTGTCAGGAGTCAAGTGATTGAATTTGCACAACATGGCGGTCATGTCCGCTACATACAGAGTCATCGCTGCTGGTGGACACAGCAATTGGGCCGCAACCACCACAGGAAACAATGTTAGCCTATGGCTGTGTCCGCCATGGTTGCAACCACCTACCGACTTGACGACGTTCGTCGACGGTTGCAGACAGTTCCTAATGTCCAGTGGAGTATGGCAGGCATCTGCCATTTTGGCAGCCTGAAATGTTGTATTAGGCTTTATAAATTGCATCACACATAGAATATATGTTTTGTTGCATCACAAACATCCTTATTCTTTCTTGTCATGTAGGACCTTCTATTCAACCACCATTCTAGTTTATTGCAGGGCACAGATTCAACAGAGGTCCATGGGCCACCACCGCCGACTGTCATTATGGTGGTCGGAATATACAGTCACATTTTTAGGGGCAATTGTATAGCCCATTTTTGAGTTCCATCCAAATCCACATTGTGGACATGTATTGAAAACCATGAGGGTCACATGTGACCCTTGTGTAGTGGCCAGCTGTGATGTGTACTGAGTGTCATGTCTATCCAGTCAGAAAGGCTTTGTCAGATGATATTGTTGCCATGCTCATTGTATGTTGCTGTGGACACACTGGTTAATGTTACAAATCATGCCGTCACACAGAGGTACCCTAGGAGAGGGAGGATGCGACAACCTCCTGTTTACCGTCCACAGCAAAACTTTTAGACCATGGAGCAACAGCATATTGTTATGTTATACCAGCTGGATAGGCAAACAATAGTGGACTCATGCCTTCATTTGGAGCCAGATCTGATGCCAGAATACTACCCATTGTACAAGTCATGTCAGTATTGCACGTCCTAGCCACAGGGTCCCTCCAACATACAGTGGCAGTATCTGCTGGTATGTCCCAACCTATGTTCAGTCTGGTGTTAAAAAATGTCCTCTCAGCAATACATAAACACATTGACAGGTATATCAGGTTCCCCGACGTAAAGATTTAGCCAATGTGAAGGCTGACTTCTATGGTTTTGCCCACCTCCCACATGTGGTGGGGGGCACTTATGGCACACATGTTGGCTTGGTGCCACAACATGCCACTGAACAAGTCTATTGCAACAGAAAGAACTTCCATTCCATTAACGTGCAAGTTGTCTGTTTAGCAGATCTTTCCTCCTCACATGTCTGTGCCCTTTATCTAAGTTCAGCCCATGAATCCATCGTAATGCGGAACAGTACCATAGCCCAGCTGGTGTCACTACTGCACAGAGAGAGGCCCTGGCTGGTTCATAAGTCACGTCTGTCCTGATTGTGTGTGTGCAATGTCAGGTACTACAATCATGAAGTGAGTGACTCTGTGCACTTATGTCCCATTCCTTGACAGGAGACTTCACATGTCCAAGCTTTCTTTGATTGTTGGCGCCGTGTAGGGATATAAGTATGCCAGAGGAAGTCTGCTTCAATGAGGCCTATATGGAAGAACAAGGCGGCTAGTGGAGCAGGCTTTTGGGCTCCTGAAGGACAGATTTCACTGCCTTGACCAGAATGGTGGAGCCCTCCTCTACTCACCCGGGAAAGTGTGTCAGATTACTGTGACATGCTGCATGCTCCACAGCATCGCTCTGTGGAGGAATATCCCATACATCCCAGAGGAGGGGGAGCCTGCAGTGCTACTGGGTGAGACTCCTGAAATGCCAAGTGAGGATGACAGTGATGAAGAGGAAGGAGCTGTCTTGCGGGAAGATCTCATCAACAGCTACTTTTCATGAGTGTAAGTATATCATGTGATGTCATGACTGTGACTGTACAATGAACTGTAGTTGTGAGAATGTGTGGAGTTGAGTGTTTTAGAAACAGCTAGGGTGCTGATACTCTGCAATATTCAGCTAAAAGCTGCTTGATAAGATAGCTTTGGACACATCCTCACCTTGATGATGTTGGTTTGGTTATGTCAGTTTCCAAACAATTCACTTTTTTTCCAATTGCTTGCTATGTGATTGTGTCATAGGTATGGTTTCAAGCCTATACCCTTGTTTTTTTCATTGTACAGGCACCTTCACCATGGCATCTTCATGTGAGCATTTCAGAGTTATAACACTGGCAGATATCTGATGCTGTTCTGACATACAAAGTGGGCGAGAACTGTTGCAGGTAATATAGGTTGCAGGTTTTGGATGTATGAGATCTGTACCAAGACAGTTTGCAGTGTTTGGGTGGAGGTACAGACGTGTACATTGCACTTGTTTTGTGCCTTGTGGTGGGCATGATGCATCATTTGTGTCATCATGTAGTCTGAAACTATGTGGTCCTAGCTTTTGACAAAGTCATTTTTCCTTCACATTGGCTAAAGAGTATTTTTGTATGGCCTGTATATAGCTGTAGATGTATTTCATCATTGCAGGCCATAGTGCCTGTGCCACACCACTGACATGTTTGTGTCATACTACCAGATGCATGAGCAATGGATTATGATAGGCCTGTGATCATGGACTGTTGTACTGCCATCTGTCTGTATCTTGGTTTATATGATGTTGAATTACTTTGGTGTGGTATGTGATTAGGCTCAAGCTGCTGACATCAACTACTTTAATGTTTGCCTATTCTACAGGACAGTGTCTGACAAATCCCTTCCTTCTGTGGTCTGTACCTGAAATATGTACTTTGAGTCAGTATGAATCACACATTCCTGTTTCTAGAAGTCCAGACATATTGACAGCCTATGTGCTGTACACTAAAATAACGTGTGGTTTGAGCAGGCACTTGTACTAATGTGTTGGTGTGTAATGGTTGTAATCCTGAGCTGGACACTGTGTACCTGTAACATATCCCTGCTTGCACAATTAGCTTGTATCTTCATCAAATGGTCCACATGGTCTTACATCTCTACATAGTGAAATGTGAAAATTAAGCAAGCAGACAATGAGTTTGTGATGGGTGAATTTATTGCAATGCGAATGCAGAAAACAGATGTTGAACAGAAAGAAACAAAAGATGTAAAGTGAAGGGGACAGTTATGGTGAATCAAATGATTGGAGTAGATGCCACACCATTAATAGTGCAAAGTCCAGAGTACTACTCCCACTGGAACTGGTAAGTAGTTGAGGATCAATCAACAGTGACTGTGTGTCACACAAAACTGGTCCTTTAGGAAGGGGCGTCTGGAGCTGGTTCTTCCTCTGGCAGGGCCTCCCTTCCAGTAGCTGGCACTGATGTTGATGTGCCTGATGTTGATTAGCCAAAGGAAGCGGTAGATTGTTGTTGAAAAGCCCTACTCAGGGTGGTGTGAATGTTCCTCAGCACCCCTGTTAGGGAGAACATATTGGTATTGTGGGCCTCCATCTGTTCTTGTATGTCTCAGTGCATGTCCCTTCGTAGCTGCTTGATTTCCCTGAGTTCAGTCAATACCTGGCTTATCATGCCTTGGGACTCCTGAAAGACCTCCAAGAAATGGTTGATGGTGTCCTGTCCGACAGCTGCCCAGTGGCCTCATCCTGCTGGCTTACAGCATCCCTAAAAACGCAGCCTATCACCACGGGCCTGTGCCCTTGCCACAGGCTGCCCTCTCCAACTTGTTCCTGGACCCTCATTGTCAGAAGGTTTGCGCTGCAACTTAGGATCCAGGCACAAAATTGTATACACTGCTAGGGACACAGGTTGGGGGCGAATGGTTACCTGTGATGTTGGGCAACCTGGCTGGGAGGTGCCATTGTGGCCACTGTAAGACTCAGTGTTGCCGTCTGACCAGGTTTCCCAAGTGGGCCAGAACCGTCCTCCATGTCCAGACGTCCAGGAGTGTCCTCCTCACTGAGGGCTCCATCCATGGTGGTAGTGGCAGTCTCTTCTGTGGCCTGTGTGCCCAGTGGCAGCTCGACCTGTTGATGCAAAACATACAATGTTACTGTTTGTATTGTGACGTCTACCTCCAACAGTTCGGTGTTACAGTAAGCAGAGACCTTGTACAAAGCAGTCAATCCTATTGTGGCAAGTAACCATGGTATTGGGTGTATTGACATGACGTGTGAAGCATGGCTATTCATTTTTACTCAAACTGCTACTGAAATATGCAGATCATTAGTACTTGGGAGGATGGCCTGAAAATGACATCTTGCCACCAGTGCAGGGAATGCAGTGACTCGGCAAGATTTGGCTTACTCCATTAGGAGGCTTAGTTGAGTGTGATGCAGGCAGACCCGGGACTTTATAGTAGATGTGACTGGAGTCATCATGTGCCTAGTGCAGTGTGAATGTGTCTGCTGCTAATACCAATCTGGTTGATGCATCTTGAGGCCTTATGAATACTTGGTATACACACTGGGTAAGGTGTCATTCCTGTCCTCAAATATTTCATATTGGGTTAGCAAGTCCAGATGGAGCTATGTTGACAGCTATGTCTGTGATTTGGGCATGATCTGTGTCTTCAGAAGGGTGGGTAGTGGCTCCTGCCACAACCAGACACTCCAACATGAACTGGACTGGATTTCCTTCCCTAGGTTTCTATTGCTCCTAACTGACATTGTTTGTGTGCATGTAGTTGTGTGTGTTTGAACTGCTTGCTGCTCCATGTTATGATTTCTGCAGTCTGTGAGTTTGTGTGCAGTGCTGTTGTCTCCCAAGGGTAGGGTGTGTTGTGTGTTGTGTGATGATTATGTGTATGTAGTTGAAATGTTGGTTTCACAGCATTGTGGTGTGCTTGTTGTGGCATGCATTTTAATTTTGTGTTGTCTGTTGTGGGCATGTATGATGTATGACTTGTCCCCTGATATTTGTATTGTGTACATGCGATGTGTGTGTTCTGGATTTGTGGGACCCGCCACAAAAAGGATGGCAGAAAGCCCAGCAGAGTCGGAATGTGGACTGTCTCCCTGCCGGCCAGCCTGGCAGAAACATTGTACTATGCTTGGGGAGGACGTCATCACCATGGCGGTGGCATCCTCCCCGTGAGTTTTGCAGCCACTGTGAACTCATAATGAGGCCCCAAGTGTCTTTGAAATAATCCACTACGGGGCTCAGTTGGTCTTCATTTTATTGTCAAAAAAGGCTTTCTATTAATAGATTGTAGTGATTAGCTACCTTTGTGACAGGGACATAGGCTAGTGAAATCAGTTTTTTAATTCAAAGGCAAATTGGCTGTTTGTAGCATATTTTACACTTAATGCCGATTGTTGGTGTCTCCATAACCCTTGTTTGAAATGATAGTAGGAGCCTAGTATGGCTGTGTAGGGGTACATTTTTAAAATTCTTTGCATCATGACTTATTCAATGTCTATGATCATTTTTAGTAGTAGTAGTAGTTAATTGTGTTATGGTTTAGAAGGTCGTATTAAATGCTTTGTTTATTTGGTAGTAGGGCATGTAAAAGGTATATTTGTGTTTTGATATTCACCAAGCATGGTGTATGTCTGAGTGCATGGTTTTAGACACATTTTGAAGGTCTCATCCATCATCCGGTCTGGCGGTGGCTTAGTTTTAGTATGTTATTTGCTGTAGAGAATATTAGGATTTGTTTATCATTGTTTAGGTTGTCATATAAAAGGAAACGTTCCTCATTATGGGGGTCATTCTGACCCTGGCGGTCATCGACCGCCAGGGCCAACGACCGCGGAAGCACCGCCAACAGGCTGGCGGTGCTTCCTGGCCAATTCGCCGCGGTCAGAAAAGGGGAACCGGTGGTTTCCCGCCGGTTTTCCCCTGGCCCAGGGAATCCTCCATGGCGGCGCTGCAAGCAGCACCGCCATGGGGATTCCGACCCCCTTCCCCCCATCCTGTTTCTGGCGGTTTTCACCGCCAGAAACAGGATGGCGGGAGCGGGTGTCGTGGGGCCCCTGGGGGCCCCTGCACTGCCCATGCCACTGGCATGAGCAGTGCAGGGGCCCCCTAACAGGGCCCCATAAAGATTTTCAGTGTCTGCTTTGCAGACACTGAAAATCGCGACGGGTGCCACTGCACCCGTCGCACCCCTTCAACTCCGCCGGCTCCATTCGGAGCCGGCTTCATTGTTGAAGGGGCTTTCCCGCTGGGCCGGCGGGCGGCCTTCTGGCGGTCGCCCGCCGGCCCAGCGGGAAAGTCAGAATGACCGCCGCGGTCATTTGACCGCGGTACGGTCTTCTGGCGGTTCCCGCCAGGCGGGCGGCTTCCGCCGCCCGCGGGGGTCAGAATGACCCCCTATGTGTCATTGTTAAATGTACAGGTATTTCTATGTCTTGCTATCTTCTAGGGACTGGAGTAGTATTGCTGGTGGCTTTTTTAGTTTGTGCAATTAAACATATGAAAATGGGTGTAGGTAATAGTTGGCTTGCGATGTGTTAGAGGACTATGGGCCTCATTACAAGTTTGATGGTCTGTGGACTGCCATTGGGGGCATGGGCGGTCTGACAGCCGTCGGTTTGGTGGTCAGGCCCCCGTATTATGAGTCATGAGGGCCTACGGAGCAAAGACGGCTGTGGTCCCTCGGCACCACCAGGCAGCACAGACCACCACAGTCATGAGAAAGCACAAACAGGCCGACGGAGCCTGTGTTTCTGCCGGACACATTATGAGATTGCACACCAATGTGACTGTGGTGGTCCAACCACCATGTCTCAGCAGGCGGAAACAAGGAGTATAAAGGGAGACACTCACCTGCAGGCACTCTCACACATCCGGTGCCGCTAAGGACCTTGTCACACATGTCCTGCCGATGCTGGTGATCATCAATGGCGCACAAAATCCACGCCGCAGTGGATGCAATTGACCACAAGTACACACACCTACCTGTGGCAGTACGCTTAACAATAGATCATCGCGCAGTCTCCTACATCATATGGGGGTCATGGTACGGGCACCAGGTATACTTGTCATTGTGTCCCTCGTCGGGATCAAACACAAAGAAAGACACACTCACAGTCACAAAATGCCCCCTTTGAGCAGGTCACTCACACTGCCACCCAACACTACACAAAAACATGTCTGCTCATTTGAGGCACAGGGACAGTGAAGTGTACACACCATTGTGACACACAACAACAACAACACAGCAACATCACATCTACAAATACAACTCACACATTCACATTCCTCACATGGCATAGACTGTCGTTACACACATATGTATGGATGTGGCATGGAACACAAACACCACTCCCAATAAACAGCCCTGGAATGGACACACACATCATCCATATTGCAACACAACGGAAGGACAATGGGATGCACAATAGACAGAGAGACAAATATACAAAGCTCACCATGCAAACAATACATGTACAATAGGAATGGGGGCATCAGGGGCACTGATAAAAGGAGGCTGCACTGAAACACATAGCACTTTTCACAGGACCCTTAAAAAACATTTGGAACTGACCCTACATGTATCTCAGGGACAAACAATACTAGACCCAAATGGCATGCATATCGGCACCATGTGGAGGTTCAAGTCAACAAAGCACATAGAACTCCAACTGCATGGGACACACTTCAACATGAAGTAGCTGCAAGGTACACTCACCTAAATGGACACACGCACAGCCAAATGCAAAGGATGCTAGCACAATTGAGCACACTCCGTGTCTGCACAAACAAAACTCAAGCTGCCACACATTAGATGAATCCATATTCCATACCGGGGAGACAAGTCTAACAACATACATGCTCACATTGGATAACACAAGATGAAATACTTACCATGCCAAACAGTGCACAATGCCATGACACCACCATTGCATTTACACCTACATATCCATACAGTTAACATATAACTTTGTCGTGGGGGACACCAGCACTCCACACAAAGTCAGATACTGCAAACAACAGCAAATGGATCAGCAAATAGGCTGAAACACACACAATTGTAGGAAGACAACACAAGTCACTCAGAAACAACATAAAGCTAGAAAAGGAATTGCAGGACAAATGTGTACCCAACAAAACAACTGTTGAGGTTTATTAAAATGAAACTTGAAAAGTCCAAGGACATTGGCCAGTCCATCTCCAAAAGCTCAGGCACACCCAGTGCTTAATTTGTAAATAAAAAGTGCCAGTGCCCAAAGCCCTCTTCTTAAACACACAGCTGCTGCAATTAAATGTGCAAACCTGGAATACTGAGGCAGCGTAAACCTGAAGCCATCTTATGATCCTTCGACCAATTCCCTGCATTTCAGCTCACTCTTGAAGCTTTCTGCTTTCTCCCATGGTTATGCTTTTTTGTTCTTCTCTTCCTCTGTCTTTCCCATATGTGTTTTTTGTTTGCAATCAATGCTTGAGGCAGAAAAATAAGTGCCAACCCTCAAAAATAAGGGAACAAGGGAAAGGCCAAGGTCAAACAAAAAAACTTTATTTTGAATAGGGGGTTGGTTAGCAGAAGGGGGTGGGGATTTGGAGGTCAAGGGAGTGGTTGTTTGTTGTGTCAATGTGGATGTTGTGGGTGTGTGCATGTGGGAGTTATGCTTGTGTTTGGTTGTTGTCTGTTGAGTGGATGACTGTGGGTGTTTGCATGCCTTGGGGGGCTGGCAGGTGGAGGTGCTGGGTGATGGAGTGGTGGATGTGTGTGTGCCTTTTGGGGTGGTGTCTGCAGGTATGCGTAATGTGTATGTGTGTGTGTCTGATTGGGTGGTGCCTGTGTGCCTGTTGAGATGGTGTCTGCGGGTGGGTGTGCCACTGACAGTTGGGTGGTGCCTGTGGGTATGCTTGATGTGCTGTTTGTGTTGGTGTGGGTGGTGTGGGTGGTGTGGGTGTCTGGGGAAGTGGTGACTGATGGTGTGGGTGTCTGTGTGTTTTGTGGTGCTTGTGCCTGTGTGCTGCTCTTCTGTGCTGAGGTGGATATAAGCGGATCGGTATGTGAGCTTCCGGGAGGTGGGGGAATGGGGGATTTGGATTGGGAAGAGAGAGGTGGAGGGTGGACTGGCTGCCGTCAGTGAAGAGGCCAGAGCCCGAAATGATCTCTGTAGGCCAGACATTGCACCATGTATGCCTTCCAGGAATGCATTTGTCTGCTGAAGTTGGGTAACCAGTCCCCGGATGGCATTCACAATGGCTGTCTGACCCACAGAGATACTCCTCAGGAGATCAATAGCCTCCTCACTGAGGGCAGCAGGGGTAACAGGGGCTGGGGCGGAGGTGCCTGCAGCAAAGGAGATACCCACCCTATTGGGTAAGTGGGCATCGCCAACTAAGTGGGGAGCAACAGGGAGGGTGGTGATAAAACGGGGGTAGTGGACAAAGGTGGTACAGGGATATGTCCGAATGGGTCCGCCACCACTAGGGAGTGTCCACTAGAGGAAGAATACGATGATGTAGATGATGTTGTTCCGGTCTCCCCCGTGGCACTCCCCTCACCCTCCGGGCCACTATGTCCCTCTGTGTCGGTTGTGTCTTGACCGGAGGTCCCGTGGCCAGATGCGTCCTCACACAGCTATGCCCTGTCTCCTTCACTTGCCTGGGCCTGGGCTGCTGCTGCAAATAGAAAGAGAAATAGGGTAATCAAATGTCCATGATCACACTTGAACAGCAGCTCTCATTAGCAAATATTACCATCATATCAAGTAGGACCCATCAACAAACTCCACCTATGTGGCCCATACATGTGCCATACCATATGCATGCATGCCATCAGAACTATCAACAATTGCCCACAGAAAAATCAGGATCTCTGACAACTACAATTGTATGGCTGAAGTTGTGTAATCACAGTAACCATTGAACTAGTAGGATACCTCATCACCCCTCAAAGCTTTGCCCCTTGGAGCACATCTCAGTTACTTGTTGTCTTGTGTAGGCCAATGCAACTGCATTCTCACAGATCCCACACAAGGTCATTCACACATCTATTTGTCATATACATAATGAACCAACACTAAGAAATTATGCTCCAAAATCAAGCCATGGTGCTGACAAAAGTACAATAGCCTGTAGAAAGTGACATGGCAATAGCCTGGAGAAGGTGACATGGAAATACCCAGGTCACACTGGAAGCTTTTCCGCAGTGTACACTTCACCAAGTGAAATATGCCCCAATAGAATCATGGAGGTAGTATTAATGTTGCTCAGATAGGCCACACATTTGGCTTGGATATGGACACTGTAGACATCATGTGCAATATTTCAGGGAGGGATGCCGCTAAACTGCGCAACGCAATGAAATAGTAAGCCCCAGGGAAATCACCAATAATGTCTAGCACCCCTTACAATGACATACTCTGAGTGCATCAGTAAATGCCATTAGTCTCTTGGATGTTGGAGAGGCTCAGAGATTTGCAAGTACTTGTTGAAGGCTTCATTATGTTGCCCAATTGAAAGCTGCATCATTATCTCCATTATTATCATGCAGACCCAGATGTCTGTGGATCAATGTTTGTACTCAAACACATGTGATTTCCACATAACTCCAAGTCTCTCCTTAATGCGTGCCAACAGTCAGGTTACAAACCTTACCCATTTCACATGTGCTAAGCACTTTGCAACATGATTCTACTTCAGTGGCATAACTAAAAACTCTACGCATACCTGTCACGTCCCTTATTGCTACTTCAGTTGCACATGCCAAATGACATGCTATGACTCATATAGTGACACACCCCTGTATGTGGCACAACATGAAATGTACCCCCATTATAAATGTTTTATTCCACACACTAGGTTGCCATGCACATATATGTGAGGGTATACAGACATCATCCCATCAACACACATAGACCATGCATGAAACAGCAGCTTACACATGTTTTGCTAATGAGAAAGGGAGACATGCTGACATGCAGGCACAAGGAATGTTGGCAACAGTGATGGCAAATAAATCATGTCAATGGACTTTCCCCACTTTTCAAGGGAAAGTATTGATCGGTAGCTGCACACAAAGAACAGTGTATGCTCTGTCACATGTATGGTGGCCATCCTCACATTACAGACTGTGGTGAGGGACCAGGACCCGTCATACACTGAAGACAAGCGGCCTCTGGGCGACAGATGGTAAAATACTCATTTCACCAGACACATGCCTAGGACAGTGATCCGTCACTTCCGTACCTTTGGCCTGTAAAACTGAGGAGTAGTGGTCTGTTGCATAGACTTAACACCCTCTATAACAACAAACAGTACTTGATTGATCACTGTACACAGCTATATGTTGTCACCGGACAGCAAGTTGTTTATGGATTGTACACAGTTGTGTCCTAGGTCCCTGAGCTAAATGGCAAGGCACATCAGTATACAACACATGACGTCTACACAGACAATCACTCCTCTACTGTGTTACACATGGCTCATCCCTAATCGTCGGGGGGAGCTGTCAGAACCTGACACATTCACTTGACAATGTGGCAGGCAGGAATATGCCCTGTACTCACCCCCTTGTGGCTGCTGTGCTGTCCTCCAATGCTCATCAAGGTCTGGGTAGGCCACCGCAAGAATGCGTGACATTAGGGAGTCATGGTCCGACAGGCAGCCTGCCCACGTTGGAAGGACATTCCCATCCTGTACCTTTGCGATCTTTCAGGCCCAGCATGTCATGTTCTCCCACCTCTTCAGACAGTGGGTGCTCTGCCGGTTGTGGACCCTCAGGGTCCACACCTTCTTGCCGATGGATCTCCATAGTTCCTTTTTCTGATGGGTGTTGACTTGCACGGATGCAAAAGACAAATCAAGAGATTACAATCACAAGTTTTATTACAAATGGTTGAATCACATACATGTCAGTAACACCAAGCTAGGACTTTTCTATTTGTTAATATTCCTCAAGTGTGAAACAAACAAGCCAATAAATACTGGTACCTGAATACAGACATATGTATTTGCATCTGCAGACTAGCCCACTCCTACACATGGCCTACAATGACTAAGCAAGCTTACTGACATCAAGTTGCCCCTGCTTTAGCAACCATGCTTCAGCAACATGTATTATGATGTGAGCCCAAATAAAGCTCCAAGGGTAAACTCTTTAGGCATGAATGGACCAACATATTCACACTCTGTGAGAATGACTCCCTGCATAGAGTCCCTACAGGCAACTGCCACAGTACAACGTTTAACATTACACATGAGTAACGATCTACAGGCTGCTTTGTAAGTATAGAAAGTGTCTGCCTTGCCCATTGTAGATAACATGTAGAATAACAAATGTGGACCCATGGCACTACAGTGGGGGGGTGAGGGGTTCTGTGGTATGTACCTGTACCACAGAACACTCCTTTGTACATGTGTCTATCCCACAGTTCGGGCTGGACTGTTCCCATGGGGAACTGGGTCAAGAGTGATTTGCATATGGCTGGGTCCAAACTGGAATAGCATGGGTAGCAAAAACAATGGATTTAGGCCCAGATCTTGGTACTGCTTTGTTCAGCATTCCATCCATCACTTGTTATTTTTGCATTTGTCACCCAAAGTGGGAAGCGTATGCCCAGATGTGGGTCCCGTGCTCCCCATGCCACTGAATTCAAGCTAGCCTGGCTGAGGAGGGGCAACAACCCGAAACCGGTCCCAGGATGCTTGTTTCCAGTTCAGGGAAGACCTAGCCTGGCAGTTTGGGCTGGACTGTTCCCATGGTGAACAGGGTCAAGACTGATTTGCATATGGCTGAGTCCAAACTGGAATGGAATGGGTAGCAAAAAACAATAGATTAAGGCCCAGATCTCTGTACTGGGGGTGAATGTTTGACATTGTTCAGCATTCCATCTATCGCTTGTTCTTTTTGCATTTATCCTACAGAGATGGCATCCAACAAACAAAGGCATAAATTGTACAGTTTCTGCTATGTAACCAAGCTATTAAGTCACCTATCATAGCCTTCCAGGAATCAACACACTGTCTGCACGGTGGGACTGACAGTTAAGCAATATGCCTGTGTAGGACAAATATGACTTGTGTGAAGGTGACAGTAAAGCTGTTGGATTAAGGGACCTGTCATGAGTCTAAGACACACATTGACAATGATGCTAAATGCACATTTCGACTAGATAAATGCATTAGCTCTCCAGCTGTTCCTAATCTTTTCAAAGGAATGATGCATTTAAGGCAGGTGTTTCCACCAGAGCCACATACTGGCCACATGACAGGATCTGCTGGGGTACAGGGAGTGGGTACAGTGCCACAGTTGCATAGCTACAGTGACTCTACCACAGCCTAGACTAGGTTCCATAGTGGGAGATACATTTGACAGGCCCTGGTCTCTACAGGCTGAGCTAACGGAACCTACATGACGCTCCATTCCCATCGCTTCCATGCATGATAGAACATCATGTAGCCAACAGCAATTTGGCATTTGGGGTGTGGGCAACCCGAAAGGTAGAGTGAGTCATGCTATGCTTTCCACACAACAGTTTAGCAAGGGCAGTAGTGGTTTGAAAGATCTGTGGCACTATACACATTGCTCACATGACTCTCAACTGACTCATACAACTTGCATACACAGCTCATGTTGTCATGTGCATACATGGTGTCTAACATTTAAAAACATCGTAAAGACAATGATATCAGTGGATGGCAGTAAAATCTCCTTACATACTTATGTGCATCCAAAACAAGGAGAGTCTAGGACCCCAAAAACCTCACACAACACAACGTGACTGAACTTAGCATATAGTACTGGTCACCAATACCTGTACCATGTACAACCCATTGATGCCACATAGACTGCAACAACAAGCACACAAGAAATTTAACTGGCACACAGGGGCACATTATAGCATGTGAGAAGGGACAGCATGGCGTTGGACAGTATCAATTGTGCCTATGAAATTCTTACCTGCTCCTCTGGTGAGCCATAGAGTTGTTCATACAAGGGTAGGACCTCATCAACATACATGTTGTCTGACATTTACAACAATCATGAGGAAAGAGATGTAAGTGATGGCAGTAATGTCTCCTTACCTAGTTATCTGCATCCAACACAAGAATGATCTAGGACCCCAATAACCTCAGACAACACAATGTAACTGAACTTAACATATGGCACTGGCCACCTATACCTGCACATTATCCATCACATTGATGCCACAGAGACTGCAACAACAGACACACAAGAAGTCTAACTCAGTATAAATCTTATAATCTGTGTTCAGGAGGGAGATTGGTCTATATGACTCACACTGCCTGGTTTTAACACCAAACTAATAATAGCCTCATCCGAGGAGTGTGGTGCATCTAGACCTTCAAAAACATTATGGTGGTCATTATGACATTGGCGGTGATTGTTAAAGTGGCGGTAATATAGCCAACAGCCTGGCGGTAATTAATGCCAAATTATGACCATGGCGGTGATAACTCCCATTGACAGCCAATGTACACCAACCGCCAGGTCAAAAACACCACTGACCACAGCGGTAGCCACCTACAGCCAGGCGGAAGTCAAGGTACCAACCACTATATTATGACATAGCAAACCACCAGGATTTCTGGGGCGGTACCAACGCCATCAAAAGCCTGGCAGGAACACTTCACAGAAAACGAAAGGCTCACCATCAGAGACACAGGGGATTCCGTGGCTGCCAGGGAACCGGAACTCCAAGTCTTCCCGATGCTCTACCACGCCATGGTCGTACTGGAGCACCAACGCCAACGAAGACGACAATGATGAGTACAGCCGCCTAGCACACAAGGGAGGGAAGGAGGAAAAGGAGAATGACACACACACGCACAACACATACCATTCACACACACACGCCATACACAGAACCAGCTGCAGAGTAAAATGACTGTCACAGGACCCACAAGCAAATAATGCAAGGACTACAATTCTGAAGTACGAACACTGTAATTTGCTGCCAACAGCCACCATAAAGAAAAAGGAAATGAAAATGCAGGTGTCAATGTCCAGATTGTGCCAATGGACAGTCCAAAGTTCCAAAGGGCTACATGGCCACAGGCATAGTCCAAGGCCCAACTTGCCTCCTGACATCTTCCGGACTCCACTGTTCAGGGGCATCATGTTGGAAATGGGCTAGCACCTCAGGGGGAAGGGGAGTGGAGGGCAGCTCAGTTTGAGTGGGTAACATGTGCACTGGTTCTGGAGGGGGCTCCTTGCCCAACAGTATCTGGAGGGGAGTGAAAGGCCACAGTCTCTGGAGTGGGTAACATACCCACTGGTTCTGGAGGGGGCTCCTTGCCCAACAGTCTCTGGAGGGGAGTGAAAGGCCACAGTCTCTGGAGTGAGTAACATGCCCACTGGTTCTGGAGGGGGCTAATTGCCCAACAGTCTCTGGAGAGTGGACTACATGCCCTCAGCTGGTAGAGGGGGTTCTTTGGGTTTCACTGCTGGTTGTGGGGTTTAATGGGTTGCACTGCTGGTTGTGGGGGCTCCTTGCCCTCAGCTGGTGGAGGGGGTTCTTTAGTTTCCACTGCTGGTTGTGGGGGCTCCATGTGTTCACCTGCTGGTTTTGGGGGCTCCTTGCCCTCAGCTGGTGGAGGGGGTTCTTTGGGTTCCACTGCTGGTCGTGGGACCTCCATGGGTTCCACTGCTGGTGGAGGGGGCTCCTTGGCTTTCTTTGGTGGTGGAGGGGTACCCTTGGCCTTCTTTGGTGGTCGAGGAGTATCCTTGGCCTTCTTTGGTGGTGGAGGGGGATCCTTGTGTTCCCTCTTGTGACGGGCCCCCTTGGCCTTTGTCATGTGACTTGTGTTCTTCCCTCCAGGTAAAGGAGGTGCCTTCCCTGACCCCGTCCTCTGTCCCTTAGGTCCCGCCACCCTAGTCCTCCCTTTCTCAGGGCAGAGCTGTGAACTTACTAGGAGTGGCTGCCGTCACATTCGGAGACCCTTTTGTGCCAGCAGCTAATTTTTGGGTGGGAGCGGTGGCTGACTGTTTGGCTGAGGTGCTGAGCTGGGGTGTTGGGACCCTGCTCTTACAGGCAGGAAGGGGGGGAGAGGTCAAGTTGGGCAAGGAAAAACCTCTTAGGGACGTTGGGGTGGCATGTGGGAGGAGGGATGGGAGTGGAGGTAGAGGGAATGGTTGTAGGAGGTGTACATCTGGTAGACTTGGGTACAGGTGCATGGACAGTGTGTGTGAGGTGGATGGCTGTTGGGTATCTGAGTGCAAGCGTTTGTGTCTCTTTGGAGAGGTCAAACAGGTCATGTGGATGAATGTTGTGGAGGTGTCTGCAAGTGAGGTGGGTGTGCTGCATGATGTGGTGATGGTGGCTGTTGATGCAGTGCATGGAGGTGTGAGTGTGGATGTGACTGTGAAGGAGGAAGAGGAGGAGGTGGGGGAGACAGTGGAGGCAGTGGATGTTGTTCTGTATACAACTGTGATTGTGTGAGAGCTTGTGGCTTGATGTTTGCTGCCTGTGTTCATCTGTGCCACTCTTGTGTGATGTTTTGCGTGCATGCTTGTCTGTATGTGTGCCTGGGATGGGTTGGGGTTGAGGAGTCTGGGACTGGGAAGTGGTAGTTGGAGGGGGGGCGGTAGGACCAGGGACACTGGCTGCCATAAGAGAGGAGGCCACAGCCTGAAACAATCTGTAGGGCCTCCAACCCACTGTGGATGCCCTCCAGGTAGGCATTGCATTGCTGCATCTGGGATGCCAGCCCCTGGATGGCATTCACTATGGTTGACTTCACTACAGAGATGGATCTCAGGAGGTCAATAGCCTCCTCACTGAGTGCAGCAGGGCTCACTGGGGCAGGGCCTGAGGTGCCTGGGACGAAGGAGTTACCCAACCTCCTGGGTGAGTGGGCACGGGCAACTCGGTGGGGGGCTACTGGGACGGCGGTACTGGGACGGGGTGGCGCCTGTACCTGTTGCTGGGGTGATACTGGAGGTGTCCACCACCACCAGGGAGCTCCATTGGAGGAGGAATCAGAGTCAGTGTTGTCACCTCCTGTCCCCGCCGTGATGCTCCCCTCCCCCTCAGTCCCACTGGTCCCCTCGGCATCGGTGCCCTGCTCAAACAAATGTGCAGCTACATCGCTTTCTCCCAAGTGGATGATTTTGCCAATGTGAAGGCTGGTTTCTATGCAATGGGACTTATTCCTAATGTTATTGGGCCCCCTCCACCCCGGCACAATGAACAGGTGTTTAGGAATCGGAAGAGTTTCCACTCACTCAATGTGCAAATGGTGTGCCTGGCTGACCAGTACATCTCCCATCCACTGCCAAGTATCCTGGGTTGGTGCATGACGCCTTCGTTTTGAGGAATAGCAGCATCCCACATGTGATGGCACAACTACAGAGGCACTGTGTGTGGCTAATAGGTGAGCCTGAGTCCCCACCCAATGCATGTCAGTGTATGGCTTCAGGAGTCATCCCCCATATCACTGTGCTAATGTTTGTCCCTCACTTCTTGCGGGTGACTCTGGCTACCCAAACCTGTTCTGGCTCTTGACCCCTGTAAGGAATGCCAGGACAGGGGCTGATAATAAGTATAATGATGCTCATGGGCGAACCAGGAGAATAATTGAGAGGACCTTCGGCTTCCTGAAGGCCAGGTTCAGATGCCTTCATCTGACAGCCGGATCCCTCTGCTGCTCCCCTGAGAAGGTCTGCCAGATAGTTGTTGTATGCTGCATGTTGCATAACCTGGCCATCAGACGACATATGCCCTATCAGCAAGAGGAGGAGGATGGAAATGCTCCTGTGGCAACAGTGG
This sequence comes from Pleurodeles waltl, assembly GCF_031143425.1. Classification (NCBI taxonomy): domain Eukaryota; kingdom Metazoa; phylum Chordata; class Amphibia; order Caudata; family Salamandridae; genus Pleurodeles; species Pleurodeles waltl. The sequence continues at coordinate 232,161,021 of NC_090440.1, forward strand.
ACCCAGAGGACCGTGAGGATGAGGAGGCAGAGGATGAGGGTGTGCACAACAGGACATCAGTCAAACGGTAGTACTTCCAGTGACACACATGTAAGACAATGGAACTGACCATTCATCTGATTATTTATCTTTTCTCTGTGGCTGTAGCATGATGGCAGTCACTTCCTTAGCATCCCAACTGACTGTCACCTATGCCTTCCCATTTTGCAGATGTTGGTGTGGTTTCAACTGTGTACTGATGTGATGACTACAGACAGCTACAGGCCAGTTGTTGTATGGAATCACAAAGTTCTGGACAATTGCACAAAATTAAACTGTTAAATTATTGCACATTTTTGTCACATAAAGCACTATCACTCAAGTTGTGTTCAAGGGTGGTTACTGAAGTGAAAAATATAGGAGGAATGTTGCAATGGAATGGGGTGATGGTAGAGGAAAGTCCAGGGTATTGGTCCTGTCTGTTTGTAGCACAGGTCCAGTGTCCAAGGGGCCATAGGAAGGGGAGCAATGGCAGTTCAAAGTGGATAAGGTGACAGAGTGGAACACAAGGGGGGCATTCAGGAGGTTCTCATTTCCTGGCGGTGGTCTTGGTCTTGGCAAGTGTCTCTGGCGTCTGTCTGGGTTGCAGGGAAAATTTGTGGTTTGGTTCACCTTCTGCAGGGGGAGGAGTGCTGGTGGCCAATGGGTCCTGTGGCAGGGCCACCTGTCCACTAGCTGCAGCAGATGTGGAGGGCTGTTCAGTTGAATGGCAGGTGGAAGGGGCATACTGGTGTTCTGTGTAGTGCTTCATGATGTTGGCCGTATCACCCAGTGTAGGAGGCTGGACTGGCTTGTAGTGAGTACCAAGGGGTACTTGCACCTTGCACCAGGCCCAGTTATCCCTTATTAGTGTATAGGGTGTCTAGCAGCTTAGGCTGATAGATAATGGTAGCTTAGCAGAGCAGCTTAGGCTGAACTAGGAGACGTGTGAAGCTACTACAGTACCACTTAGTGTCATATGCACAATATCATAAGAAAACACAATACACAGTTATACTAAAAATAAAGGTACTTTATTTTTATGACAATATGCCAAAGTATCTTAGAGTGTACCCTCAGTGAGAGGATAGGAAATATACACAAGATATATATACACAATAGCAAAAATATGCAGTATAGTCTTAGAAAACAGTGCAAACAATGTATAGTTACAATAGGATGCAATGGGGAAACATAGGGATAGGGGCAACACAAACCATATACTCCAAAAGTGGAATGCGAACCACGAATGGACCCCAAACCTATGTGACCTTGTAGAGGGTCGCTGGGACTATTAGAAAATAGTGAGAGTTAGAAAAATAACCCTCCCCGAGACCCTGAAAAGTGAGTGCAAAGTGCACTAAAGTTCCCCTAAGGACAAAGAAGTCGTGTTAGAGGAATAATGCAGGAAAGACACAAACCAACAGTGCAACAACTGTGGATTTCCAATCTAGGGTACCTGTGGAACAAGGGGACCAAGTCCAAAAGTCACAAGCAAGTCGGAGATGGGCAGATGCCCAGGAAATGCCAGCTGCGGGTGCAAAGAAGCTTTTACTGGACAGAAGAAGCTGCGGTTTCTGCAGGAACGAAAAGGGCTAGAGACTTCCCCTTTGGTGGACGGATCCCTCTCGCCGTGGAGAGTCGTGCAGAAGTGTTTTCCCGCCGAAAGAACGCCAACAAGCCTTGCTAGCTGCAAATCATGCGGGTAGCGTTTTTGGACGCTGCTGTGGCCCTGGAGGGACCAGGAGGTCGCAAATTGGACCAGGAGAGAGAGGGGACGTCGAGCAAGACAAGGAGCCCTCTCAGCAGCAGGTAGCACCCGGAGAAGTGCCAGAAACAGGCACTACGAGGATGCGTGAAACGGTGCTCACCCGAAGTCGCACAAAGAAGTCCCACGTCGCCGGAGAACAACTTAGGAGGTCGTGCAATGCAGGTTAGAGTGCCGTGGACCCAGGCTGGACTGTGCACAAAGGATTTCCGCCGGAAGTGCACGGAGGCCGGAGTAGCTGCAAAAGTCGCGGTTCCCAGCAATGCAGTCTAGCGAGGTGAGGCAAGGACTTACCTCCACCAAACTTGGACTGAAGAGTCACTGGACTGTGGGGGCCACTTGGACAGAGTTGCTGGATTCGAGGGACCTCGCTCGTCGTGCTGAGAGGAGACCCAAGGGACCGGTAATGCAGCTTTTTGGTGCCTGCGGTTGCAGGGGGAAGATTCCGTCGACCCACGGGAGATTTCTTCGGAGCTTCTAGTGCAGAGAGGAGGCAGACTACCCCCACAGCATGCACCACCAGGAAAACAGTCGAGAAGGCGGCAGGATCAGCGTTACAGAGTTGCAGTAGTCATCTTTGCTACTATGTTGCAGGTTTGCAGGCTTCCAGCGCGGTCAGCAGTCGATTCCTCGGCAGAAGGTGAAGAGAGAGATGCAGAGGAACTCGGATGAGCTCTTGCATTCGTTATCTAAAGTTTCCCCAGAGACAGAGACCCTAAATAGCCAGAAAAGAGGGTTTGGCTACCTAGGAGAGAGGATAGGCTAGCAACACCTGAAGGAGCCTATCACAAGGAGTCTCTGACGTCACCTGGTGGCACTGGCCACTCAGAGCAGTCCAGTGTGCCAGCAGCACCTCTGTTTCCGAGATGGCAGAGGTCTGGAGCACACTGGAGGAGCTCTGGACACCTCCCAGGGGAGTTGCAGGTCAGGGGAGTGGTCACTCCCCTTTCCTTTGTCCAGTTTCGCGCCAGAGCAGGGCTAAGGGGTCCCCTGAACCGGTGTAGACTGGCTTATGCAGAATTGGGCACATCTGTGCCCAAGAAAGCATTTCCAGAGGCTGGGGGAGGCTACTCCTCCCCTGCCTTCACACCATTTTCCAAAGGGAGAGGGTGTAACACCCTCTCTCAGAGGAAGTCCTTTGTTCTGCCATCCTGGGACAAGCCTGGCTTGACCCCAGGGGGGCAGAAACCTGTCTGAGGGGTTGGCAGCAGCAGCAGCTGCAGTGAAACCCCAGGAAAGGCAGTTTGGCAGTACCAGGGTCTGTGCTACAGACCACTGGGATCATGGGATTGTGCCAACTATGCCAGGATGGCATAGAGGGGGCAATTCCATGATCATAGACATGTTACATGGCCATATTCGGAGTTACCATTGTGAAGCTACATATAGGTAGTGACCTATATGTAGTGCACGCGTGTAATGGTGTCCCCGCACTCACAAAGTCCGGGGAATTGGCCCTGAACAATGTGGGGGCACCTTGGCTAGTGCCAGGGTGCCCTCACACTAAGTAACTTTGCACCTAACCTTTACCAGGTAAAGGTTAGACATATAGGTGACTTATAAGTTACTTAAGTGCAGTGTAAAATGGCTGTGAAATAACGTGGATGTTATTTCACTCAGGCTGCAGTGGCAGGCCTGTGTAAGAATTGTCAGAGCTCCCTATGGGTGGCAAAAGAAATGCTGCAGCCCATAAGGATCTCCTGGAACCCCAATACCCTGGGTACCTCAGTACCATATACTAGGGAATTATAAGGGTGTTCCAGTAAGCCAATGTAAATTGGTAAAATTGGTCACTAGCCTGTTAGTGACAATTTGGAAAGAAATGAGAGAGCATAACCACTGAGGTACTGGTTAGCAGAGCCTCAGTGAGACAGTTAGGCACCACACAGGGAACACATACATATAGGCCACAAACTTATGAGCACTGGGGTCCTGACTAGCAGGGTCCCAGTGACACATAACAAACATACTGAAAACATAGGGTTTTCACTATGAGCACTGGGCCCTGGCTAGCAGGATCCCAGTGAGACAGTGAAAACACCCTGACATACACTCACAAACAGGCCAAAAGTGGGGGTAACAAGGCTAGAAAGAGGCTACTTTCTCACACAACCCCCCCCCCCCAAACGAAGGACAATAAGGCTAACCTTGGCCAGTTGAGACTTTATTGTCTAAGTGGTGATAAGTAGAGAGTAGCTCTGCAATAGACTGGTTACTCCCTTTATCATCCACTATATGGTTACTTCCCTGTGGGGATGTAAACCACCCTGTTTGAAGTTTTTTAGCTATGCAACAATGTGAAGATGTATTTTCACAGTTTCTATCAGTTAGTTTTAGTTTAGAGCAGTGGGAATTGTCCACTGAACCTATTTGTAGTGATGGAAATGCCAGACAGGGATGCTGTCTCAGAAAAGCCATAGCTGGGCAAAAACTTTGTCCATATGGCTGGAAGAGAGAACAGGGATGCTGTTTCTCTTGAGTTGGAGCAGGGCAGGGATGCTGTCCTATGAGCTCCACACTAGGGCAGGGATGCTGTCCTAAGTGTTGTGAGGCAGTGCAGGGTTTCTGCACTAAAGTTTCTCTGGGAGGGTTGGAGGGATGCTCCATGTTAACTAAAATGGTGCTCTTTTTCTCACCAATGTTAGTTATCCCACAGAGAGGTACTTCTACATCAGGGAGTACAGTTTTGCCAACTGATGATTCCCTTGGAACAGGTGCCACCCCAGGAGAGGTTTCTCCCACCACAGGAATGGTATCCTGAATGGTAGGGTGGTTAGGGGATACTGTGATACCCTTTTTACCTGTTGATGGAGAGGGATCCTGAGTTTTCAGGCCTTCTCTCCTTTGCTTTTTCATTTCAGTAGAAATGAGAGGGAACAATTCCTCAGGGATGCCCAGCATGGCTGCATGGGCATAAAACTCTACATCAGCCCAACCTGAGGCCTCTAGGTCATTACCTAAGAGACAGTCTACAGGTAAGCTAGGTGATACCACCACCTGCTTAGGGCCAGTAACTCCACCCCAACTAAACTGAATTATAGCTAAGGGAAGAAACTTAGTGGAGTTATGGACATCAATAATCTTATACTGTTGTCCAATGATGTGTTGATCAGGGTGCACTAGGTTTTCAGTCACCAAAGTGATACTGGCACCTGTGTCCCTGTAGGCCAAGGCCTCAACACCATTTATTGAAACTGTCTGCCTGTACTTATCCATTGTAAGGGGACGAGCAGCCAGTGTGGCACGGCCAATGCCACTAGGAGTGACAGAAACTGTCTTGGGACTGACTACCCCAGTTTCTATGATGGACCCATAAGTGAACCCAACTACACCTTTAACTTGACTGTTGCCAGCAGTCCCACCACTAGTACCACTACTGCTAGGGGCACTAGAGCTTGATGTATTAGTGGTGGTAGGCTCAGGGGGTTTACCTGGACAGGACTTATCCCCTGGCCTATGGCCTCTGTTTTTACACACAAAGCACCAAGGCTTTTTAAATTGTGTAGGTTGAGAAGAAGAGGAAGAATTTGTTTTATCCCCACCCCCTGAAGAGTGTTTAAGATTTGAAGTGGGATCTTTGGTTTTACCCTTATCCCCATGCTTATCTTGAGATTTTTCACCATCTTTCTTCTTATTGTTCTCTTTGTCACCCCCTGTATGAACTTTTCTGTTCACTCTTGTTCTGACCCATTTGTCTGCCTTCTTTCCCAATTCTTGGGGAGAGGTCAGATCAGAGTCTACCAAGTACTGGTGCAACAAATCAGACACACAATTATTAAGAATATGCTCTCTCAGGATCAAGTTATACAGGCTGTCATAATCAGTAACTTTACTGCCATGTAACCACCCCTCCAAGGCCTTCACTGAATGGTCAATGAAATCAACCCAGTCTTGTGAAGACTCCTTTTTTTTGGTCTCTCTGAACTTTATCCTGTATTGTTCAGTGGTTAAGCCATAACCATCCAGGAGTGCATTCTTAAGAACTGTAAAATTATTGGCATCACTTTCTTTCACAGTAAGGAGCCTATCCCTACCTTTTCCACTAAATGATAGCCATAGGATAGCAGCCCACTGCCTTTGAGGGACATCCTGTACAGCACAGGCCCTCTCAAGTGCAGCAAACCACTTGTTAATGTCATCCCCCTCCTTGTAAGGGGGAACTATCTTGTGCAGATTCCTGGAATCATGCTCTTTTGCAGGATGACTATGGGGAATACTGCTGCTGCCACCATGGGTTTCTAAACCCAGTTTCTGTCTCTCCTTCTCTACTTCTAAAGTCTGTCTATCCAAATCCAGCTGTTGCTTCTTGAGCTTCAGTCTGGTTTGTTCCACTCTCAATCTATTGAGCTCCCTTTCTAACAATCTGTCATCAGGGTGGGTGGGAGGGACATGCCTTGAAACAGAAGTATGGTGAGAATGGACAGAAGACCTGTCCCTTACAGAGGGCACCCTAACAGCTTGGCTAACAGAAACATCAGTACCACTGTGGTGTGAATAAATGCTTTTGCTCTGATGTGAGACAACACTATTTGTATGGTGTGGCTCTTCATCATTACCAACTATGCTAGACTGTCTAGTAATGGGCAGGCTAGGAAGTTTCTTTCCTGAATCTTTTCCTGGGGGAGTCCCTGGATCAGATTGGGAACCATTAGCTACTTTTTCAACAGATGGGGCACTTCTTGCCTTATCTTGTTCTCTAAGCATGTTAAGTAACAATTCTAAGGAAGGATTCTTCCCTACACTCAAACCTCTCTCTATGCAGAGACTCCTTGCTCCTTTCCAGCTAAGGTGATCATATGCAAGTTTGGACAGATCAACATTTTGGCCTGTGCCAGACATTTTTAGAGAGAGTTAAAGTGATAGAAAAAGAGAAAAAAGTTTGTCAGAGCTTTTAGAAAGACAGAGAAAAAAAACTTTTTACACTTTTTAGAAAGTTTGAAGTACTTTTCAGCACTTAGAAAAGAGTGAAAAGAGGAAATGCAAAACTTTTTGGCTATGTGTATATACACTGACCTTGTTTTGTATATTTTTCTCTTATGAAAAGTACAATGACAAGAGTGGTAAGTAGTTTCAAAGCACTTATCCCACCGCTGCACAACCAATGTAGGAGGCTGGACTGGCTTGTAGTGAGTACCAAGGGGTACTTGCACTTTGCACCAGGCCCAGTTATCCCTTATTAGTGTATAGGGTGTCTAGCAGCTTAGGCTGATAGATAATGGTAGCTTAGCAGAGCAGCTTAGGCTGAACTAGGAGACGTGTGAAGCTACTACAGTACCACTTAGTGTCATATGCACAATATCATAAGAAAACACAATACACAGTTATACTAAAAATAAAGGTACTTTATTTTTATGACAATATGCCAAAGTATCTTAGAGTGTACCCTCAGTGAGAGGATAGGAAATATACACAAGATATATATACACAATAGCAAAAATATGCAGTATAGTCTTAGAAAACAGTGCAAACAATGTATAGTTACAATAGGATGCAATGGGGAAACATAGGGATAGGGGCAACACAAACCATATACTCCAAAAGTGGAATGCGAACCACGAATGGACCCCAAACCTATGTGACCTTGTAGAGGGTCGCTGGGACTATTAGAAAATAGTGAGAGTTAGAAAAATAACCCTCCCCGAGACCCTGAAAAGTGAGTGCAAAGTGCACTAAAGTTCCCCTAAGGACAAAGAAGTCGTGTTAGAGGAATAATGCAGGAAAGACACAAACCAACAGTGCAACAACTGTGGATTTCCAATCTAGGGTACCTGTGGAACAAGGGGACCAAGTCCAAAAGTCACAAGCAAGTCGGAGATGGGCAGATGCCCAGGAAATGCCAGCTGCGGGTGCAAAGAAGCTTCTACTGGACAGAAGAAGCTGCGGTTTCTGCAGGAACGAAAAGGGCTAGAGACTTCCCCTTTGGTGGACGGATCCCTCTCGCCGTGGAGAGTCGTGCAGAAGTGTTTTCCCGCCGAAAGAACGCCAACAAGCCTTGCTAGCTGCAAATCGTGCGGTTAGCGTTTTTGGACGCTGCTGTGGCCCTGGAGGGACCAGGAGGTCGCAAATTGGACCAGGAGAGAGAGGGGACGTCGAGCAAGACAAGGAGCCCTCTCAGCAGCAGGTAGCACCCGGAGAAGTGCCAGAAACAGGCTTTACGAGGATGCGTGAAACGGTGATCACCCGAAGTCGCACAAAGAAGTCCCACGTCGCCGGAGAACAACTTAGGAGGTCGTGCAATGCAGGTTAGAGTGCCGTGGACCCAGGCTGGACTGTGCACAAAGGATTTCCGCCGGAAGTGCACGGAGGCCGGAGTAGCTGCAAAAGTCGCGGTTCCCAGCAATGCAGTCTAGCGAGGTGAGGCAAGGACTTACCTCCACCAAACTTGGACTGAAGAGTCACTGGACTGTGGGGGCCACTTGGACAGAGTTGCTGGATTCGAGGGACCTCGCTCGTCGTGCTGAGAGGAGACCCAAGGGACCGGTAATGCAGCTTTTTGGTGCCTGCGGTTGCAGGGGGAAGATTCCGTCGACCCACGGGAGATTTCTTCGGAGCTTCTAGTGCAGAGAGGAGGCAGACTACCCCCACAGCATGCACCACCAGGAAAACAGTCGAGAAGGCAGCAGGATCAGCGTTACAGAGTTGCAGTAGTCGTCTTTGCTACTATGTTGCAGGTTTGCAGGCTTCCAGCGCGGTCAGCAGTCGATTCCTCGGCAGAAGGTGAAGAGAGAGATGCAGAGGAACTCGGATGAGCTCTTGCATTCGTTATCTAAAGTTTCCCCAGAGACAGAGACCCTAAATAGCCAGAAAAGAGGGTTTGGCTACCTAGGAGAGAGGATAGGCTAGCAACACCTGAAGGAGCCTATCACAAGGAGTCTCTGACGTCACCTGGTGGCACTGGCCACTCAGAGCAGTCCAGTGTGCCAGCAGCACCTCTGTTTCCGAGATGGCAGAGGTCTGGAGCACACTGGAGGAGCTCTGGACACCTCCCAGGGGAGGTGCAGGTCAGGGGAGTGGTCACTCCCCTTTCCTTTGTCCAGTTTCGCGCCAGAGCAGGGCTAAGGGGTCCCCTGAACCGGTGTAGACTGGCTTATGCAGAATTGGGCACATCTGTGCCCAAGAAAGCATTTCCAGAGGCTGGGGGAGGCTACTCCTCCCCTGCCTTCACACCATTTTCCAAAGGGAGAGGGTGTAACACCCTCTCTCAGAGGAAGTCCTTTGTTCTGCCATCCTGGGACAAGCCTGGCTTGACCCCAGGGGGGCAGAAACCTGTCTGAGGGGTTGGCAGCAGCAGCAGCTGCAGTGAAACCCCAGGAAAGGCAGTTTGGCAGTACCAGGGTCTGTGCTACTGGGATCATGGGATTGTGCCAACTATGCCAGGATGGCATAGAGGGGGCAATTCCATGATCATAGACATGTTACATGGCCATATTCGGAGTTACCATTGTGAAGCTACATATAGGTAGTGACCTATATGTAGTGCACACGTGTAATGGTGTCCCCGCACTCACAAAGTCCGGGGAATTGGCCCTGAACAATGTGGGGGCACCTTGGCTAGTGCCAGGGTGCCCTCACACTAAGTAACTTTGCACCTAACCTTTACCAGGTAAAGGTTAGACATATAGGTGACTTATAAGTTACTTAAGTGCAGTGTAAAATGGCTGTGAAATAACGTGGACGTTATTTCACTCAGGCTGCAGTGGCAGGCCTGTGTAAGAATTGTCAGAGCTCCCTATGGGTGGCAAAAGAAATGCTGCAGCCCATAGGGATCTCCTGGAACTCCAATACCCTGGGTACATCAGTACCATATACTAGGGAATTATAAGGGTATTCCAGTAAGCCAATGTAAATTGGTAAAATTGGTCACTAGCCTGTTAGTGACAATTTGGAAAGAAATGAGAGAGCATAACCACTGAGGTACTGGTTAGCAGAGCCTCAGTGAGACAGTTAGGCACCACACAGGGAACACATACATATAGGACACAAACTTATGAGCACTGGGGTCCTGACTAGCAGGGTCCCAGTGACACATAACAAACATACTGAAAACATAGGGTTTTCACTATGAGCACTGGGCCCTGGCTAGCAGGATCCCAGTGAGACAGTGAAAACACCCTGACATACACTCACAAACAGGCCAAAAGTGGGGGTAACAAGGCTAGAAAGAGGCTACTTTCTCACACCCAGCACCCCTTCTATGGAGACCATGATGGTGTTGGGGACCTGCAATTCTTTTCTGATCTCCTGGTGGTGTTCCTCCTGCAGCCGTTGGTTCTCCTGCATGGTGTTTGTAGGAAGTTGGCTCTGTATGTGCTATTTCAAAGTAAGGAATAGCATGCACAGAGTCCAAGGGTTCCCCTTAGAGGTAAAATAGTGGTAAAAAGAGATAATACTAATGCTCTATTTTGTGGTAGTGTGGTCGAGCAGTAGGCTTATCCAAGGAGTAGTGTTAAGCATTTGTTGTACATACACATAGACAATAAATGAGGTACACACACTCAGAGACAAATCCAGCCAATAGGTTTTTGTATAGGAAAATATCTTTTCTTAGTTTATTTTAAGAACCACAGGTTCAAATTCTACATGTAATATCTCATTCGAAAGGTATTGCAGGTAAGTACTTTAGGAACTTTAAATCATAAAAATTGCATGTATACTTTTCAAGTTATTGACAAATAGCTGTTTTAAAAGTGGACACAGTGCAATTTTCACAGTTCCTAGGGGAGGTAAGTATTTGTTAGGTTAACCAGGTAAGTAGGACACTTACAGGGCTTAGTTCTTGGTCCAAAGTAGCCCACCGTTGGGGGTTCAGAGCAACCCCAAAGTTACCACACCAGCAGCTCAGGGCCGGTCAGGTGCAGAGTTCAAAGTGGTGCCCAAAACACATAGGCTTCAATGGAGAAGGGGGTGCCCCGGTTCCAGTCTGCCAGCAGGTAAGTACCCGCGTCTTCGGAGGGCAGACCAGGGGGGTTTTGTAGGGCACCGGGGGGGACACAAGCCCACACAGGAATTTCACCCTCAGCGGCGCGGGGGAAGCCGGGTGCAGTGTTAGAACAAGCGTCGGGTTTGTAGTGTTAGTCTATGGGAGATCTAGGGATCTCTTCAGCGCTGCAGGCAGGCAAGGGGGGGGTTCCTCGGGGAAACCTCCACTTGGGCAAGGGAGAGGGACTCCTGCGGGTCACTTCTCCAGTGAAAGTCCGGTCCTTCAGGTCCTGGGGGCTGCGGGTGCAGGGTCTCTCCCAGGCGTCGGGTTTTGGATTCAAGGAGTCGCGGTCAGGGGAAGCCTCGGGATTCCCTTTGCAGGCGGCGCTGTGGGTGCTCAGGGGGACAGGTTTTTGTACTCACAGTATCAGAGTAGTCCTGGGGTCCCTCCTGAGGTGTTGGATCTCCACCAGCCGAGTCGGGGTCGCCGGGTGCAGTGTTGCAAGTCTCACGCTTCTTGCGGGGAGCTTGCAGGGTTCTTTCAAGGCTGCTGGAAACAAAGTTGCAGCCTTTCTTGGAGCAGGTCCGCTGTCCTCTGGAGTTTCTTGTCTTTTCGAAGCAGGGGCAGTCCTCAGAGGATGTCGAGGTCGCTGGTCCCTTTGGAAGGCGTCGCTGGAGCAGGATCTTTGGAAGGCAGGAGACAGGCCGGTGAGTTTCTGGAGCCAAGGCAGTTGTCGTCTTCTGGTCTTCCTCTGCAGGGGTTTTCAGCTAGGCAGTCCTTCTTCTTGTAGTTGCAGGAATCTAATTTTCTAGGGTTCAGGGTAGCCCTTAAATACTAAATTTAAGGGCGTGTTTAGGTCTGGGGGGTTAGTAGCCAATGGCTACTAGCCCTGAGGGTGGGTACACCCTCTTTGTGCCTCCTCCCAAGGGGAGGGGGTCACAATCCTAACCCTATTGGGGGAATCCTCCATCTGCAAGATGGAGGATTTCTAAAAGTTAGAGTCACCTCAGCTCAGGACACCTTAGGGGCTGTCCTGACTGGCCAGTGACTCCTCCTTGTTATTCTCATTATTTTCTCCGGCCTTGCCGCCAAAAGTGGGGGCCGGGGCCGGAGGGGGCGGGCAACTCCACTAGCTGGAGTGTCCTGCGGTGCTGTGACAAAGGGGTGAGCCTTTGAGGCTCACCGCCAGGTGTTACAGCTCCTGCCTGGGGGAGGTGTTAGCATCTCCACCCAGTGCAGGCTTTGTTACTGGCCTCAGAGTGACAAAGGCACTCTCCCCATGGGGCCAGCAACATGTCTCTAGTGTGGCAGGCTGCTGGAACTAGTCAGCCTACACAGATAGTCGGTTAAGTTTCAGGGGGCACCTCTAAGGTGCCCTCTGGGGTGTATTTTGCAATAAAATGTACACTGGCATCAGTGTGCATTTATTGTGCTGAGAAGTTTGATACCAAACTTCCCAGTTTTCAGTGTAGCCATTATGGTGCTGTGGAGTTCGTGTTTGACAGACTCCCAGACCATATACTCTTATGGCTACCCTGCACTTACAATGTCTAAGGTTTTGTTTAGACACTGTAGGGGTACCATGCTCATGCACTGGTACCCTCACCTATGGTATAGTGCACCCTGCCTTAGGGCTGTAAGGCCTGCTAGAGGGGTGTCTTACCTATACTGCATAGGCAGTGAGAGGCTGGCATGGCACCCTGAGGGGAGTGCCATGTCGACTTACTCGTTTTGTCTTCACTAGCACACACAAGCTGGCAAGCAGTGTGTCTGTGCTGAGTGAGAGGTCTCCAGGGTGGCATAAGACATGCTGCACCCTTAGAGACCTTCCTTGGCATCAGGGCCCTTGGTACCAGAAGTACCAGTTACAAGGGACTTATCTGGATGCCAGGGTCTGCCAATTGTGGATACAAAAGTACAGGTTAGGGAAAGAACACTGGTGCTGGGGCCTGGTTAGCAGGCCTCAGCACACTTTCAATTGTAAACATAGCATCAGCAAAGGCAAAAAGTCAGGGGGCAACCATGCCAAGGAGGCATTTCCTTACACAACCCCCCCCAAACGAAAGAGGATGAGACTAACCTTTCCCAAGAGAGTCTTCATTTTCTAAGTGGAAGAACCTGGAAAGGCCATCTGCATTGGCATGGGCAGTCCCAGGTCTGTGTTCCACTATAAAGTCCATTCCCTGTAGGGAGATGGACCACCTCAACAGTTTAGGATTTTCACCTTTCATTTGCATCAGCCATTTGAGAGGTCTGTGGTCAGTTTGAACTAGGAAGTGAGTCCCAAAGAGGTATGGTCTCAGCTTCTTCAGGGACCAAACCACAGCAAAGGCCTCCCTCTCAATGGCACTCCAACGCTGCTCCCTGGGGAGTAACCTCCTGCTAATGAAAGCAACAGGCTGGTCAAGGCCATCATCATTTGTTTGGGACAAAACTGCCCCTATCCCATGTTCAGAGGCATCTGTCTGCACAATGAACTGCTTAGAATAATCTGGAGCTTTTAGAACTGGTGCTGAGCACATTGCTTGTTTCAGGGTGTCAAAGGCCTGTTGGCATTCCACAGTCCAGTTCACTTTCTTGGGCATTTTCTTGGAGGTGAGTTCAGTGAGGGCTGTCACAATGGATCCATATCCCTTCACAAACCTCCTGTAATACCCAGTCAAGCCAAGGAATGCCCTGACTTGAGTCTGGGTTTTTGGAGCTACCCAGTCCAGAATAGTCTGGATCTTGGGTTGGAGTGGCTGAACTTGGCCTCCACCTACAAGGTGGCCCAAGTAAACCACAGTTCCCTGCCCTATCTGGCATTTGGATGCCTTGATAGAGAGGCCTGCAGATTGCAGAGCCTTCAAAACCTTCTTCAGGTGGACCAGGTGATCCTGCCAGGTGGAGCTAAAGACAGCAATATCGTCAAGATAAGCTGTGCTAAAGGACTCCAAGCCAGCAAGGACTTGATTCGCCAACCTTTGGAAGGTGGCAGGGGCATTCTTTAAACCAAAGGGCATAACAGTAAACTGATAATGCCCATCAGGTGTGGAGAATGCTGTTTTCTCTTTTGCTCCAGGTGCCATTTTTATTTGCCAGTACCCTGCTGTCAAGTCAAAGGTACTTAAGAATTTGGCAGCACCTAATTTATCTATGAGCTCATCAGCTCTAGGAATTGGATGAGCATCTGTCTTGGTGACAGAATTGAGCCCTCTGTAGTCCACACAAAACCTCATCTCTTTCTTTCCATCTTTGGTGTGAGGTTTGGGGACTAAGACCACTGGGCTAGCCCAGGGGCTGTCAGAGCGCTCAATTACTCCCAATTCTAGCATCTTGTGGACTTCCACCTTGATGCTTTCCTTAACATGGTCAGACTGTCTAAAGATTTTGTTTTTGACAGGCATGCTGTCTCCTGTGTCCACATCATGGGTACACAGGTGTGTCTGACCAGGGGTTAAGGAGAAGAGTTCAGGAAACTGTTGTAGGACTCTCCTACAATCAGCTTGCTGTTGGCCAGAGAGGGTGTCTGAGTAGATCACTCCATCTACTGAGCCATCTTTTGGGTCTGATGACAGAAGATCAGGGAGAGGTTCACTCTCTGCCTCCTGATCCTCATCTGTTACCATCAACAGATTCACATCAGCCCTGTCATGGAAGAGCTTAAGGCGGTTCACATGGATCACCCTCTTGGGGCTCCTGCTTGTGCCCAGGTCCACCAGGTAGGTGACCTGACTCTTCCTTTCTAGCACTGGGTAAGGGCCACTCCATTTGTCCTGGAGTGCCCTGGGAGCCACAGGCTCCAGAACCCAGACTTTCTGCCCTGGTTGGAACTCAACCAGTGCAGCCTTTTGGTCATACCAAAACTTCTGGAGCTGTTGGCTGGCCTCAAGGTTTTTGGTTGCCTTTTCCATGTACTCTGCCATTCTAGAGCGAAGGCCAAGTACATAGTCCACTATGTCTTGTTTAGGCTCATGAAGAGGTCTCTCCCAGCCTTCTTTAACAAGAGCAAGTGGTCCCCTTACAGGGTGACCAAACAGAAGTTCAAAGGGTGAGAATCCTACTCCCTTCTGTGGCACCTCTCTGTAAGCGAAAAGCAGACATGGCAAGAGGACATCCCATCTCCTTTTGAGTTTTTCTGGGAGCCCCATGATCATGCCTTTTAATGTCTTGTTGAATCTCTCAACTAAGCCATTAGTTTGTGGATGGTATGGTGTAGTGAATTTGTAAGTCACTCCACACTCATTCCACATGTGTTTTAGGTATGCTGACATGAAGTTGGTACCTCTGTCAGACACCACCTCCTTAGGGAAACCCACTCTGGTAAAGATACCAATGAGGGCCTTGGCTACTGCAGGGGCAGTAGTCGACCTAAGGGGAATAGCTTCAGGATACCTAGTAGCATGATCCACTACTACTAGGATGTACATATTTCCTGAGGCTGTGGGAGGTTCCAGTGGACCAACTATGTCCACACCCACTCTTTCAAAGGGGACCCCCACCACTGGAAGTGGAATGAGGGGGGCCTTTGGGTGCCCACCTGTCTTACCACTGGATTGACAGGTGGGGCAGGAGAGGCAAAACTCCTTAACCTTCTGGGACATATTGGGCCAGTAGAAGTGGTTGACTAACCTCTCCCACGTCTTGGTTTGTCCCAAATGCCCAGCAAGGGGAATATCATGGGCTAAGGTCAGAATAAACTCTCTGAACGACTGAGGCACTACCACTCTCCTAGTGGCACCAGGTTTGGGGTCTCTGGCCTCAGTGTACAGGAGTCCATCTTCCCAATAGACCCTATGTGTTCCATTTTTCTTGCCCTTGGACTCTTCAGCAGCTTGCTGCCTAAGGCCTTCAAGAGAGGGACAGGTTTCTTGTCCCTTACACAGCTCCTCCCTTGAGGGTCCCCCTGGGCCTAAGAGCTCAACCTGATAAGGTTCAAGTTCCAAAGGCTCAGTTCCCTCAGAGGGCAGAACTTCTTCCTGAGAAGAGAGGTTCCCTTTTTCTGACTGTGTTGCAGTTGGTTTCCCAACTGACTTTCCTTTTCTCTTGGTAGGCTGGGCCATTTTTCCAGACTCCAGCTCTACTTTTTCACCCTGTGCCTTGCATTGTGCTCTTGTTTTTACACACACCAGTTCAGGGATACCCAGCATGGCTGCATGGGTTTTTAGCTCTACCTCAGCCCATGCTGAGGACTCCAGGTCATTTCCAAGCAGACAGTCTACTGGGATGTTTGAGGAGACCACCACCTGTTTCAGGCCATTGACCCCTCCCCATTCTAAAGTTACCATTGCCATGGGATGTGCTTTAGTTTGATTGTCAGCATTGGTGACTGTATAAGTTTTTCCAGTCAGGTATTGGCCAGGGGAAACCAGTTTCTCTGTCACCATGGTGACACTGGCACCTGTATCCCTCAGGCCCTCTACACTTGTCCCATTAATAAAGAGCTGCTGCCTGTATTTTTGCATGTTAGGGGGCCAGGCAGCTAGTGTGGCTAAATCCACCCCACCCTCAGAGACTAGAGTAGCTTCAGTGTGGACCCTGATTTGCTCTGGGCACACTGTTGATCCCACTTGGAGACTAGCCATTCCAGTGTTACCTGGATTGGAGTTTGGAGTGGAACTTTTCTTGGGACAGGCCTTGTCTCCAGTTTGGTGTCCAGACTGACTACAGTTTCGACACCAGGCCTTTTTGGGATCAAAGTTTTTACCCTTGTACCCAGGATTGTTTTGTGAAGAGGCTCTGGGCCCACCCTCCTGTGCAGGTTTTTGGGGGCCTTTAGAAGACTCTTGACTATTTTTATTTTTGGCTGTCTCACCACCTTTCCCCTGGGGAGGTTTTGTGACCCCTTTCTTTTGGTCACCCCCTGTGGAAGTTTTGGACACCCTAGTCTTGACCCAATGGTCCGCCTTCTTTCCCAATTCTTGGGGAGAAATTGGTCCTAGGTCTACCAGATGCTGATGCAGTTTATCATTGAAACAATTACTTAACAGGTGTTCTTTCACAAATAAATTGTACAGCCCATCATAATTACTTACACCACTGCCTTGAATCCAACCATCTAGTGTTTTTACTGAGTAGTCTACAAAGTCAACCCAGGTCTGGCTCGAGGATTTTTGAGCCCCCCTGAATCTAATCCTATACTCCTCAGTGGAGAATCCAAAGCCCTCAATCAGGGTACCCTTCATGAGGTCATAAGATTCTGCATCTTGTCCAGAGAGTGTGAGGAGTCTATCCCTACACTTTCCTGTGAACATTTCCCAAAGGAGAGCACCCCAGTGAGATCTGTTCACTTTTCTGGTTACACAAGCCCTCTCAAAAGCTGTGAACCATTTGGTGATGTCATCACCATCTTCATATTTAGTTACAATCCCTTTAGGGATTTTCAACATGTCAGGAGAATCTCTGACCCTATTTATGTTGCTGCCACCATTGATGGGTCCTAGGCCCATCTCTTGTCTTTCCCTCTCTATGGCTAGGATCTGTCTTTCCAAAGCCAATCTTTTGGCCATCCTGGCTAACTGGATGTCCTCTTCACTGGAGTTATCCTCAGTGATTTCAGAGGTGTTGGTCTCTCCTGTGAGGGAACCAGCATCTCTGACTATTATTTTTGGAGTCAGGGTTTGAGGGACCCTGTTCTCCCTAGATAGGACTGGTAGGGGGGAATTTTCCTCCTGGTCACTATCCTCTTCCTCTGAGTTGCCACCCTCAGAGGGGTTGGCCTTTTCAAACTCTGCCAAAAGCTCCTGGAGCTGTATTTTGGTAGGTTTGGGGCCCATTGTTATTTTCTTTATTTTACAGAGTGACCTTAGCTCCCTCATCTTAAGATGGAGGTAAGGTGTGGTGTCGAGTTCCACCACAGTCACATCTGTGCTAGACATTTTGCTTCTAAAAGTTGGAATACTTTTTAAGAATCTACAACTGGTTCTAGAATCTAATTCAAACTTTTACAAACTTTTAATCTCTAAAAGAAATGCTAAACAGGATCTAACACAAGGCCCTAGCAGGTCTTTTAAGAATTTAGAAAACTTTTCAAATTGCAAAAATCAATTTCTAATGACAATTTTGGAATTTGTCGTGTGATCAGGTATTGGCTGAGTAGTCCAGCAAATGCAAAGTCTTGTACCCCACCGCTGATCCACCAATGTAGGAAGTTGGCTCTGTATGTGCTATTTCAAAGTAAGGAATAGCATGCACAGAGTCCAAGGGTTCCCCTTAGAGGTAAAATAGTGGTAAAAAGAGATAATACTAATGCTCTATTTTGTGGTAGTGTGGTCGAGCAGTAGGCTTATCCAAGGAGTAGTGTTAAGCATTTGTTGTACATACACATAGACAATAAATGAGGTACACACACTCAGAGACAAATCCAGCCAATAGGTTTTTGTATAGGAAAATATCTTTTCTTAGTTTATTTTAAGGACCACAGGTTCAAATTCTACATGTAATATCTCATTCGAAAGGTATTGCAGGTAAGTACTTTAGGAACTTTAAATCATAAAAATTGCATGTATACTTTTCAAGTTATTGACAAATAGCTGTTTTAAAAGTGGACACAGTGCAATTTTCACAGTTCCTAGGGGAGGTAAGTATTTGTTAGGTTAACCAGGTAAGTAGGACACTTACAGGGCTTAGTTCTTGGTCCAAAGTAGCCCACCGTTGGGGGTTCAGAGCAACCCCAAAGTTACCACACCAGCAGCTCAGGGCCGGTCAGGTGCAGAGTTCAAAGTGGTGCCCAAAACACATAGGCTTCAATGGAGAAGGGGGTGCCCCGGTTCCAGTCTGCCAGCAGGTAAGTACCCGCGTCTTCGGAGGGCAGACCAGGGGGGTTTTGTAGGGCACCGGGGGGGACACAAGCCCACACAGGAATTTCACCCTCAGCGGCGCGGGGGCAGCCGGGTGCAGTGTTAGAACAAGCGTCGGGTTTGTAGTGTTAGTCTATGGGAGATCTAGGGATCTCTTCAGCGCTGCAGGCAGGCAAGGGGGGGTTCCTCGGGGAAACCTCCACTTGGGCAAGGGAGAGGGACTCCTGGGGGTCACTTCTCCAGTGAAAGTCCGGTCCTTCAGGTCCTGGGGGCTGCGGGTGCAGGGTCTCTCCCAGGCGTCGGGTTTTGGATTCAAGGAGTCGCGGTCAGGGGAAGCCTCGGGATTCCCTCTGCAGGCGGCGCTGTGGGTGCTCAGGGGGGACAGGTTTTTGTACTCACAGTATCAGAGTAGTCCTGGGGTCCCTCCTGAGGTGTTGGATCTCCACCAGCCGAGTCGGGGTCGCCGGGTGCAGTGTTGCAAGTGTCACGCTTCTTGCGGGGAGCTTGCAGGGTTCTTTCAAGGCTGCTGGAAACAAAGTTGCAGCCTTTCTTGGAGCAGGTCCGCTGTCCTCGGGAGTTTCTTGTCTTTTCGAAGCAGGGGCAGTCCTCAGAGGATGTCGAGGTCGCTGGTCCCTTTGGAAGGCGTCGCTGGAGCAGGATCTTTGGAAGGCAGGAGACAGGCCGGTGAGTTTCTGGAGCCAAGGCAGTTGTCGTCTTCTGGTCTTCCTCTGCAGGGGTTTTCAGCTAGGCAGTCCTTCTTCTTGTAGTTGCAGGAATCTAATTTTCTAGGGTTCAGGGTAGCCCTTAAATACTAAATTTAAGGGCGTGTTTAGGTCTGGGGGGTTAGTAGCCAATGGCTACTAGCCCTGAGGGTGGGTACACCCTCTTTGTGCCTCCTCCCAAGGGGAGGGGGTCACAATCCTAACCCTATTGGGGGAATCCTCCATCTGCAAGATGGAGGATTTCTAAAAGTTAGAGTCACCTCAGCTCAGGACACCTTAGGGGCTGTCCTGACTGGCCAGTGACTCCTCCTTGTTATTCTCATTATTTTCTCCGGCCTTGCCGCCAAAAGTGGGGGCCGGGGCCGGAGGGGGCGGGCAACTCCACTAGCTGGAGTGTCCTGCGGTGCTGTGACAAAGGGGTGAGCCTTTGAGGCTCACCGCCAGGTGTTACAGCTCCTGCCTGGGGGAGGTGTTAGCATCTCCACCCAGTGCAGGCTTTGTTACTGGCCTCAGAGTGACAAAGGCACTCTCCCCATGGGGCCAGCAACATGTCTCTAGTGTGGCAGGCTGCTGGAACTAGTCAGCCTACACAGATAGTCGGTTAAGTTTCAGGGGGCACCTCTAAGGTGCCCTCTGGGGTGTATTTTGCAATAAAATGTACACTGGCATCAGTGTGCATTTATTGTGCTGAGAAGTTTGATACCAAACTTCCCAGTTTTCAGTGTAGCCATTATGGTGCTGTGGAGTTCGTGTTTGACAGACTCCCAGACCATATACTCTTATGGCTACCCTGCACTTACAATGTCTAAGGTTTTGTTTAGACACTGTAGGGGTACCATGCTCATGCACTGGTACCCTCACCTATGGTATAGTGCACCCTGCCTTAGGGCTGTAAGGCCTGCTAGAGGGGTGTCTTACCTATACTGCATAGGCAGTGAGAGGCTGGCATGGCACCCTGAGGGGAGTGCCATGTCGACTTACTCGTTTTGTCTTCACTAGCACACACAAGCTGGCAAGCAGTGTGTCTGTGCTGAGTGAGAGGTCTCCAGGGTGGCATAAGACATGCTGCACCCTTAGAGACCTTCCTTGGCATCAGGGCCCTTGGTACCAGAAGTACCAGTTACAAGGGACTTATCTGGATGCCAGGGTCTGCCAATTGTGGATACAAAAGTACAGGTTAGGGAAAGAACACTGGTGCTGGGGCCTGGTTAGCAGGCCTCAGCACACTTTCAATTGTAAACATAGCATCAGCAAAGGCAAAAAGTCAGGGGGCAACCATGCCAAGGAGGCATTTCCTTACAGTGTTTAACATCTGACCCATCTTTTCCTGGGATTGTTGGTAAGCCCCCAGGATATTAGTGAGTGCCTCCTGGACAGTTGGTTCCCTGGGCCTGTCCTCCCCTTGGCACACAGCTGTCCTCCAAGAGTCCCGGTCCCCCTGTGCCTGTGTCCCCTGAACGGTGTGCCCACTGACACTGACCCCAGGACCCTGATTGTCTTGGCTGTGAGGTGTGGACTGGGGTTCCTGTACAGGTGGGCACACTACTGATTGACGTGTCCTGGGGACAGAGATGTGGGGACGTTGGGTGGCTGCTGTGGTGTTGGATACTGATGGGGGAGGCGCTGTGGTGGTGTAGGTAAGGGCTGGGGTATCCGACTGACCAGTGGTCCTTGATGGGCCAGGGAGTTCTTCCAGTTCCAGAAGTCCAGATTTATTGTCATCACTGGGGGAATCTTCTGGTGGGGGACTGGGTAGCCGTGGCACCTCCTTGCTGCTGGGATTGGCTTGGGCACCTGTAGGGATGTAAATGGTGTATTATGCTACATGTCTGTGACATAGTCTACATTCCTAACTTCCCGTACATTGTTGCTGTTGCCCTTCCACCTTTGTGTATGGTGATGTATTGTGGGATTGTTAGTTCTTCATGCTGTGCATGCATTGGTGGTGGGTGTACATGCAGGGCTGGGAGGGATGTTCATGCAGTGGGTATGGCATGCAGGGTTTGGCATTCAGGTTAGTATATTGTGGTGGTGCACTGTGGGGGGGGGTATTGAGTGAAGTGATAGGTGTCAGGGTGAGGGGTGGTGATTGCATGCAGGTATGGGTCGGATAGGTAGTAAATGTTGACTCACCAGTGTCCAGTCCTCCAGCAACTCCAGTGAGTACCTCAGGATGCAGGATTGTCAAGACTTGCTCTTCCCATGATGTCAGCTGTGGGGGAGGAGGTGGGGATCCACCGCCAGTCCTCTGGATGGCGAGCTGGTGCCCTGCTGCCATGGAATGTACCTTCCCCGTAGGTAGTTCCACCTCTTCCTGATGTCATCGCTTGTTCTTGGATGCTGTCCCACGGTCCACGATTCTCCACCATAGCTCCATCTTCCTTGCAATGGAGATTTGCAGTACCTGTGCTCCAAACAGCTGTGGCTCTACCCTGACTATTTCCTCCACATCCTCATCAGTGAAATGAGGGTGCCTTTGTGGGGACATGGGTGTTGTGTGGTGTGTGTTGTGCAGTGGGTGTTGAGTAATGTGGTAGGGTGTGGGGTGCGTGACGGATGAATGGAAGTTTGTGGTGAGTGTGAGTGTAGTTGTGTCTATGATTTGCGTGGCTATCTCTTGTTTATTTTTCATGTTCGTAAAGGGTTGTGGGTAACGTGGGTGTGTGTTTTATAGTGCTGTGGGTGGGTGTGGTATGTTTATCAGTGTCAGGTGTGTGAATTTAGTATTGGCCAATGTTGTGTTGTTTTGTATTTAGGTGGCCATTCTGACCGCACCGGTGTGTACCGCCAATGGTTTACCGCTGTTGAATGTCCGCTGTGGTGATTTGTGGTCATAATGTGGAGTGCGTTGTTTTGTTGGCCTGACAGTATGGGTGTTCGTACCAACAGTTTAACACTTACAATTGGTGTGGCAAAAATGTGTTTGTGGCAGTAGTCTGTCAGTTTAGTGCATGTGTGTCATAATATGGCGAACGTATGTTTGCCTCCGCGACGGTATGTTGGCGGCCATCACCGCGGGGGTAAGTGGGATTTAACGCTAATGTCATAATGAGTGCCTACATCTACTACCTCACACAGGACTGGTGCCAACTCTGTCTTTAGGAGAATATATAATTCATTTGGTAGGCTACTGGGGCCAATCGCCTTCCCCCTTTTCAATCTCTTAATTGCTTCCAACACCTCCTCCACAGTAATATTTACACCCAGCTCTTGACTGGCATCCTGTTGAAGCACAGGGAAATCAATTCCCACTAGATAATTCACTGTCTTCGCATTGGATACATCACAACCCTCCGTGTATAGTGTTTGGAAAAAAAGTGAAAAAGCCTATACTATCACCCCTTCTTCCTTGCTAACGCTACCCGTAGTTTTGTCAAAAATAGCTCCAATAGTATTTCTAGTTTGCTGTACCTTGGTTTTCCAAGCTAATATTTTACCACAACCCTTTCCATACTCCTAATGAGCCAGCTTGCTTGCCTCCCATTGCTTCTTCAATTTGGCCTCTAAATAATTTGTGAGATCAGACCTTGCCCCCTTGATCTGATTGTCTATCTCTAACCACTTACTAGCTTTGGTTATCTGGCCAGCCTGATTTTGAAAGTATGAAATGACTGACTTGTAAGATCTTATTTTTATTGACTTCTCAGTCTTGCTAGCTTAGGCAGCAAAACGAATCAGTCTACCTCCAATAAATGCCTTGGAAGCGTCCCACACAATGTGGATTGGGGCTGTACCAAGGTTTACCCGGAAAGTTTCCACCTTTATAATATAAATTACCTGTTGTTGTAAAAACAAAACTCGGTTAACTATTACTCTTGGGGGCTGCAATGCTTTTCCAGCCTAAGATGTAATTTTACGGCAGAGTGATCAGAGAGGTGTTCAGGAATGTGTTCCACTATCTTGATGCTCCCACTTCAGGAAAAAGTTAATTCAAGATTGGTGCCCATACTTTTTACTATGGAAGGAAAATCTCAGTCCCACTCCTCCCCTTTCCCTCCAAATGTCAACAAGTCCAATGTCTTCCATCATCTGTTTTACTAGAGCTCTCATCTTGGGAGAATTAGCTATAGGTCTAGTGGTTGATTTATCTAAAACTGGATTAATATATAGGTTGAAATCTCCTATTAGGATTATTGGAAACCTTATCTCTAATATTTGGTTATAGAGGTCTTGTCATGGGGCTGGATCATCTATGTTCGGGCCATAGTAACCTATGAGCGCCAGCCAATGCCCATGTATTTTAGCCTTTAGAGTTAGCCATCTCCCTTTGGGGTCAGTTGTTAGCTCACCTGAGTGGTGCGTTTAAATAAAATTGCAATATCCTTGACACAACATGATTAATTGCTACAGACAAACTGGCCGACCCACCTCTGCTTCTTGATGATCTCTTCCCACTCTTCCCTCACTTCCTCATCCACCACCCTCAAATATTTGAGTATTCTCTGTCCACGACTTTTTCTCTCTCAGGCTATTAACATTCTACAAAATAATCTTTAAAGCAGTTGGTATGTCCTTAGACATAATTTATTCCTAAAATAGAGCCATGTGTCATATTGTTATAAGCTCCCAACTAAGCTGATTGAGTTACACATAGCAAATCAGGACCAATATTTTTTTTCTTTTTCTCCCACATGCTGCCACACCGTGTGTCTAACACAAAAATAACAAACTTGGTGTGTCCCTTGTCCCTCCCCTCTACCCTGGGGAACCCTCCCTATATCCATTAGGTAAATCTATGTCGATTTAACATAAATTAACTCCCTTTCCCTGAACAGCCTCAACTAGAACTCCTACTCGCCTTAATCTGCTCCACTAAGTGGCCTACTTCACTTGACTCTCTGATGTTATGCATTTTATTTCCCCACACAATTCTAAAGGTGGTGGGGAATCACATCTGCGTAGTAGCTCCTAGTGACCTAGTGACCTGAGCTCTTGAATATACTTCCCCAATTCCCACTGCCTATCTTGTGTGGCTATGGAAATATCCAATCTTAAATTAAAAGATCACTCCCCTTTAGGGAAACTTTTTGATTTAAGAGCCCCCAACAAGATTTTTTCTTTTATTACATAGGTTTTGAAATTAATTCCTATTTTCGTAGGATATTTCCGTTCTTGATTCCTTTTAAATGGGTCATGATGAGCTCTTTGAATATCCTCTTCCATAGACATATGTCCTGGGGAAGGGATGAATTCCTTTATTGAGGCTATCGCAAAAGCTTTAACATTTTCTCCATCTAATCTCTTTGGGACAGTTGAGATTCGAATGTTATTTCTCCTCATGTTCTCCAATGTTCCAAGTTTCTCCCGCGGGTCTTTTTCCCCAGACTTTAAGCCCTGTAGGACCTTGCTGTTAAGCTCCACTAACCTATTCATCTCGTCCACCAAAGCCTCCATTTCTCCCATTATAGATTTTTCATCTCCATAGCCTTAAGTCTCCTTAATTTTTTTCCTGATTTTTTCAGAAATCGTAAATTTCCCTCTTATCTCCTCCTCCAAAGTTACGATCAGGCTCTCCAAAACTGATTGTTCTTCCCTCTCTTGGGGCGTTGGTGGGGGAGGGAGGAGTCTGAGTATCAGCAGTGCCCTGTGCTAGTACTTGGAATCTATTTACAGTCTCAAAAGACTTAGACAACTCAGGCCTGTTCTCTATGTCTGGGCTGGTAGTTCTGCTAGACTGCATTATGTGGTCCTCGTTCTCCCCCTTCCTGGCCTGCACTTTAAAAAAGGACCTTAAGGATGGGGTCACTCTGATCCGTTCTGGTTATTTAGTGCCCTCTAGGTATTACTCACCCCTCTTTTTATTGGTACAACACTTGGCACCACTAACGGCTGTTCCTCTGGGACCTCAACTTGGTTCTGTGGAGCGACAACCTCCTTTGATTTTGTTATAGGGGAAGACATCCTGCTCCTCCCATTTTGGTCTTTGCAGATTGATTTCACAAGAGGTAGTTTTCATTGGAGGACTCCAATACACTTTCCAATGTTACTGCCCCAGACCTAGATCCAATGAAGACCTGCCCTTTAACAGAGGTCTTTGATACACAGTCACTCTGGCCGGGAGATCCACGTAGTTTCCTTCTTCCCTGCCCACGGCCCTTTGCAGGTGTCATTTGCTGTCCTAGGGGGTGCTCACCATTAAAACAAGTTGACTGTGCTGAATGCTTCAACCCCGGCTCGAAACTTGGAGACTCCCATCCTTCCCAGCCTACCTTATCACTCCCAAAGCTTTAGACCCAGATTCTAGCAAAGAGACTCTACACGATAGTGGGGCTACTAGTACAAGAAGATCAAAAGGGCTTTATTAAAGGAAGACAGTTGTATAAGTTGATGCATGACCTTTTTAGAGCTATTGATCTCGCTGTTAAGGATAGCCTACCTCTGGCAGTACTCACCTTCCATGCTGCTAAAGCATTTGACAGAGTTAGCTGGCCATTTCTGCAAAAGGTGGTACAGAAATGTAATCTGGGGGAGTTCTTTTTAAGAGCTGTCAGCAGTATCTATAGAAAACCAGTTGCTAGAGTTCTGATAAATGGAAAACTCTTTGAGCAGATCAAGTTGGAAGAGGAACCTGCCAGGGATGCCCACTCTCCACTGTTGTTTAATCTTTACATTGAGCCTTTGGCCAGGAAAATAAGGGCTAATCAGGCTATTGTCCCCTTTGAATATAATGGATGGGAGAAGAAGGTGTCACTATATGCGGATGACCTGATGATTTATACGAAAGACCTGGAGGTCTCACTACTCATCATTTTGAAGACGATGAAAGATTTCGGGAAGTTATCTGGCTATAGTATAAATCAGCAGTAAACTGAAATCATGCTATGGAACATCACTTATAATAGCTCCCTGGTTAAACAAGAAATCTGATACCTATGGGTCCAGGTGATGACAGACTTAAATAAAGTAGCTCTGGTAAACTTTAATGAAGCAGTAAAGGCCACCAGAAAGTTACTTGGTACTTGGGGTGGGTTTCCGCTCTCTTTTTTGGGGAGGTCAAATATTTTTAAAATGTCGACTCTCTCTAGATTCACTTTTCTTTTTAACACAATACCATAGAATTCAAAGTGGTATGGCTTAGGAAATTTCAAGGGGAGTTGAGTAGCTTTATATGGGCAGCTAAAGGAGTAAGAATCGCTTGGAGGAAGATATGTAGGAAAGAGGAGCAAGGTGGTATAGGAAGTCCAGATTTCTATAAATACTGCGTCACATTCCAACTAAAGAACTAAAGAACGTAAGAGGCCTGTTTCTTTACAGTGCTGTTTTTTCACCTATGTTTAAGACCTTGACCAATCATCTTTACAAGGAGTGTAACCACTTCCTGTTTAAATTTGACAGCCAAAATATTTCAAAAAGGTTAGGTTGAAGATCTTAGAGGCTGCCTGTAGGACGTGGCATTGTTAGGTGGGCATTAGGAATATCTTATTACTGCAGACTCTCTCCAATCTGGGATTTGCCAGGCACCGCCAAATGTCTTCAGAACAAATTAACAATTCCTTTGAGGAAAAGTGGTATGAATAAATGGGGTCAAATCTTGTTGGGCATGCCCTTTGTCCATGGGCTTCGTTGGTAGAAAGCAGTCAGGTTATCCCATCTAGTTCACACACATTTCCAATGTTCTCCCCCCAGGTGAGTCTACTTCACTTGTGAGTTGACAAACAAGGGTATATGGGCAAGTGACCACTGTGCTGGTGTTTGGAGTTCCAAGAACAGTGCCTCCTGGGAGTTGCAGTCATGTAACTCTCTGTTCTTCACGCACTATACAAATGTCATCCTTCCAGGTGAGTACACTTCAATTGAGAGTTACGACACAGGGGTCTTTAGACAAGAGAACACTGGGCTGGTGATTGGAGTTACAGATACAGGGCCTGCAGGGAGTTGCAGACATGTCACTCTCTCTAGTACGCACACTATACAAATGTTATCCCCCCAGGTGAGTACACTTCATGTGTGAGTTATCCGACAGGAGTCTTTGGATGACAGGACATTGGACTGGTGGTTGGAGTGACAGCATCAGTGCCTCCTGGGAGTAGGAGTGATGTAACCCCCTGAACTCTACACACACTATACAAATGGAATCCATCCAGGTGAGTACACTTCAATTGAGAGTTAAGACATGGGGTCCTTGGCCAAAAGTACACTGTGCTGGTGTTTGGAGTTACAGATATAGGGCCTTCTGGGAGTTGCAGTCAGGTCACTCCCTCTACATCCCAGCAGTTGACAAATGGTATACTCCTAGGTAAGTGAAGAGCTTTGGAGAAACATTACAAACAGGTGTATTTGGTCAAGTGAACCCTGTGCTGGTGTTAGGAGTTACAGACACAGGGCTGCTGGGAGTGGCAGTCATGTAACTCCCTGTACTACATACACTATACAAATGTTATCCTCCCAGGTAAGTCCACTTCAGTTGAGAGTTTATAAACAATGGCATTTGGACAAGAGAACACTGGGCTGATGGTTGGTTTTACAGACACAGGGCCTTCCGGGCCTTAGTAGTCATGTTACTCCCTCTACTTCCCACTATTGACAAATGGTATCCTACCAGCGGTTCTGGTGTTTGAATTGACTCAAACAGTGCCTCTTGTGAGTTGCAGTCAGGTCACCCTCTCTAGTACACACACTTGACCAATGGTCTCCCCCTAGATGTGTACAGTTCAATTGAGAGTTCACTAACAGATGTATTGTAGCATGGCCATTGTGCTAGTGTTTGTAGTAACAGGAACAGTGCTTACTAGGAGTTGTAGTCATGTCAGTACCTGTACTACACACACTTGACAAATGTTATCTCCCCAGGTATGTACCCTTAAATTAATAGCTACAAAACAGGGGCATTTGGAGAAGTGAACACTGGTCTGGTGTTTGGAGTTATAGAACAGTGCCTGCAGGAAGTTGGAGTCATGTCAGTCTCTGTACTACACACACTATACAAATGTAATCTCCCCAAGTGAGTACACGTCAAATGTGAGTTGCCAAATTGAGGTCTTTAGACTGCTGGACACTGGAATGGTGAGTGGAATTACAGTAAAAGTGGCAAAATGTGAACTGTGAGCATGCATGATAAGGCATTTTGGTGACATGTCTAGTGTTGTGACTAACCAGACTCCACTCCTCCAGGTATTCCTGTCAAGCCCTTAGGATGCAGGATGGCCTGCAGCTGGTGCCTGGAGACCAGGGAGCAGACCTTGCCCCTGAGGTTGTTCCTCCTCTTCCTAATGTCCTCCTTTGTGCGCGGTGTGGTGCCCACAGCATCCACTCTGTCAATGATCCTGTCCAACATTTCCATTTTCCTACTGAGAGGAGTATGCTGGACTTGTGTTCCAAACAATTGTGGCTCTACTGTTATGATTTCATCCACCATGACTCTTAACTCATCCTTTCAGAAAATCAGGGGTTTTAGGAACGTGACATGGTGGAAAAAAAATAACGGGTGACAGTGACTTACTAAACAGTGGAAGTGCAAAAGGGTGTGAATGGACAAAAGTGTGTGCAGGGTGTTGTATGTGATGGTGAAAAAAGTGGTACCTAGTATCTGTAGTGTGTGGAAAAAAGTTGCTCTGGCTTCTGTGTGTTGCAGTGTAAATCAAAGGATTGTGGTCTGTGAAGTGGTGTGTTTTATAATGTCCTTTGCAGGTTTGTCCAGTGTGGCAATGTGTATCAGCTGTGTTGTTTTTAAATTCATCTAATGTGCATCTGTGTATTACTTTGGTGACTGTGGACTGCCATGGTTTGGACCCCGATGGGGTGCGCCATGGCGACTGTGTGCTTGTAATACGGTGAGTGGTTGGTCGCGGTGCTGAAGGTGCTGGAGGTCGGACCACCTATTTCCAGACCTCACCGCTGCTACCAGTCTGCCTTTTTTGGTTGGCGGTAGGTGGTCCTGACAGTATAATTTGTAATACGGTGGTCTGAAAGACAGCCAACATGGCAGACTTTTTAGGGCCAGCATCATGGGAGTCCGACTGCCAAACCCATAGTGAGACCCCATATCTTTTAGGATTTTGGTTGTAAGTTCCTGCGAGCTAGACTTGCCTTTCTTATATTCTGCAATAATACCCCCTTCTATTTCTGTCACATTTTGTGGGGTGCGAGGAGGATGTGTTCTCTTACATAAATGACAACAATATCTTTTGTATTGGCCCTGCCATAGCATACATTAGAATAATATTTGGTACATTTCCAGTTCACATTTTCTGCTGATTCACTTTTTGTTGTTGTAGGTGTAGCCCATGTGATATAGTAATTGCTTTCCTTTCTGGGATGTTATGTATTTGGCTTTCACTCTTATTTTATCTGAAAGTAGTGTTATAGTATAAATACAAGCAATTTTTTAAGGTTTTTAGGTTTGCTATTTATTTATAAAATTATGCATATATATATATGTGTGTGTGTTCTTTTTAGATGTTTCACACTGTTTTCCAGCTTTTCCGTTGAGGTTGTTGTAATGTGGAGCAGAGGCTTTCTTTTCTGTTGGAAGAAAAAAGAAAGCATCACTTTCATTTTTGAATGTTTATTTGTTGGCGGTTTGCAGAGGTTGAGGTTGAGGTTGTTAGGTTTATTTTTACTTGCTATTGGAGTGAGTTTACATATTTTAGTAATTTATTCATTCCTTTTTTCTTATATCATTTTGCTGGTTTGTGATAGGTGTTTTTTTCTGCCAGCTTATTACATTTCAAAGTTGTAGTGTTTTCCTTTAGGAGGTACATATAAAGAGATAGATGTTGGAGAGTTTTTTGTTATTTATTTGCTATTTTGCATTTGTAAGTTTATTTTTCAAGTAGATTTTAGTTCAAATATAAGTGTTACATACTTGGTTAGGTAGTTGTTGAGATGTATATATTTCTTCTTTAAGGGTCTGGTCAGAGAACCCAACAATTTCTTCATTTTGCAGCACTGGCCAATTTTGAAGTATTCAATTGATAAAATTAGTGTACCTTTTATATTCTTGTTTATGGAAACATGTTTTGGGTTATATTGTTATGAATTTAGTTATATATTTTATTGGGGTGAATTGTAAATGTTTTGGTGATATAATATAATTATTTTAATTTAAACATAAGTATAAAGTGGTTTATGTTTATTTTAAAGAATTTTTTTATGTAAACATTTGCTTTTTGTTTATTAATGATAATGTAATTATTTTAGCTATATTATTGTAGTTGATATTGTGTGAATCAGTGTATATTTAAAGGTGACTATAATTTTGTTTCAGATGTTTGTGTTTTCGGTTTAAGTAAAAATCAATATTTTTGACAATGATATTTATGTTCTCAATATTTATGGGTTTATTAGTTAAGTATAGGAAGGCATTATTTCTGTTCAAAATGTTTATTTTCCGATATTTTTGTGTTTCAAAATTGTATGCTGCAGAATTATGTCGGTGATCCAATAATGAAGCCTGGGCTCCAGGAGTATATGCAAGCCATGTTCTCAGTATAACAAGCAAATAAGCTCATATGTTGAGATGGAGGCCATTGTGCTACTTTGGGGTTATAGCTACATGACAACCAATTTAAGATCTGCATGCACCAAAAAGCATTAGTCTCACTGTTCCTGGGCCCTGTGTCAAAACACCATCCCTCATACATGAGTGGAGCCTTTAGCAGCTGGAGTGATCACTTCAACTTGTACTTAAATCTAACACCACAACCCTGCAGACTACTTCTCTAGCCATTCCCAGGCAGTTACCACAGAAGAAGCACAGGCAACAAAATAATGGCTTATGATGACCTGCTGCCCTCTTGCTTGGGAAAGAAGAACTGAACCTGCAACTTCATCTTTAACTCAGGATCCCAGAGGGATTCAAAGGGCTAGTATGCTGGCCTTCTGACCTGAGCCTCAGGGACATATAAGGCTCCCCAACAGCTCCAAGACATGTATTCAGCGAGTTTTGTTCCCCAAGAAATGCCTTGCAGGTCCTAGACCCTTGGTGTGGCTCACAGGCTCTTGCAACAAGAGTTTGGGCTCTTCGCAACCATGAACTGGCGTGTTTGCATCAGAACTGCACTGCTTGCACTGAAATCCACAGCGAGCTGCTGCCAGCCCATCTCTTCGCACAGCAGCATCAGCAGCCTTCAGGGGTACCGCCAACGTAAAGCTCCAGCTCTCACGTCTGTGACGCCTGGCCTGCTCTTTGCACCACGCAGACTGCAGCAACTCTCTTCTTGCTCCTCGTGACCTTCTCCTACGCAAATGGGACTCTTAGCACAATACTTCAGAAGGTAAAACTTCAGGCAGACTAATCTGGGACTGTGTCCAACCCACACTCCACCACGGTCGGCCTAAACTTTTGACTGTGGCCCAGTCCAGCGTGACCAGGTAGCCACAGTTGGAGATTTTCAACACTATTTTTCACCTTATTCTTTAAAAAGTCCTAACTCTGGTTATACTTATGGGAATGTTGTTGTTTTATTTTGTTTGTTTCATTTTGCTCTATTTTTCTAACCTGGTGTTAGATCTTTTTGTATGGTGTTTTCACTGTTTTACTGTTTGAAGTGCTGCACATATACTTTACACATTGTCTCTAAGTTAAACATAACTGCACTGTGGCAAACAAGTTAAGCACAGGTTTGCTTGTGCCTTACCCTGACTAGGATTGTGGTTGCTGCTTGACCAGGCACACCCCAGTCAACCACTAACCCGAGTTCTAACAGTACACAACCGGGAGAGTGCAGGTTACTCTCAAAGGCTCGGTTCTTTTTGTATAGTATGGATACATGATGTCTTGTTAGGCTAAAGAGGCCTCCACAGGAATCTTTTCTCAGGGGACAGGCATGGACGTCAATTCACAGAAATACCAGGGGTAGCGGAAGTGACATCACATTACCTTTGACTTTCACTCACACATACTCACACATACACACTGATTCACACTTACATACACTCTGTCTCACATAAGCACACTATCACCCGCAAGCACACACACTATCTACATTTGAAAGCACTTTTAACTCACCTCACCTGCCATATTAGGGAATATTCCAGCTTGTTTTATTCCATTTTTATTACACAAACAATGAATAATAACCTATTATTCACTGTTAGTGTAATGAAAAATTGACAGATAACAATGACATTGGAGCCACAACTGATGTCCATAAGGACGAGCTGCCCCTGTGTTTCTGGCACTGGATTTGCCACCTCTGAAGCTAGGGATCACAAAGGCAGTGCCAGGAGTAACAAAGGGAAGCCAGGGGTCACAGGGTGACCCTAAATGACGTCAGTGGAGAGGGGTACGTATTTGCTGATCACAGCCTAATATGACTAAGCAGTCATTCCTCATTTGATATACAAAGCTTCTGTTTTGATAATGTGAAAAATAAAAACCTTTTTAGCAAAGCAGTATGAAAACAGAAAAGGGGCAAATTCTCCCCTAAAAAATCATCCCATTCGGACCCCCCAGTTAATATTTAATAATTGCAATAGTAAGTCTAAATTGGAATGAATGATCATCTGTGGGGCAATTTCCAGCTCCATTACAGTACGATCATCTTAGAAAGGGGTTGTAGGTTAGGAACCTTCCCTTAAGGGGTTATGCAGCACTTTCAAATCTTTTTATATCTTCTCATTGCTTAAAGGTACATTTTTCAGATTCATGGGCTTAAGTGCTTGTTTTTTTTGAGTATTTGAGAGAAAGTGTCACTCTAAGTTTCACACATTTGGCACTTGAATGTCACTCATAAGTACATTGAAATCATGGAAACATCACACATAAGCAATCTGAAAACTTGGCATCTATGATGGTGCCTTCTATTCGTGCTATGTATTTATGCAGTGCCTCTCCATCTTAGAAGGTTGACTGCATGGAGGTGCTCACCTTTTTGTTAAAGGCTGCTGCACGGCCCAAGGCCATGGTGATATTAATGTTCCAGCTATCTCACTAGTACAGCTGGTTCTCGAAAAACGCAGTGAGCGACCACCCATATTCTTTCAGTTCTCCGGTAAGCTACCTCTTCCAAATGTAGTCAGGATGGCCCAAAGCCTTTATAACCTTTCTTTCATCTCAGAGCTGCCACAGAGAGAAGGTGAAGATGATTGGGGGAGATCAGTTTTCTGCAGAATCCATGTCCGACTGTGAAAATAATTTTAATTTAAGCAGTCCAGAAGATGCTGAAGTGTTAATTCTAAACAGATCCCCAGTTCTTAAGTTAGGATTCATAATAAATAAGGGATTCAAGCCGTTGAGGAAAGCATTTTCCTAGAGCTTGCTGTAGCATTGCTCTGTTCCAGGATAATGCTTTAAACGCGATCAATGAATCTTTGAACCCAGCATATGGGTGTGGAGAAAAAGTCATTACATATCACAGCAAATCAATTCAAATACAACAGTATGACAAATGTGGCAACACAAGGAAAACTCCAGTCTGAAATAAAATTAAGGGATTTTATTACAAACTCAGAGTCATGTAGACAATTCTCAAGACAAAATTATAACCATACAGAATCACCAAGGGTTGGTCAAGGCAACGTAAAAGCTTCACACAAACTAACATTTGCAAAATTAAACATTCAACAAAAACAATACAAAACTTCATAAGAATCACCTGATGTACAGAAAACAAGTGGTGTTCAGTTCTTATAAGCATCAAGGCAATTTAAAGTAATCTAAATTTAGCTAGTTGGAGCAAGGGAAACCCTACAGATTAGCCAATGAAGATTACCATGTGCTGGGCTAAACACGTGTGGGCAAAAAGCAAAAGCACAAATAGAACAAAAATAATTTGGAAAAAGGAAATCTGGGATAACAGATAACTAACTAATGTGGGCAAAAAGTAAATAAAAAAGGAAGAAGTCAGCATTTCAGATGCTCGGTCAAGAGTCTTCTTCTATGGTTCAAGGGAACAGACTCTAAGTATCAGCAAGGCATTTGAGATGGGCAAGGGTAGGGAGGACTATACCTCTCAGAGTCCAGGGAGTTCAGCAAGCAGCGAAGAATGAAAAGGATTGTGTCAAAGGGGGAAAGCAATGAGTCCTCAAGGGAGAAAATGTTCCAGAAAGAATGCAGCAAATCCATCTGGAGAACGGTATATTAAAGTTCATAGGGCAAGATGATTCACCAATCCATCACTACATATGATGCAGAAAATGTAACATCCAATAGAAATTGATCATGTGACACAGGCTGCAGCATTGCCGAAACTTCCCATTACCAACAGGTAGAAAATATTCCATCTGCTCTCATCCATGAAAATTGAAACCTCCATATGTGTTACCAGCTCAAGGCCAGGTTCCCAAGCACTCCATGTGAAAAACACAAAAACATCTATAATTACAGGCCTAAATGAATTAAATATGCACATTCATTTATACATTTAATACACATTTACCATCCTACACCATAATACATTTAAAAAGAAAAATTCTATTGATCCTTCCATGTAACTATAATGCATTATTGCATTCTCTACATTTGCACATCATTTTTTTAAAGGCTTCTGACATAAAATCTATTATCGTTTTAGTGCACACTGCTTGTTTCCATCATGAATATAACATAATGACAAATTAATTGATTATACATGAACTTTAAAAACTATACCCCATGCTTTTCAACTCTTGCCCTAGAGTGAATGCACATCATTATGACCTTTCAATGCACCACTTTACAACAAAACTATTAATACTTTAACATAATGCATAAACTGTCACATATAGATGATCACTGTGATATGAGGGGCAGTAGTAACGTTTCTGCTACATCAAGCTCAACGACAAAATCACTGCATACTGAGCTTCAACACAGGCCATGCCCTCCAGCTTTTGTTTTTTTTGCTGATGAATTCTAGTTGTGTTCTGCAGGTGAGTTCTATTGAGGGTTGGTCATTAAGGGGTTGGTCTCTGCCTGATGTGGAAGTACTATGGGAGTTCCAGTATGATACCTCTTTATTTCAACAACTTGTGTTTTGCCTCTTCTAAACTGGCAACAAGCTGATTTTCCTAGAGCTCGTCCCACCTCTCAATTCACTTTGCTATTTTCAATGTATTTTAAGATACAAAGCTAGCACCTGAGATTTACTGTGATATTTCATCCTGGTGGCCATATCCACAGTGCTCATAATGATTCATATGACTGGTTGAGTTCCTGTGAGTTATTCCTCCATTTCTGCTGATCCCATTGTGAAAGCTGAATTAATTACTAAGGATTTTCATTTATTATGGGTTAAGAATTTGCATAGAATTAACCCAGTATAAAAAATAATGTGCGACTTGTAAAATGTGTCCACTTGAGTGGCTGCCATAAAATACGTAATGCTTTTAATAAATGCATATTATTATTAGTTGAGGTGCATGTTTAAAGAAGATTGTATTAGTATGTCATATAAAGGATTTCATGCTATATTTACATTAGGCCTTAAGTTAGCGAGGTTTGGGCCTAGTCTGCAAAGCCTCATATTAAGCTGCAATGTCTAACGAAATAGTGGGAAAAGTACGACATGAGATTTAGGGCCAGATGTAGGAAAGGTTTAGCGACTCGCAAATGGCGAAAAACGCAGTTTGCGAGTCGATAAACCCCATCTGGTATGTAGAAATGCATTTTGCAAGTCGGAACCGACTCGCAAAATGCATTTCCGAGTAACAAATAGGAAGGGGTGTCCCCTTCCTATTTGCGAGTCGCAGTGGTATGCAATTCCATTTGCGACCGCTAAAGCGGTCGCAAATGGACTCGCAGTTACCATCCACTTGAAGTGGATGGTAACCCACTCGCAAACGGGAAGGGGTCCCCATGGGACCCCTTCTTACCCTTTGTGACTGGACCAAAAATAAATTTTTCAGAGCAGGCAGTGGTCCCATGGACTACTACCTGCCCTGAAAAATACCGAAACAAACGGTTTCGGTTTATTTTTCAAAGTGCAGCTCATTTTCCTTTGAGGAAAACGGGTTGCACTTTGAAAAAAAAAACTGCTATATTTAAAAGCAGTCACGGACATGGAGGTCTGCTGTTTCCAGCAGGCCTCCATCCCCGTGAGTGCCCTGAGTCGCTATGGGGTCGCAAATTGCGACCCACCTCATTAATATTAATGTGGTGGGTCTTTGCGACCCCATAGCGACTTGCAGAAGGTGCCTGAGACACCTTTCTGCATACCAAATTGCGACTTGCAGAAGGTGCCTGAGACACCTTTCTGCATACCAAATTGCGACTTGCAATTTGCGAGTCGCAGGGACTCGCAAATTGCAAGTCGCAATTTGTTTTTTTGCTACATCTGGCCCTTAATGCTTCTATTGTTTGCACTGTGCTGACCAAATATTTTGCAAATGTTTTGGCTTTCTTATGAGAACTGCCTGCTACAATGTCTTGTAGTAGAAATTGCAACTTTGTAAAGATTGATGCGTGAGAAAGCGTTGTTCCCAGGAACCAACAATGGATGCACTGACTGGAGTACAGATTGCAAAAAGAAGGTTACCTGACAAGCCTGTCAATGGGAACGGGAAAAGAGGAGTACATCGACATGTGAAAGACAGTTTAGTTATATCTTAGATTTGGGGTTTTTATTTGTACGATTTTCTGACCAATGACAGGGTGGGAAGATTCTTTAGGACATTCTAACTTAGCCGGACTGCACCAAGGAGAGGAAGCTCTTTCTATTCTGATTTTCTCTGTAGTGGTTCTGTTTGAGGAGCTGAACAGTTCCTGATGACTTTATTTTCTAACTTTGACTTTATTGCTTAAGTATCTAATGTTGAATGCTAATCCCTTAGAAATTGTCTCTTAAATGATTCAGATAGCTTAGTGTCCCCGTCTGAACCATCCCCTTTCACTGCCCGTTACTGAAGCTGACCAGACGGATGTCCAACTGGCGAAGAGAACTGCAGCTTGCTTTTCCACTTGAGGTGAAGTATAACAAAATGCTATTGTCCTTGTTGTAGGTTTTGTCCTTTGTTTCTGGGTACCAACCGCTATATTGATAGACCCATAGTTAGATGTTTTCCAAATTAACTTTAACTAAATTGTTTTGCATGAAGCCGAAACATGCTATTCTAATCTGAAGGTTAGTTAGGGAGTCCTGGAAATGTTAACAAATTGCAATTAACAAAGAATTGATGTTGTTCACCTGTTGAATCTAGATGTATGTAATTTCTACTGTGCAGTTATTCTTCCTATTAATTTGTACTGTGACTATTGAATGCTTAATTGGTAATGCCTTAGTTAAACTGAGATTCTTTAGAAGATGTAGTCAATCGGTGTTATTCATGTATGTGTATCATTTGGTTTTGAAATTAATTTACGTGACTTTAGCATTGTCAATATAGAGAAATAAAACTTCTAACTTTTACATAAAGGTGTGTTATTCGTGTCCAAATGGGTCATGGTGCGTAAAGATTATTGACTTCATATGAAATGTTCATTTATTGATTATGTTGAATAGGATTGATGTATAAAGGTAAAGCTCTTAGTGGAATCACTCCAAGCGTAGTCAAAAGGTCCGTCGAACCTCTAGCAAGTTCCCTTATGAATTAAAAGATAAAAGACCAAAAAAGGTCAGACGCACTCACACCATCGGCACTACAACTTGTTCCATACCCTACCTTCTAGTGCAGCACGAGTGGGGGCACTGGCCATCGTCAACTTCTGAGAAACTGTTTTCTACCAGCTTCAACATACCCAGTGAGACAGAGTGTGCCTCAAACCTTAGATTGCTGAACAAGTGTTTGTGGCAGCCATCGTGAGCTAGCAAGGCCTATGTTTGGCCTTTTAGAGTACAGTTGTTTTCCTCTAATTTAGTCAGGAACTCTACACGGCACAGCACTGATGGCAACATCAGTGAGCAGGGCCCCACATTAACTACCCTTGTAACAGTGAGTGGTAGTCATGTTGTGTTTGCTTTGATTATTATGAATGTTCCACAGCACGTTTTTGTGGGTACAGTTCCATGATCTTCCTTACTGTTGCTTCGCCTTTGAAGGTGTTTCCCTCCAGAGGTCACTTGGTTGGTTGTGTGTG
The DNA here is from genome assembly GCF_031143425.1 of Pleurodeles waltl. Lineage (NCBI taxonomy): Eukaryota > Metazoa > Chordata > Amphibia > Caudata > Salamandridae > Pleurodeles > Pleurodeles waltl. The sequence goes on from NC_090440.1 coordinate 232,199,161, forward strand.
TATTCTCAGATGTATACGAAGCAGGCTGTGTTACCTCTGTCTATGACCATGTCATTAAAAAAAATCTCAGCTAGGTATTGTGGTGGGTCACGAAGCAGGGGACGGTGGGACATAGTGAGAGCAGACTGTTGTTCTTCTTGGATATTAGCCCTTGCACTGTAGGTAAGAAAATGGAGTCAGAAAAACAGCAGAAAGATGTTGCCAGTCTTGGAGCGCAAGTCAGCGTACTGTATCCCTCACATCTGAGGATTGCTATCAGGGACAAGATATCTGTATTCTCAAAAGCTGAATGAACGGCAGCCTACATAACTTTATTTTGGTGATGAAGATGAAAGAGCACCTCACAGTGTGATTATGGGCCTCATTCTGACCTTGGCGGGCGGCGGAGGCCGCCCGCCAAAGTCCCGCCGTCAAGTTACCGTTCCGCGGTCGAAAGACCGCGGCGGTAATTCTGACTTTCCCGCTGGGCTGGCGGGCGGTCGACTTCAGACCGCCAGCCAGCCCAGCGGGAAAGAGGCTTCCACGATGAAGCCGGCTCGGAATCGAGCCGGCGGAGTGGAAGCTGTGCGACGGGTGCAGTTGCACCCGTCGCGTATTTCACTGTCTGCGCAGCAGACAGTGAAATACATGTAGGGGCCCTCTTACGGGGGCCCCTGCAATGCCAATGCCAGTGGCATGGGCACTGCAGGGGCCCCCAGGGGCCCCGCGACCCCCCCTACCGCCATCCGGATCTCGGCGGTCCGACCGCCGGGATCTGGATGGCGGTAGGGGGGGTCGGAATCCCCGCGGCGGTGCAGCAAGCTGCGCCGCCGCGGAGGATTCAATGGGGCCGCGGTACACTGGCGGGACCCCGCCAGTGGTGCCGGTCCGACCGCGGCTTTACCGCCGCGGTCGGAATCCCCATTGGAGCACCGCCGGCCTGTCGGCGGTGCTCCCGCGGTCCTCCGCCCTGGCGGTCAAAGACCGCCAGGGTCAGAATGAGGGCCATGTCACTTGTTCCTTAGTACAGTCTTGCTGTGGGTTCTCTGTAGAAGTAGTGCTCATATTTGTTTTATGTCCTGGTTCCTGTTGGGTCCTACACTTGAGCAGCTGTCCTCTTCCAATTGGAGGGGTTTTATGTAGCTATTTCTTTACTCATATTTACAAATACACTGTTCCACTTTTCTCTCAAATTTAAAAAAAAGATTGCTTACTAATTATATGTTGCCCATTGATAGGACGTATTTTGACCCAGTCAGAAAATAAGTGTTATTTATCAAGTTGTTTTTGAGCATTTTCTCCCGAGTACATAAGCATACTTCCTCTTGGGACTTCTGCATGGTAATTTTAGTGAAATCTTAGACTAGTTACAATTATATTTTACTAAAGAGATTCACGCGGTGATGAAGAGGCATAGGGGCTTATTATGATTTTGGCTGTCCCACTATGGGACCGCCAAAGCCTCTAGGAGAATGCTGCCATCATGCTGGCAGTGTCCCCTCATTGTATTACAATGTTTCTGCTGGGTGGTCCACAGGTTACGACGTTCTCACCAGGCTGACCGGCTGAAACCGTTGGAATGCGTACTGTCTGCAAGGCAGACAGTGCACATTCTGGAGGTGCTTGGCAGGGGGGGCCGTTGCATGGGCAGTACATAGACCCGCTGTGACCCCCCCAGCACTGGCTTACCACCAGCTTTTCCATGACGGGGTCCCCAACATTGAAAGGCTGGCTGTAAGTGGGGTTGTGCAAAAAGAACAAGTGATGGACGGAATGCTGAACAATGTCAAACATTCACCCCCAGTACAGAGATCTGGGCCTAAATCCATCATTGTTTTGCTGCCCATGCCATTCCAGTTTGGACCCAGCCATATGTAAGTGGGGTTGTGATCAGCACAGCCACGCTGAGTTCAGTGCCGCTGTGGCTGAGCACAACCCTGACTGCTTTAGCCCATCGGGAACCGTGTTGGCGGTGGTGACGGCGGTTCCCTGGCAGTGACACCGCCAGGGTTGTAATGTGGCGGTTGGACCGCCTGGAGTGCGGTGGTCCGACCGTCACCACGAGTCTGGCAGTCCTTGGACAGCCAGACTCGTAATGAGGCCCATAGTTTTTACAAAAACCATCAAATATAAACTGAACCAAGGGATACATATACCAGCATTCAAATCTTCAGTAAATTAACTGAGTAATATATGAGAGAGAGTTAATTGTAAGTCGTTCCAACAAGAAAATTCAAGAACAATTAAGGAACTGCAATCGCCAAGACCATAGATTTAGCAAGAATTATAAAATGCTTTGATAAATCAAACGAGCGGTATTGGTTTTGGCTGCTGTAAAAAATAAAATGCTTGATGATAGAAATTTGACTAGTGTCATTCATTCATTAGCGGATTTAAAAAGCGCAGGGCTACCCAAAACCGGGCCTCCCAGCGCTGAAGAGTACCGGAAAGCAACCAACATTTACTCTGATTTTGGAAAAGGAATGTTTTTAGTTGCTTGTGAAAGCATAGCCAATTCTTTTCACTTCTCTGGCTCATCGGGAGAGAATTCCATAACTTAGGTGCCAAGTATGAAAAAGTCGTCCCCTGGCTCTTCTTATCTTGGGTATAACAAGGAGGTCCTGCAAGCAGCATTGCCCTGGGGGTTACGACCCCCTTCTTCACCAGCAGTTTCATGGCGGTACCACCAACATGAAAATGCTGGCAGAGGATGGATGCAGGAGGCCCCCCTGGCCAGCACCATCGCAATATTCGCTGTCTGTGTTGCAAATAATGAACATTGCAAGGGTGCTGGTGCACCCTGCGGGCTACAGCATTGCCGCCGGCTCAATTATGAGCCGGTGACAATACTGTGTGGCGGCAACCTCCCCATCGGAAGTTCGGCAGACGGTATAAACTGTCAGCGAGCTCATAATAACCCCCAGAGAGTCTTAAACTGAATCCTACTCCAAACTGGAAGCCAATGCAGGGATTTTAGAACATCAGTTGCTGAACTAAACTTAGGGACCCCCACAAGAATCCAGCTGCAGCATTATGAATAAGTTGCAATTTCCTAATGACTTTTTTAGGACTCCCTAGGTAAATAGAGTTCCCGTAATCCAGGCATTATAATATCAGTCCCTGGATAATGACTCTTCCGGATTCTAATGGAAGCCATTTCAAGATTTTAAGAAGGGCCCTTAGCAGGCCAAAACAGGTGCCTGTAATTCTGTGTGTCTGTGAAGCCATGAATAGTTTGTGATCTAATATAAAGTCCAGGCTTTTTACTTCAGTTTGTGGTTGAAGGTACTCAACCAGCATAGATGGTCAACTAATTTGTTGCCAAATGGTCCATTTATTGCCCACCACCAGTACCCCGGTTTTCTCCCCATTTAATTTAAGACAACTGTTTCTCATCTATTTGGCTACCTCCGTCAAACAGTTATTAAGCTTTGTGGACGTGCTCTGAATATCCTGAGATAATGAGATGACCCATTTATTATCACCTGCGTAAGAAACCATCGCAAATCCAGATGCCCCCACAATGTCAGATAATGAAGACACATAAAGATATTGAAGAGGGTTGGACTTAGCGATGAGCCCTGAGGGACATCACACCTCAACGTATTGCTAGAGGAGTAACAAGTTATTTCAAGGACCTGAAAACTCCTTTCGGTCAAGAACAAGGTTAGCCAACTTAGCATGGAGCTAGAGACCTCAGGGTTTTCCAGGCATTGTATTAGCACATCATGAGAGATTGTGTCAAATGCCCCACTCAGGTCGAGAAGAATGAGTGCCAGGGATAGAGATTAACATACAATCTGTAACAACAACTCTAAATATAGATGCAATACATAATTGGTTGAAAAATAATATTGGTTTGGGCAGAAGTTGTCACCAGATGGTAAACTCTGTTTTAAATGTAATAAAATGAGACATTTTTTCTAACGTATATATGAGTGAGTCTTGAAGGGTTAATATGTTATGAGAAAAGGATAATAGTAAAGAAAACTCTGTCAATTTAGTTTTCATTATAGAAGAGTCTATGTAGATGACATGAACTTTCAAAAGAATGAATTTGGGGTTGATGGGGAGCCATGTTATCCACCCAATCATATGATATAATTTGTTGTCACAGAATGGGAAGTTCTCGCTGTTTCAGTTTCTCCATTTATGATTAGCTCAGAGCCATAGACAATGATGTCAATGCTGTGAATGCATGTTTGTATTAAGGTATTCCACTCTGTGACAACTATTTATTTTCAAAATAGAAGCATATTGTGAAAAGTATACGTGGTGGTGAAAGAACTACATGTGTTGGAGGGACGTCAGCAAAGTAGTTTAGGAAAACATATTGAATCTGGATCTAACGGTATGAGAGTGTTCCACAAGGAACTAGGCAAGGTAAAAGGATTTTCACAGACTGCACTGTGAAAAAAATATGTTCCAGTTAAATGTAAGTAAAGGAATGTACTGCCTAGTATGAAAATAGAGTTATCCCAAATGTAGAAGGAAATGACTGAGGGGCGGGTGATAGAACCCATTGGATGCTGCTGAGTGGGTATCACCAATAGTGTTGATGAGAAATGAAACTAACTACTTTCATCTCTCTTGATGGTGCTTTTAAATACTTTAGGATCCTGAGTGGGTTGGCATCTGCGACCTGTGTCATTTCCAAACATAGAGGGAGTGGCTGCCTTTCAGGATGACATTGGAGAGGTTACCAGGACACTGAAGAAACGTAATGAATTGTTAAAGAAAATATATATTTTTCAGAGTATTAGGGTGAGATTACACTTAGAAAAAAACAAGTTTTGGTCTTCTGGGATTGAATATCCTGTACACAAGTTATCAGGAGAAGTAATTACATCCAAGGCCTATTGAAGAACATAAGGCCCTACATACACAGATGAATTAAAATTATAATTGAGTTCATGGGAATGTGATTCCATATTTATATATGGGGTTGCCACTGTTGCTACACACTTCAAATGTTAATATGATAATTTTTGTTGGTAAAAAGAATATCAATAAGTATTTCAGATCAATTTTGGAGCCCCAGCTCTGAATGTATTTACACAGGCTTCCAGGAGCATAATTGCGGTGAGTGCTAATTCGTAAGGTCTTGTCTCAGGGAGTGAAGGAAAAGGAGTTTTGGCGTCATGAGTGAAGGAGCACAGATGCAGAGAAAAGATATTCCACAACTGAACATGAAGCATTAGTGGAAGTTAACAGAATTATCACACGTCCAGGTGAGCTCTAGAAACTCTATATTTCGGTAAGAAATAACACAACCATGAGAACTGTCAGCCTTCAAAGTTATACATTCTCCCCACCCACTTTCTACATTCCATCCCACTTCACAATCACCCCGAGCTGTCTTCCCTGCACTCCATCCTAGACAGGAGCCAAACCCAACAATTAGCCCGATCATGGTGCTTAGAATATTTTAAGATGTATGTGTGAGTCAGGTTTTTTTGCTGTAATAAATCATAAACCAGTTTATCTCTTGAGAAACAATGGAACTGGTAAGGCTTTGGCAACACTGGTACATATTGTCATCAAGTTATATAAAGTTGAGATCGAGAATATTTCAGGTGCTGTAAATGTTAGGTCAAATTGATTATCGGGAGTTCCAAGTGTTGCTAGTGACAAGGATTGTGTGGATAAATTGGAAAAGTGTGAGGTAGTGTGTGTCAGACGGGAAAGGAGTTACTGAGCATTTTAGTTCTGAAAAGGACAGGTCTTTCTAAAGGCAAGCTGATACTAGACGTTTTGAAATGTATTAAGGGAAGCAGTCTAAGGGAGAAGTTATTGACACAAGATATGTATTGTGAATAACTTTTTTTGACAGTATTGTAGTGAGAGGTATCAAGTTTGTGCCACCAGATTATCTGAGGAAAAGGATTTGTCAAAGAATCTCAGATGGTCTGTTAGGTTTCTTTCTTGATTTTCCGAGAAAGGTTAACTCCTCCCACTTGGCACGGTGCCATCCTTCACAGAACAGTTCATATGAAAGGTGTCATGTTCCCTTAAAGGATCCCAGTTAGGAGTAAATGAGAGAAACCTCCCTGCCAATCGTGTAGTCCTTGAGTGCGGATGAAGATTAATGCAGAAGTAAACAGCAAGCCACTAATGTCTCTCTGACTTCAGGGAACAAGAAAAGCCAGGCATTAATGAAACCTACTGTAGTGAGCAAAATTCAGGGGCGAAAATATTCGTAAAAAGGCATTGAATGGAATATAAAGTAATGGAACGAAAGTGTTGCGATCCTTCGAGCACTCGTAAACGCCTCTAAATTTAATTCAAACAGGAACTGACATCCATAGGAAAAGACTCAACTTAATCTCAGATTGAGACTCTAAAGCAGAGTTCCTTGAACAGACCACCACCTTGGTAAGGGCAGTTTAAGGGCTTACCAACACTTCTCTGTAATTCCGGCTAACAGACAAATAAGGCCAAGTCTGACATCATTTCCCCAGTGTAGAATTCTGCAGTCCCATCACATTCCTTCCCATCTGACGCTCCAGGTACATCTCGGAACACGCCTCCAGGTGGATGGAACATTGCAAATGCTAGCGCAGTGATATACGCTGCAAGGTACACCCAGCATCCTTGGAGTGCAGTCTCCTACAACACACTGACTGGCTCCGCAACATGCTCTGCTTCTTGATTCTCACAAGCTCAGGTAAGCTCTTGGCATAGATATAACAAGATCATCAATTCTGTACATAGGCCCTCATTCCGACACCCGCCGCCCGCCAAGCGGAAACCGGCATTTGGCCGCTCTGCGGTCAAAAGACCGCGGAGGCCATTCTGGCTTTCCCGCTGGGCCGGCGGGCACCCGCCAACGGAGCGCCCGTCGGCCCAGCGGGAAAGGCCCTGCAACAATGAAGCCGGCTCCGAATGGAGCCGGCGGAGTTGCAGGGGTGCGACGGGTGCAGTTGCACCCGTAGCGATTTTCACTGTCTGCAATGCAGACAGTGAAAATCTTTATGGGGCCCTGTTAGGGGGCCCCTGCACTGCCCATGCCAGTGGGTAAAAACCGCCAGGAACAGGATGTCGGGAAGGGGGTCGGAATCTCCATGGCGGTGCTGCTTGCAGCGCCGCCATGGAGATTCAGCCCAAGCAGGATTCCCTTTTCTGACCGCGACTTTAACGCCGCGGTCAGAATGGGCATTGAAGCACCGCCAGCCTGTTGGCGGTGCTTCCGTGGGCCCCGGCCCTGGACGTCTTGGACCGCCAGGGTCGGAATGACCCCCATAGTGTCACATGGATGAATTCAGCTGTATATAGATGGCAGTAACACTATGGTGGTCATTACAACATTGGCGGTAAAAGGCGCTTACCGCCGTGCAGAAGACCGCCAACACACCGCCGCGGCCGTGGAATTCCGCCACAGCTATTATGACCCACATCTCGGAATCCGACAAAATTCAGACACCCACACAACTCCGCCACACCCAAGGTCAGTGATAAACTGGCGAAAACAAAACCTCCACCGTCACGCCAACAGAAATACGCCCACACTATCACGATACACGAATCCACGCTGCGGTCTTTCAACTGTGGTATTCCATTGGCGGTACACACCGCCGCGCTCAAAATACACACACTCTTACAAAACACATCCACATTGGACAATTCGAAATACACACACCTGATACACATACATACACCACTCCCATACACCCAATACAATATAAAACACACACCCACAAACCCCTACGCCCACAATTCACGACCGGAGGCCAGAGAGAGACACCACAAACAACTACCAAGCATCCACGGGCACACAATACCATCACCCACAGAACTTCCACGCACAAAACACCACACACCACTACAGATCACAACACTTATCACCACACACACCACCCCACACATCACCTACACCACCCCATGGCACGGCAAAGACACCCCCGGTTCTCGGAGGAGGAGCTCAGGGTCATGGTGGAGGAAATCGTCCAGGTAGAGCCACAGCTATTTGGATCACAGGTGCAGCACACCTCAATTGCAAGGAAGATGGAGCTGTGGCGAAGAATAGTCGACAGGCTGAACGCAGTGGGACAACACCCAAGAAATCGGGATGACATCAGGAAGAGGTGGAACGACCTACGGGGGAAGGTGCGTTCCGAGGACTGGCGGCGGACCCCTACCTCCTCACCCACAACTAACAACATGGGAGGAGCAGGTCTTGGCGATTCTGCATCCTGAGGGCCTCACAGGAGTCGGTGGAGGAATGGACTCTGGTAAGAGAAATCTTAACTATTACATCCCCCACCCTACCTGCATGCCAGCACATACCCCCACCCTCACCCTCAGCCCCAGCACTCCAACTCCTCACAAATGTACCAATATCACAAACCACCCATCCCAAAACCAAGCCCTGCATGCAACACCAAAGCATGGACATCCATCGTTAAAGCATGCCCACTGCACATACCCATACACCCCCCTAAACCATCATCACACAAGCCCCCACACAGGAATGCCAGCACTGGCGTACACGGTCACCAACCCATTGCACACCATGACACACACACAGATGCAATAATTATGCTTTTCCACCCCTGCAGGACCACTACCCAACGTCACCAGACAGGAGGGTCCAGACAGCTCCACCTCACCCACAGAAGAGGCCCACAGTGACGACAGCAGTTCCGTCCAACTGGATCTAGATGACCAGCCCGGACCATCGTGGGCCTCGGGACAGTCGGTTCCCCTCACACAGGCACAGGCCACCACAGACCTTCCCCCCTCTGGTAACACCAGCACAGCACCCACCCAGCGGGCCCATACCTCCGTCCCCAGGACACGTCAATCAGCTGTGTGTCCACCACTACAGGGAACCCAGGATAACCCACCACCCCAATAACAACAGGGACCTGGGGGCAGTGGCAGTGGGCACACGGTCCAGGGGACGGAGGCCCAGGAACACAGGGGAACTGGGAGGGCTGCTGTGCGACAGGGAGCGGACAGGCCAAGGGAACCCACTCACCACGAGGCCCTCTCCTCCATCATGGGAGCATACAACCACTCCCAGGAGACGATGGCAACGGTCCTGGCCAAGTTTCAGGAGACCCAGCGCATGCAGGAGGAACAGTATTTGGGGTTCAGGGAGGAACTCAGAACCATCAGCTCTGCCCTGGGCACCATCGTAGGGGTGCTGAAGGAAATACTCAACACCAGGAGGGACACTGTGCAACTCCAAGGGGCCCCTGACACTAGCATGGACTATGAACTGCCCACCACCTCCGCCGGCGCTAGTGGACAGGAGGCACCACCACAGGACCACCACACCAGCACCCCACCCCCTGCAGATGGAGAACCACCCCGCAAGTGGTCCATGAGATCCAGGAACAAGACAGAGCACGATGCCAAGACCCCCGCCAAGAAATGAGACCACCCTAATTGTCAACCCACTGTCCCACTTTGTCACCCTGTCCATATTGGAACTGCCCCAGCTCCACTTCCTATGCCCATATGGGCAATGCACCTATGAGACAAATAGACTGGACTCTGCCATGGACATTCGTCCGCGATCACCCCTCACCATTTGACTACCCCCTCCAATTTTGAGCACTTAAATAAACACACTTAAAGCACAAAACAATCTGGAGTCTGTCTGTGATTTCGAAATAGTGTGTTTGCAATTACAGTGACAAAATTTCCAGGAAATAGTAATGTCAACATACCGTTGTCACACAGCTCTAGTCCCTGAGGAATCTAAGCAGATGACACACGTTGGGACCCACACCTGTAAAACCATAAGGGAAAGTGACAACTCGGTGACCATACACTGGGTGAAATCGACAGACAGGAGAGAGGTAGAAGTGTAAAAGTACTTGCAGTAGGCAGTAATGTATTCTTACCTGTGTCTCACTGGAAATATTGCTGGATGACTGTGTCCCTGTTGTCAATGTCTTCTTCCTCTGCTTCCTCCTCATCACTGTCCACAGGCTCCACAGCTGCCACAACACCGCCATCTGGACCATCCTCCTGCAGAAAAGGCACCTGTCGTCGCAAAGCCAAGTTATGAAGCATACAGCAGGCCACGATGATCTGGCACACCTTCTTTGGTGAGTAGAATAGGGATCCACTTGTCATAGGCAGGCACCGGAACCTGGCCTTCAGGAGGCCGAAGGTGCGTTCGATCACCCTCCTAGTTCGCCCAGGTGCTTCATTGTAGCGTTCCTTTGCCCTGGGAGTGGGATTCCTCACTGGGGTCAGTAGCCATGACAGGTTGGGGTAACCATAGTCACCTAATAGCCACACCCGGTGCCTCTGTAGTTGACCCATCACATAAGGGATGCTGCTATTCCGCATGATGTAGGCGTCATGCACTTGAGGGTGGATTCCTGTGGGATGGCGGATTGCTGACCTCAGGTCTGGCTCCAACTGGGTACACAGTTCCTGGATTGTGGCACGGTCAAACCTGTAGGTGATGATCAAATGTCTTTCCTCCATTGTCGACAGGTCCACCAGCGTTCGGTACACCGGAGGATTCTGCCATCTCCTCACATGTCCCAGCGGACGGTGCCTATGAAGGACCACAGCGAGCACAGAGTCAAACAACTCAGAGGTATGTACCCACAGTCTAGACAGAACACGATTCAGACACAAATTCTGGCCTGTATGTGTGTTGAGAGTAGGCCTAGGTATGTGTGACGCAGTTGATAATTAGGCCATGTGGGCCCCTGAAAAAGCGGGACAATGGGATGTGAGGTAACAGCGCTGGCGTTGTACACCGTCGCGGTAGGCGGTCGAAGACCGCGGCGCAATGCTGCATTGGTTAACATTGGACCCTATGGGTCCCAGGAGCCAATGACAATGTACGCCGGCGGTGATGGTACGCACCGCCGCGGACGTGACTGCCATTTTCTAGCTGTTGAATCACTCGATACCTGATCTTCGACAGGAGAGGACCTACACTGCAAGTGCTGCTGTGACCTCGGTCTGGAAGAGACAATGGCTTGTGCGTCTGGAGAAAGGGCCCCTGCCTTCACTGCGGAGGAGTTGGAGAAGCTTGTCGACGGGGTCCTCCCCCAGTACACGCTACTCTACGGTCCTCCAGACCAACAGGTAAGTACACAGGGAGCATGCTGTATGGGCTATGCACGTGTGGAGAGGGCTGGTTGTAAGAAGGAAGGGGGCAGAGTTTTGCTTGCATGAAAAACAGTGGGTGCATCTGCCACATGGCAATGGTAGGGATGTGGGACACTCACTTTGACAGTGCAGTTGGTAATGACTTCTCTTCTTCCCCTGTACATTTCATGTAGGTCAGTGCCCACCAGAAGAAGGATATTTGGCGTGCCATCGCAAAGGACGTCCGGACCCTGGGGGTCCACCACAGACGGAGCACCCACTGCCGGAAGAGATGGGAGGACATTCGCTGCTGTAGCAAGAAGATGGTGGAGGCTCAGCTGGGGATGGCCTCTCAACGTGGGAGGGGTGCCCGTCGAACCATGACCCCCCTGATGTTCCGGATCCTTGCTGTGGCCTACCCTGAGTTGGATGGGCGCTTGAGGGCATCACAGCAGACACAAGGGGGTGAGTACACTCTCATTCTGCTGACTTTGCGCGCAGTGGAGGTGTCTGGGTGGGGAAGGAGGACTGTGGGTTTCCCTAGGCCAGGGCGAGTTCCGTAGGCTAGGCCCCTTCGTAAGGCATAGCCCTGTGGCCCCCCACCCCACCTCTGTAGAGTACCAAGTACAGCTATTCATGCCCCTGTGTCATCTATGTGTGCAGATGTCGTCCATAGCCTTGTAGGCCATTTCCCAGGAATTGCACTGTAGAGCCCAACAGCGCGACGTAGTGCAGGGGGCTGCTCTGTCTGTCTTGTCCACCAACGGTAGCGGTAATGCATGCACTCAACATGTCTTTCTTCTGTTCCCCCCCCTTTTTGTGGTCTCCCTGTTCTAGCGTGCATTAGCATCATCAGGCGGAGGTGCAGTGGCACCGGAGCACGAGGGAGCTGCATCCCACATGGGCATGGAGGCCCACACTACGGACTCAGAATACACCAGTGGGATGGAGGGCGAGAGGAGCACCACGGCGGTCACAGGATCTGCAACCAGCGACACGGACTCGTCCTCCGATGGGAGCTCCCTTGCGGTGGCGGCAACATCTGTGCCCCCATTTCAACAGGTACAGCCACCACCCCCCCTACCAGCACCGCCCTCCCAGCAGCCCCTCAGCCTTCGCCCCGTGCCCGCTCACCCAGGAGGGTGGGCATCACCTTCGCCCCAGGCACCTCAGCCCCTGCCCCCGTCACCTCTGCTGCCCGCAGTGAGGAGGCCATTGACCTCCTCAGGTCACTCACTGTTGGGCAGTCTACCATTTTGAATGCCATCTAGGGTGTAGAAAGGGAGTTGCAACACACAAATGCATTCCTGGCGGGCATTCATTCTGGTCAGGCTGCCCTTCATCGAATCGTTTAGACTCTGGCCTCAGCACTGATGGCAGCCATTGTCCCTGTATCTAGCCTTCCCCCTCCAACTTCCTCCACCCAGACCCAATCCTGTGTACCTTTGCCTATCCCAAGCACACCATCAGACCAGCCTGCACACATCTCACCGCACAAGGGAAGCTCAGGCAAACATAAGCACCACACATCCCACAGACACTCACGCAAGCATCACACACATACAGACACACCAACATCCACTGCTTCCACTGTGTCCCCCTCCTCGTCGTCTCCCTCCTCCCTCCCAGTCTCTTCTACACTCACACCTGCATGCACTACCTCTACAGCCACTACGTCCCGCACCAGCACACCCAGCAGCACACCCCACTCACGTGCAGTCACCACCCCCACTACCATACACACATTCCCTGTGTCCTCTCCCAGTGTGTCTGTGACGCCCCCTCCCAAGATACACATACACAGGCACACACCCACCCAACATACACCCACCTCACAACAGCCTCCACCGCATGCACCTGCACCCAAAGCCACAAAAGTTACACCTCCGACAACCACCTCCTCTTCCTCCACTCCCAAACCCCCTCCAGCTACCCGTCCCAGTGTCTCCAAACAACTTTTACTGTCCACCCTTAACCTATTTCCCACCACCCCCGTCAAACTCATAGGTCCCGTACTAGCACCTCAGCCACAAAATCACCGGGACCAGTGGTGCCTGTTGTCAGAGGTATGTGGAGTGCACCGGCCACCAGGCCAGCCAGTGTATCACGGAGCCAGAGCACAGCCATTCCCCCCACTGTGAAGCACCAGAAGTTGGCCAGTGCCCGGTGGGAGAGGGGAAAGACTCCAGCCACTCAAGCCAATTACAGGGGACCCGGGGGGAGTGTGGACTCTGCTGTGACTCCTCCCAAGGTGGGGAAGGGGCAGAAGAAACCCGCAAAGTCTGGGAGGAGCAGCACGGTGGAGAAGACCGCCATCATCCCCACTGGGCAGGAGGGCCCGGCCAGCCCCATCGTCGCTGCCCAGGAGGGCCCCGCAAGCCACAGCCCAGCTGCCCAGGAGGGCCCCGCTAGCACCAGCCCAGCTGCCCAGGAGGGCCCGCCAGCCCCAGCCCAGCTGCCCAGGAGGGCGCAGCCAGCCACAGCCCAGCTGCCCAGGAGGGCCCCGCCAGCCACAGCCCAGCTGGGCAATGAAGGACCGCCAGCCCCAGCCGAGCTGGGAAATGAAGGACCGCCAATGCAAGCACTGCTGAACAGGCCAGGGACCGCTGAACAGGGCAAGGACAGCCAAGGCAAGCACCGCTGAACAGGGCAAGGACCGCCAAGGCAAGCACCGCTGAACAGGGCAAGCACCGCTGAACAGGGCAAGGACCGCCAAGGCAAGCACCGCTGAACAGGGCAAGGACCGTCAAGGCAAGCACCGCTGAACAGGGCAAGGGCCACTGAACAAGGCAAGGACCGCCAAGGCAAGCACCACTAGCCCATGAGGGGCAGGGGCAGTGACGCTACAGGGACCGTCACGGGGTGAGTGATGCACTCTGGGTACCAGTCCCCCTCCAGAACCAGTGGAGACATGCATCCACTCCATCTGTCCTGCACAGGATGAAGCACTCTGGGCACCAGTCCCCCTCAAGAACCAGAGGAGACATGCATCCACTCCGTCTGTCCTGCACAGGATGAAGCACTCTGGGCACCAGTCTACCTCCAGAACCAGTGGAGACATGCATACACTTCGTCTGTCCTGCACAGGATGAAGCACTCTGTGCACCAGTCCCCCTCCAGAACCAGTGGAGACATGCATCCACTCTGTCTGTCCTGCACAGGATGAGGCACTCTGGGCACCAGTCCCCCTCAAGAACCAGTGGAGACATGCATCCACTTGAGAGACTGTGGTTTTGCACTCCCCAGGATAAAGCAGTGGGCAAACCACCCACTGTAGAGACTTGAGAGACTGTGGCTTTGCACTCCCCAGGATGGTGCAGTGGGCAAACCACCCACTGTAGAGACTTGAGAGACTGTGGCTTTGCACTCCCCAGGATGGTCCAGTGGGCAAACCACCTACTATAGAGACTTGAGAGATTGTGGCTTTGCACTTCCCAGGATGGTGCAGTGGGCAAACCACCCACTGTAGACACTTGAGAGACTGTGGCTTTGCACGTCCCAGGATGGTGCAGTGGGCAAACCACCCACTGTAGAGACTTGTGCGACTGTGGCTTTGCACTCCCCAGAATGGTACAGTGGGCAAACCACCCACTGTAGAGACTTGAGAGACTGTGGCTTTGCACTCCCCAGGATGGTACAGTGGGCAACCCACCGACTGTAGAGACTTGAGAGACTGACTTTGCACTCCCCAGGATGGTGCAGTGGGCAAACCACCCACTGTAGAGACTTGAGAGACTGTGGCTTTGCACTCCCCAGGATACATCAATGGGCATGGAGCCCCCTCGTGGATCTGGCGTCGTGCACTCATCCGGCTGAGGTGCCCCCCTTCCCTTCCCCCTGAGGTGCCTGTTGTATTTCAATCTGATGCCCCTGCAGTGTTCTCTCCGTCATGTTCGGGTATCTTGTGTGGGCCTCGCCCATGCATTTTGGGCCCAGTGGTCCACGGACTATGAATAGTGCAATACCTGGACTACTATTCGTGGTGTATATTTTGTTAATAGTGTATATATGTATATATTTGCTTACTCTATTTTGATATATTACAATGGTTCCACTCATATCCTTTTGTCTTTGCATTCTTCCGGGGGGATTGGGGGGGTGTTACTGTAATGTTTGGATATGCATTGGTGTGTGTGTTGTAGTGGGTGAGGGTGGGGGTGGGGGTGTTGCGTGTATGTGTCCCTGTATTTTGCCTCCCCCCTCCCCTGTGTTGTAGGTGCAGTACTCAAAGTGGTCTTCGCCGCCGCCGCCGTTGGTGCTCCTGGTACAGGAGCAGGAAGACTAGTGCAGGAAGAATATGGAGTTCCGGCTCCATGGTGTCGTTGTTCCTCATGGAGTGTGTAGAGGTGAGCGTTTTCCCTTTGAAATGGCTGTTTCCACCATGTTTTTATCCGCGGTGAATCCGCCCCGGAAAAGGTGGCGGATTGGCCTGTCATAATAGTGTGGGCGGTACATTGTCTCCTGCCTGTTTGTTGGCGGTGACCTCCACGCTGTTTGTTTGTACCGCTGTGGCGGTCTGAGTGTTAAAGTGGCTGTCTTTGTTGGTGGTTTCCGCCACGGTCGTAATTGCAAAAGTTTTACCGCCGGCCAGTTGCCGGTCTTACTGCTGTTTTAACACCGTCCGCCAGGGTTGTAATGACCCCCTATGTTTATTAGGGTATGTAAGGCTTGCAGGAATTCAAATAAGGTGTGGAGAACACATAATTCACAAGTGCATTTTCATAAGTACCCAAAAGGACCTTGGGGTAGCTTGCCTTTTATATTTTGGTTCCATTTCACATTGTGTGTGCTGAATAAAAATTAATATTGGTGTTGGTAGTAATCGATTATTTTTCTAAATGGGGAAAATATAATTGGATTCTTAGTCCTTCCGCTGAAAGCGTGATTTACTTTTTGGAAGAATTATTTTTTCAAAAATATTTTCCGTGATCCACAGAGTACAATTTACTTCATTGGTATAACAAAGGTTTTGGAAAGCAAATTGGTTGCTCATAAAAGAACTGCACTTTATGCGCTTCACATGACTTTAGGTACACACAGGAGAATTTTTTTAAGTATTCAAGTGGCTGCTGCCTCAAAGCTAAAGAGAAGGAACATCTTAGGAACAGAGTTTTGCCGTACCATTGCTGACCAAATCGTTCAACTGGTGTGTCTCACTCGGAATTGTTCAGAGAATGCAGACCTGTGTATGACTTAAATCCGGGATGGATGCATAGATGGGACAAGAAAATGCTCAGTTTGTCAGCCTTGTACGAGCAGGCTAAGTGTAACATAGAAATAAGACAGAATGATAAAAGGTGCTTTTATGAGAAATTTGGTGTGTCAAAAGATAGGAATTTTGAGAGAAGAGATTAGGTGAATGTGAAGAATTGTAGGTGGAACAGGAGGGTTTGCCTAAGTTTTCCACAGCTCAAAGAATGGCTAATCTAAGGATATGGTATTTAACGGTAGAAAATGTTTTCTGGTAGATTTTGAATAGAGTTGTTCGAGTGATATAGCTGAAGTAGAAGCAGGCGAAAGAGTGTTCTGTTGGGGGTGGAAATGACGACGTGATAGGAAGTGAGTCCTAGTTTTCATCACTTTGTTGTGACTCCTGGTAAAGAATGTCATGATAAGGGACGGCGTGTACCAGGTTGAGACTGATGTTCATTCAGAGTGTATTAACAATGAATAGAATGGGGTGACGTTGGATTCTAAATCAGAAAAAAAGGGAACAATGCGGCAAAAGCTTGCTACAGTATGATGGTCAACCAGAGTTGGTTATTTACTAAAGATAATTTGAAAATTATGTATAGTTGTATTTTTGCCACTGATGTTTTTGTCATTTTAGACTTTTTGTGTTGTTTCGTGTTAGGATTTAGTTGTAGATTGGCCCTATCTCTAGGGAGCACCAGAGACATTTAAGGCATGGGCAAAGTGGGCTGTGACCCGAGGCCCCAGTCTCTCAAGAGGCCCCCTTAAAGCCAGCTCTGTTCTGCAGAGAGTGTTTCTTTGATGACCTTTTAAAATTCTTAAACAGATTGTTTTAAATAATGTTTTCCTTTAATTTGTTTTTAACGTGGGTGATATGCTAGAGTCATATCACAGACATTTTGTAGAGAAATGTTGTGTTTATATTTTATGCAGCATTCACATAAAAGTTTCTTTTAGATCAAAACAAGACTTCACATATGCGAAACTGGAGAGTGTAATAGAGATTATTTCCAGTAATATATATTAGTGAGCTGCTCCTATGTTACAATATTGAAAACAATCGTCTTTATCCCTGAATATTAGATCTAAACACATTTAGAATGTGGGCCAGTGTGCCTGCGTCACTGACCTGGCCTAAAAGCTTATTAAAATATCTGAAATTGGATCGTAAATTCAAAGCTGTTCCCAACAGAGTACCTCAGAATATGCTTTACCCAGGGCTCACAAAATCCTTAAGATGTCCCTGGAGAAAATATTAGAAACCCTATATGAACCATATCCCTGGACTGTGACCGAGAAAATGTGTACTCTAATCACAGTGATCATAGGATATGAGTATGTTTCCAGGAACATGTATCTATTCAAGAAGCTTGTTGTTGCTAGGAAATTCCAAGGACTGTTCTTCTCTAGTGAGTTGGCTCTGAATGAACCCCGTACCTCGGCTCCGATATTCCTGTGTGGAAGCACACACATCTTGCTTCTCCTTCTGGGTCACTACACAGTTCTCCTCGGTGTTCTGCAGCTCCCTAGATATCAAGGTGACCAGGACAGCTAATCAAGAAATTCTATACAACCACCGCATGCACCTGTGCAACAATACAGCCACTTTACCACCTGGGCTATTTTGGCTACATTTATGCCTGTCCAGTGCCACAATAACTTGCATTGGACTCAACAGTTCGACTACATAATATAACCTCTTTTATTAGCAGGAATGTTGTGTGCAAAGGTTCATGCCACCAGAGGAGTGCCCTGCTGCCCTCTTGTATTTTTTTTTTTCCAGTTTGATAGCTCTCCAGTTATGAGGTCATTAGATTTATTAAAGGTTGAGGCCTCAGCTGGAATAGGCTCTCATGGTCAGCAGTAGATGTCTGTCTCCTTGTATTTTGCCTGCTCTGATGCAGGACTGGATCATTGATAATGGCGGGAGACCAGTGACCACCATCAGATCTGATCTCATTTTGAAAGGGTGTGATAATAGAATATCGTAGTCAGACTATCTTCTGAGATAAATATCATGTACTAAATATAGTTTCCAAAAATATCGCCCCTTTGGAGTAAATAAGAGAAAATCTAAACCCAATGGGACAATATTTGTGTTAACAATATTTAGGACGCGGTATTTATATTAGACGAGATTCCTGTCTAAGGTATTCTGATGTGTAAGCCTCAGGAAGAGATGAGAGAGGAAACTGGGTACTGACAGGCGACACATCCGGTACTGTTACGAAAACGAACAACCTCCATTTCGGGGCTAGGTATCGATTTGCGGAAGCACTATTATGGCTGAGTGTAGTGCCTCTCTGTAGCACCCCTGGTGTGCCTCTCATAGAGTGTGAAGATTGAAAAGAAAATACACTTGGCATTTTGGAATGTACTGGGAGACCTCTAGGCATCCAAGGGATGAAAGACTTGTTGTCCTCGCTGTTTCCAGAGCTGATATCTGCTGATCGGAGATGCCTGAATGGGCCCATTGAGCTGCCAGTCCTGGGGGCGTCATTTCTACAGGGACCTTGAATACCTAATCGAAGTCACGCGAGAGACCGGCTGACCACTGCCCAAAGGAATCCAGACTACACAGGAATCATAGGCTTATTTTGGAGCATACCATTTCCGAAGTCCTTGGATCCTGCCCCTGAGGACACACATGGGTCATGTCACATGGAATGACTAGAGAGGGATGTGACAACCCTTTCTTGGCAGAAGAAAGACACATTGACAGTGGAAGTGATTACTGATATGTGTGGAAATGATTAGCGATCTGTAACTTTGTGATGAATGGCCAGCTGCTCTCGGGCAGATATTCCTTTTACTGAGCCAATGAGATAATTTAGGACAGAAACTTTAAAGGGAAGCTATTCTTACGTCTTCTCAAAGTAAGTTTCGAATTACATCTGCACAGTTTCCGACTACCTTGATGAATACTCTCGGTCACCTCTATGCCACCTCCTTCAGAAAACATACTGCAAGTGAGCACACACTACAGTCCAGGGCCAAACAATGACGACATTCCACGTTCCCTGCTATGTACACAGAGGTGGCCGAGGGCTGGTATGGGAGCAGGTGGCTGTGCTGGCAGAATCGAGGTGTAGGGTGGTGTCTATATACGTTGTACCCTACAGTGAAGTATGTAAGAGGAGTGCAAATCCTAACTCAAAGCATGCTAGGATCTCTTTAAAAGGTGCCAAATACACAGGACAGTGATATCAACCGAAGCCTGGGGCGCTCCTCAGGGAACATAGAGCTCCACCAGACGCATCTTCACTGTTCAGCCCTTTGAAAGCATGCAGCAATGCCGATCATGTTTGGTCCTCAGGGACATTCAACACTTTGGACCATGACATTTTGACCCACCGTCTGGAGTCCATAGTTACAGTCAAGGGTCAGGCTTCCTAGTGGTTTTGCTCCTCCTTGCAGGATCTCTCTCAGGTGATAAAATATGGAAGCTTTACCCTGCTGCACATTTAATGTTTATCTGAGTCGCATCATGAATGCATTCATGAACTCAATGGTACAACTACATGTGGATGATACCCTAACCTGTTCAGCAGTTCAATTTTACCCCCCATTCACTGTCTCGAGAAAATATACACAAGGATGAATTATTACTTCCTGCAGTGCGTCGGTGTTTGGGGACAGAGATAGTATAACGACACAAGTTCACACAAGCCACATTCCCAGTTTTTGGACAGACTATGCCCATTGCTCCTAAAGCTCGATCCATTGTCAAATTCAGACTGGCTTAAAAAATGAGTTGTACCCAGGGACCTGAACAAACTTGTAATATTGGATAGCAGTGGCCACCACATCACTGAAGGGGAGGGTTGGGGAGGTGGGGAACGGAGACAAGGTAAAAAAAAAGAAAAAAAAAAAAAAGCACTTACCTTGCCTTTGTCCCTGCTGCCTCCTGCCGCCTTGCGCTCCTCTTCTTCTGGTGTCCCAGCATTCAGTGCTGGGACACCAGCACAGGCTTCCTGGCAATCCTGGCAATCCTGGCTCTGCTTTCATGCAAAACCCTGCATGGAAGCAGCACCAGCATGAGTCCGAGAGGCAGTGACTCCCGCTCAGATACAGCCCTGGGGTCTGTGCAGTTTCTCCAGCCTAGCTTTTAAACACAACCAGACTGGAGAAACCTAAGTGCCAATGTGTTTTTGGCCGCCCTACAACAGCCGGCCAAACACACATGCGCACTTAGGTGCACTTTTCCCTCCTCCCCCTTCCTGCCTCCTGTGGTCCAGCCTCGCCCCTCCCTGCACTGCTGGCTGTGCCAGAAGCAGAAAAAGAAAACTATAGGAAACTATTGTTTACATTTCTGCTTCTGGTGCAGCCAGTGGGGTGATGCTCCTTTGGCATAGCGAAGGAGCCGCCCCAATATAGGATACATAAAGCACAAATGTGTAAGTGTAAGTATGTGTCTAAAGCCCAGTGAAAGTGTCTGTTACAGATCTAATTTCAGGTGTCTTTGCAACATACTGAAGTGCTGACATGGGATGGCCCAGTTCACCGCCAACACAACAAACATTAGCAAAGACAATAGGTCTCACCTATGTTACCTTTTGGTTTTGTCAATGTCTTTTGATACTGCTGCACGTCGAGGCACAATGGCATTGGGTCATCATTTATTTTGTGTGCTTATGCGTATTGACGTGTGTATGCATGTTTCATTGCACATACCTGTCTACAAATGATGTGGGCACCATTTTTTCATCTACCTTTCCAAGATAGACTAGAAAAAAAAAATATGAAAGAGGAGTAGTGTAAAAGCACTTTTTTTAAGGCAGAGGGTTGCCAGCAATTCGATGCCCGGACCTTCTCCCGTTATAAATAAATAACAAATAAAGCATTTAAAAGATAATGGACAGGGTGTGTGGGGGCCAACAGATGTGTGGATGGGGAAGTAACAAGGAGTGGGTGGGGGCAGAGAAAAGCAAATTACAAGGGAGAGCAAATCGGGCTATGGAGAAGCACACAAGTGAAAAAGCAACAAATAGAGTGGGAAGAAATGGAGTTTGGCTACGGGGAGAAGCACTCGAGAGACAGCTTGCAACACGAGGTAGACACCAACACAGAGTGTGTGCAGAGAAGCATATGAGGGAGTGAGGTGGAAAACACATGCACTCTCGTGGATTAGTTAAGCAAAAAAAAGTAATTTCCTTAAAGTGAGCAGTGGAAGGATAGAAACCAAACAGTCAGAAGATGGTAAACAAACTATGATCCAGGAGAGGGACAAACACAAGATGGACAAGCAGGGACGAGAATAGTCATTGAATAATAAGCTAGCGAATTACAGAGACAATAAAGCCAACCCATGGTAAGGAATGAGAGGGTTGAAAGCCCCTGTAAATTCCTGGTAAGCCCACAATAGGTCTTTTGCAACCAGCTAGTGTGCCCTGTCTGGAAGGCTCAGCCTACAAAATCTACCCCTACAAACTTTTCAGAATTGTATGAATTAAAAATAACAACACAAAGGACTTTGTTACCATTTTTGATAACTATCATTGGAGGACGGACGCTAGGTAGCTTTGGGATTAGACTTTCTCCAGTTATACCACCTTGAAGTCTTCCAGGTCCTCAGTATCCTCCAGCTACCTACTCTTGTCATCTGACTGGGATGACTGGTTTGGGACTAGACATGACAAACAGTCAGCTACCTTATTCTCACTACCAGGAATATATTCAACTTTGAAGTCATAATCTTTCAGAGCTACTACCCACGTACAAATGCATGAAGAAACAGCATCCAAACTTTTCTTTGCAAACACATCCTTAAGGGGTTTAGGATCAGACCTGACAAAAAATGAACCGACCCACAGAAACTTCTTAAATTTTTTTACAGCCCAGTAAATACATACTTTCTCAATGAATCAGTAGCAATTATCAGGTCCTACTAGAGCCCTGGCCAAAAACATGATTGTTTCTTCCCTTCCTTCCCATACTTGTTTCAACACTGCCCTAGACCTTTGGCATTAACGTCAGTGAACAAAATAGACTTCCTCTTACTGTCAAAACTTTGTAACAAAGGAACAACACACAAAGCTTTCTCAACATCTCAAAAGTTGGCTTCACAACGAGCAGGCCACATGAGCCTTTCCCCTTTCTTTAATAGCACCCTCATAGTGTGATTGCGACTAGCAAACCCGGGCACAAACTTGTAATAATATTCAGCCATCCCAAAAAAATGTAGCTAGGTCATCCCCGTTCCCTGGAGAAGGAAGGTCCACGATATTCCTCACTAACTGATCTTTGGGTTTAACTGGTTTAACTCCCTCTCTAGTAAGTGTATGCCCTAAATAATTAATCCCTGATTAGTTAAACTTGCACTTATTCTATCTCAATCTGAAACCTCTATGTTTAAATCTACCTAGGACCTGCCTGACTCCATCATCATGCCCCTCTTGTGAGGAGCCAAACACTAATACATAATCTTGGTAGACTTTAACTCCACTTACACCATCCAAAACATCCTCCATGACTCTTTGAAATACGGAGGCGGACAAATTTAATGCAAAAGGTAACCTTGTGAATTTAAAAAGACCAACTGGAGAGATGAATAATGTTACATTCATGGAGGCATCATCTAGCTTAATCTGATGAAACATTGTCCTAAGATCTAGAGTCGAAAAAGACTACAGTGCCAACAAGCAAGGTTAACAACTCAGCAATATTGGGAAGTGGGTCTTTATTGGTCACTACATTCTTGTTATGGCCCCTCAAATCCATACATAGCCCCATTTCTCCAGAGGCCTTGCGTGGGAGCACTAAAGGTGCCAACCACTCAGTTGCCTCTGTCTCAATGATAATACCCTCAGCCTTTAGCTTGTTGAGCTCAGAAAGCATGGAACTACGCAAAGCCAATGGTACCCCATGAGCCTTATTGGATAGAAGTGTTGCTCCATCTTTGAGTGCAATTTTATGAGTATAATTGGTTAAACATCCCAATTTGCTGGTGAATACTTCGCTAAACTCTTTGCGTAAGTGTGTGCACATTTTATCACAAACCATTTTTTATCGATCAGACTTCTAGCTTAGACTTCTGTTCCCCACATAAAAGTACATCCTTCATAATAATATTGGGTATCCCATTTGGATCCTACATGATTCCCATATCTCCTTGGTGAACCCAACGTAATATTCTGTCGCCCTTACGAGAGACGTAGACTTTGCCTGCTGTAAAGTGACCCTTGAATTCTTGATCACCCCAAAAGTAACCCAATAGCTTTATATGTTAACCACCGTATGCTAAAGGCTTGATGCCAGGCTTAAGACGTTTAGCCTCACCTACAAGGCTTTCTAAGTAAAATTGTTTTGGGACTAGAGAAGGTTCGCTCCAGAATCAAACAGCATTTGGACCAGCTGACTATTAACAATCACAGTATCCACTGGGCTTTTAGTTTTATAGAGATCAATTTGAAGTACAACCTCTCCACAGTGTACCTCATCGTACTCACTCTCACCTCCATTATTCACCTCCACTTTCTTCACATGTTTGGTTTCCTGAAGTGTCCACAGTTTTTAGCAAAATGTCCCATTTTACTACAACACCACAACTGCGACATTTGACTGAGAGAGCAGGGCATACCTTATTATTTGCTAGATCCCCACTACTACCACAATGAAAGTACTTTATTTTGGTTGTTTTTTTATTTTCAATAGTTACTTTTTTATTATCACTGGACTTATCACTGGTCATCTTTTGAATAGATGTTCCAGTCATCCCATCCTTGTCACCAATGTGAAAAAGTGAATCCTCACACGATGAACAATTAATATATTTTATTTAAGTACAACAGACTGAGAAATGTCTCAGCCACCAAACCTCTGGCAGGTAACTGACCGCTCACCTTCTAGTGATCTCAGTATTCCATAAATTACATTTTACAGAAATATTCCACTTATGGTGTCATCATAACAAGTTGGGAGATACCATACATCTGTTGTAATCAGCCTTCTATGTAGGCAACTCTGAGTAAGCCAGCATCTAGAGCCTAGAGATGACTGATGTTAACAAATGTGCCATGTAGACGCTCTTAACATACTATATAGTACAATGGGCAATTTTTGCAAATATGCTAGTTGGCCATACATTTTATCATTCATGACCCATCTGTAATCATAGATTTCTTGTGCAACTGTGGAGGTTTCTGATAAACAAATGTGACTGTTCTCATCAAGTTCTCTCAGTTATTGATTTTTGGTTTTCAATAGACCCCTGAAGAATCAAATATATATGAGAGTTAAATACTGTTGTGTAGAAGACAGGAATCTCTACAATAAAGAGGAATCATTTTTATATTCTTATAGACCCAGGGGCATAACTTCATGGGTAGTGTTTAGGGTGTGACAAACTTGTTAGGATTGTGAGTTTAATAATAAAATTCCAAGGATTTTGTGACCATTTTTGGTAACTCTTGTTAAATGATGGAGGCTCGGTTGCTGTGGGATTAGACTCTGGAAATGCTCTCTTGAGATATACCATCCATTGTAATCAGCCTTCTGTGTAGGCAACTCTGAGTAAGCCAGCGTCTAAAGCCTCAAGATGACTGATGTCAGAAAATGTGCTAAACACTCAGGGCCTCATTATGATCCTCGGGTCTTTAGACCGCCAAACTTGCGATGGCGGTCGGACTGCTGCACTCCTGGCGGTCTAACTGCCAAATTACGATCCTGGCCGTCCGTCCGACCACCAGGGGACCGCCACCACCACCAGGAACATGGTTCCAGGCAGGGTGGCTGCAGTCAGAGCCATGGTCAGCCACAGCAGCACTGAATTCAGCACCACTGTGCTGACGAGTCCAGTTTTGCCAGCCTTTTCATAGCGGGGACCCTGTTATGAAAAGGCTGGCAGAAAGCCAGTGCTGGGGGCCACAGTGGGGGCCCTGCACTGCCCATGACCATGTTGTGGCCAGTGCAGGGACCCCCCTACCCAGCACTCTCAGAATGCACACTGTCTGTTACAGCACTGGGTACTGGGAGCAACCTCTGCGCGACGGCATTGGCCTCGGCTCTATGAGGAACCAAGGACAATGCTGCTGCACTGTTTCCAATGAGCTGACCATCAGAAACTTCAGATTTCTGAGTTTTCTGATGGTCAGCCCAGTGGAAGCCTTGTAATTGGCCTGGGGGAGACCACCAGCTAAGCATCGGTCTCCTCTCCACAGGGCTGGCAGCCCAACGGTTGGCTCGCCAAACTCGGAATGAAGCCCTCATACCATATGATACAATTGGCAGTTTTAGCAAATATGCTAATTGACCCTACATTTTCTTATTCATGATTCATCAATAATCATAGATTTCTTGGGCAACACTCGAGATTTCTGATAAACAGACCACTGAAGAACCAATTATATATGAGAGTTAAATACTGTTGTGTAAAAGACAAGAATCACTACAATGAAGAGGAACCATTTTTGTATTCCAATAAACCGAAAGGGATAGCTTCAGGGGTTGTTTGGTGTGATACCATCCAAGAAAATGCATTCTTGGCTTGGTATTTGGCCCTGGAAGCTCTGAGTAAGGTCTGCTATGTCCGTGTCATTTTCCTAATTGTGCGCCAAGAATATAATACAAAGCTGTGTCTTTTGATGTAAAACAGGAGAGAAAGAGAGAGAGATCCTTGTGGTGGCTGAATTTTAAAATGTGAAAACAGAAAACCTGAAATCAATACCACTTCCCAGCTTGTCCAAATTGTGTGCTCCTATGAAAATATTTTATTTTGCATAGCCTCCTTTTTCTTTAGTATCACATATGAGAGCACTTTTAAATACTTGACTTCTGAATGTGCACTGTACAAGCACCTTTTATGTTTGATTTAATAGACTATAATGTTGCTCCATCTATATTAAGAATCTAACTATGTTTAGTGTTTACATGACTACAGACTTACCTCTTAGTTCACTAATGGCTTTGTCATTAGGAGGTGAGCTATTAACGTTTCCCTACCTGAGCCTACTTGAGGAACCCTTCCTTGGGCCGAAATGTAAAAGAAGAGGAGGGGGCCTCGCCGCCTCTATCCCCCAGCCTTGAAAATGCCTAGGGACCACATCTCCCATGGCTGTACCTTAAATTAAAAAGTAGGGGATGCAGGGGGCCCCACTGCACCCCCACCATGAGCCCATAATTGCCCTGGGGACCCCCCAGGCCCAGCTCAGATACAATGTCCCGTGAGCCCCCCTCCGGATACAGTAGTTTTCCGAAACATGTTTGCTCCTGTCTGCTGGGAGCATTTTTAAATCTTCTGTGAGACAGGAGCAAACACTAAGGCATAGTTTAGAGATTGGCGGATGAATTACTCCATCACAACGGTGACGGATAGCCTGTTCGCCGAAATCTAAATCACATTATATCCTATGGGATTTAGATTTCAGTGGGGGTGGGATATCAATCACGGTTGTGATGGAATAGCTTGTCTGCCAATATCTAAATCGGGCTCATAGCCTGCTCCTAGCTTGCAGAAGATTTAAAAATGCTCCTACCAGCTGAGAGCAGACTTGTGCAGGCATGGAAAAAGAATACATATAGCACCTGCCCATTGAGCAGTATAAATAGCTGCTCACTCTGGACGGAAGTAATGCCGGCTCCTGCTCCATGCAGGGAGCTGGCTGGGGCCATGAGGGCCCTGGGGCTCTGACCGTGTCCCCCAACATGGTGTTTGGTAGGTGCCCTAGGTGGGCACCCACTTATGAAGTCTCCCACGGGATGACCAAAGGCTCTGTGCAGCATGGGGTGACTGACTGAAGGGGGTTTGCCACCGGGCCTGGCCACAGGTCAGGCATTGTGGCC
This sequence comes from Pleurodeles waltl, assembly GCF_031143425.1. Lineage (NCBI taxonomy): Eukaryota > Metazoa > Chordata > Amphibia > Caudata > Salamandridae > Pleurodeles > Pleurodeles waltl. Next base: position 232,226,179 of record NC_090440.1, read on the forward strand.
AAACCCCACCACTGATAGACAAAGGCAATGTGCAGCAGAGAGTTTACTATATGTATGTTAAAAAAGCAGAAATTCACTAAAAAAAGTTAAATCAAAGTTATAGTTAGGTGTGATAGAAAGATCTGCTTTTAGGAGAAAAAACGTATAACTTCACTGAAAAAACAAAGGTTAAAATGATAAAGTTAGATGACTATGTCAGTGACAGCATTAATGTTTTGAACTCACAAAAAAACACAGAAATTCACCAGTTATACTTAGCAGAGCTAACTGTAACTTATGCCCCAACCATTCACTGCTTATGACCTCACATATTAGATCGCTCATGGCATGTTCTATGACATAATTTATGACATCACTGATGCATCTCAAATAACATCATTGATTACATCATCCACTTAGTGTCTTTGTTTTATAGTTTACATGGTGGCAGGTAACTCTCATATTATTTTTCTACCTAATTTTGTACAGTCTGTGTCCAGCTAATGGATGTAAGTGTTTACAAAACGCATGTGCCCCTACTGTATCAGGGGTGTGTAGAGGTATTGAAGGCATTATAAATCTTTGTATTGAAGAGTAACTCTGTATGTAGGTGATGGTTGACAACTTGTATCCACTATATGCCACACTTTTTTGGCTCTGCAGAAAAAGCTTCCAACAGGGCAAAGATTCTATTTACTACATACTATTTTATGCAACCTTGCGTTATTAGAGAGAATTGTCTCAGTACAGCAATTTCTACATAACATAGAAGACCCAGTGCACCTGGACCTAACCTATGAACATATCATTGATTTTGCTCAGAAGATGGGCTATCTGTAAAGATTTCACCACAGTATGAAGGCTGAAGGTGGTATGATCTTTAGCACCGCCAGACCTTAGTTATTTTAAGTGAATAGTCTCTCTTTGGACAACTTTTGCATTGAGTGCACACTGTTCTTAGTAGATACTTTCTAATACTCTGTATTGTATTTCTCATGAGAGTTTCACAGTCTGCAAACTGTTTACAGTACCCACTTTTCTGGTCATATCAGCTTCATTTCTCAATTAGGGTTTGGTGACTGTGAGGGGTTTGCTACAGATAAAGGCTGTCCATGGTTGAGCATTAGTTATGTAACAGGGCTTGAGTAGCTGGAGGAACTTGGTTATCCATGAACAGTTGTATACAGATTGAACACTGTGTGCAGCACAGGTACCATTTTAACTGTGGTCCATAGTCAACATGCACTCACTACACATGAAGTGTTTGGTTTAGGGTCAATGGTGCACATAACACAAGCTTGGATCACCTACGAGGGTTGTATAAATGATGGCATTAATGATGCTTTATATTACTATGATCTATATTGTACTTGCTTTCAGACCTCTAATGCCATACTTGTTTATGGAGCAATGTGTGCAACAGAAGCCTGGATGATATCATCAGTGATGTCATAGAACATGTCATGAGTGATGTAATATGTGAGGTTATAAGCAGTACATGGCGGGGTGCAGGTTATAGTTAGCTTTGATAATTATGACTGATTAATTTCTATGTTTTTTTAGTTCAAAACGTTAATGTTGACACTGACTCCTAACTATAATGTTACTGCGACATATTATCCTAACTGTAATGTCACTTCACTGTTTTCACAGATGTAGAAGTAGCCGTTGATGAAATCCTGGTCGAAGTTGCTGTCCTCAACGATGGATCCGTCGACTGTCTCATTGTCATGGCCAAGGCTTTTTTCTGAGGAGTGACAGGCACAGAAGAAGATGGGGTGGATGATTTCTTCTGCCCAGAGCCTGCAGAGGAGTCCTTAGAGACTATTTTTTCTGATTTTGATTTTTCCACAGTCTTTATTCTTTTAGAGTCTTTCATGGATGAGGTAGAGCCCCCATTTTTGCGTTCTCACTCTTGAGGAGAGTGACTAGGACCCTCCTCTTCATCTGAACCAGATTGAGACCTGGACTTTTTCTTATAGAGCCTTAAAAGCAATCTGACTTCTCTGTTGTTAAGAGCTTTTGCAGAAAACGTTCTGCAGTGCTAACAATTTCTGGGTACATTGTTAGGATGTACAATATAAGACTTGCTTGCAATAGTCCTCACAAAATAGTCTTGTCTTTCCACAGGACCTGAATGTCCTGAAAAGCTTTTTTTTAGATCCTTCTTACATATTAAAAATAAAACACAGTACCTTAAAGATGAATCCAAAGAATTCCTTGAGAGGAAATAAAGTGGTCAAAATTTCACTAACTGTAACAACTGAGCAGAGTCCAGGGAGACTCCGTCACATATGACATGCAGTTGGAAATCTGAGGTATGGTAGCTCTGCAAGGGAGAAGTGGTCCTGGGTCCGGCTTCTGATTGGCTGAAGCTTTGGTGTATTAAAAAATGTGAATTTGTTAACAGTCACTTGCTTTTTCTATGTTCTTTCAATGTACTTTTTAGTACTGCCTATTTTAAATGCTGTGGGTCTCCCACCATGACAACGGGGAAGATTCAAACATGTGAATCTATGAAAGATATAAAAACTGGAGAACCACGTGTACAGGTAACTTGTTTTTTCAGTGCTCCAAAATTACCCCTACAAGGTCAGGCACCTTCGTCAGGAGTACAGGTATCTCACATCAAACACTGCAAGACAGTCCCTAACTAACGAGACATGTTATGCAAGTGCATTTAATGTATTCTTTATTATTTCATAAGATGAAACAGTAGCAGTCAAAACACCTTGGGCAGAAACAGTGTAAGCTTTTCTTTTTAAAGGACACAAACAAATCAGGCAACCGAAATACAGGCTGTGCTTTCTCACACAACAGGTACAGCATGACAAAGCAAGCTTTCTTGCCTCACATAAGACAGCAATTGCAATCTTTCATCCACCATAGCACACATTCAATAGGGTAGACTAGCACAACTTTGATTCCTCATAGCCATGTATAGTTAAATTGAGTGACATGTCGCTGGAGTGGATGTGTAATTCATCAAGAGGAATGTATAGGTGGATGAGTGAATTAATATGAGATGACTGACAGGCTATATTCCCTACACATCAGCATCTTGAAAATGCTGCTGCTGTGGCTTGAAGAGCTGCTGTTTGTGTTGGCTCTGGTTTGCTACATATTGAGAGTTGCTGTTGCTAAGTAGGTCATTGTTAAATGGAGCAACCCAGCTACAGCCTAAGTAACTATACTCTGCACAGGACCTCAGCTGCCAACCTCTTTGCAAAGATTTTGAATGTGTATGCACCAGGCGCTGTGCGATCCTGTTCTCGGTGTTGCATAAACTCAAAATGTTGAGGGTTGTCAGTCGCCCCGAATCTCACTGAGCTGCGCCTATGAATAGAACCAGGTTCCGATCCTAACTGATTACCTTGTTTATAGCAGTAACTCATAGGATGGCAAATGCAGTATACAAATAGGGTTGCCGCCTGGCCTGTTTTATAAAAGGTATGTCTGGCATTATAATGTCCCAGTAGGTACAAAAATGAGAAAAAAGCACCTAAAGCCGGTATTTCTTCCCAAATCGGTACATACGTTAAACAGTAAATGTAAAAAGACCATGCTAAAAATAAATACGGACAATTTTAAGTAATGGTCTACTAAAGAATCTTGTCCTGGCCGTTGTAAAACATTAAAACATGAACAAATGGCCGGTATTTTTCTCTGGAAACGGTTTTAGCCCTCACAAAAGAGGAAACTGAAACCATAAATAATGTTATTTTTATTGTGTGTAGGGTACGACGTGGCTGCCGGATCGAAGCACAATTTGTACTGCAGCAGCATGGGACGCAGAACCTGTCCCACGCTTCTTTCTTCCCTCGGTCAGGCACAGCCCTGCTCAGGCCGCAGCCGGCCACGTGACCTGCTCCACGCCGGGCCCGTGCAGGAGCAGAGCCTGTGATCTTCCTGCCCGCCTCCTCCCGTTTCCGTGCCTTGCAGGCAGAGTGGCTCTCAGGCGGCCTCCCTCCCTGGCTCATTGGTGCACACATTAACGTCTGCCTGCATTCCTTCTAAATTAGGAACATTCCTGAAGAGAAGCGGGAAGCGCTTTCATTACACTATTCATATGACTAGCCTTAATGCGGAAAACCAAGCAGCCTGAGATTTATGACACCGATGAGGTAGACAAGACATAAGCCATGCGCGGCGTGTGGATGTTGTGAGGGCTGGGAGGGAGGGGGCCCGGAAGAGAGACTCGGGATCCGTGTAAGTTTAAAGGGAAAGCACTTGTTCAGTTGCTGACGCGGATGCATTTGCAATGTGACTGGATTTCATACAGAATCCGAAATCATATTAAACGAAGCAGTATTTATAAAGTTAGTCCCTCAGTGATACACTGTGTTTAGGGCACCGCTGCCCTCGTTTGGGGACCTTAACGCTGAGCAGGGAACGCCCTTCCCGTGCGCTCACGGCTCCTGATGTGAGGACCCCCTTTGCTCTTTCCGATCATACACAGTGCTCCGAGTGTGAGAATTCCTCTCTGCGTTTCTCGTACATACACAGAGCTCTTAATCTCACGTTTTACTAGGCTCCTTCCAGGCATGTTTTCCTAATACGAGAACCCGCGGGGCTCTTCGCAGCATGCACCTTTTTCTAACATGATGATCCACTGTGGTATTCTCTGCTCCTCGTGTGAACTCAAGGCCGTCCAACCGTGCATCCGGTGTCCCTGATGTGTGAATCCACTGCGGCCTTCCTAGGCTTACAGTCTTCTCCCAGTGAGAAAACCGCCGTGCCGCTCCCATCCACCCACTGTTTCTACCGTGTGAACCCATGCGTCCACTGCTCCTAGTGCCAGAACACAGGGTGATCTTCCCATGCGTACACTGCTCATGCGAGAACCCACGGCAATCTTTCCATCCCTACACTGCTCCTAATGCGAGAACCCACGGTGATCTTTCCATCCCTACACTGATCCTAATGCGAGAACCCACAGTGCACTTCCCATGCATCTACTGTTCCTGAAGAGAGAACCCATGCATACACTGCTAATGCGAGAACCCACGGTGATCTTCCCATGCCTACACTGCTCCTAATGCGAGTACCCATAATACACTGCTCCTAATGCGAGAACCCACAGTGCTCTTCCCATGCATCTACTGTTCCTGAAGAGAGAACCCATGCATACACTGCTAATGCGAGAACCCACGTGCCCTTCCAATGCACTCAGTTTCTAAAGTGAGAACCCATGCATACACTGCTCCTAATGTGAGAACCACAGTGCTCTTCCCATGCATACACTGCTCTTAATGTGAAACCCACTGTTGTCTTTCCATACAACCGCTGTTACTAAAGTGAGAACCCATGCATACACCGTTCCTAACGTGAGAACCACGGTGCTCATCCCATGCATACACCGCTCCTAACGTTAGAACCACGGTGCTCATCCCATGCATACACCCATGCATACACCGCTCCTAACGTGAGAACCACGGTGCTCATCCCATGCATACACCTCTCCTAATGTGAGGACCCACGGTGCTCATCCCATGCATACACCGCTCCTAACGTGAGGACCCACGGTGCTCATCCCATGCATACACCGCTCCTAACGTGAGAACCACGGTGCTCATCCCATGCATACACCGCTCCTAACGTGTGAACCACGGTGCTCATCCCATGCATACACTGCTCCTAACGTGAGAACCACGGTGCTCATCCCATGCATACACCGCTCCTAACGTGAGAACCCACGGTGCTCATCCCATGCATACACTGCTCCTAACGGTGCTCATCTCATCACTGCTCCTAACTTGAGAACCCACGGTGCTCATCCCATGCATACACTGCTCCTAACGCATACACTGCTCCTAACGTGAGAACCCACGGTGCTCATCCCATGCATACACTGCTCCTAACGGTGCTCATCCCATCACTGCTCCTAACTTGAGAACCCACGGTGCTCATCCCATGCATACACTGCTCCTAACGTGAGAACCCACGGTGCTCATCCCATGCATATACTGCTCCTCACGTGAGAACCCACGGTGCTCATCCCATGCATACACCGCTCCTAACGTGAGAACCACGGTGCTCATCCCATGCATACACCGCTCCTAACGTGAGAACCCACGGTGCTCATCCCATGCGTACACCGCTCCTAACGTGAGAACCCACGGTGCTCATCCCATGCGTACACCGCTCCTAACGTGAGAACCACGGTGCTCATCCCATGCGTACACCGCTCCTAACGTGAGAACCACAGTACTCATCCCATGCATACACCGCTCCTAACGTTAGAACCACGGTGCTCATCCCATGCATACACCGCTCCTAACGTGAGAATCCACGGTGCTCATCCCATGCATACACCGCTCCTAACGTGAGAACCCACGGTGCTCATCCCATGCATACACCGCTCCTAACGTGAGAACCACGGTGCTCATCCCATGCATACACCGCTCCTAACGTGAGAACCACGGTGCTCATCCCATGCATACACCACTCCTAACGTGAGAACCCACGGTGCTCATCCCATGCATACACTGCTCCTAACGTGAGAACCCACGGTGCTCATCCCATGCATACACTGCTCCTGAGAAGTGAGGCCACTGCGCTCTGACAGAGCTTCCACTGTTCATAATGTGAGAACACACTGTGCTCTAACCTTGCACACACTGCTCCTGATTAGTGAAGCCACTGTGCTTTTACCGTGCATCTTCCGTCCCTAGTGAGAGAACCCACTCCCACTGCGCTCCTCCTCTGCATGCACTCTGCACCTGATGTGAGGGCCCATTGATCTTTTCATGCATACACAGTGGTCATAACGCGAGGACCTATTGTGTTGCATTTTAATAGCACTGTATATAATACTTACTTCCCTGATGATGAGGAGTGGAAGCACTTCAAGCTAGGCACCCCCCAGGTTACTGGCTACTGCAGCGGGTCTTGGAACTAGTTTTGTGGTAAAAATTCTGTACAGGTGCGGACAGCACCTGGAGGATGCCCATTCAAAACTTTTATGAAGAGGTTGGCTGTCAGTGAGGTAAGCACCTGCTCCAGAGATCTGTGTTTAGTCTACGTCACTCAAGACTTAACTGTATATGTTCTGTGAGTGATGAAAACGTGCACTGGTCTGCAGTGCTATATTGTTCTGTTAATGCTTGCTCTGCTACTGCCATGCTCCACCTGTACTGTGAGGGAGAAAAGGTTCCAGTGCTGCTGCCCGATTTGTACCTGCCCTGTGATGGGGAAGCCTGCACTGCTCTTGCCCTTAATGTACCTGTGCACTTGCATAACATGCCCAGGCCAGTCAGAAGCTTTTATGGGACTTGAGGGTACAATTGGTTGCAAGAGGGCTGACCCATATACCCTGGTTTCAATCCTGACTTAGCTTGACCAAAGTGCATGACACTGGACAATTACTTTTTTCACTGCATCTCCTTTTCCATGATTACCACATCTCAGAGCGATATGAATTAATCCAGTTCAGTTTGCGCACTTTGTAAAAACCTCTCTTGCATATGACGTAATAGACCATAATGTTGCTCCATTCACAACAACAATAAAGGGCTCATGTAGGAGGCACAAGACAACTGATTTGCCTTGTGGATCAGGAATAAAATTGTCGTTAGGGCAGACGGGGAAAATAATGCCATACCCTTCCCAGCTCAACAAACGTGTGTGATCTTAGGCAGTTACTTTTCTTCACTAGCCCGCCTTTTCCGTGATCATCACTTAGCACCTTGAAATAGTTCAATTTAGGATGTACAATGTACAAAAAAATCTCTGTTGTATTTGGTTTAGTAGACCTTAATGCTGCCCATCTATAACAGTAAACGCTTAAATAGGAGACACTCTTCTCTAAATCACTCTGTGCCACTACACTCTAATCTACGCCACTGTAGTCTACGCCACTCCATGCTACTCTATGCCACTCAATTCTACACCACTCTACTCTGCTCTACACCATACCACTAACTTTTAACCATGCTGAACAGCAGTGACGCTGCAAGCATGGCTAAAAGACATTAGCAAAGCCAATACCTCTTACATAGGCAATACCTATTGGCTTTGCCAATGCTTGTTAATCATGTGGTGGGGACACACCAGTAAAAAAAAATGTAGCTCACCCACATACAATTGTCCCGCAGGTCTGATAGGTTAACAAACGGAGAACATAAACTTGGGAACCCATAACTGGGAAACTGTAGAACCAGTGAAGACTAGTACTCTCAGATACTTTCAAGGGATAGTTTTTTAACCCTCTCATGAAGCATACCACACTTGGAAGGTGAGCGTTCATCATCCTATATAAGTACATTAATGTATATTAATCCCATTAGAGGTTCGATTGTTGAAGAGAAGTGCTTTCCTGCAGAGTTTGCAGTGGTCCAAGCAAACTGCTCTTGCATGTCATGTTTGCCTTCTTCGAAATACCAGGGGGGTTGGTTGGCATATGTTGAGCCAAAGTGCAACTCCCGCCGGTGTGAAGCTGTAATGGAAAGAGAGCTTCTCAGAAATCTACACATCGTTGGTCAAGAAGTTACAACCAAGGTCCTACGAAAAGATACTGCACTACCACGCAAAATAAAGTTATACATTGTATGGAGTGTTAACACGGAAGGCGGTTTCAAGTAGTTTTAAAAAGCATAGTTAAAGACAATTATCAGATACCAAATAGCACTGCAAGGTAGAGATCAACCAGGTGTACAGAAAATGCAAGCTAAAGTATAAACAGTGTCATAAAACTCCAGTTGACGGTTCCCCAAGAGAAGTCCCCTGGGTTGTGCTAAAGAAGCAGTCCATATTTACAGCGGCTAGAAACCTGGCAAAAGGCAATTCGGCCAATGGAGCCCATCATGGACAACCCCAAGGCCAGCCCATCGCAAGGCCAGGGCATTAATGGAAATGATCCTGGTTTCCAGTCAAGGGGGCCTGCCGCCTTCCTGAAACCACCATTCAACACTGCCAAAAGGCAAAATATTGACGATAAATGGACTGCATGAATAGAGAATTTTAATGATTTCATTTATGCACCTGAAGAGACTGATAACAGTAAGATTATCAAATATCTCAAAAATCTTGCTGGTGATGGTGTGAAGACATAAAGAAAATGCTAAGAACTGACGAAGAAGTCACATACCGTCAGATTAAGAATGCATCCAATTTCAAGTCAATCCAGTACCAAACATTGATTATGAACAATATGTTTTCAGTCAAAAAAGTTGTTTGATCCAGTTTCCTGGGCACCAGGGCACTCAGGGGCTACCCTGCTCCAATTGCATCAACTGGAGTGTACCCCACTTGTGTCCTGGGGCCTCAATACTAGTGGACCCAAAACTGGACAACCAAGTACTCCTCTCCAGCACTTGACTCTCTCAGGTTAGCGAGTCAGAGCAGTCCGAGGCTTACCCAAGGAGCTACCAACTAATAAGATCAATGTCCAGTCAGTACTTTACTTTTTAAAAAGAAAAGTACTTTAACACACATAAGAGAAATATACTACACATAAAACTAGGATAAACAGTAAAAAACAGACATCTCGACAACCCTCTAGTGTTGTCAATGAACAGAAGTGCCCTCCCATCCTTAGCAAGTACACCGCTCTGGTGGCATCAGGGATCTGATCACAGGTGCCTGATAACTTGACACAGTTTACGGGAGTCCCACTAGACCAGTAGCCTCTGGCTCGCTGTAGGAAGGTATTAGCTGGCCAGAGTGCCAGTACACCCTGGTACCCCCATGTATCACAAAGAGATAGGTAGGGGCCCTATACCACAGGACACTCTTCCCCCGCCACACATTGTAACTGTAAGTATCCCAGGCTCCAACAGCACAGGGGAGGGGTCTGGGCAGAAGTGACCTCACGTTCAAAGCCTTGGTGGAATCAAGCTTCCCCGTCTCCCTCTGTTGATGTGCTGCAAGCTTCTTTATCTTGAGAAGCTGTTTACACTTTCCTTGCCTTCCAAGCCCATGCTACTCCGCTCGACAAGCCCCACAAACAGCTGGTCTTCAGCATCTGCATTCAGGTTGCTGCTTGATCCTTTTGCTGTTTCACAGCTGGCAAATGCCTTCACAGCAGAATCCATCCATCACAGAGAAAACTCTCAAGTTCAGATGCAGTGAGCAAGCTTTCTTGCCTTTACACCACGGGTCCACTGTGTCACGCCGTGGCCCGCTGCAGCATGAGCTGAGCATTCGGCTAAGGACGCGGCTCCTGTTTCTGGCGGCCGGGCGTGCCGCGCCCCTTCTCTTCTATATATTTCCTTGCACGAGGCCCTAAAATGGGCATGGGGCCTCGGCGCGTTCTGGGCGCTGCGTGCCCTCGATATTAGGCATGAGCACCCCTTCCCCCCAACCCCTCACTTACCTGGTGCAGCCTGTTCCTTTCTTCTTTTCTTCTTTTTCTCTTCTTTCTCCTTTTCTTCTTTCCTTATTTTTATACTTGGCAGCCATGTTCTTCTTTATCCCAGCATGCCTTACGTTTTCCCTGCATGCCTTAGGACCCTTTTCCAAAATTGCTCCTTTCTCTATATTCTCCTATGATTCTTTTCCAATCCAGTATGGCGTTTTTTGTCTTCCTGTTGGTCATTTCCTGTTTTAGGGTATATAAGGAGTGTGATTCTTGTTCTCTTTGCGCTGCAACATTTCCTTTGGTGGTGATCTTCGCTCCTGTTGTTTTTTCTCCAGTTTTTTTCTTCGCTTGTTCCAGTTTCTTCCAGTATTGTTTTTTTGTTGGAAGACTTACCTTTTTGCTTATTTTTGTTCCAGAGAGTTCCTGCTATAGAGGTTTTCCTTTTGGGGTTTTTCCTCTGGGACTCCTTCTGAAGGGCACAGACTGCCTTTTGGCGTTCCATCGTCAGCAGCACCGTGGCTACCAGAAAGGGCCGCCCTTACCTTGGTCAAAGCAGAACCTACAAGGATCAAGACCACTCTGCAGTTCCAGTTGGCCAGAGACATAAATGACGAGTAGCCCGTGACAGAGCCTGTGACACACTGCTGGTTTCTGTAGATGCTTGTTAGAACCGAAGACTAGTCTTGAACAACCACTGACCATTGATGCCACACTTTTATCACCTCTGATTGATAGGCTGATCCAATCAGAGGGTCTGCTACTTTTAAATCCCAGTGCCCCTCCAATCATGAGGCCTATTTGTGTCATGCTCACTGCTTGTTTAGGACATGTATAGGATGAGTTACTAGGCTTCAGAACAGGCTCTTGGTATCAGCCCGGGCTATTCTCCTGAGAAGAATTTTTATCAACTTCAGACCAGGAGGCACTGACCATCATCCCTCCTAGCAGAGTTAAGGCAGCTAAACACAGATAAGAGCAAGTGTCTACCCCGCCCAATAAGCTTCTCCAAGGAATAGGAAGGGGCACAGGGGAGTTGGAATGTCAAGCAGAACAGCTCAGCTCACATTAAACCCAATGGCTCACCTCATCATTCTCCCCTGGGGAACCCACTGGCTCTCAAACACACATCCCAGGTAGATAAAGACAACAGTACCAAAGGCAAAGAAGACCACACAGACTTGATCAGGAGGGCGGCTAGCGTACGAGGATACAGGTATCCCTGACTATAGATGTATTGCTGCCACCACTGTCAGTCTAACACCGCCTTGGTGGAGAGGGCAGTAGCCGCTCTATGTGAAATAGGGGTGCACTATGCATGCCACCCTCGACCTCAGAGCTAAGCTTTCGGGTCTCAGTCCATGTAAACAGGGAGATCCTCAGTGGACCATGTTCACTGAGATAGGGATCCAAAAACCATACAGTAACTTTTAAGTGACTTATCTGTAGATCACCACAAGACAGGGGAAGCACTCTTTCCAGAGACATGCAGAAGGCTTACCATCCCAACAAAAGTCAGAGAGGCAGTTTGCAGAAATACAATAAAAGTGAATAAGGCAAACATTCACCTGTAGGCAGCACTCAGAGAAAGGAGGTTTGCAGAGGATAGACAGTAAAGAGAGGGTCAGTTAAAAGAAAGAAAGAGAAGAAAACAATCTGAAGTTTTAAGTCAACGTCAATTTTTATGCAGGATTTTAAGAATGTAGGGATGATGTTTTGAGGAGCATGTAAGTTGATGGTGCAAAACTGTAGAAAGAGAACAGTCAATCTGCTGCTAAGCTATCACTAGGCCACCGCTTCAACAAGCACAGCTAATTAACTCAGGGGTTGGAAATGTAGTTGGCTGTTTCATATAAAGGGAAATAGCTAGAGCTATCATCAGCAAACTCGTGACAATCCCAATGTAAGAGAATATATATGTGGGCTAAAGAATGAAAATAGCTAAAAGAGATTCTGCAATGCTGGAGTGTTTTCTTCTGATATCCACCCTTAAAATTTGTTTCACAGTATTAATTACAAAAACAAAATGCAGTATACTTTTCTGGAAGGTTTTAGGTTCACAGAAGCTGCTGGTCTTAGGTAAAAAGCTGGCCTTGATCTGAAATTGCCAAACACACCAGTGTTTTATCACGGCCACATTGTTTTATCTCCTGTGCTTTACGCAGGTTTTTTACACAACTCATGGGCGTTCAGAATTCTCAGTTAAAGGGTACATTTTAGTATTTTTTTTTTTTACTCTGTTCTCAGATTGCCCGCAATTTTGGGTTCTCTTTTCTCTACTTTATTTACATCAAGAAAATCTTTAATTGATTAGGAATTCTCACTCACACCTTATAGCTTTAAGTAAGGGATAAAATAATAGCTGATATTTAGCTTCTTTGACAGTGCCTTATTTTGGTGACATCCTGTTGGGATTCCATTGTGGGCTCCCCTTAGTAGCTAGACTGGACAGCCTTCGTTTAGTTGTAGGCCTGTGGCCGGTGCCCTAAATACACCCAATTTTTATTATTTAATATTCTTTATGTATTTTTTAGCACAGCTAGCTTTTCAGCTCATTATGTTTATATTTCAAACAGTTGCCTTTTCTGAGAAGGCATAGTTGTTTGTGTTGTATATTTTATCAGCAGCTTTGCACGCATTTCACTCCGTACCCTGCTCAAGGCTGTCATGTTTGGTACATGATATTCTAACTAGTATTGCTGCTCCAGGTGTCACAGAGATAACCTTCAACTTCAGACATAGTCAGGCCTGTTCTTAGAACACTGTTCTATTTGTTATTTAAACACCAGGTAGGCCTAAGGAAGCTTGAGGGCATTCCAGTCATTGCTGTCCTGGGATGTACACCATTTCATTGACAGCTTCGCTGATCCTGGCACTGACTCTTCAGCCAGCCAGCCAGGAAGATTGCCAGCAGACAACGGGTTGACCATTGCCAGTCTTTCAGTTATGGGGTCGGGAAGATACTTGGGGCCACGATTCCTCCAGATCCCAAATACATGCTCCTGGGTATTCCAACTGATATTGACCTCCCGCATCCTAAACTCCTCTTCAGCAGCTTGGGACTTGCAGTGGCCAAGAGGGATGTGGCAAAACACTGGGGTGAATCAAAGGTGCCCACCATGGAGGAATGAGTGGCAGCTGAAAAAGTCACAAAGCCAGAGGATACCAGACTTTAATAATGTTGTATTGTGAAGCTCCAGCTGAAAACACACTATCCATTCCCTGTCATTTTTATGTTTGTGCCCTCATAGGTGGTTTGTTAAGTTTGAATACAATGTTATATAAAATCGTTTTTTAAAAAAAGGTATGGGGTTGGGGCTCTTCCCATAGACCGGGCTAGGCAGAAGGACTAACACCACTATGCTCTCAGGTTTTAGACATTAGGGTTTAGTTAGGAATCATTAGGTTATTAGGATCATACCAGGATGGTGGGATTGGTTATTGTCTTCACTCTGATGGTAGAAATTATCCCTGTATTATGTTTCATCTGCCTTATTATCGCAGCCCCCACTTTTTATATTCAAATGCAGTCACTTCTTTAAATATATTGAAACTTATTTTGCATCTCCTTGTTTGCCTTGGTATGTATGAGACTTTGTGCAACTGAGAGAAAGGGTACGATCTGTTTACCACGACTTCCCTGAGGAGGAGGTGCCATGTGTTAGGCTGCCAGAAATGACCTTTACTTTCCCGGTTTGGGTGAGGTGCCACTAGCTAGCCTAATAAGTCTGGCCGACAGCTTCCAGATGGTATGGGACTGACTCAGTTGCTCACACTTGGTGGTAAAGCCACCCTAAACTATGCAGTCTTATCCCCAAGGTGAGGGTCCTATGACATGGCACCACCAACATTTGGTTAGGCACAAACTTAATGGATCTTTTGAGCACCTCTTTCTCGCTTGCCAAAGGTCCCCTTATTACCTTTATAAGGAGATGTCCATGGTCAGCTAAATCGGGAGTACTTCTCTTAGCCTGTAGGTTGTTCAAGCTTGAACCTTAAAAAGATTCCCAAAATTGGTGTTTATGTCTCTGAATTTACCTATTTAAAATATGGCAGAGCCACAACGGGTGGTAATTCTAGTAAATATGAGACTTCCTCTCACACAACATTTATTAACTCATGGGCTCACTGATGAGGATGTTCCATTCGTGGTAGAGGTACACAAAGCTTACAGAACAGAAATATTTTATTTGTAGGTCACCTGTCCTGCAGTAGATGTAAATATACACCCCACTTTCATAATAACACCCTTACAAACGCACCTGCACAATACAGAGCATATACATATTTAGAAATACCCATTTCTCATCAAGAAACTAGAATTGGTTTCAAGGAGTCCTTCCATATGTTATTCTAAACGTTAGAATAGGTCCCTCAAGTAACAACAGACCTACTTTGCCAGAATTACCCACATACACACCTCATCCCAATGTAAAAATATACTGTTAGTGGATGTACACCGCTTACATAATAATCTCGTAGAGATATATAGACGCTTAATACAATTCATAATGCGGACCTTAAATACCACCCCAGCAAGCACTGCTCCAGCAGTACCACAATTGGCTACCCCTGGGATAAACCTTATGACTGTGCATTCAATAATGGGTAAGGTTCTTTCTAAATGCAATGAGATTCTGTTCTGGATAGCACAAAAAACAAATGCACTTGACGCAGTGTTTCCCCATACCGGACCCCCAGATAAACATAGAATTCTCACAATGTGCTTGCTGTTTGGAATGGGTCCCTCTATAGACAACTGTGCCACTTGGGGGACAGTATTTACTGCAATTTACACTACCACACATGGCAGCCCAACAGCAAACTTACCAGAAGTTTTACAACAAATTCAAGATGAGCATTGTGCAGCCCCTGCCCTGGGTTTGGATATTAAATCAATGGGCAATTTTGCCACAGTCTCATCAATCATACTAAGTAATATTAAAGGGGAAACAGTAGTATTGGCAGTATGCCAGTTGCTCCGGGACGTTCCTCAATAAGATCCGGAACGTGAGCTGCCTAAGATTATTGCAGAGACTTATATTAGTATAGGCCAAGATAGTGTGGGAGCCAGACTAAGTAAACCAATACTACAAGGTAAATCAAGCAAGGATAATACCAAGCAAGCACAAGATGGCTCTAAAATCACTGAAATAAACAGAAAACAGAAAAAAACTGAAAACAGAAAAATAATACAGACAATGTAAAGCAAAGAGGAGAATCTCAGCAATCAGAGACCACTGAGAAACTATAATTTATGAAATTGTGACATTTTAAAAACTCCTGACAGATATCAGTATACTGATACATGCCCTCTTCATTCCTTCCAGGACTCATCCGACAAATGGAGCGAGAGTGGAGGGCGGTCAGAGCACTGAAACGAGTACATGAAACCGAAAAAGGAGTCGCAAAGCTTTTCGGAAATCACAATTAAAAAGGAAGAAAAACTTCCACAACAAAAAGCCCAGTTCAAAAAGAAAAAGATTGTGGCAATTTTGGCTAAATATGCCACACATACTGAGAACACTACTGAAGAACAGGACGTGGGCAGTGGCTATGCTAGACAGTCACAATAGTTCGCCAGAATCTTCGAGAGCTTTTGGATGTGACAGCAACTAATGGCTACTTTGAAGTTGAAACAGCAGACAGGCATGTGCCCCCACGCAACAGGGTTTATCAACTAAAAGTACAAATTGAGAGAGACATTGAGAGCACCATCAAAGTAATCATCTGGGGAAGATTAACACTAAGTTATGTTATTCTATTGGTGGAAAAAGATTGGCCACCAGAATTTGTATGTATACTCCCACAAGGGGAATATGTCATTTTGCCTTCTGTCTCGGTCCTTGTTCCAGATTCAGTAAAGGAAGCCTACGCCATAGATTGAGCTTTGGCGCAGGCTCCAACGCTTTACGGCAACCATGAGGGTTGGGCTAGGGTTCCCCTTACCATCTCAGACCAATACAATCCAATCCACAGATACAACCTCAATATTTCATTAAACATGAGACTAAAGCCAAGGTGAGGGAAATTCTCTCACAACTTGAGTACCGAGATTAACTGAACCCTGTGTATCTTCTATGAATAACCCTTTGTTTCCCGTAGTTAAGCCGGACCATTCATATAGAATAGGCTTAGATTACAGACACTTAAGCAGTCACACATTTGCCATACAAAACTCACACAGTACAGTACTAATCAACAACATAGTGCGTAAAAAATACAAAACAACCTTGGATATTTCCAATGTTTTTTTCTGCCAAAATCTAGTGCCTGAAAGCCGGGATCTAAGCACATTTTCCACGTTGGGTTCCCACTGAAGATTTTGTCATCTCCCTCAAGGGTATAAGAATAGCTTAGGATTGTTCTCAGCTCTTGTGACATCAATATTGTATGATATCGACCCTGAGGCTTTGTCTTATGTGGATGACATCTATCTGACAGATGACGACCTCAACACCCATTTAGCCAGGGTGGATCACATTGTTTTGGGATTTTCCGCACAAGGCTACAAATTCAATTCCAAGAAAATTGCTTTTCTCAGTGTCCCATTCTTAGGATACAAACTAAAAAATGATAGAAGGAGTCTGGCACCACAATAGAAATGTGTGCAATTACAACCACCAAATAACATCATGAAATTGCAATAATTTCTTGGTTTCTTTAATTTTGGCAAAACATACATTCCAAACTATGCACAACGGATCAAACATGCAGATTCTCAGATCATTACAGACTGATATGCTATAAGGAAAACATTTACACACACGTGAAAACAAAACAAATTTGGCAATCCGGGTCATTCCGGGTGCCATCCGATTTACATATGTCACATTCAATGAAGGTGGCACCGTACCTATAGCGTACAAATCACATCTATACCCTGACATAAAAATGTGTTTTGAACCAACAGACAAATTACTGACTGTTGTCCAGATGGTGGTCATAAAGGAGAGACCACTAGCCCAAGGGAAACGCATTATTGTTGTTACCCCAAAACCAGCCCTTGAGGCTGTCACAAAGGCAAATGTTCCAAACGTAAAATAACTAAATCCATGTTGAATACAATGGGCTACCTCCTTATCTGCCACTGATGTTGATTATGTTTTCGATCTAAAATTGCAGACTCAACAATTTCTCCAGTATGAATACCCCTTGTCTACCAACATTTTGGCTGTTGACGAATATAAAATCATCACTTACACTGGTAGTTCAGCTCAACCCGCTGTAAGTACCAAACATCCATACTCTGCGGCTTGCACAGCTGTTTGCGGGGTAGTGAGGAATGGTAATTTCCTCCCTCAACAAACCTACACGCATATCCTAGGGGACTGCACAGCACAACTTACAGAGCTCAAAGCTTTGATGTTGGTACTGGAAAACACGGATGCTAAACTGTCAACACTGATTGTGTGTGAATTGTTTTTATTGTGTCCAGTTCTTTAATGAATACTTACACTACTGGCGCCTTAATGGGTTCAGAGATTCAGAAGGAAATACCATAAAACACAAATTCTTGTGGGGGAAAGTGGCAGATCTTAAAGACAAGCTACCACGGGCTCATGTTGTTCATACATTGGGTCATCAATGTTGTGGAATACACATTGTAGGAAACTCATTGGCAGATGAAGCTGACAAATCCACAGTTGCTACTGTTTCTGGTGCTGTCATAACTCGTTCTCTTGTAGATGGTGACATTTTGGCTGTCATAAATGCCTCAGCTGATGGCAAGCACTTACCAAAAGCATACCCTGCAAAATATTTCTACCATTTAAGTGTCCAAAACATTGCCTTTGCTACAATACCAGGGGTGGGTGATCGTTTAATCCCCGACCAAGACCACAGACCAGATCTGATTAAAGCAGCTCATGAGGGTGTTGATTCTGCCCATGCTGGTGTGGCGGCCACCATCTCTATATTGCAAAAATGCTTCTAGTGGCCAGGTCTCTACAAACAGACCAAGCAACATGTCCTTAGTTGTGACATTTGCCAACAAATTAAAGGGTCCACCATTAAACACCCACTGCAGACACCCATCCTAATTTCCAATAAGCCTTTACAGTGTGTGTACCTCGACCATTGCGGTCCCTTACAATCATACTGTGCATCCAAATATATTCTACTTGCTGTAGAATCTTGCTCTAGATTCCTATGAGTGTGGCCACAACGATAGGCTGATGCTCAAATTAATATTAAAGATTTGCAAGTCTTAATCGGGACATATGTAGTCACAGCATTTTATTCTGACCAGTCCCCTGCTTTTGCCTCCAGGGCATTCAGGGACACCATGGCAACAATGGGTGTTTGGGTTCATTATTTCTCTCCCTATCACCCCGAGAGACATTTGGTAGTGGAGTGGAAGAATCAAGACATAAAACATTCCTTAACAGCTAGGGTACTAGGTTCAGGTTGTAGTTGGCTCACCTGTATGGAGTCCAGAGACCATTAAACAATCTGCCTATAAGGTCTTTAGGAGGATGAACCCCCTGTTGGGATCCCCATATATGTCCAGATCTTGATGGCCCTGGCGCGGTGGTGGAAGAAACATCTTTTGACATAACTGTGCGTGTCACAGTTTTACAGGAAATATAATTCCATGATGAAAATTCATCAGCACTTGCTGCTACCATGGGAATGAGGGATTTGCCAACATCTACAGGCTGGATTCCTAAAGTCAGGGATCTGATTCAAGAAAAGATACCTGTGAAGGAGTTTGGCCCATCGCTTATAGCACCAGTTCCAGTTCTAGGAATACATGGAGCCAGATTTACAAGGCCCCTGCGCCTACTTAAGCCACACTAGCGTCATTTTTTTAATGCTAATGTGGCGCTAAGAAGGCCATTTCCCTGCGCCATATTTACAAAGTGGCTTGCATTGTGTCACTTTGTAACCCCTTGCACCACATTATGCCTGGACCAGGCATAATGTATGCAAGGGGGCGTTCCCAAGCAGGAAGGCCGCAAAAAATGGTGCAGTGAAATCTACAACATTATTTCCATAATTTTTAACACTTGCTCGGGGCAGGCATTAAAGTGACCGGCCCATAGTAACCTATGAGCCTTCCTAGTGCTTTGCTGCACTAGCTCCACAATTTATAGCGCTAATCAAGCAAAGCACCACAATAGCATAATTAAGTATGACACTATTGTGGAAACAGCTGTCATGGTGCGCCATATTGTAAATACGGTGCAGCTGTGGTGATGTTAGGTGGGACAGAGGCAACACAAGAAAAGTGGTGCATCGAGACCAATATGCCACTTTATTGTAAATGTGGCCCACGGTATCAGAACTGTCACTCTACCACCACTGCCTGGTCTAAAGACATCCATTTTGTCCGTATTGACAATGTTAAATTGCATCATGTGGCCGATCCTGCACGGTAGACCGCAAGGATTTCTGTGTAGTTCTCTTACCCCTCTCACTACCATTCAGGATATATCTCTTCAAGCACTGAATAATGCTGAAATGAATTCCCCACAGCTGGAGAAGGTGGAGAATGAGCTTTTGTTGATTCCTGTTACCACTTCATCGACAAGAAATGTCCAAAATATAAATCTGCAGTTTTCCAATGCAACAGAGACTGATGGAATCATTTATGATGACCCACCTATGGATACATCTACCACTTCACTTTCCTCTCCACAGACTCTAGTTTTTGCACAGACTGCTTCTGATTACTTCGCTGACATTGATGACTTCTCTTCAAGTCCTTCAGCATCAGCTACTTCACCTGTATGTAACATAAGCTTTTCGAGTGGCTTAAATATAACTATTTGGTTTGTCTGTGGTAGTATCTGTGGGTAGTTCTAATAATGCTTGCCTTTCTTCTATGGATCGGATTTGTTGTTGTCATCTTCTTACTGATACATGGCCACTATCTTCCTGAACGCTCTGCTGTTGAACTGGTGGATGTTGTTTTAAAGCCTTACGTATCCTCACCCAAAGTGCAAATAGACTTGTCCCTTGTGAACATTTCAGCTGTCCCGGGTCTGATAGTTTGGGATAAAGTACCCATTGATATATTTGGCCCTACAGAAATTATTCAAATTCCATATGTTTTTAAAGTATCATTTAGTGATAATATTACACCTGATGGCTGGGATGAAAAAACAGTTGATTCTATGCTTTCTGAGATTAAATATCAAATTGTATTTGAAAGTGAAGATATTTATATGAATGCCGCAAATTAGGGGGAAATGTTCTGTTATCATCATTATGGACAATTTTGCTTACATCAAGCTAATATTCCAAGAGCAATTTTCAATTATACACAGTGGGAACACTGTCCGACTCCACCAGTGAGAAAGTTTAATTATTTTACTGCGCATGATGTTAAAAATGTTGAGTCCTATTATTTCAAATGACCACATTCGAAAGCAAGGAAAATATTGCTAACCAACACTAAATTAATTTATTCAGATTCCTTTGTTTCCCAGTTGGCCCTAGAATGTTAGGATTATTGGAAGAAATGGATTGATTTCAAAAGTGCTAGTGGAACAAAAGATTGGGAAATACAAGGTACAGAGGCTTTATTTAGAGCATGTTTAATTCCATTGAAAATAATATTTTTTAATGACACCGTACAGCAAACGACTTGCCTAGGGTTAGCAAAAATAAAAGCAATGAATGCATCCAGTATTTCCTTGGTAGCTACATTTGAAAATTGGAAGAATATCTTGAATGTTTCAGAAGAACAGCTCAGTGGTTGGGTTCAGAATGGTACCTTTTATTAATCTCTTTCAGTTCCCAATGAGTGGTAATTGTGGCCAATGGACCTAAATAGTTGTCATCCATGTTTCATTAACTCTGCAAGTGGTTTTAGAGTGAACAGACTGGACCCTCGTTACATCATCACACGGCACTCAGGTATCGTTACCTCATACAGCGTAGGTAAACTTTGTCAGCAATAGTTGCAATCATCCTCATTATCAGCTGTAAAAGAACACCTTTCTCTCCTTTCTGAAGATGTTGACTTACACAATTTCTTGTTAGGTCCCAGAAAACCATGCTCAAAACCTTTCTTATATGCAATATATAGCAAAATAAGGAAGCTTCTGCAAATGGAAGCTGCTGCACCTTTAAGGCAAATAGATAACAAAAATTTAGAGAACGCTTTAGCTATTGTCGATAATGGTATGAACACATTGTCTAACATCATTTATACATTAAACAAAATTGTGTATTCTGCTATTGACATTATTCAGTTTTATACCATTGACAGAGCAGGGGCGGCTCCTCTGCTAAGGCTAAGGCGGAGGAGCGTCGCCCCCCTGCTTTCAGCTGAAGAAAAATAAAATGATAATAACGGATCATTATTATCATTTCATTTTTACCTGAGGCAGCAGGATAAGGCGGGGCAGGGCTAGAGGGAGAAGTGGTTCGTGCACAGACATGTACACTTTGCATTTCTCCACCCAACTGTATTGAAGAGCAGGCAGGAGAAAGTGCACACGGTGCCACTCCCTCTGTGAGCACCAAAGCAGGGTGCTCACACCAATCAAGGGGCTGGTATCATGCTGTTGATAGCATCTTTGTGATTGGCTGAGGGGAGTCTGGGAGCCTGTGTGCTCCCGGACAGTGAGAACGAGGATACGGAGGAGACAAAGCCGGTGGATAAGGTGTTTAAAAAAAAAAAATATATATATATTTTTTGGGTTCCTGCCACCCACCCCCATTCAGTGGCAGCCTCCACTGGGACAGAGTCAGCTTAGGTCCATTATGCAGTTGAGTTGGACTTTGCAAGTTCTATAAAATGCTGCGTGCCATGGAAGCATGTTAAGTCTAAGGAGTTATTTTCCACATTCAACCTTACACGGAAACCATAGGTAGTGGCTAAGAAAGGAGCTAGTTACATCATGTTCAACACTTGAGAAGTTAGAAAAGTTGCCTTTCACTGTAGCCAAAATGCTATTGTCAGTGTGGTTAATACATGGAGAGATTGCTCTGCCAACATCAACATCCCAATTCGCTTTGTGTTCTAAACATTCTTCTGTTGGCAGGTTTGAGCAATTAGGAGACAGTTACATCTACAAGGTGTGGGAGTTGCCCTCTGATTACAAATGCCTGAACGGCGACAAAGAGGTTTTTCTTAGCGGAAGTGAATGTGAAACTTTTATAGTGCATGTAACTCGTCTGTTACGAATTTAGCTTGCAATTTCAAAGGTATTCCAGTCCCTTTGATTCACCCAGTATTTCCTTTACTTTTCAAGTGGAGTTACTTGATGCTGAGTGATTAAGAGTGATGTGGGACGAAATCAGGTGTCACTTATGTGATTTCTGTTTCTCAAATAGTGATTTGCTCTGAGAATGTTCTTTTTCCCCCTATGCATAACATAAAAGTAATGGATTGTGGCATCATTTGGCTGTTTATAATGTTAATTTCGACAAGTTGAGAAGACTAAAAGCACTGTTGTTTCAGAAATATGTGGCACGCATATCAGCCCATGAAACCTATGCCCTGCAGGTGGCAAGGTTGCCTGCAGAGATACAGTACCTTTTAAATACAAACTTTCCAAGACACTTCGGTGAATTGGTCAGTCGCATCATCAATGCATCCAACACTGCAGGGATTGTGCACTTTAAGGCCGAAGGTTCTGGATTTGTTAGCACCTTCCAGACTTTATTTGGAGTTATAACTTCAACCATTCACTCATCTTTTTTGAGTGATTTTGGGGAATTCCCTGTAGTCTTGGCACTAATTGGCGGTATCCAGCTGTTGCTGTTTTTGATTCACAATGGCTGCCTAATCTAAACTAAGAGAAATAATGGAGCTCTCACCAGCCCAACTGTGTCTGCTTGTCAACTTGGGCATTTTATCTCTTTTATGTATATTTTTTGCATGCTTTTAGAGTGGTTAGCCCTTGCTTTGCTTGGGATTACTGTAGGAAGTTGGCTCTGTATATACTATTTCTAAGTAAGAAATAGTGTACACAGAGTCCAAGGGTTCCCCTTAGAGGTAAGATAGTGGCAAAAGTAGATAATTCTAATGCTCTATTTGTGGTAGTGTGGTCGAACAGTAGGCTTATCAGAGGGTAGTGTTAAGCATTTGTTGTACACACACAGGCAATAAATGAGGAAACCACACTCAAAGACTTACTCCAGGCCAATAGGTTTTTATATTGAAAAATATATTTTCTTAGTTTATTTTAAGAACCACAGGTTCAAGATTTACAGTTAAAACATTAAATGTAAGGTACTTCACTTAGATACTTTAGGATCTTTGAATAAAAGCAATATCGCATACAGTCTTTGTAAAAAGGGCAATAAGCTATTTTCAAAGTGGACACAGTGCAAAAATCAACAGTTCCTGGGGGAGGTAAGTAAAGGTTAGTATTGCAGGTAAGTAAGTTACAAGTCTCAAAGTTGGGGCATAGGTAGCCCACCGTTGGGGGTTCAAGGCAACCCCAAAGTTACTACACCAGCAGCTCAGGGCCGGTCAGGTGCAGAGGTCAAAGAGGTGCCCAAAACACATTGGCTTCAATGGAGAACAGGGGTGCCCCGGTTCCAGTCTGCCAACAGGTAACTACCCGCGTCCTCGGGGTGCAGACCAGGGGGGTTTTGTAGGGCACCGGGGGGGACACAAGAAGGCACAGAAAGTACACCCTCAGTGGCACAGGGGCGGCCGGGTGCAGTGTGCAAACAGGCATTGGGTTTTACATAGGAAGTAATGGAGGGACCCGGGAGTCACTTCAACAATGCAGGCAGGCACGGGGGGGCTCCTTGGGGCAGCCACCACCTGGGCTAGGCAGAGGGTCACCTGGTGGTCGCTCCTCCACTGGAGTTCGGTTCCTTCAGGTCCTGCGGGCTGCAGGTGCAGTGTTGGTTCCAGGCGTCGGGTCCCTTGTTACAGGCAGTCGCGGTCAGGGGGAGCCTCTGGATTTTCTCTGCAGGCGTCGCTGTGGGGGCTCAGGGTTACTCACTGACTGGTTACTCACTGACTCGCAGTCGCCGGGTGTCCTCCTTGAGGTGTTGGTTTTCTGCAGGTTGAGCCAGGGGAGTCGGGTGCAGAGTGGGAAGTCTCACGCTTCCGGCGGGAAATGTGAAGTCTTTAAAGTTGCTTCTTTGTTGCAAAGAAGTTGCAGGTTTTTGAACAGAGCTGCTGTTCACTGGAGTTTCTTGGTCCTTGGGTGCAGGGCAGTCCTCTGAGGCTTGAGAGGTCGCTGGTCCCTGTTGAATGCGTCGCTGTTGCAGTTTTCTTTTAAGTTGGGAGACAGGCAGGTAGGGCTGGGGTCAAAGCAGTTGTCGTCTCCGTCTTCTCTGTAGGGCTTCAGGTCAGCAGTCCTTCTTCTTGTTAAGGTTGCAGGAATCTAGTTTTCTAGGTTCTGGGGAGCCCCTAAATACTGAATTTAGGGGTGTGTTTAGGTCTGGGAGGGAGGGTGGCTACACACTCTTTGTGCCTCCTCCCTGAGGGGAGGGGGACACTTTCCTATTCCTATTGGGGGAATCCTCCAAAATCAAGATGGAGGATTTCTAAAGGCAGGGGTCACCTCAGCTCAGGACACCTTGGGGGCTGTCCTGACTGGTGGGTGACTCCTCCTTGTTTTTCTCATTATCTCCCCTGGACTTGCCGCCAAAAGTGGGGGCTGTGTCCAGGGAGCGGGCATCTCCACTAGCTGGAGTGCCCTGGGACATTGTAACACAAAGCTTGAGCCTTTGAGGCTCACTGCTAGGTGTTACAGTTCCTGCAGGGGGGAGGTGTTAAGCATTTCCACCCAGTGCAGGCTTTGTTTCTGGTCTCAGAGAACACAAAGGCTCCCACCCCAGGGGGTCACAAACTCGTATCCCAGCAGCTGGCTGGCACAGACCATTCAGTCCTGCACTGAAGGATTGGTTAAAATACAGGGGGCATCTCTAAGATGCCTTCTGTGTGCATTTTTTAATAACTCCAACGCTGGTATCAGTGTGGGTTTATTATTCTGAGAAGTTTGATACCAAACTTCCCAGTATTCAGTGTAGCCATTATGGAGCTGTGGAGTTTGTTTTTGACAAACTCCCAGACCATATACTTAATATGGTCACACTGTACTTACAATGTCTAAGAATAGACTTAGACACTGTAGGGGCATATTGCTCATGCAGCTATGCCCTCACCTGTGGTGTAGTGCACCCTGCCTTAGGGCTGTAAGGCCTGCTAGAGGGGTGACTTACCTATGCCACAGGCAGTATTTTGGGTGCGTGGCATCCTGAGGGGGATGCCATGTCGACTTTGCCTTTTTCACCCCACCAACACACACAATCTGCAATGGCAGTGTGCATGTGTTAGGTGAGGGGTTCCTTAGGGTGGCACAACATATGCTGCAGCCCTTAGGGACCTTCCCTGGCCACAGGGCCCTTGGTACCACTGGTACCTTTTACAAGGGACTTATCTGTGTGCCGGGGGTGTGCCAATCGTGGAAACAATGGTACATTGTTAGTGAAAGAACACTGGTGCTGGGGCCTGGTTAGCAGGGTCCCAGCACACATCTCAGTCAAGTCAGCATCAGTATCAGGCAAAAAGTGGGGGGTAACTGCAACAGGGAGACATTTCCTTACAATTATGGACCCTGCACTCCTGTACCGACAATGGGGAGGATGTTGTGGGCTCCCCTAAGATCCTAGGCTGGACATCCTTTTTTTAGTTGTTGGCCCGTAGTCTGTGCCTTTAATACACATACACATTTTATTCTTTTTAATATTTTTGAGCACAGCTAGCTTTTCAGCTTATTGTTTTTATATTTTAATCAGTTGCCCTTTTCGTAGAAGGCATAGTTGTTCGTGCTGCACATTTTATCAGCACCTTCACGCACATTTCAGTCTTTGCCCTACTCAAGGCTGTCATGTTCTGTACATGATATTCAAACTAGTATTGCCGCTATAGGAGTTACGGAGACATGCATACAAAGTGCTTTGAATGTGAGACCCTCCTGTGTTAATGTTTGTGCATGCACACTACTCCTAGACCTGTGCCATACACACAGGGCCACATGTATGATGCTTTTTGCACCTCACAAACAGTGAATCTGGCTGTTTGTGACGTGCAAAAAGCACTTCCCGATGCACAAACCCAGTTTTGCGAATCTGTAACATTGTTACCGAATCGCAAAACAGGTTTGCGACTCGCAATTAGGAAAGGGTGTTTCCTGCCTAATTGCAACTCGCAGTGCGATGTAGGATTGTTTTGTGACCGCGAACGCGGTCGCAAAGCAATCACAGTTACCACCAGTGTCACACTAGTGGTAACACATACGCAAACTGGAAGGGGTCTCCCTGGGACCCCTTCCCCTTTGTGAATGTCACTGAAAACTTTTTTTCAGAGCAGGCAGTGGTCATACAGACCACTGCCTGCTCTGAAAAAAATGAAACAGAAACATTTCATTTTTTGTTTTTGTAATGCATCTCGTTTTCCTTTAAGGAAAACGGGCTGCATTACAAAAAAAAACTGCTTTATTGAAAAGCAGTCACAGACATGGTGGTCTGCTGTCTCCAGCAGGCCACCATCCCTGTGAGGGCCGCCATTCCCAAGGGGGTCACAAATTGCGACCTACCTCATGAATATTCATGAGGTGGGCATTTGCAACCCCCTTGCGAGTCGCAATTAGTGTCAAGGACACTACCCTACATTCAGATTTGCGAGTCGCAAATTGCGAGTCGCTCTGACTCGCAATTTGCGAGTTGCAAATCAGAACTTTGCTACATGTGGCCCACAGTCCTTTACGTGAGATTCCCTTGTGCTAGAACCATATATAACCACTGCTTCTGATGTCTGTAATCTACATGGAATGTACATTAATTTATTCTCATGTCTGTTGTCCTTGATGGAAGTTTCCAAAAACGCCATCTGTCCATAATTTTAGCCTTTGTGCTGCAGGACAGATGTTAACTCCAACAGTTGAGATGGCTTAGCTGAAGCAGAAAGGAGGAGGTCTCCTGTGCAGTGATCCCAAGGGACCGGCAGACAGCTAAACAAGAAACCAGTCTTCTTACCTGGGAGCCGGCTGCCTTGGAGAAATGTAAATTTGTGCAACTAGTTAATCTGCACATGTGAAGGTCCCTTGAATGCTGATATAGGTGTTAATTGATAGAGTTCACTTTAAGCTGCCTGAAGTGAAAGATTCTTCTTTTTGAGAGATATTGTTGGGTGTTCCAAGCTGAGCTGTGAAGTGTGTGCTTTTAACAGATCGTTGTAAAACAGTTTTCACTAGGTGCAATCTGCATATTACTAAAATCTACACTTTGAAGACACTTTTTTGTCTTTAATCTAAATTTATTTTTGCATTTGTGGCAGTCTAACTTATACTGTGTGTAATGCAAATTTAAACTAGTGACTTACACATTCACATTGCTTTCTGCCACTAACAGGTACCTGTTAGCACTATTCCCTGCTAACCAAACAGGATTCAGTTCCATGTGACTCTGGTTGCCCCCACATCTACCTGCAGTGACCATATTAATCAACAGAGGTTTCTTAATATAAAATAGTTTGACTTGCATTTATTTTTCATTTAAGGTGTGAATTATTTTATATGCAATGATGGTGAAAGATTAACCAAATAGTCACAAAATGTTTTGTTTTCAAACCTATGATTCTACCTCCATGCTCATTGACCCTGTCCCAACTGCACTCAGGATCACGGTATCCGTACATTTTGTTATGTACTTTCACTGCTGAATTGACTAGCTATGTAAAGTCTAAAAAAGCCAGTGATGTCAGCATATGGGTTCCCATAGTCCCTCACCTTCACTATGTACCTTTTGTTTTTTTAGATATTGGCATATTAACCTGTCACCTCTATTTACTTAACAAAGTCTACTATTCATCTGAGAGAATTTTACAAAACCACTGTCCTCTGGTGCTAAAGGGGAATGGGAAAAGGAAAGTAATCTGATCAGTTGCTTAAATTACACTATGCCCCTCATTACGACCTTGGTGGTCTTAAGACCGCCAGGGCCACGGTGGGTGTCAGCCCGCCGCCAATGTGGTGGTCCGACAGCCACATTACGACTATGGCGGTTGCGCCACAGTCGGACTGCCAGCACTGCCACTTTCCTTCCACTGGAGGGGCTGGTGGTGCTGGCAGTCCTAATTTGCCAGGGCAGCACTGCAAACAGCGCTGCCCTGGGGATTGCGAGTCCCTTCTTGGCCAGCTTTTACATGGCTGTAGCACCGCCATGTAAAGGCTGGTGGAGACGGGGTGCAGGGGTGGGCATGCAGTGCAGAGGCCCCCATGGCCAGCCCGTTGTGCTTTTCTCTGTCTGCTTAGCCTCCTCTATTATGAGTCGGTGTTAATTTTGTGGCCTGTTTCCCGCTGGGCCAGCGGGCAAAAACTCTGTTTCCGCCCGCTGACCCAGCGGGAAACTGTTAATATGGGCCGCGGGAAGGGGACCCTACTGGCGGTAACCCAACTGCGGACTTCGGTGGATGGCCTTTTCCATCCGCCGCAGTCTTGATGACCGTCTATGGGTTCAAATCCTGGCTCACCCACATGACTAAATTGTGTGATTTAAGTTAAATCATACTTCATGTATCTTGTTTTCTTGATAATTACATTTGAGGGAGCTTTCAGTTTAAGAAGGATCCTGTACAGAAATCACACTTGTGTGTGCTTTAATGGCCTGTAATGTTCCACGAGCCATAAACATATTATTAGCCATGATATAAGAGACACCTGGCAATTGGTTTACTTTGTTCAACCATGGCATTGTCAGGAGGGAGAGTTAATAAATGTCTTAAAGTTGAAGCACAAGCAGCAGGATGAAATGCGGGGCCTACTGGGAATCGCCGGAGAGTCTGAAGACATGAGCAGCGATTGAAACCCACTTTGCCGCAAAATCACACTGAGAGAAGCAGCAATCAAAGCGGCAGCAGACATCGCTCGATAGCACTGTGCTGTGCTGTGCTTTGCTCAGGTACTAATTCAGGTGGATCAGCACTGGACTCTGGGGCCGACAGATCTGACCCTGAGAACGACGGGTCACCAGTAATAATCCCCAGTCTGTGGACCGATATAACTAACTGCATATTTCCATTATCTGATAACAAGGTCGTATAGGATTGTCCGGCGCTCTTTGGCTTGAAGCTGACGGGCGTGGACCCCCAGACCGACGAGCAATGCTAGATGAAAAGTGACATGGACAGATGGTCATGAGGTCCAATAAATAGATGTGGAGAACATGGTCTTCCTCTACTGATGGGGGCACACCTGAGGTGAACTGCTATTGCACTCGATGTGCAGAGTGACATTGCTTGTTTTAGATCGCTGGAACGTTCCCCCCTTCCACCATGCTCTCTGAGGGAGCGCCTGGGAACAACACAGGAGACGTGGTTTAGTTTGCATATGTCGACTTGTTTGGGCGGAAGGCCGTTGCTGTTCGGCCCTGGTGTTGGGGAGTTCATTATAGGGTTTTGCTTAATGTTTCCACAAGGCAGGAATTGTGTTATTTGGTGTGGTGGGAGGCTGGGGATGGAAGTGAAACCAGATACGTTTGCAGGGCAACTTGACCTGCCTATAGTCATATGGCTTCCACATCACAACATATTACACGCATGACCTGGAATGCCCAGGGTCTGGTATTGGCAGCCAAACATTACCATGCTTATCAGTACCTATGGCGCAGAGGTGTACATATATAGCAATGTTACAAGAAACCCACGAGGAGGGGCGTGGAAATAGCCCGGTTGCAGCGGAGGTGGCATGGCCACCTCTATGCTACCTTTTATTCCACCTACACAAGAGGGGCATTGCTCTGGGTCAGTCCGGGAGTTCATTTTGATCCCCTGCACGCCCTCGTTGATAAGGAGGGGATATATGTACTCGTCTCAGGTAGCCTGTTGAGAAAAGAGGTCAAACTGGGTAGCGTCAATGCACCAAATCAGGACCAACTTGTTTTTTTCCATAATTTATCAGCTCAGGTGGGCTCGATGTTAAGGGGTGACCTTTTGATCAGAGGGGATTTTAACTGTGTAGATGATATCCAGCTGGACTGCTGTACTCCACCATTGCAGGGTGCTCTGGCCTTGAGATTGGCAGTAGGGTTCAGAGAGTGGTTACAACAATGGGCCCTCACCAATTTGTGGAGGTTCCAACACGGAAGGGAGCGGGATTGCTCCTACTACTTACACACCAGGACAGAAAGGATGTTCTGCTCTGCGGGGTTCTCCATTTTTAAATTCCCTTTTTCTTTCTCTTTTTCTTCCTATTACCTATTTGTATAAATACGTGTGTGTGTTTTTTTCTTAGTCCTTGGTTTTGTCCCAAGTCGATTAATTTTTTCCAGTGACTAATGTACATATGTATGTATATACGTCTTGTGTTAAATGTCTTATGTACACATCTATGTCATTTTATATATATTTATATATATGATTGTAGTAAATTATGGGCCTCATTACAACCGGTTGTACCGCCAACAGGCTGGTGGTACACACTTGTGGATTACGACCGCGGTTTACCGCCATGGTTGTCCCCGCGGTTTTAATCTGCCAGGGCAGTGCTGCTTGCAGCGCTGCCCAGGGGATTACAAGTCCCCTTCCCGCCAGCCTGTCCATGGCGGTAGGAACCGCCATGGAAATGCTGGCGGGAAGGGGAGTCGCGGGGCCCCTCTTGCACAGCCCCACACTGCTTTTCACTATCTGCACAGCAGACAGTGACAAGCGCGACGGGTGCAGCTGCACCCGTCGCACGGCCACAACACCGCCGGCTTCATTAGGAGCTGGCTCCCATGTTGTGGCCGACATCCCCGCTGGGCCGGTGGGCGGAAACCCTGTTTCCGCCCACCGGCCCAGCGGGGATATCAAAATGGGCACTGCTGTTACACCATGGAGGCCCTATATGTCTTGTATTACAGCCCTTATGAAGTCCGTTTGTGGGCGAAATGCGTTGGCTGTGTTTTTTCTATGATGTCTGGGCTACTATAAAGAAAATTAAAGAAGAATAAAAAGAAAATATAAAATGGACTTATATTGGACTCTATGAATTTTGTTGAGGGTGGTGCACTGTCAATAATTGATTAATAAGCTTATATACTCTGTCATGGGAGAGAGGCAAACTACCGGAATCAACTAGGAGTGCATTTGTTGTCCCACTGCCCAAGAGGACAACATCAGGAGCACCTACCTCAGCATATCGCCCACTATCTATGCTGAATACAGAGGTTAAAATCCTTAGTAAGGTTTTGGCAAATAGAATCCTTCCTCATATGCCCACTCTAGTCCACGAAGATCAAAACAGGTTTATCCCAGGTAGGAGCGCCTCCCTTAACCTGTACAGACTTTTCCATATCTTGTATCACCTGGAGACGCAGTCCCGAACAGAGGCCACACTTATATCCGTAGACCGCGAAAAAGCATTTGATTCTATCCGCTGGGACTTCCTCACCAAGGTCATGCGACGTATGGGCCAGGGGGAGGGATGGATAAAGTTGGTGGCGCTATTATATATGGAACACACGGCCAGGTATGAACAGGGGTTACTGTCTCTCCTGAGAATGCCATTTTTAGGGGGACGAGACAGGGTTGCCCCTTATATGCCTTGCTATTTGCGCTTGCCATAGAACCACTGGCAGCCTGGTTCCGAGCGGAAGGGACGCACACTGGCCTATTAGTGGATGGACACCGCCGTATTATTTCACTATATGCGGACGATCTACTCTTATATCTAGAAAATATTGGGAAAGGGGTAGAAGATGCAGTTGAAAGACTGGAAGAGTTCGGAAGGGTGTGCGGCTTGCGGATGAGCAGCACGAAGACCTGTCTTTTCCCCTGTATAAAAGATACTCAGCCCCCACAACATCTACAGCTGGGAATCAGATGGGAGCTCTCCTCTTTTTGATATCTCAGTATTCAAATTTATCACACTATGGAGGATGTCTATGAAGGAAACCTGGGTAGAGTATATCGTTCACAAAAAGCAATGTCAATTTTTGGAGATCCCTAAAAATGGCCCTGATGGCTCGTATAACAGTAACAAAGATGTTGGTGTTGCCCCACCTCCTCTATCTGTTTGCGAATATACCGATTAATATTCTGGTGGGGTGGTTCCATCGGTTGGATGCTTTAGTTAGATACCTTATATGGACTAAGAACAGACAAAGAGTGTCCCTCACAACTCTGAAACGTCCCTAACAGGAGGAGGACTGGGAGTACAACTATGAGTTATATTATTTAGCAGCACAGCTGCATTGGATTGCCAGGTAGTACGGAGGGGCACAGCGAGGGGGTTTGGACTGGCTTGGTTTGGCCCCTTACCAGGACAGGTTGTTGCTGCGGTTATTAAGAGCAGATGTGCAATTCCCTACCCAACGATATTGATGAGGGTGGCACTGTATGCTTGGAAGAGGAGTCAGGTGAGGGCTCGTAGGCCGGCGACATATGCACCTGGGCTCCACATAGTGGGTCACCCACATGTAACACCAGTTACTTATTTTACGATAGTGAGGCTTCGGAGTTGGTTAGCTACGGGTTTAGTGACTGTCGGCGATTGTTATAAAAAAGGAGGGTTTATCCCACATGGGGATCTGGTGGACCCTCAAGACTTACCGGGTACCCAGTTCTTGACCTACAAGGCTGTGACACGTGCTTACGCAGATCTGTGGCATTTGTGGTCGCCAAGAACCCTCTACGTACATGCTACTTCAACTTCTTCTCTCATTGTGGTTAGCTAGGAGGGTTGACCACCTGGTTATATAGTGCGTTGAGTGAAATGAGACGTGCACCCCTAAGAAGACTGAGAGAAAAATAGTAAGGAATATTGGGAAAAGATATGTCGGACAAAGACTGGAGCAGGATGTTGACCCAAAGAGTGCCTCCCGTAACACTAGACTTCAGTATATTAAATTTAACTTCCTGCATATGACCTGTCTGATGTCACATAGGTTACAAGTGATTTATGGAGGAGAGGCCTAGGGATGCCCGAGATGTGGATTGATGGACACTGACTTTTGTCAGATGATGTGGGAGTGCACTTTTGCGCAGGGCTACTGGGGGACAGTACTGAACAGACTACACTGCACGCTTGGTCGTCTGGTTCCATGTAACTTGGAGGTATGTCTGGTGGGGAATTTCCCCAGGTCTAAGAAGGATAAGGTTGGTTCCCGATTCATGGACCTACCATTGGCTCTGGTGAGGGGACGCATTCCGATGGCCTGGAAATCAGCCAGAGGTCCCAGTTTTATTGCGTGGAAAAGGATGTCACGAAGTGGGCAGGGGCAGAAGGGCAAGCCCTTTGGAAAGAGGATAGTAAGAGGATTAGGAGGCACCCTATAGCGCATCTTTGGGATAGGATAATGGAGGTGTGGCTGAACCCCAACTGTAGAGACCGAATCTGATGCGGGGGAGAGCTACAACTAGAGACACAGGTCATGGAGACAAACTGGCTGGGGAGGAACTGTATTGGAGGAGTGACAAACATAGGCCTGACAAAGGTGGAGGGGGTAACGTGTGAATTGCCAAACAGATCATGACAGGGATATGGTATTGGACTGTCTGGACCCTGGGCTCATAGCTATACGTTTCCCTCGAGGATGGGAGGCCCCAAACCTGATGCGGTGGCCTGACCAGAAGGAATAAGAAGTGTAATTTGGCCCTTCTGATACCCGGCCTCCATCAGCGCCTACAGAAGAATAGACGGAGTTACCTATCCCTGCCTACTTTCCTATGTTTTTTTAGTTTCATTTTGTTCTCTTAGTTGTTGTTTAATACCAAAGGAAACAAGGGCTTAGTAAAGACTTGGACACATTAAAGGAACTCCTTCTTCCCCTACATAGTACACAATCAGCTCTTCAAATCACTGATTTAATAGCTAATCCCCATCAGAGTAACTCCAACTACTGAAGAGGTACTGAAGGTAATAGATCTACATTACAGTCTAAATATACAAGGAAATATATTGCTATGATGATCAGTAATTTGAGGGGATTGCTAGTAGATAAACTGGGAGATACTAGGAGGTGCAACTAGATAGAGAGTTGGAACTAACAAACCGGAAAAACTGTTGGAGATTGTGAATGTAACGTAGACTAGTAATGATGCAACGTACTGGAAATGTTTAAGAGATAATAGCTAAGAGTGACGCAGTACTATAAGTATATAACGTGATATAATGTCACAATAGATACGTGAAAGTGCCTCATGCTATGATTCGTATAATATGAATACAGGTGTACTAATTAAAAGCCTAAAAATGCCAATAAAGAGAGCTGAATAAATAAGTAAATGTCTTAAAGTTCATGTTTAGAACCTTCCTCTTCAAATAAATATCCATGTAATGTTGTGATCTCATATACTAAACTGAAACACTTCCATTTGTTAAAGACACAATTTTTACATTTTAAAGTGTTTATCATGTTCTTGTATTTTGTTTGTTGTGTAATTTGCATCCAAAACAGTCTGAAGATCCTACATGTTCTTTGGCACGTAGAGATGAGCCAGACCATTGGCTCGGGGTTGGGTCGGCTGCAGAGCCATTTCAAGACATGGACACAGTGGGCAATTGCTCAGCCCCTGCTTGCTCTCAGCAATCACTACCAATGGACCATCGCACTGGCAGAGTTTGCCAGAGCGGGTGGGTGCTGCCTATTCTACCACTTGACAGTGCTTCTTCTGTTTCTGTCTGCTCTGTTGAGACTACTCTCTAAGTGTGCATCATTTTCTGATACTCGTGAAGGGCGCATCTGATTTTTGGACTTGTCCTGCCCTGTTCTTCTCTCCCTTGTTTGTCCAGTTTTGATAAATGACCCTTTAAATCTGTTGCTATTGATTTCCTATCTGATCTTGATTTCATCCTGCTCTTTAATTCTTTGTCTGGTGATTAGGCTCCCAGTCCTGAGATACATTTAGCGGCCCTGATGCACACTCTAATGTATCAATTGGGTCTTCTTGGTGCTGTGAGACTATAGACAAGTTGTGGGTAGCTCACATCCTGACATTAGGTGTGAAACTGTCGGCCACACCAGGATCACTGACATAATATTGAAACCTAAAATATTGTGTGGACACAATATTGTGTCAGAAATATCAAGGACCAAAATATCGAGAAGGTTAAGTGTAAATTCACTATTCTTATCTCCACACCTATCTACCTTGAAGATATATATATATATTGTTAAGGTACATATATGTGGAGTTATATGTAGAAAACCTTTACAGACCTAAAGAAACTTAACTGACCTGAAGAAACGTACATTAACAATATATTTGTCCCTGATATTCTTGACACAATATATTGAACTGTAACTGTTTAGAAACATAGTCAAAATGTTGCTGTTGCTTTTTTCCAAATAGTTTTTGTAGATTTGTGTAGAGGTTGACACCTTGACACCTTACTCTAGGGCATCAGTTTACTGTTGAACAAGGACATAATGCACCATTTGAATGTAGCATACTTATCGGCAATCTCCTATAGCACAGTGCATAGAAATAGTAAATAAGTGCAATATAAAAAATAAATGCAAAGTAGGAGTGTATGTCCATAAAAGTGACCTTTTGTTCTGACTTCCGACCCTTTGTCCTGTATTTTTTACAGTTCTGTCCAGAATTTGACTCCATGCAGGTGGTCACCCTAACTGCATGTGCTGGCTAACACAATCTGTATACCCAGTGGAGAAACCCTCAAGTACTTTTTTCATTCAGACATGTGGAGACAAGGTCCTGTTCTCTTCTCATTCATACACAGGGTCCCTAATGCGAAGGACCTGCTTTGCCTTGCCATGGCACACACATTTTCGAAGTAATGGATCTTACTTGCTTTCAATACATACTTGCATGCATACAGATTGCATTCTTTAATAGAGTGCTAGCTGAAACCCAGAAAGGGTGTCCTGGCGCTAAGAGCCAATACAAGACAGACAGCAGGTGCCACTGGCAGGGTTAGACATAAAGGAAGGTTTTGAAAAATTTCCTAAAGGACAAATGGCGTTCACTATGAGAGCACAAGGAAGGTCGTTCTAAAGTTTAGCAACTAGCCGGCAAAAAGCAGATTATTTAGAGTTATTTTCAGACACAGAGTAATGTGAACTAATAGGGAAATATTTCTGAAACCTACCCTGAATACAAGCACGATGCAGGTTGTTTACAGCTTGATGGACTAAGCAGATGGATTTGACTGAGATACTCCTCTCAACCAGGAGCCCATAAAGTTAACGTATGTAATAAGTGATATGTCTCCGCCCGTCTAAGGCAAAAATCACATGCACAAGCCTGGTTCTGGTGTAATTCTAATTAAACTAAAAAAAAATGTTTAGGAGCACCGAGATTTAGGTTATCACAATAGCATAGCCTTAAAATAATAAAAAGCTTAAAAAATAGTTTACACATTATACAGAGGCAGATAAGGAGCGATGTTTTCAAAATTTAAAACTGAAAGAAGAAAGTGAAGACAGTCGTACTGGTCTAAATAGACAACAAACATTTTGTCCTCAAACTGAAAACCGAGATTTTTAACCACATTTGTGGTTGATGGAGAAGCCCTTAAATACACCAATGGTGGCATCAGACGTATTTGAGTGAGTGCCCTAGGACTAAAGTTTAGTCTTTTCACTATTCATTTTTAGGACGTTTCAATTCATCCAGTTAACAGCTATAAAGCAATGTTTTAACCCCTTAGTTGCCATGCCTTTTACCCCTCAGGTGCCAGGCCTTTTGTTGGCTGTTTGGGGGCAGTTTGCACTTAGGCCCTCATACTTTTTGTCCACATTAGCTACCCACGCCAAATTTGTGTCCTTTTTTTCCAACATCCTAGGGATTGTAGAGGTACCCAGAGTTTATGGGTTCCCCTGGAGGACACCAAAAAATTAGCCAAAATACAGCAGAATTTCATTTGTTTTTTTTAAAAAAGGGGAACAAAGGGCTGCAGAAGATGGCTTGTGTGCTTTTCCCTGAAAATTACATCAACAAAGGGTTTGCAGTGCTAAAATCACCAGCTTTCAGGGACAGGCAGACAAATCAGAAAACCACATTTTTCAACATCATTTTGGCATTTTACTGGGACATACCCCATTGTTACTATTTTCTGTGCTTTTAGCCTCCTTCCAGTTAGTGACAGAAATCCGTGTGAAACCAATGCCGGATCCTGGAAAGCTAAACATTTCTGAAAGGTAGACAAAATTCTAAAATCAGCAAGGGGTCATTTGGGTAGATCCTACACGTTTCCCTACAGAAAATAACAGCTGAAATAAAGAAAATATTGCAATTGAGGTGAAAAAAACAGCCATTTATCTACACGTTTTACTCTGTAACTTTTTCCTGCGATGTTAGATTTTCAAAAGCAATATACCGTTATGTCTGCTGGACTCTTCTGGTTGCAGGGATACATAGGGCTTGTAGGTTCATCAAGAATCCTAGGTACCCAGAGCCAATAAACAGGCAGCACCTTGCAATGGGTTTTCATTCTATACCTGGTAAAGCAATTCATTTGGTGAAATATAGAGAGTGAAAAATAGGTATCAAGGGATGCTTTGTATTTCCAAAATGGGCACAAGATAAGGAGTTGAGAAGCAGTGGTTATTTGCCCATCTCTGAATTACGGGGTCCCCATACTAGCATTTGAATTACAGGGCATTTCTCAAATAGATGTCTTTTTAGACACTGTCTTACATTTGGAAGCAAAAAATGTAGAGAAAGACAAGGGGCCATAACACTTGTTCTTCTATTCTGTGTTCCCCCAAGTCTCCCGATAAAAATGGTATCTCACTTGCGTGGGTAGGCATAATGCCCACGACAGGAAACGCAACATGGACACATCACATTTTTACATTGAAATCTGATGTGTTTTTTGCAAAACGCTTAGCTGCGGATTTTGGCCTCTAGCTTAGCCGGCACATAAGGAAACCTACCAAACCTGTGCATGTTTTAAAACTAGACATCTAGGGGAATCTAGGATGGGGTGACTTGTGGGGTTCTCACCAGGTTCTGTTACCCAGAATCCTTTGCAAACCTCAAAATTTGGCTAAAAAAACACTTTTCCCTCACATTTCAGTGACAAAAAGTTCTGGAATCTGAGAAGAGGCACAAATTTCCTTCCATCCAGCACTCCCCCAAGTCTACCGATAAAAATGGTACCCCGCTTGTGTGAGTAGGCCTAGTGCGTGCAGCAGGAAACGCCCCAAAACGCCTTGGAGGCAGATGGGCCTTACAAAAATAGGCCGATCTTCCCCCAAGGGGGAAAGAAATCGGCCACAGTAATGTGCCCCCTTGGGGAGCAACCCTTGCCCAAGGGGCCGCCCTCCCAAACAAAACACACATACCAATTCCTGGTGCCTAAGTTGTTTCTTCCCCCCGGGGGCAGATCGGCCTAATAGAAATAAGCCGATCTGCCCCCAAGGGTGGCAAAAATGGCCTAAAATAAATGTGCCCACCAGGGGAGCGACCCTTGCCTGAGGGGTTGCTCCCCATCTGTAAATAATAAAAAAAATCCCTGGTGCTAAGTGGTTTCTGCCCCCGTTGGGGACAGATCGGCCTAATTAAATAAGGCCGCTCAGAAATGGCCTAAAATATATTTGACCCCGGGGCAACCCTTTCCTGAGGGGTCGCTCGCCTAGTGTGAAATTGGCGCCAAAAAAAATCCCTGGTGTCTAGTGGTTTCTGCCCCACTAGGGGGCAGATTGACCTAATAAAAATAGTCCGATCTGCCACCAAGGGGGGCAGAAATGGCCTAAAATAAATTAGCTCCCCCAGGGGAGCGACCATTGCCTAAGGGGTCGCTCTCCTTGCATGAAAATGACTAACAAAATAAAATTCCTGGTGTCTAGTGGTTTCTGATCCCCCTGGGGGCAGATTGGCCTAATAAAAATAGGCCGATCTGCCCCCAAGGGGGGCAGAAAAGGCCTAAAAATTATTTGCCCCCTAGGGGAGCGACCCTTGCCTAAAGGGTTGCTCCCCACATGTCACAAATAAAAAATATATATATCCCTGGCGTCTAGTGGTTCCTGCCCCCCACCCAGGGGCAGATCGGCCTAATTGTAAATTGCCCGCCTGGGGAGCGGCCCTTCCCAAAGGGGTTGCTCCCCTTATGCATAAATTTAAAAGCTCCCTGGTGTCTAGGGGGCATTTCTGCAGCCCGATCGCTTCACGATCCTGCTGCAGAAATGCTCACAGACGCATGAAAGGAAAGGAAAGGCCTTTACTTTCCTGACATGCCTCTGCCTGCCCCCACCTCCCGGATGGAAGAGAAATGCTAAGCATTTCTCTTCCGGATCATGCTGGAAGCTCAGCTTCTAGTGCGATGAGAGTTGACCTGTGATGAGGGCAGCTTGCGATGCACGCTAACGTCATCAGACATCACTGGGGGAGGTTAGGGGGTGCGTGAGTGGAAGGCGAAGCGATTCTCATTCCATCTCTGACGGGGGTGTGGATGGGAGACCAAAAGAGAGGAGCGCTAGCACTCCCCTCGTGGGCCGGGTGCAGGACGGTCTGGTCTCGTCCCCAGCACACAGGAACCGTGGCCAAGGACGAGACCACCTTGCCCCAGGCACCCTGGGGTTAATGATGTTGTATTGTGATTCAGAGGTTCATGCAGGTCAATGACAAGCTAAGTATCATCAGTATATACCATATAAAAATGACCAATGAAATGGATGAATTATACCAGTGGAGCCAAATAAATGTTAAAATGTATAGGGCTCAATGAGGAGCCCTAGGGAAACCAGTTATTTAGTAGGAATATTTCAAAATTTTGACTGCTAGGTTACAATCCTAAAGCTAAGAAGATAGCCACCTCAATGCCTTCATTCAGACCCCTATCCAAAAGAATCACGGCTGCGTTGCCACCTTAGTAAAGAGCCCCGGGTAGTTTTTCAGACACTAAATGAACACAGACTGTGCTATGCAAGTATTTAAAATCTGAATGAGAGGAATCCAGGATTAAATAATATGAGAGAAAGGATGACTGAATGTTATTGACGTACTTCTCCAGAACCAGGTAACAGCAAGAAATGGAAAGGTTTGCAAAGGGTTCTTGCATGCTTCCAACTAGGATAAACCTCAGCAGTCAAAAGGAAAGTATTGCAAAGTGATGTGAAAACAGGAATAAGTGAATGAATGACCAGATGTAGGTGGTGGCACAGAAAAGTCCTATGTATGATAATGGACATGCACCCCTGCCCTGAGTGGCAAACTGTATAGACTTCTGGATTCCTAGTGCCCAAAGAGCTACCCTGATGGTGGCAAGAGGCTACTGCCTTCACCAGGAGCTAAGCAGCACGAGTGCAGTGGTGACAGCATAGCGTATAGTGATCAATAAGCGTGAACAGGGACTTTTTAACCTGTGTCACTGGAGTGAGGCATACCGGCTCACTCATTTTAAAGTTCGGCTTCTATGTGCTTGGCGCACCCTTGGCCTACATCGTTTAGTGTGTATTGCTGTGCAGCGCATTAGCGGTTTACCTGCACTGGGTGGATGTGTGCCTGGGAAGGGTACAATACATGGATACCACAGTACTGAGTAGTGCATGCCTAGTGAATGCATGTGCTGGATTTATGTGTGCCTATGAGAGGTACAGTGCTGTGCAGTGCCTGCGTGTGAAATGTACGTGCTAGATGTATGTGTGCCTTTGGGTGGTACAGTACATGAAAAACAGTTCTGTGCAGTGAGAGTAGGTTGTATACATACCCTGGGTGTACGTGATCCTATGGATGATACCATACAAGGAGGGCCCTAGGTTCCATTTTGGGAGACCCAGGCCTGCATGATGCAACAAGAGGCGGTAGACAAATCCCCACGACAGATTTGTGTATTGCTGCATTCCTGTAAGCTGGATGGTACACACACTGGAGAGGTGAGAACCAGGCGTCCCCAGCACACATCAAAGGGTGCTATTTTGATTCAGTGAGAGGGCACAACTAAAGGGCCTGGACATATCCCAGGGAGGAAATGGGGCTGATAAAAGAATAATAAAGAGTAGGCTTGGGTCCCTGAACTAACTTTTTGATACACTTATCACTGTGTCTGACATCCAAGTGTGAACTCTAGTCACTCCCATGGATTGTTTTGTGGGACTATCAGCTTTGGAGTCACTCCTGCTGTGATAGAATACATTCAAGAGGAAGAAGAGGGCAGAGGATTTGGCACCGCAAAGAAGCAGACCCCCAACATAAACTTCAAAGACTCAAACTCTAAATCACATTTGGTGTCTGGAAATTGTAGGAAGCTAGCTCTCTGTATAGTGCACTAAAATGAAGTACATTGTGCACAGTCCAGTAGATCCCCAATTGGTTTTGCAGAGGAAATAAAAGATAGGACTAATGCTCTATTTTGTGGTAGTTTGGGCGAGAAGTTAGGCTTATCAGAGGGTAGTGCTAAGTATTTGTTTTACTCACTGAGGCAATAAATGAGACACACACTCAAAGAATAAATCCTAGACAAATTTAGAAATATAACAATTCTTTTTAAATATGTTTCAAACCTAAAAACTTTGCAGTCAGGTAAGTACACTTTTAAGCATGAATACTTTGCACTTTCAGAAATCCACATTTAGGCCGAGAAATATACTCTGTTTGCGCTGAATTAGCTTCATTTTTTTACGCGAATTCAGCGCAAACTCAATGCCATATTTATATTTAGACGCCAGACCCCGCTAGCATCGAAATATTGGTGTAAGATGCGTGAAACCTCCTTGTGTCACTGAGATGCAAGGTAGGTGTTTCCGTCCAAAAAGTGACTCAAACACCCTAGTGCCGTATTTATCCACCTGGGCAAAAAAGATGCATGGGTGGGAGGTGGACCCAAAAAATGAATTTAACACTGATTTGTGTCAAAATTTAACACCTGGGTCAGGGCAGGTGTTAAAATGATGCAAACACACCACTACTTAAGGAGAACACACAGAAGCAACATTTCAAACCCACAGGAGAAGATGGAGGTGATAATGATCCAGCTTGCAATACATCACAGAGGACAGCAACAACTCCAGCAATCACCAGCACGACAACGCAGCCCACAAAGGCAATGCAGAAGGCAGGAGAGGGTCCTCAGAACCAGAACAACCATCTTTGTCCTCAGGGATCTGGACATTATTAGGACCTACAGACTGAACTGGCAAGCCTTACTACACCTGCTGCACCACAATGAGCCACAAATTACAGCCAGCCTGCAGACCCCACACAACATACCACCTATGAAAAAACTGCTAGCTGTCCTGCACATGCTGGCAAGTGGTTCCTTCCAAACAACTGGTGCACTGGTTGCTGGTGTCTTACAGCCTTCGTTCTCTGCATTCCTGCCAAAGATGTTAGACGCTATCATCTCCCTGACACCCCGCCACATCAACTTCCCCAACACCCAGCAAAAGCAGCAGGAGAACAAACAGGGGTTACATCAAATCCATGGCTTCCTGTATGTGCTCAGTGCCATAGACTGCACCCATGTCCGGCTCATACCACCTGCAGCAACTGAGCACTTATACTGGAATCACAACCACACGCACTCCATTAATGTGCAGGGCATAGTGGACCACCGGGGCCATAAACATTTTGGCCAAGTATCCTGGGAGTGTCCATGACGCCTACATATTCCGGCACAGCAGGATCAATGAACAATTCCAGGATGGACAATTTGGAAATGGCCTACTTGTGGGTAAGTCTACAAATCTAGCAATATACACACAAGACACCATGCTGCAGTACATGAAAAACGAACAGATGATGGACGGAATGCTGAACAATGTAAACATTCACCCCCAGTCACAAAGATCTGGGTTTAATCCATCATTGTTTTACTCACCATGCCACCCCAGTTTGGACCCAGCCATATGCAAATCAGTCATGACCCTGTTCCTCATGAAAACAGTCCAGCCAGAACTGCCAAGTCAGATCCTGCCTGGACCAGAAACAAGCATCCTAGGACCAGTTTCACGGTATCACCCTTCACCAGCCAGGCTAGCTTGAATCCAGTGGCGCACTGAGCTCGGGACCCACGTTTGAGCATACCCTTCCCACCTGGGGTGACAATTGCAAAAAGAGCAGATGATGGACCGAATGCTGAACAATGCAAACATTCACCCCCAGTCACAAAGATCTGGGTTTAATCCATCATTTTATTGCTCATCACGCCACCCCTGTTTGGACCCAGCCATATGCAAATCAGTCTTGAGCCTGTTCCTCATGGGAACAGTCCAGC
The DNA here is from genome assembly GCF_031143425.1 of Pleurodeles waltl. Taxonomy (NCBI): domain Eukaryota; kingdom Metazoa; phylum Chordata; class Amphibia; order Caudata; family Salamandridae; genus Pleurodeles; species Pleurodeles waltl. Next base: position 232,269,538 of record NC_090440.1, read on the forward strand.
CCGAATTGCCGTGCTGCAGCACAGCACAATCAGTGCACACCACAAATATATACACCCACATGTACGTAACACACCCACAACTTGACAGGCACACCACGTGAAGGACAGGTGCAGACATGTACTCTTTGTCAACAGTAGAACTACACAGTGCCCACAGGTTGCCTACTACGTGGACTTAACACACATTACAACAAACAAAGAATAGCACAGACATGTCAATGACATACACCATGGCCATGTTATATAAGTCTCATATAGGCACAGATCCCTCTAGCCATGCCGTGCAAATAACTGCCAGAACATATATCAAATACCAGACAGCTTGTGCCTATATCATCTACATCTCATCAACACATACCTGACTTACCTGTAGTGTGCAGAGACATCTGCCCAATGCATTCTCTCTCACACATAGGAATACAAGATCAATGCCCATCACATACCATGTGCCATATGTTTGATAAGTGGTACCACACCTACTGTAGTGCCACCTCACATGCAACACTCACTGACTCACAAAACCATCATGTCTGTACCAGATAAAATAAGGCCCATATTTATGCTTTTTTAGCACCGCATTGGCATCACTTTCTGATGCAAAAGCAGCGCAAACTTACAATATATAATTGTATTTTGTAAGTTTGCGCCGCTTTTGCGTAAAAAAATGACGTAAATGTGGCGCTGAAAAAGTATAAATAGGGCCCTAAATGTCTCAACATGGGGCCGAGTCACTGTCAGACAGAGCAGATCATGGATGTCATAGTGGGACGTAGTAGGAGAAAACAGGACATCACTGACCTCACATGCACTGTGCCAATGGACATATTTGCTAAGTAGCTGAGCTCCATCCCTTAGCCTGCACTGTGAATGTGTAGACTGTATAAATGCACATTAATGTTTTGGAAGATAGGAGGGACACTGGTAGTTATGTTGATCATCCTGTGGCAATGGGATTCACACCCTCGGACACCTCATAGCTAGCACAAACATTAGCTGCCACTCTGGATCACCAAGGAACCTATGTAATAGCCTACAGTTATTTTGTTATGGCCTGCACTGTATGTAAAACCTGGCAGTGAGCATTTCATAATGACTTGAAGCCACATTGTAAATCAGCCCCCCTCCCATGCTGTATGTAGTGTGGAAGGGGTGTTGTAGGAGGCTGGACTGGCTTGTAGTGAGTACCAAGGGGTACTTGCACCTTGCACCAGGCCCAGTTATCCCTTATTAGTGTATAGGGTGTCTAGCAGCTTAGGCTGATAAATAATGGTAGCTTAGCAGAGCAGCTTAGGCTGAACTAGGAGACGTGTGAAGCTACTACAGTACCACTTCGTGTCATATGCACAGTATCATAGGAAAACACAATACACAGTTATACTAAAAATAAAGGTACTTTATTTTTATGACAATATGCCAAAGTATCTTAGAGTATACCCTCAGTGAGAGGATAGGAAATATACACAAGATATATGTACACAATAGCAAAAATATGCAGTATAGTCTTAGAAAACAGTGCAAACAATGTATAGTTACAATAGGATGCAATGGGGACACATAGGGATAGGGGCAACACAAACCATATACTCCAAAAGTGGAATGCGAACCACGAATGGACCCCAAACCTATGTGACCTTGTAGAGGGTCACTGGGACTATTAGAAAATAGTGAGAGTTAGAAAAATAACCCTCCCCAAGACCCTGAAAAGTGAGTGCAAAGTGCACTAAAGTTCCCCCAAGGACAAAGAAGTCGTGATAGAGGAATAATGCAGGAAAGACACAAACCAACAATGCAACAACGATGGATTTCCAATCTAGGGTACCTGTGGAACAAGGGGACCAATTCCAAAAGTCACAAGCAAGTCGGAGATGGGTAGATGCCCAGGAAATGCCAGCTGTGGGTGCAAAGAAGCTTCTACTGGACAGAAGAAGCTGAGGTTTCTGCAGGAACGAAAAGGGCTAGAGACTTCCCCTTTGGTGGACGGATCCCTCTCGCCGTGGAGAGTCGTGCAGAAGTGTTTTCCCGCCGAAAGAACGCCAACAAGCCTTGCTAGCTGCAAATCGTGCGGTTAGCGTTTTTGGACGCTGCTGTGGCCCAGGAAGGACCAGGATGTCGCAAATTGCATCAGGAGGTAGAGGGGACGTCGAGCAAGACAAGGAGCCCTCTCAGCAGCAGGTAGCACCCAGAGAAGTGCCAGAAACAGGCACTACGAGGATGCGTGAAACAGTGCTCACCCGAAGTTACACAAAGGAGTCCCACGTCGCCGGAGACCAACTTAGAAAGTCGTGCAATGCAGGTTAGAGTGCTGTGGACCCAGGCTTGGCTGTGCACAAAGGATTTCCGCCGGAAGTGCACAGGGGCCGGAGTAGCTGCAAAAGTCGCGGTTACCAGCAATGCAGTCTAGCGAGGTGAGGCAAGGACTTACCTCCACCAAACTTGGACTGAAGAGTCACTGGACTGTGGGAGTCACTTGGACAGAGTTGCTGGATTCGAGGGACCTCGCTCGTCGTGCTGAGAGGAGACCCAAAGGACCAGTAATGCAGCTTTTTGGTGCCTGCGGTTGCAGGGGGAAGATTCCGTCGACCCACGGGAGATTTCTTCGGAGCTTCTAGTGCAGAGAGGAGGCAGACTACCCCCACAGCATGCACCACCAGGAAAACAGTAGAGAAGGCGGCAGGATCAGCGTTAGAGTTGCAGTAGTCGTCTTAGCTACTTTGTTGCAGTTTTGCAGGCTTCCAGCGCAGTCAGCAGTCGATTCCTTGGCAGAAGGTGAAGAGAGAGATGCAGAGGAACTCTGATGAGCTCTTGCATTCGTTATCTAAAGTTTCCCCAGAGACAGAGACCCTAAATAGCCAGAAAAGAGGGTTTGGCTACCTAGGAGAGAGGATAGGCTAGCAACACCTGAAGGAGCCTATCAGAAGGAGTCTCTGACGTCACCTGGTGGCACTGGCCACTCAGAGCAGTCCAGTGTGCCAGCAGCACCTCTGTTTCCAAGATGGCAGAGGTCTGGAGCACACTGGAGGAGCTCTGGACACCTCCCAGGGGAGGTGCAAGTCAGGGGAGTGGTCACTCCCCTTTCCTTTGTCCAGTTTCGCGCCAGAGCAGGGCTAAGGGGTCCCTGAACCGGTGTAGACTGGCTTATGCAGAAATGGGCACCAAATGTGCCCATGAAAGCATTTCCAGAGGCTGGGGGAGGCTACTCCTCCCCTGCCTTCACACCATTTTCCAAAGGGAGAGGGTGTAACACCCTCTCTCAGAGGAAGTCCTTTGTTCTGCCATCCTGGGACAAGCCTGGCTTGGCCCCAGGGGTGCAGAAACCTGTCTGAGGGGTTGGCAGCAGCAGCAGCTGCAGTGAAACCCCAGGAAAGGCAGTTTGGCAGTACCAGGGTCTGTGCTACAGACCACTGTGATCATGGGATTGTGCCAACTATGCCAGGATGGCATAGAGGGGGCAATTCCATGATCATAGACATGTTACATGGCCATATTCGGAGTTACCATTGTGAAGCTACATATAGGTATTGACCTATATGTAGTGCACACGTGTAATGGTGTCCCCGCACTCACAAAGTCCGGGGAATTGGCCCTGAACAATGTGGGGGCACCTTGGCTAGTGCCAGGGTGCCCTCACACTAAGTAACTTTGCACCTAACCTTTACCAGGTAAAGGTTAGACATATTGGTGACTTATAAGTTACTTAAGTGCAGTGTAAAATGGCTGTGAAATAACGTGGACGTTATTTCACTCAGGCTGCAGTGGCAGGCCTGTGTAAGAATTGTCAGAGCTCCCTATGGGTGGCAAAAGAAATGCTGCAGCCCATAGGGATCTCCTGGAACCCCAATACCCTGGGTACCTCAGTACCATATACTAGGGAATTATAAGGGTGTTCCAGTAAGCCAATGTAAATTGGTAAAATTGGTCACTAGCCTGTTAGTGACAATTTGAAAGAAATGAGAGAGCATAACCACTGAGGTTCTGGTTAGCAGAGCCTCAGTGAGACAGTTAGGCATCACACAGGGAACACATACTTATAGGTCACAAACTTATGAGCACTGGGGTCCTGACTAGCAGGGTCCCAGTGACACATAACAAACATACTGAAAACATAGGGTTTTCACTATGAGCACTGGGCCCTGGCTGGCAGGATCCCAGTGAGACAGTGAAAACACCCTGACATACACTCACAAACAGGCCAAAAGTGGGGGTAACAAGGCTAGAAAGAGGCTACTTTCTCACACAACCCCCCCCCCCAAACGAAGGACAATAAGGCTAACCTTGGCCAATTGAGACTTTATTGTCTAAGTGGTGATAAGTAGAGAGTAGCTCTGCAATAGACTGGTTACTCCCTTTATCATCCACTATATGGTTACTTCCCTGTGGGGATGCAAACCACCCTGTTTGAAGTTTTTTAGCTAAGCAACAATGTGAAGATGTATTTTCAGAGTTTCTATCAGTAAGTTTTAGTTTAGAGCAGTGGGAATTGTCCACTGAACCTATTTGTAGTGATGGAAGTGCCAGACAGGGATGCTGTCTCAGAAAAGCCATAGCTGGGCAAAAACTTTGTCCATATGGCTGGAAGGGAGAACAGGGATGCTGTTTCTCTTGAGTTGGAGCAGGGCAGGGATGCTGTCCTATGAGCTCCACACTAGGGCAGGGATGCTGTCCTAAGTGTTGTGAGGCAGTGCAGGGTTTCTGCACTAAAGTTTCTCTGGGAGGGTTGGAGGGATGCTCCATGTTAACTAAAATGGTGCTCTTTTTGTCACCAATGTTAGTTATCCCACAGAGAGGTACTTCTACCTCAGGGAGTACAGCTTTACCAGCTGATGATTCCCTTGGAACAGGTGCCACCCCAGGAGAGGTTTCTCCCACCACAGGAATGGTATCCTGAATGGCAGGGTGGTTAGGGGATACTGTGATACCCTTTTTTACCTGCTGATGGCGAGGGATCCTGAGTTTTCAGGCCTTCTCTCCTTTGCTTTTTCATTTCAGTAGAAATTAGAGGGAACAATTCCTCTGGGATGCCCAGCATGGCTGCATGGGCATAAAACTCTACATCAGCCCAACCTGAGGCCTCTAGGTCATTACCTAAGAGACAGTCTACAGGTAAGCTAGGTGATACCACCACCTGCTTAGGGCCAGTAACTCCACCCCAACTAAACTGAATTATAGCTAAGGGAAGAAACTTAGTGGAGTTATGGACATCAATAATCTTATACTGTTGTCCAATGATGTGTTGATCAGGGTGCACTAGGTTTTCAGTCACCAAAGTGATACTGGCACCTGTGTCCCTGTAGGCCAAGGCCTCAACACCATTTATTGAAACTGTCTGCCTGTACTTATCCATTGTAAGGGGACAAGCAGCCAGTGTGGCAAGGCCAATGCCACTAGGTGTGACAGAAACTGTCTTGGGAGTGACTACCCCAGTTTCTACTATGGACCCATAAGTGAACCCAACTACACCCTTAACTTGACTGTTGTCAGCAGTCCCACCACTAGTACCACTACTGCTAGGGGCACTAGAGCTTGATGTATTAGTGGTGGTAGGCTCAGGGGGTTTCCCTGGACAGGACTTATCCCCTGGCCTATGGCCTCTATTTTTACACACAAAGCACCAAGGCTTTTTAAATTGTGTTGGTTGAGAAGAAGAGAAAGAATTTGTTTTATCCCCACCCCCTGAAGAGTGTTTAAGATTTGAAGTGGGATCTTTGGTTTTACCCTTGTCCCCATGCTTATCTTGAGATTTTTCACCATCTTTCTTCTTATTGTTCTCTTTGTCACCCCCTGTATGAACTTTTCTGTTCACCCTTGTTCTGACCCATTTGTCTGCCTTCTTTCCCATTTCTTGGGGAGAGGTCAGATCAGAGTCCACCAAGTACTGGTGCAACAAATCAGACACACAATTATTAAGAATATGCTCTCTCAGGATCAAGTTATACAGGCTGTCATAATCAGTAACTTTACTGCCATGTAACCACCCCTCCAAGGCCTTCACTGAATGGTCAATGAAATCAACCCAGTCTTGTGAAGACTCCTTTTTGGTTTCTCTGAACTTTATCCTGTATTGTTCAGTGGTTAAGCCATAACCATCCAGGAGTGCATTCTTAAGTACTGTAAAATTATTGGCATGACTTTCTTTCACAGTAAGGAGCCTATCCCTACCTTTTCCACTAAATGATAGCCATAGGATAGCAGCCCACTGCCTTTGAGGGACATCCTGTACAACACAGGCCCTCTCAAGTGCAGCAAACCACTTGTTAATGTCATCCCCCTCCTTATAAGGGGGAACTATCTTATGCAGATTCCTGGAATCATGCTCTTTTGCAGGATGACTATGGGGAATACTGCTGCTGCCACCATGTGTTTCAAAACCCAACTTCTGTCTTTCCTTCTCTAATTCTAAAGACTGTCTATCCAAATCCAGCTGTTGCTTTTTAAGCTTCAGTCTGGTTTGTTCCACCCTCAACTTATTGAGTTCCCTTTCTAACAATGTCATCAGGGTTGGTGGGAGGGACATTCCTAGATACAGAGGTATGATGGGAATGAACAGAAGGAGACCTGTCCCTTACAGAGGGCACCCTAATAGCTTGGCTGACAGTGTAATGTGAGAGCACATCATCTGTATGATGTGACTCCACCTCAGTACCAACTATGCTAGACTGTCTTGTAATGGGCAGGCTAAGAAGTTTCTTTCCTGAACCTTTTCCTGGGGGAGTCCCTGGATCAGATTGGGAACCATTAGCTACTTTTTCAACAGATGGGGCACTTTTAGCCTTATCTTGTTCTCTAAGCATGTTAAGTAACAATTCCAAGGAAGGATTCTTCCCTACACTCAAACCTCTCTCTACAGAGAGACTCCTTGCTCCTTTCCAGCTAGGGTGGTCATATGCAATCTTAGACAGGTCAACATTTTGGCCTGTGCCAGACATTTTTAGAGAGAGTTAAAGTGATAGAAAAAGAAAAAAAGTTTTCAGCACTATTTAGAAAGACAGAAAAAAAACTTTTTAAACTTTTAAGAACTTTTTGAAAGTTTAGAAGTACTTTTCAGCACTTTAGAAAAGAGTGAAAAGAGGAAATGCAAAACTTTGTAGCTATGTGTACACACACTGAACTTGTTTTGTATATTTTTCTCTTATGAAAAGTACAATGACAAGAGTGGTAAGTAGTCTCAAAGCACTTATCCCACCGCTGCACAACCAATGTAGGAGGCTGGACTGGCTTGTAGTGAGTACCAAGGGGTACTTGCACTTTGCACCAGGCCCAGTTATCCCTTATTAGTGTATAGGGTGTCTAGCAGCTTAGGCTGATAGATAATGGTAGCTTAGCAGAGCAGCTTAGGCTGAACTAGGAGACGTGTGAAGCTACTACAGTACCACTTAGTGTCATATGCACAATATCATAAGAAAACACAATACACAGTTATACTAAAAATAAAGGTACTTTATTTTTATGACAATATGCCAAAGTATCTTAGAGTGTACCCTCAGTGAGAGGATAGGAAATATACACAAGATATATGTACACAATAGCAAAAATATGCAGTATAGTCTTAGAAAACAGTGCAAACAATGTATAGTTACAATAGGATGCAATGGGGACACATAGGGATAGGGGCAACATAAACCATATACTCCAAAAGTGGAATGCGAACCACGAATGGACCCCAAACCTATGTGACCTTGTAGAGGGTCGCTGGGACTATTAGAAAATAGTGAGAGTTAGAAAAATAACCCTCCCCAAGACCCTGAAAAGTGAGTGCAAAGTGCACTAAAGTTCCCCCAAGGACAAAGAAGTCGTGATAGAGGAATAATGCAGGAAAGACACAAACCAACAATGCAACAACGATGGATTTCCAATCTAGGGTACCTGTGGAACAAGGGGACCAAGTCCAAAAGTCACAAGCAAGTCGGAGATGGGCATATGCCCAGGAAATGCCAGCTGTGGGTGCAAAGAAGCTTCTACTGGACAGAAGAAGCTGAGGTTTCTGCAGGAACGAAAAGGGCTAGAGACTTCCCCTTTGGTGGACGGATCCCTCTCGCCGTGGAGAGTCGTGCAGAAGTGTTTTCCCGCCGAAAGAACGCCAACAGGCCTTGCTAGCTGCAAATCGTGCGGTTAGCGTTTTTGGACGCTGCTGTGGCCCAGGAAGGACCAGGATGTCGCAAATTGCGTCAGGAGGTAGAGGGGACGTCGAGCAAGACCAGTAGTCCTCTCAGCAGCAGGTAGCACCCGGAGAAGTGCCAGAAACAGGCCCTACGAGGATGCGTGAAACGGTGCTCACCCGAAGTTACACAAAGGAGTCCCACGTCGCCGGAGACCAACTTAGAAAGTCGTGCAATGCAGGTTAGAGTGCTGTGGACCCAGGCTTGGCTGTGCACAAAGGATTTCCGCCGGAAGTGCACAGGGGCCAGAGTAGCTGCAAAAGTCGTGGTTCCCAGCAATGCAGTCTAGCGAGGTGAGGCAAGGACTTACCTCCACCAAACTTGGACTGAAGAGTCACTGGACTGTGGGAGTCACTTGGACAGAGTTGCTGGATTCGAGGCACCTCACTCGTCGTGCTGAGAGGAGACCCAAGGGACCGGTAATGCAGCTTTTTGGTGCCTGCGGTTGCAGGGGGCAGATTCCGTCGACCCACAGGAGATTTCTTCGGAGCTTCTAGTGCAGACAGGAGGCAGACTACCCCCACAGCATGCACCACCAGGAAAACAGTCGAGAAGGCGGCAGGATCAGCGTTACAGAGTTGCAGTAGTCATCTTAGCTACTTTGTTGCAGTTTTGCAGGCTTCCAGCGCGATCAGCAGTCGATTCCTTGGCAGAAGGTGAAGAGAGAGATGCAGAGGAACTCTGATGAGCTCTTGCATTCGTTATCTAAAGTTTCCCCAGAGACAGAGACCCTAAATAGCCAGAAAAGAGGGTTTGGCTACCTAGGAGAGAGGATAGGCTAGCAACACCTGAAGGATCCTATCAGAAGGAGTCTCTGACGTCACCTGGTGGCACTGCCCACTCAGAGCAGTCCAGTGTGCCAGCAGCACCTCTGTTTCCAAGATGGCAGAGGTCTGGAGCACACTGGAGGAGCTCTGGACACCTCCCAGGGGAGGTGCAGGTCAGGGGAGTGGTCACTCCCCTTTCCTTTGTCCAGTTTCACGCCAGAGCAGGGCTAAGGGGTCCCTGAACCGGTGTAGACTGGCTTATGCAGAAATGGGCACCAAATGTGCCCATGAAAGCATTTCCAGAGGCTGGGGGAGGCTACTCCTCCCCTGCCTTCACACCATTTTCCAAAGGGAGAGGGTGTAACACCCTCTCTCAGAGGAAGTCCTTTGTTCTGCCATCCTGGGACAAGCCTGGCTTGGCCCCAGGGGTGCAGAAACCTGTCTGAGGGGTTGGCAGCAGCAGCAGCTGCAGTGAAACCCCAGGAAAGGCAGTTTGGCAGTACCAGGGTCTGTGCTACAGACCACTGGGATCATGGGATTGTGCCAACTATGCCAGGATGGCATAGAGGGGGCAATTCCATGATCATAGACATGTTACATGGCCATATTCGGAGTTACCATTGTGAAGCTACATATAGGTATTGACCTATATGTAGTGCACGCGTGTAATGGTTTCCCCGCACTCACAAAGTCCGGGGAATTGGCCCTGAACAATGTGGGGGCACCTTGGCTAGTGCCAGGGTGCCCTCACACTAAGTAACTTTGCACCTAACCTTTACCAGGTAAAGGTTAGACATATTGGTGACTTATAAGTTACTTAAGTGCAGTGTAAAATGGCTGTGTAATAACGTGGACGTTATTTCATTCAGGCTGCAGTGGCAGGCCTGTATAAGAATTGTCAGAGCTCCCTATGGGTGGCAAAAGAAATGCTGCAGCCCATAGGGATCTCCTGGAACCCCAATACCCTGGGTACCTCAGTACCATATACTAGGGAATTATAAGGGTGTTCCAGTAAGCCAATGTAAATTGGTAAAATTGGTCACTAGCCTGTTAGTGACAATTTGAAAGAAATGAGAGAGCATAACCACTGAGGTTCTGGTTAGCAGAGCCTCAGTGAGACAGTTAGGCATCACACAGGGAACACATACTTATAGGTCACAAACTTATGAGCACTGGGGTCCTGACTAGCAGGGTCCCAGTGACACATAACAAACATACTGAAAACATAGGGTTTTCACTATGAGCACTGGGCCCTGGCTGGCAGGATCCCAGTGAGACAGTGAAAACACCCTGACATACACTCACAAACAGGCCAACAGTGGGGGTAACAAGGCTAGAAAGAGGCTACTTTCTCACAGGTGTGCAATATGTGTCGCTGCGGGCCTGTCACCACAAGAAACATAGCATGATGATGCTGACTCACATATAGCTGTTGCCCAAAACCTGAGGAAGTGCCATTAAAAAACACCACCCCAGGGGTGCTGTATGCAGGTTGCAACAAGGAAGTAAACTGTGCTTTGAACTCAGATGATTGTGCCACCAATGTATGCTGCATACTGCTACACACACAGAAAGAGCCACTTGGCCATCAAAACAGTATATATATAGGGCGGTGTACTTTCCTGCACAGATACATCCACCTTCACAAGGCAGCTAGCCAAGTACCCTGGTGCAGGGTAGGTAGTGTCGGTGCACGGCTGCATATGAGCAACTGGCGCAGGGGACAACAAAGGCTGCCAAGTAACATGTCACACATGGGGCATTCTTGCATAGTCGAAATATTGCAGGACAGTGCGGCCAATTTTGGAGATGTGCTGTGCATTTTCACTTACCATGTCAAAATGAATGGGATGTCCAGGCTCTGTAGTGCTACCATGTTGCCACCACATCTGACCCCATTGTGTTGTGAGGATGTGTCATGTCCCCACTAGTGTCAGTAATAGTACCAGTAATAATAATAAGATTTATTGTTTAGTTACTTAAAACCATAACAAAGGTGGAAAGAAGCTAACACTTTAAAAAATACAATAGTGATGTTACTAAATCATCATCAGAGGATTGAGTGCCTTGTCCAGCCATTTCGATATACGCTCCATAGGAACTCGCTTTAAACATAATAAAATATTGCCACTTAAGATTGTGCTTGCTTCAGTGACAGTGGAGCATCTCCTAATGGCATTAAAGTCCATTGTCAGGCGTTGGGCTGGGAACTATCCTCCTGTGAATCGCAGGGGGGATGGTACTGATTTATTAAATCTTGCTTTTGCGTCACCTGCAATAGAAACTTCACCAAAGCACATGTTAACTGCAGGTCCCCAGGTGCAAAGCACGCCATCACTGCTTGTCTCTGTGTCCGTATGCCTCTTTCGTTAAATATGTTCTTTAGTAGGGCTTTTCATTCTAGTGCAAGATGGTTACATGAGCAGAGGACATGCAGGAGGTCTTCCATGTCCTCACCACACAGGCGGCAGATAGAGTTGGTTAGGTCCTTCAGCCAGGGGGCCGCATTTAAAGCAAGTAGTAAGATTCCAAGTTGATAAGAATTTATCCTTTATTTGTCTTGAGAAACTCTGGCCTAGGGATGAATGTGGTGCCGAGGACGTGTAAGTGTGCAAAGTCATCCATGCATGAGACCTTCGTGAGAAGGATGCTTTGTCCTCCAGGAGTGACTGAAGCCAAATCGATTTCCCAGCTGCTTTCTTAAAGGTGTTGTGCTGGATTGGGCTCCTCCAAAGATCGGTGACAGCACACTGAGAAACAGTTGCACTACACAACACATGGTACATACATAATGACCATCCGTTTGGAATCCAAATCATTTGTCCTAGGTCCTTGAGCCAAACACAGGATTGTCATGTTGAACAAGCTAGTACTGAGGAGACATTACACAAGGATAGAAACTCACACCATACCACAAGTACATATGAGTCCCAACCAGCTCAAAATATCAACTGCCATGCAACATGACATACCTGTTGCAAGCCCTAACAACAACTTACTCCTTTAATCTTTTGCAGTGGATCAGGGCTATGACATACAGCCATGGATAATTACCCCATTTTCCAACCCAAGCACAGCAGCATAGCGTGCATATATAAGAGGGACATCGGAGGACACAGCCTATTTTGGAGAGGACATTTGGCATCATGAAGTCCAGATTCAGGTGCCTGAACATCACAGGAGGCAGCCTCCTATATGCCCCACACATCATCTGCAAGATAATCATGACATGTGCTATCCTGGACAACATATGTGTGCGGATGAACGTCCCCTTATATGAGCAGGTTGATGACCTGCTTGAGGAGGAGGAGGATGGTGAAGAAGAAAATGAAGGGAACAGCACAACACAGCTGCTGGGATACCCCACAGACTTCACATCGTTGAAAACCTCTTCACTTAATATTCACGTAACTCACCTTGTACATTTTGTCAATAAACATCTCACTTATTCACAAAATCCGGCTTTGGTCTCTTCAGTCTACACAACATATACCACATGATTGTGAGTCTAACCTCAGGGAGCATGTCACAAACACTAATCTGATAAGTACAGTAGCTGCATCACATGTGATGCGTAAGATTGAACTGCTACTATCACTCATTTCACAAATGGCCTCTTCACTTGAATGCGACAACTGAAGGACACAATCTATGGACTACAACATATTATTTACATCCATGTTGACAACTTGTACAACAATAGCTCATCGCACACAACTACAACCTGTCCAAATAGGAGGTAAACAAGGGGCCCACACATGAGGCAGTGGATGTCAAATCATGGTGAGACTGTAATGTTTGAACAGACCACCAACACAACTCAGTGTGAGAGTTGCAATGGCTACATGAAGCATGTGTGACAAGTGGGGTACATCATTGGTGACAGTGGTCATCATGATTAGCCCTGTTTTGTCAAGCAATGGGAGAAATTGAGCCTATGCAGTACATCTATGGAAATCAGTCCTTCCACTGCCATGGGGCCCAATCCTGTCACAGGGTACACATAACCTCACACTTTGGATGGACACGTCTGTGGAATGCACATCAGAATGGATGAAAACACATGCAGCTAGGGCTGCAGGTCCACCACACAAAAATTATAATTACAATGCTAAATGTAATGACTTTGATCTGACTATTGTGTTCAAAACATGATATTGTTGGAATGTAGTCAGAGCGTGTCAATCACAGTATGTACCAAATATGTACACATGTCAGACATATGTGTAGTCCACACACAAGTCACCATATACTCAAGATCAACATATGGAGACAGTTATCGGTTAACATTTACTAATTAGCATTCATCAGCCATCATATGTCGTCTGAAATGTGACCCTCTGTACGACACCTACACATATCACATAAGTGAACACAATGCACAATCACATTCCATTACTCTTACAAAGTATTGACTGCCATACATATGTGGATACACTGTTGTCACACATACATACATATGCATGATGTGAATACATTTGCATGCGGTTGATTCTGTAACACATATATTGGTATAACAGACCAATCACACCCAAATCACATTGTTATATGGACTACCACATGTGGCCATTCACAAAATGCCACACTGCAGCCCAGCCCATTCAATTTGTAAGTTGATACAGAGTGCATCCATTGACAAAGGACAAAATCACGCAATCAGGAATAGAGTAAAAAAAAAAAATGATGCATTGAAAATATCCGGAAACGCAAAGTAAACGACCCATGGGCCATTAGTGTGATTTCCACCTTTGCAATCATCTCAATGCTGATTTACTGTTAAATTGACAAATAAAGGTAATACGTCAATAAAAAAAGACGCATGTAGGACATGCGTCAGAAATACTCACACAAATATCAGGTGCGTCAAATAAATACACGTATTACAGAAAATGTGATGCATGGGAACAGGAAGTGATGTAATAGGAAATCCTGTTTACAGGCATGGTACAGTGGGTGCACTTTCACTTTTTCTTTACAGTCTGTGCCTCTATTGAATGTGAGGTTGTGTCATGGAGTTGGTGGTGTGTTATTGCTCTGTATTGTATCTTGTGGTGTCCCTCCTGTTGTGTTTTCTGTAGTATTTGACTGTACTTTGTCCCACTGTTAGTGAATTTGTGTGTGTTTTGTATTTTTCCTTGTACTTGCACTGTGGGGTGTCTCTCTGGGTTAGTTGTTAAGTTGGGTTTAGGCCGTTAAGTTTCCTTTACTTAATTTTAGTTTACAATCATATTTTTTGGTTAACCTGTACCCCAGAGATATGTCTGGTAGGGAGAGGCTGACTAGGGTGGGGAGGATGAGTTGGGAGGCTTCGTGTGGCTGGTAGCCCATTGACTCCTATTAATTTTGGAGATGGGGGTGCCGTGTGATACAGGACTACCGGACAGAGGCGAGGTGGCTGCAGTGGGGCAAGGTGCTCCACCACCTGAAGAGGGTGTATTGCAGCAGCCGCAACGACCACCACCTGAAGTGTCGCTGGGCAGATCTGAAGGCCAGGGCGCAGCATCTGCTAGACCATCTTGGTGTGGTGATCGGTGGCCCTGTTGGTGAGTCTTCCATTGGCAAACTATTTACTGTTGACCGCACATGAATGACAGTAGCAGATGTGTTGGCATGCTGCATGCAATGCTTGTGGACAGGTTGCATGCAACCAGAATGAAGTGTCACTGTGCCAGTATAGACATGGGGTTCACATATCCTGCCATTTTACCAATACAAGTCAGATGTTTTATTGAGTCATGCACAACCATCATTAAGTCACACATTTCAGGGGCCATGGCAACATCTGTGCCCCAGCATTTTGTCATGTATGATAGGCCAAGAGACCGCCTACATAATATATGTAACTGGATTGTGATAACAAAGTAGGGCATTGTCATAATTTCACATACATCATCTCTCCCATTATGTTAGCAAAGGGGGCATAACCGGCATAGGGGGCACTGGCAATGGGGCATTTGATACCATCAGACAACTTTGACACATCATTCATGGATTACTCAATGCATGAAAATGTCATACTAAAAATTGAGCAGCTTGTCCTTCACAAAGTGCCTCTGTGTGCCTTGCAGGACAAGCCAGAATACCTGAGTCAGTTATCTTGTAGAGCACCAGGTTAGTGTCATGTATCTGTCACCCAACTCCCCCTCATTCCATGGAGTTCCAACGTCTACAGATTGCCCACTTATGGTTGTTGCAGGGTGTAGCACTAAATGAGTCTCAGGCTCAGTGTAAGAGTGCAGATGTGTGGCTCTCACTCACCTGAGTGTCAGTCTCATCGTGAGTTTGCAGTGGTGTTGTCAGCTGCACTGTCCTCAGCCTGGATAATTAGCTCACTCCTGTAAAAAAGTACACACTGTAATACGTTGTCCCTAGTAGTGACAGTGATATGATGCCAACCATGGTTTTCTATCCATATCTTTCAGGTGGACCTGCCCCCTACACCATAGGTGAAGTGGCAAGATTTGAGGACCCAAGATGTATACAGTAAGAGTGATTATGTGTGTCCTGTGAAGTGATTAAGGCTTTTGTTTGAGTGAGTCATGTGTGTTGCACCCAGTGCAAGAAGTGATGAGCTGTCAAATGATCAGATATCAAAGTAGGCTGGATGGTGACACAGTGTCACATTTAAGGGTTCCCCATGCACATGCAGAGAGTCATATCTTGTGAGGCTTGTGGCGCTCAATGGACAGCATTGTGTAAACAATGTGATGACAAGCCATATGTAGGACCATATGTGACTTAGATGTGCACTGTTGTGAAAATAGTGGCACTGGGACACACCGTCATTCTCACAACACAGTGATGCACCATTTTGTACACAAATTGGTGCATCCCTGTATTGTAATGTACATGTAGGACTGGGTGGGCAATTGTCCCCCAGCATGGTGCCACATATATTGTACTCCACTTATGTGATGCTTATATGGAATGGAATAGGCGTGCGTCAAGGTCAAGTCCAAACGTGTGCTGGCATGGATATGGGTGTGTAAGGAATTATACTGGCTGATCGGGTATTTATGGGTGTCTACACCAGGACACATGAATGTAGATGTGGAAGACCTATGGATACCAGCTTCCTAGTTGTCAGCCCTCCTAACATATGGTCCACTCCCTGACTCCATGTATGAGTGGGCATGCCTTGGTGGATGACCTGGACAATTGAGATGATAAATTGCATGGAAATCCCCCCTGAGGCACAGGGGGTGGGAAAAACTAATTTGTAGGTAGATGTGATGCTCACAGTGTAGGTGACAGTCATTTTGATCAGGCTTGCATGTGTACCTATCAACACTGACCCCTTATGGTTACCAACTGCATCCCATACTCCCAATAACAGATTCAAGTTACTGGATATGTATGGTTGAAATCTGCCACAGATAATGAGGAATAGTGGCCCTGATCCATGTGAAGTTGACACTGCCTTTGTGTTGTTACACATGGCACAAAATCAATGCACATCTAATTTTGTTTGTTTCATAATCTTGTTGTTGGTGGCTATGGTGTCAAAGAAATGATGCTAAGGCGGCGTTGTCATTTCATCCATCAGGGCTATTGTATTATCCGGAATGTGAGTTGGAGTGGATGTGCAA
This sequence comes from Pleurodeles waltl, assembly GCF_031143425.1. Classification (NCBI taxonomy): domain Eukaryota; kingdom Metazoa; phylum Chordata; class Amphibia; order Caudata; family Salamandridae; genus Pleurodeles; species Pleurodeles waltl. Next base: position 232,286,047 of record NC_090440.1, read on the forward strand.
TTCGATGTAGAGTATAAGCTAATAATCTGTACATACTCCACACAATGGTGACACTGATGGTTGCCTGTCTCATTTTAACCTCTGCCAACATGAACAACGAGGAACTGCGTGTCTTTCAGAAGAGGGCAGTCCGCTATTGGCACGTACTGGCAGTGGAATCTGGGTTCAGGAAGATCGGATGCTGCTATCACACAGAGCAATCCACCGGTGAGTGGCAGGCATTCACCCAAGGGAGACTCACACTGCCCACACAGGGAGGACCAAGTACCACAGCTGTGCAGGGGGCCATAGCTGCCACCATCACCAAAGCCCTCAACATCCGTGCCATAGCCAACCACACCTGCTGCCATGGACATGAGTGCTATTAGGGACCTACAGAGGGATGTCACACTGGTCCTCAAAAAGTTATACTCTCTTGAGAAGGGGGTGGAGAAGAAAACAAAAAGACTAAAATTCATAAAACGGAAACTCAAGAGGGCCAATCTGTGAATGGCATAATGACTCTCATCCCCAGTTCAGTCCCCTCCCTCCTCATTTGTTTTAATGTTTTTAGTGAGTGTTAGGGGGTTAGTTGTAGGTTAGATTACGTTATTGTTTTAGTTGGGATAAGTAGGTTTGGGGGGGTGGGTTTTCTACTTTTTACATTTTACTATGTGGGTGTGATGTTGGGGCTTTTATGTGTTATTAATTTTATTTTTCAATATATATACCAAAAAAATATATATTCGTTTAGTAATAGGTAGCATATGTGATGTATAATTTAGTATATGTTGTCCTGCATGTGTCTTGTGATATAAGGGGGGGGGGCAATGTTGAGATAAATATGTTAGGTAAGTTTAGCATAGAGTAGTTAGGGTCTGTTGTTGGTTATGTATAGTTAGGATAGATTTGGTTAGGTTAGGATGGGTGTTCTTAATTCTTTTTAGCTTAGTTAAATTCTAATTTTTAAAAAATTGGGTACTCCCTTACTGCATGTATCTTATGCTTGGGTCTCATGGTCTTCCCATGGGTGTACAGTGAAAATTGTGTGTTGTCCTAGGGATTCCGTCCTGCCTCCGGATCCCTCTCTTGACATGTTCATCACCTTCCTACAATTGAACTGTCACATTGGCAATTACAACACATCTACTTGTCGGTGCATCTGCCATCCTATGTCCCCACCACTCAAGGTGACTATGTTGACCATGTATAGGACAGGTAGGTGTGGTAATTCAGCTGTCATTGTATGGGTCCTGTGTCGGAATGTTGGGCACTGTGGGACATCTGACAACAGCCTACATTTCATTCCTATCCTGCTAAACTGACCAGTGGCAATTACAAATGAGGTTGAGTCCCTCTGTTTTACACCAGTGTGTTCTACTGGTACCCCCAGCTGACTATATTGCCCGAGAACTGTTTCACAGCCATTCCTGCTATATGCGGTTTTGAGCTGCCCTACGGAATCCTACATGGCGGCGCAGCTTGCTGCGCCGCCATGGGGATTCCGACACCCCATACCGCCATCCTGTTCCTGGCGGTTCGGCCGCCAGGAACAGGATGGCGGTATAGGGTGTCGTGGGGCCCCCGTAAGAGGGCCCCACAAAGAATTTCAGTGTCTGCTTAGCAGACACTGAAATTCGTGACGGGTGCAACTGCACCCGTCGCACCCTTCCCACTCCGCCGGCTCCATTCGGAGCCGGCTTCCTCGTGGGAAGGGGTTTCCCGCTGGGCTGGCGGGCGGCCTTCTGGCGGTCGCCCGCCAGCCCAGCGGGAAAGCCAGAATGGCCTCCGCGGTCTTTTGACCGCGGAGCGGCCATATGGCGGTTCCCACCAGGCGGGCGGCGACCGCCGCCCGCCGGCCTCAGAATGAGGCCCCATGTCTTCCCTGAGGGAGACCATTTCCCGGTGCATGGCGTTCATCTTGTCCTCAAGCACGCTGATGCCAGTTTGGGAAGGTAGTTGTTGTGGCCTCTCCCTCATGGCAGCAGCTATGTCCCTCAGACACTCCTGGGCTCCACACATTGGGGAGTGTGTACGTTGGTTGGTTGCAGTCTGTTCAGTAGCCTTAACCATGCATGTCCGCATCCACTCAAGGCTGGCTGCCATACTTTGCATCCCCACCCACACCTCCTTGGCCAGCTCCCGCTGGACTCCTACCACTGTCCTCTCAAAGCTGGTCCCTGGGTCCTGGCAGTCCTCAGCTGTGTCGGTGCTGGCAGGTCATACTATTGGGGTGCTAAGTGGGGCCTCTGGGATGTCTGCTTCATCAGTACTCCTCCTTGCTACTGGAGGTGGAGTCTGGAGGTTTACCAGGAATTCTTGGAAGATATCTAGGCTGATAGTTGCCAGCTGGTCATCCAGGTCATCAGGGCACTCCAGGACAGGCAGACCCGCAGGGGAGCCATCATCCTCTGCAATGAGATGGTGTAAAATTAGTCTGTCTGTGTTGTGGCAGTTGATACGTCACATCACTGACTTGATATTTGAGGCTTATTGTCATCTTAGGGCCATGTTTATGGAAAAGTCGTGCAGCGTGGTGCTGCGCAAACATTGGCAGTGCCGCCCTGCGTCACTTTGGTAACACAAGGATGCGCTGTTTGTAAGTGTATACGGTGCACCCCTGTGTTCTCCCCTGCACTCTGGAAAAATTCAGCTGCCAGCGCCAACTCAGGCATCCTTGCACCATTGTGCAAGTATGTATGCGTTGCGGGGTGTGATTGTTTATATGCGTGAAGGTGTCCCTTCCTGCACATTAACAATCACTAATGGCACTTTGGCACTTCTGTGTGAGCTGTAGAATGCAGCACACACAGAAGAGCCAAAGCATCATTTTCAAATGATTGTTTATGTGCAGGATGGGGCACCTTCACGCACATAAACAATCATTTCTGGCATTTTGCTCTTCCTATGTACGCTGCAGAATGCAACACACATTGGAAAAGCAAAAAACGAGTAGGTATAAATGTATTCCTCCTTGTTGCACCCTGCTAATGCCACCCCTGGGGTGGCGTAAGATTTTGGCACTGCCTCAGGTTGACAAAATTCCATTTATCTGAGGCAGCATCAAAATGCAATGGGTGTTGCTGTGGCACGCCCACAGCAACACCCTTTGCATGCATCTTCCACGCACAGTGATGGTTGGGAAGGGGCCGTATTCACAAGGTGATGTTAAGCCACGAAAAGTGGCTTAATGCCACCTTCTCAATACGGCGCAGTGCTTAGTCCACAGGAGCGTCACTGAAAGTGACCCTCCTGTGGCGCTAGGGGCCTATGATGTGCCCCTTAGTTCCAAAGATTGTTCCTGTACATAATGGCTGCAGTCTACAGCCCTATGCCCCACCTGCATGTCACATGAAGGGGAGCCCAGTTGTCAAAATTGGCATTTCATATCCTCTATGTGTTTTGTCTATCCTTTTTGTGGCTTGACACCATCTTTTCATGTTCTACCCTCCCTTTGCATCCATTTGCATGGTGAGGCCTTGCAACGGGTGTTGCTGTGCTCATGCCACAGCACCACACATGGCAATTTCCACCTGTCACAGTCTTACATGTTTCACATACAACCATGCTGTGCTGAGACGTTGCACCACCCCAGGGATGGCATTGCCAGGACACTATGCTCTTGTTGCCATTGATGGCTCCTCATGTTGTTGTTTGTGTTTGTGTGCTACATTGCATGGCACTCATGAACCTGGCAGAGTTCAGTTTAATCTCCTGTCTGTGTAGGTGTTTTTGCCTTACTAAACACCTATGTCCCCCCCCTCAATGCAGCCCTCCTTGCACTATGACACATGAGTGAAGCATGGTGACAGATCAGCTAATTTGACACAAGCACGGGGTTGAACCAAGGGATGGCCAGAATGGGTATGAAATTTCTGCTGTGTACATCATTCTGTATGTGACAGTGCCTGATGGTAAATTGGTCTATGGGCATAGCCATTTAACAGGAGTTGTACTTAGGTCAGGGCTTGAAGTAAGTTAGAGGTGGTTCTGCAGGTAGTCATACTGGTCCCTCATTTCAAGTGCATCAGTCCAATGGGCACCTGACTGCCATTGTGTATTTGACCACCCCAACCACACAGGTGGCAGTGGCAACTGTTGTCAATGTGGAATGCCCCATGGGCCAATTGCCTGAATATGGCAGGTTTCCACCAGCTTACAGACTGGCTAAGCCATCTGTCCTGTGACACCAGACCAGTATTACGTTCAACACTACCCTCCAGTTCTGTTTCCGCATTTCCACCAGCCTTTGCATGGCAGTGTAACCCCTATGAAATGGTTGTTGGTGATGTGGTGTGGTGTGGCCCTGGGCGCCCCTGCACAGCCCATGCACTTGGCATGGGCAGCGCAGGGGGTCCCATGTCCTGGCCCTTGGCCCTTTCCACTGCCTGATTTGCAGGGCTGAGTGCAGTGTGTCCTGTTACACCCAATACAGCCCAAAAGTGGCACTAAGTCTATTTGATCTATCAAGAATGTTGTGCTAAGCGCCCCACAGAGCTACCATGAGCAGACAGACTTCCAGCCGCCATCCCAACGTGTGACTCATACTGCCAAGCGCAAAGAGTACACTGCACTGGCAGTCTCACCAACACCGGACTTGCCCATGCACCATCCCCCACCCGTCTATGTGGAATTATCCGCCATTATGTTCACAGTCATACCCCATGTGTTGTATGTGTGTGTTTATTTCCCCATTCCCATGTGTCTGACATAGTTGTGTCAGAGTAGTTGTGGGCTCAGCCTGTGACTATTGTGACCTACTGTTTGCTATCTGTGGTACATAGTTTCTGCAGTGGCACATTTCAGTTCAGCATCAAGATGTGTGGTTCAACACTACTTCAGTTTGGTTGGTCTGCGTAGTGGAATTTTGCTAATGATACAGGTCCAGTCTGCTATTCCCCCAGTGCCTGTTCAGTTAATTGTTCCATGCACCCAGGGGACACCCTGACTGCATGATGTAGGGATGACTGCCTCATGTGGATGTGTTGTCTATGTGCGGTGTGGTGGTGCTACCGGCACATGTCTGGGTACTGTTGGGACAGTTGCAATGACTTGTGTGCTGTGAGATGCAGCACACATGCGTTTGGGCAATGAGGCAAGGTAGTTGCAAGGTGTTACTGCAAGAGACACCACTATGACGTAACCTCAGGAATGGTGTTGACTGACTACCTGGTCTCTGAGGTCTTGGTTGGGTTGGTGGTGTTGATATGACTACATGCAAGGGATATTGTGCTATCACAACCAGTGGCACAGTGATTATACATGCCATCCATCCCATGTGCTGCAAATGTACATGTAGGTATTTAGGCCTGGTTTTCAAAATATGTCCAGGTTGTGTATGTGTCATGGTGCATGGCTCTACCAAGGCGTAGGTACATGTGTAGCTTACGTCGGCATGGTGCAACTTGCTTAATGTGCATTGTGTCCCTCTGTGCTCCTTTGACATGCATTGTTTGAGTCCTATGTGCCTCCCCCTTCTTGCACATGACATTTTATCTTAAATTTCCCCCATGCAACTTACCCTGCATTTGTTGTGTTTCCTGGTAGTTTGCGCTGTCCGTCCAGCGATTCCTGTGACGACTTACTCCGGGATGACCGCTGCAACCATCTCCTCCCTCTCGTCCAAGTCCTCTTGTGGTGCTGGACACCCACCTCCAGTTTGCAGTGCTGCCTTCCGGTTCTGTGCCATTTTTTCCTTTGTCCTTCGCTTGCAGTCATGCCAGCATTTCTTGCACTCAGTTACAGTTCTCCTGACCTCTGCCACACTGTTGATCTGCTGCCAGATTGCCTCTTTCCTTCCAATTGGCAATTTAGAGGTGACAAAGAGTTGATGTTGATGCTCTGTCACCTCTCTCACCAGTATTTCATGCTCCTCTGAGCTGAAACACTACTTCCTCTTTTTCTTCTCCCTCCCCTGGGTCTTGTATGTGCCCTCCTGGCTGGTTCCTGGTTGAATGACATCTCCCTGGGGGTCTCTCCTGGCTCCATTTTGGCTCTCCTTTGCATCTGTTTTTGATGCTATTGCAGGCAAAAATGGTGCATTTCTGTTTTGCCACGTGTTTACATGTCGTGAACCGGATTAGAGTCATTTTCCCTCCCTTAACATCATTTTGCCTTATGACAAGGCGCAATAGTGAACATTGGAAAAAATTACTCTAACCAATTTTTAGCGCCACCCAGCGTCATAGTATAAATATGATGCCTGGGTGGCATGAAAAAATGGTGCAAATCAGTGCTAACCTTTTTGATGCAAAACTGAATTTGCGTCAAAAAGTATAAATCTGGCCCTCAGTGCAAGTCTCTTAGTGTTATCCTATGGAGGAAAAACAAAGTTCAGCAAATAGAGGGTTAACGACGACTTACAAGGTCGAGCTCAGGAAGCAAAGGCAAGTACTGGGTACTGAACAGAACAGCACCAACAGGTCACACCGGGCAGCACTGGGGCAGCCGGGTGCACGGGTGCAATAAGGCATTGGGTGCCCAATGGTTCTCTACAGGAGTTGGACCGCGTGACTAACAGGCTGCAGGCTCTGGCTAGGAAACCAGTGAAGGACACAAGTGGGTAGGTAGTAGAATTGGGGTGCTCGGGGACATAGGTACACTTTTGGTCCTCTTTTTCTGTGCCCAGGGGAGACGGATGCAGGTGTCTTTAGGCTCTGAGTTTTATCCTCCGGGAGCACTTGCAGTCAGGCGTTTTTGCATGTTGAGGCTGTAGGCGGCATTGGGGAGTCTGGCAGGGGTGGACACAGGATGGACTCAAACTCTTAGAAGCCAGCGGACGTCATTGGCGCCAGTGACCCACCTTGGATGGGGTCAGGTGCTACAGGTGCAGTGGCTGCTAGAGGTGTCGGGTTTTCTCTCACCACTAGGCTGTGGGAAAGGGGGCCTGTGGGCATAGGCTGCAAGCGTCTCGGATGAGTCCAAGATGGGTGAGACCACACTGGACTCAGTCTCTGGGTAGCTGGGGACCCGTGTTGGCACTGTTGGTTGGCTTCACCTCGTCGTGGACGTCAGCTGCAGTGGCCACTTCAGATGTCGGGCTTCCAGTATTCCAGCAGCTGCAGGGTCTTTTCCTTGGAGTTTCTTGTTGCAGAACAGGTCCGCTGCTCATGGTAGACTTCAGTCTTTGTAGAAGTCTGAACGAGTTGGCTGCTTGGGCAGAGTCTTTTGAGGTCAGCAGGCAGTCCGGCGTGGTCATCTGCTTCTTCTTTTCCTCGTCTGCGGGTGCAAGCCTTCTTTGTCTTCGAAGGTCATCAGGATCTGAGTTGTAGGGTTTTGGGGTGCCACCTAAATACTTAATTTGGGGGTGTTACAGGGAGTGCCAGGCGGTAGCTAATGGGTTGACCACCTTTAGGGTGACTACACCCTTCTTATGACCCCTTCTGCTGGGAAGTGTGCATGACTCTAACGGCCTAATTTCTTACAAGCAAGATGGAGGAATTTGAAAAGTAGTGCCCACTTCAGCTTTTCCACCTTAGGGGTTGGACTGGCATGAAGTGGGCACTCCTCCTAATTTAACTAATTTTCCCTCCAGTGCTACCTCCAGAAGTAGGGTCAGGACAGAGGGGTTGGTCATCTCTGTCATTTGGAGAAATCTGGGTCACATTACAAAGGTGGGAAGGCCTTTGAAGCTTCCCATCCTGGAATATCCATCCTCCCTGGGCGAAGTGGTAATACCTCCGCCCAGTGCAGGCTTTTGTATCAGACTCTTGAGAGTGCTAGTTCTCCCTTGGGAGGGGCATAAATGCGTCTGTGATGGCTGAACTGGTCAGGACCAGTCAGTCAGCACACTAGTAGCAGGTAGGTTTTCAGGGGGTACCTCTAAGGTGCCCTCTATGTGCAGTTACTGATAAATCCATCACTGGGGTCAGTGAGGGCTTATTATTTTGAGATGTTTGATATCAAAGATCCCAGGATTCAAAGAAGCCACCATGTAGCTGGGGAGGTCGTAATGACCAGTGTCCAGCACATGCATTTAAAATTGCTTCCCTGTGCACTTACTATGTCTGTGCATATATGCCCTACATGTGCCTTGATGCACCCTATCTTAAGGGTGACTTACACCTGGCACATGTAATGATAGGGGACCTGGCACACAGGGGTGTGTTACAGGCCATGTTTTCAATTAAGCCTGCATCAACACACACAGTCTACAATGGCAGGACTGTGTGGGTTTGGTATAGGGTATCTGGGGGTTGCATAATTGATGCTGTAGCCCTCAGAGACCTTCCTTAGTACACCAGGCCCCAGGTCCAAGGGATACCATTTACTTGGGATTTACAGGGTAGCTAAAGAGTTTGAGAATTGTGCAAAAAAACTGTGCAGTTTTAGGGAAAGAGATCTGTCACTTGGGGCATGGGTAGCAGGGACTCAGTGCACTGACAGTCAAAGCCACATCAGAAACCAGGCAAAATGTGGGGCTACCATATCAAAAAGGGTGCTTTCCTACAGAAATGGACTATTAGAAGGGCACTTTGAGACCTCAGAAATTGTCATTTGCCAAGCAGCCAGACTGGCTGTGTGATGAGGGAAGGCTCTGCAAGACTTCAGCCTGTGATTAGAACTGAGGTACAAAACCTGCTATTCTTCCTGCAGATGAGGGGACATCAACCACGGAATCCAAGACCACCTGCCCTGGAGCACCTGCCTACTTGCCAAGACCATTATGTACTGTGAGGAAGAGGAGAGCGTTTAAGGAAATGAGGTCCAGTGGTGAGCCTTGTCATGTGGACCCCCATTGCGAGGTGTGAGGAACGGCTGCTGCACCAACCGTGTTGTTGCCCATGTGCGTGACAAAGGGGGTCATTACAACCCTGGCGGATGGCGGAGAACCGGCGGTAAGACCGTCAACAGGCTGGCGGTCTTACCTTGGTGAATTATGACCATGGCGGTTACCGCCATGGTCATCCACCGGTTGTCCGTCCTGCCCGCCAGGGCGGAAACGACCGCTGGGCTGGAGACCTGGGTCTCCAGCCCCGCGGCCGTCAGTATACCGCCGGCGGTATTTGGACCTGGCTTACCGCCGTGGATGTCCAGCGGTTTGAACCGCCATGAAATCCATGGCAGTAAGCACTATCAGTGCCAGGGAATTCCTTCCCTGGCACTGATAGGGGTCTCCCCACCCCGACTCCCTCCCCTACACCCCCCACCACCCCTGCCACCCCCCAAAGGTGGCAGGGCCCCCCTCCCCACCCCGACCCCCAACATAACATTACTCACACACACCTGACATGCATGCAGACACCACCAACACACACATGCACACACCCCTACATACATGCCCACAGCCACACACACAGTCAGACACGCACACCCACATTCAAACATACACGCACACATCCATACAGACATACCCACAGTCATACACGCACTCATTCCCATACACACAACACCCCCGCAAGTATACACGCACTCACACACCCCCTCTACATACACACACGCACACCCCCATGCACGCACACAACACACAACACCCCCCACTCCCCTCCCCTAACGGACGATCGACTTACCTGTTCCGTCGATTCTCCGGGAGGGGACGGGAGCCATGGGGGCAGCTCCGCCGACACCTCCACGCCAACAGAACACCGCCATGGCGAATCACAGGACGTGATTCGCTGGGCGGTGTTCTGTTGGCGTGGCGGAGGAGGTGGAGCAACCTCCACTTCCCCGCCGCCCGCAAGTATGGCTGTTGGCGGCTCTCCGTCGGAATAACGACGGAGAGCAGCCAACAGTCATAATACGCCGAGCGGCAAACCGCCTGCACAGGCGGTCTTCCGCACGGCGGTCCCTCGGCGGTCTTGCAAAAAGACCGCCGAGGTCGTAATGACCCCCAAAGTCTGTGACTCTCTTATGCCTGTTATACGACTCACTTACTGTGTGCATCATTGTGCAAATCAGGTCAGAGACCTAGGTAGAGAGATGCTGCGTGAAGATTGCCATGCTGTGAGGGTTGTAACCCTTGAGCTATTTTGAGTCTGGACCCCGTATACCAGGAGGGGCTGCTGCTGGAGACTTTGCTGTCCTGAGCAGCCTGGAGCCCGTATATAGGGAATCCTTTTTGTCAGAGGGAATAGTGATCCCGTATGCCAGAGGGAGGTCCCCTGGAGCAACAAGACATGCTATCTGATTTACAATCCCAGCTGGTTAAATGAGGCTGGCGTGGCACCATCGTCAAGGAGAGGGAACTGCATCAGAATCTTTGCATCATGCAGCTCCTACCCCCCAGACTGGGACGGATCGGAAACTTACCCTGCAAAGAGGAGCCATAAAGAACCTCTTGTCGCTTTGGTGGTGCAAACATGTGTGAGGAACTCTGTGTCCCAGGTGCGGGTAAGACTGATTATGAGCCAGTCGGCCCCAGGAAACTTGCTTGCTAGTTAGCGCTGCAGCGCTGGAACACTGACTTTAAAATAGTCAGAATGGACTTATAAGACTGGGACTACTAGTGGGGCTTTGCCTGAATGTTGCCTATAGTAAATGGGGAGTAACCACTATCACTAGGATTGAAGAGGGAGTGGGACTCAGGTGACTGCCTAAAGAAACTGTCGAGCCCTGACCTCAGAGTAAGTGTGTGGTTGCTTGTTGATGTTGCATTTTCCTGTGAGTTGATAGTGGTACAAATAAAATACTTTTTTTCTGTAAAAGTGAGTATTTGGCTATGTGCATTTTGAGCTGTGAGTCTGTGTTCACTCCCCTGTACCCCCAACCTCCATATCCTCCCAAGGAAGCCTTGGACTGCTCAGACCACGCTAACCCTGAAAGTCAAGTGCTGAAGGGGTACATGGCCCAGTCGCTTAGAATCTATAGTAGGTGGGGGCCTAGGACATCAGGAGTAAAAGCCTCAGCCCCCACGGTTCGGCTTAGTAACTTGTGCTTGCCCCTTCGCCCTTTGAAACTAGTTCTGACAGTAGAATGTGAGTGAAACATGTTCACGGGCTGTCCTGATTTGTTTGAAGCAGAAGGGCTCACACAAGCGCTAGAAGGGATAAAAAAACAATAGGAACTGAGTAGATGAAAGTGTGGGTTTTACATTAAAAACCACGCCTGAGGTGATCAGAGTTCTTGCTTGTGTTAAAGCTAACAGATCTTTTCAGTTTTATCTTGGAATAATGTAGCTACGTCAATCCAGCTTTTTGAGGGCATTAGGGATGTTATATGCAAGATATTTCTGATTGATACAATAATTAGCAATTTAAAAAAAAGTCTTTAGAAGAGCTAGCAACTGATTGAATCAGGAGGGTAGAGTAGGTGGTTTTAGCTTGCCTGATCATGCTTTTGTAATGAGGGAGGGCTGTTTGGTAAGACAATTTGTTCTTTGTGCTGTAGTCCTTGTGCCACTTTCCTTCTAGTATTTTACATACTTTTTTTTAAATATTAATTAGCTCATCAGAAGACAAATGTTTGGATGGTTTAGTGTGTTGGGTTATTGCTATTAATTGTGGCTACAGCACCAAGGGGCTATATGTATATAATTTAGGGATAGTGAGTTCCTAATTGTGATTCTTTGTGAACTGCAATTAGGAAATAACAATTCCTTATGTAGAAAAATGTACAAGTTAGAAATAGCGATTCCTAATAGGATCGCAGAGACCTACCTTATGAACATTAATTGGGTAGGTCATAATTTGCAACTCTTAGAATTGCAGCCATCACATGTATGGGGTCAGCAGACCAACATGTTTGTGATTGCTTTTTAATAAAGCATTTTTTTTTTTAATGTAGCCTGTTTTACTTAAAGGAAAGAGGGATCAGTTTAAAAAAATAAAATGAAACTTTGACATTTCATTTTTTGAGACTAGGCAATGGTCCCTTTGACACTGCCTGCTCTTAAAAAAATATTTGTTTCACTATTCACAAAGGGGGTGTCCCCTAGTGACCTATTTCCATTTGCAAATATTACCACCACCCTTGACCTGTTTGTAAAAAATGAATATTTTGCAACCGTACTTCGGCCACAAAACATTCATACATACCACTGCGATTCAGTATTAGGAAGGAACGCCTTAAACACGCCCTTCCAATAACGAATCGCAAATCCAAATTGCGATCCGGTAGCAGGTTATCAAATTGCAATTTGGGTTTTCTACACTTAAAAACTTTAATGTGGTCGCAAACGGCCCGATTCTGCAACTTCAAAATTGGATTTGTACATATGACCCCCTAGATCCTTATTAATTTGTAAACAGACTCATTGAGAGCAGCCACCTCAGTCATTTCAGGAGTTCATACAGGGGCCTCAAAGGCTGCGTGGAGCGACTCATGGAGCCCTTTATGCCAGGGCTGAATAAAAGACGGCATTTCTCGAGGAAAACTTGGACTTTGTGTTTTCTTTCTACATCTACTCTGTCAGTGTCCGTTCCCATTGCATGGGGGCTTCGTGAGGCCCTTCCACGCTCTGCTCCTAATGCAGTGAAGTTTAAATGCCCTTCGCACCCTCCACGGTGTTCTGGTTTGTCTCGGTACAGCTTTTACGCCCTAGTGGGGTTTCAGCATGTTATTGATCTCCGTGCTTTTTCCCGCTTGTGCCAGCTGAAGTTTCATCTTAATGTTAGATCTTCCATTGCCGCTTGCTGCTATCGCTTTCAGCATAATATTGGACGTACATGCATTCTCATGGAGATTCTCTACAGTATTACAGCGCTCTTCCGAAGAGTGTTTTACACTAGTAGTACCATATCCTTGAAGGGCACTGAACTGCCTCTTTTGTTTTTTCTGAGACCTCTTTTGAACGCCGCCCCTCTCTCACGGAGTCTGCAGAGAGCTGTGCTGAATTCCAAGAGGCACATGTCATGCAGGCTCTGACAGACTCGGAGTGGCGGCATCTGCTTGGAAGCTGGCCTGCTCTCTGCTGTCCTTCCCCGAGGCAGCTGCCTTTCGCTCTCAGCTGTGCTGACGGTGAAGTGGAATACAGGCCGTCTCCAACCACCACAGGCCCCGTTCGCACAAACCATTTCGACCCTGCTTGCCTCAAATTCTATGTCAGGACCGGAGGCTAAGATTATGCTTCTCTTTTTATGCTTTATTTTACACAGCAGCCAATAGGAGAAGATGTTATTCAATGAAAACATATCCCAGCATTCATGGGAGACACAACATAACCATAGAGAACACAGAGTATATAAACCCTAGAGGCAAATTAACTTCCTCTTTCTTTGCGAAATCTCAGTCAGTAAAAGTCAATGAAGTGTATCAAAATCGAACCCAAACAAGGACACCATCCAAATATCCAAGGGAAGAACAGCAACTCCAGGAATAAGGAATGACGAAACATCAATTCTGGTTGAGTCCCAGGAATGAAGAGCTTCAACTCTGATCGACACCTGAGAGAGGAAGAAACTAGAACTAATCATAGTATATGCCAAAGAAACTGATATCCACAAACTTACATGCACTGCTACCATCACTGGGTGGGTAAGACAATGAGACATAATATCAAAACAGAATACTTAACTCGTAAGCAGAGGTCTTATTGTCCACTAGGGGGGGATAATCCTCGCCTCCGTGTCCTTAATAGAATTGAAAATTCTTAACGGGCAAGCTTGAAAACTTTTTATTCTATGTCAGGACCGGAAGCTCAGATTATGCTAGTTCAAAGCTGATCAACCACGATTGATGCAATGTCTAAAATGGGTTTATAATAGAAGGTCTTAAAAGTAGATTCCGAAGACCAGTCTGCCGCCTTCATAATGTTTTCCAATCTCATGCCTAAATTAAAGGATTTTGAAGCCATAGCTCCACGTACTGAATGAGCCCCAAACATGGAGACATTAATTCCTGCTTCAGAAAGAAGCCATCTGTCCCATCTGGCTAAGGTAGCCGACGAGACTGGCTTGAAAGGCTTCTGCAGGGCAATCAACAATTGACCTCTAGGGTCTGTACGAAATCCCTCTGTGGCTGCTTCATAGGCCTTCAAACATTGCACCACACACAGTTTGGGGTTACGAGGAAAAGAAGGGTAAGACACTGAATTGGTGCCTGTCTTAGTGCGTTTGGAAATCGAAAAGGAAACTCCCGTAGGAGAAAAAGTCCTGCCTTCCAGGTCAAGGGAACGGACATCAGATACTCTTTTGCATGAAATGAGGCATAATAATAAGGATAATTTGGCTGAAAGTTGTTTGCGTGACAGGAATCTATTGTGTGGCCAAGAAGAAATGAACGTAAGAACTACGTTCGCATCCCAAAGGGAAGAATATCTAGGACGTGGAGGGTTCGAAAGACGAATGCCCCTCATTAATTTGAAGACAATAAGGTGTTCACCAATAGGTTTACCCAAAACTGGTAAATGACCTGCTGAAATGGAGAAACTATAATTATTGATCGATCTGTAAGCTAGGCCTGCAGCGGCCAGTGAAGCCAGAAAATTGACTACTAAACTGACATCAGCATTAAAGGGATCGGAATCCCGTTCCTCACACCAATGAACCCATCGCTTCCAAGCAGAGGTATATCGTTTGTGAGTATTGGAAGACCAGGCTTGTAGGATGAAACTGGAAGCCTGTTCTGAAAGGCCTGGCAAGAACCAATGACGCCTGAAATTCTCCAGGCCACCAGGTGTAACTTGCCCTGTACAATCAAGGGATGTGGAGACCCCATCGGGTCCAGGAGAAGATTGTGACGAGGAGGGATTAGGAGCGGGAATTCACATAGAAGGTCTAGTGCTAAAGGGAACCAGGCTTGAGCCCTCCAAAGGGGGGTTATCAACACAATCTCCATTCTCAGACGTCGGACCTGGGAAAGGACACGAGGAATCATGCTGAACGGGGGAAACGCATAAGGCCGATGGGGTGACCAGTCCTGGAGAAAAGCATCGGTGGCAATCGCTTCCGGATCTGGTCTCCAGCTGAAGAAGAGAGGGAGATGGCGATTTAGTCTCGAGGCAAATAGATCTATCGAGAAGGGGCCCCATTTCTGATTCAGAGTGGCAAACACTACTGGGAGGAGCATCCAATCGCTGGAATCCCGAAGGAATCTGGAATTCCAATCCGCCACTGTGTTGCGAGCCCCCGGAAGGTACTCCGCAATCACTGAAATGAGATGCTGGAGGCAATACTGCCAGAAATCCCTGGCAATGCGAGCTAAGGTCTGAGATCTCGTGCCCCCCAGCTTGTTTACATATCTGACCGCGGAGATGTTGTCCATTCTCAAGAGAATGCAACAATCCGCTTTCAGAGGAGAGACACTCCGGATTGCAAAGGATCCGGCTAAAAGCTCCAAGCAGTTGATGTGGAGGTGAAGTTCCTCCTCCGACCAACGGCCTCCCGTGGTCACATCCCCGCAACGGGCTCCCCAGCCCCATTTGCTGGCATCCGACTCCAAAATTACATCCGGGGATGTGCCGAAAATCGCCTGTCCATTCCAGGCCTCCATGTGCTCTAACCACCAGGTTATCTCCGAGCGGACCTCTGGAGTCAGAGGAACTAAGTCCGTATAAGACAAGCCCTTCTGGAGGTGAGAAATCTTGAGCCGTTGGAGGGCCCTGTAGTGTAGGGGACCCGGGAAAACAGCCTGGATCGAGGATGATAAAAGACCCATCATCCTGGCTAAGCTCCTCAAGGACACTTTCTGTCTGGACAAGAGGAGGCGCAATTCCTTCTTGATATTGCGCACCTTCAGTGGAGGAAGGATCAATTGAGCTTTCATAGAGTCTATCCTGAAGCCCAGAAACTCGATCTGTTGAGACGGTCAGAGACAAGACTTGGGCTGATTGATTATGAAGCCCAGATCCTGAAGAAGTTGGATCGTCCAAGCCAAATGGACCTGAAGGAGAAGGGGGTCTTGAGCCATAATGATCAGATCGTCAAGGTAAACTATCAGGCGCACACCTCGTGCGTGAAGGGATTCCACCACAGGCCTCATCACCTTGGTAAAGCACCAAGGAGCGGAGGAAAGTCCGAAAGGAAGTACCTGAAACTCGAAGCATTGGTCTTGCCAGAGAAACTGAAGGAAACGTCGATGAGGCGGGAAGATAGGAACGCTTACATAAGTGTCCTTTAGGTCTAGTCGCGCCAACCAATCTGCTTCTTGCAGTATATCCCTGAGGAGATGAATTCCCTCCATCTTGAAATGTCAGTAGACTAGCCATACATTGAATTCCTTGAGATTTAGGACCAAACGCAATCCCCCTCCTTTCTTGTCTACCAGAAAAATGGGGCTTAGGAAGCCTCTGGGATGGGGGACAGCCTGGCAAATAGCACCTTTCTTGAGGAGCGCCTGAACCTCCAGGTCTATGATGTCTAGATCGGGACGGGAAAAATGGGGAAGAGGAGGGGGGGATTGTTGATAAGGAGTCTGGTAAAATTCCAATCTGAACCCTTGAACGGTTTGTAACACCCAGGGGTCCCTGGATAATTTTTTCCATTCTGTCAAACAAGTCTGAACCCTGCCCCCAAGAATCACCTCTGAAGGGTGGATTATTCTCACCTGAATTGGTGTGATCCTGGGTAGCTCCTTGTTGACTTTATATGAGTTCTTGCGGTACCCGCCCCTACCTCCTCCGGGTCGAGATGGATAGAAGGTGGAGCCTGCTTGCTGATCTCTGTAATATCCACGGCCCCTGGACAGGGCATCTCGTCTGGGGCCTTGATAATAGGAGCGGCCAGACGACTGACCCCGCAGACGTCCTGCTCTCCGAAAAAGAGTCTCTCTGAAGACTTTTTTAAGCGACAGTTGGGCTTTTTCAATCGTATTGAAGATCGCAGCAAATTTGGCTAGGTCCTTAATGAAGGGGGCCCCGAAAAAGAGGCCCTGGGCCACAGGGCCCGCTTCAGAGGTGGCGAGTTCAGTGAGTTGAGGGTCAATTCTCATTAGGATAGAGCGTCTCCTTTCTGTAGATAAGGCCACGTTGGCATTGCCCAGGTGACAAATGGCTCGCTGAGCCCACCCTACTAGGATGTCAGGGTCGATAGGGGAATGAGATTCCTTAGCTACGTATGCCATCTCTAAGATTTTTGCCAGTGGGCCGGAGAGGTCCAGAAGTTTGTCTTGGCAAGAGCGCCAAGCACGGTCTAGGCCCTTCTTGGGGTCTTTTGCCCATTTCTTTAAGAAGGTGACCATAGTAGGGTCAATGTCTGGGGTGTCAGTGACTTTACCCTCTAAGTCTGGGCGAGGGCAATCAGCGCAAAGCCTGGCTCTCACGTCTTTGTCGAAACCAGCTCTGATATGGTTTTGGAGGTATTCTGCCACCTCTGGCAGTGGAGCCCAGCTTGAGGAGCGGGGGTGAATGATCTCCTCCGGGCTGAAGGTCAAGACACGTGGTGCTTTGGGAGGTCGGGCTTTAGCAGTCTCCGACTTCTTGCGTTTACTCGGGCCTGGCCGGTCCCCGATTCGGAAGAAGGTTTAGAGGACGATTGGTCTGAATCTGAACCATAAGTGTCTTGCGCTTGAGAGGAGCTATATCCGTGCTCCTTTTGAATGGAGAAAGCCAGTTTCTTGAAAAGGTCGGAGTGAGCCCAGGTCTTGGCTTTTGACATACCCTTGGAAGTAGAGGGCTGGTCAGAGAGAGCCTCATCAGATGGCGTAATGTGGGGCAGCCAACCTTTTTGGCGCGCAAAGCTCTCAAAATGATGGGTGAGGGGGCCCAGAGCTTTTGCCAGCGCTTTATTTACTGATAGCTGCACGGTATTGTCTAGAGCGCCCACCAAATTATCATCAAGGAAAGGAGCTTCACTCCCAAAATATTCGTCGTCATCATAGGCATATGACTGGGCCATAGTATCTCTGTCACGTTGAAAACGTGGATTCTGGGTAGTGCAAGACTACAATCAGGGGGAGTGCGAGCCCCAGCAGGCTGAAGGCAGAAGAGATAAAAAACACTGCTTTACAATGATTTAGTATGTGGAGGGAGCCAGCCTGCAGCACTCTAGGTAGCGCCTAATCCAATTTATCCAACCCTGGTCACAGCGTTATTCCAGGGCGTCAGGGAGCGAGGTAGACGTGGTCAGGCAAAAAATCTTTCAAATATTGTCAAGGATCGCTCAGAAATGCAAACAGAACAGATAGACTCACCAGTCTTTTACAACTGTACACAGATCTGTCTGAGGCAACAGGCTAGTATTTTGTCACTATCTTAGTACTGTGCACTATTGTGCCTGCAGCAACAAGAATTTACAGATTGGGCTACTGGTCGCGGCAACAGAACCCGTTTGTTCCACCTCCTTGTAGCCACAGGAACCTATTTTTGCAAGCACTGATAATAAAACAAGTTTTTCCTTTGACACCTATTGGCTTTGCCACTGGTTTATAGCAATGCAGGGCAGCATGACTAAAGATGGAAACAAAAAACGCACTATAATGCAGTCACTTGCAGCATGCATGCATACCCATTTAAAATGCACAGGTGCTTTTTCCTTTTATTTACTGATTAAAGTTGCATTGGTAAATAAAAAAGGTAGTGCGAAAAGTTAAATGGGTGGAGGGAGCAACAAAAAGGATAGGAGTGGAAGTGGCTTGAGGGTGAGGTTAGAAGGAACACAGAGGGCGTCTGGTCTGGAGAAGTACATAACTCAGGCGAGAGAGAGCACAATGTGGGATGGGGGAAAAGTACATGTGTGACAAAGCACTAACATGGGCAAGAAGAACATGGAGGGGTTGGGGAGAACCACACAGGCGAGAGCAATATGGATAACGGCAAATGGGCAAAGATAATTCCACTACAGAGACAGCTAGAAACACATGTACTTAACCAAAAAAGAAGTGGCTGAAAAGTAAGAGGTGGAAGGACACAAGTAATGAGGCCATGCTCCAGGTGAGGGACAAACACAAGGGAAGGAAGGAAAGCCCATACAGCAGGCCTTGAAAGTAGGATTTGCTGCATTCATAGGTCGCTTTATTAAAAATATGACACAATGTGATGAACACTATGTTTTCGTATTCCATCACTCAACAATTAAAATGTACTATACAAATCTGAATCTGCCCAATGAGCACTTGCCTTAGGATTTTCAGCAACATCCTACTATAGAGTTCCTTCTCATCATTCACATATTGATTTCCATAAAATGGGTCGCTAGATACCTATGTACAATGTATAGAGCTTTCTTAATCTTTGATATGAGTTAGCTTTACTAGATACGTAGATGCAAGTTTCAGGCAGGCACAAATTACTCAAGAGTACACAAACATAGGTCACAACGTTCCATGGAAACATCAATCAAGTAATGAGCTGAAAATGTTTTTTTAAAATGAAGAGCTTCTATAGGAAGTGAGAACCGTGTTGAATGAAAGGATGATGGTGGTGGCACTAGCGAGGGTGGTAGTGGTGGTTGTGGTGAGGATGGTGGTGGTGGTTAGGGTGGAGGTGGTAGTTAGGGTGGTGGTGAGTAGATGGATGGTGTTTAGAGTGATGGTGATGAAGGTGGTGATTAGGGTGGGTAGGGTGATGCTGTTGGTTAGGCAGGTCATGTTTAGGGTGGTGGTGCTTAGGGTTGTGGTGCCGGTAGGGTGTTCTGGTAGTGGTACAGTGATGGAGGTGTAGTGGTTGTGGAGGTGTTAGGGTGGGGGCAGGGTTGTTGTGAGTGGGATGGTGGGAGGTTGGTGGGTCTAGGTGGTTGGTGTAACTGGTGTTTGCATTTTTGTGTGCCTGTGTGTGTCTGAGCAAGTTTGTGAGAGTTTGTGTAGATGTTTTATACCCTATTTCCCCAAACATATATAATCCCAGCAATATTTTTCCAAAAGGCTTACATGAAATATAATTTTAAACAAGCAAAATGAAACATTGAAAAAAGGCAGTTTAAGAGATGGGATGATTTGCAGATGACGTAATTCCCTCGTAAAATTAGAATGCTGAGACATGAAGTTCCTCAAGGCCCTGTTAATAACAGAAGTGCTATGTAGAAAAATACATACTATAAAAAGCATTTGCATTGCAATAGGTCTTGCATTTGTGAGAGTTAGAGCTATTGGCGTTTTAAATGACAATGGGGTCATTATGACCCCGGCGGTGAGTGGTAATGTGGTGGCAGTACCGCCAACAGGCTGGCGGTACATACCGCCACATTATCACATTGGTGGGTTGGCTACAGCCAACCCGGCACTTCTCCACTCATACTGCCATGGCGGTATGAGCCGCCTTGCCAGAGATGTCTATCTCCAGCCAGGCGGCGGGCATAGTACAGCCAGCAGCATTATGAGCCTCCCTACCACCATAGTTTTTGTCCCGATAGCAAAGCCATGAAAACCATGGCAGTAGACCCTACTGGTGACAGGGAATTAATTTGATTTAATTTAAGCACTATGGACAAAGCACTAGGGTGCGTGTACAGTGCCTTGAGCTCAGCATTGTAAGCACATTGACTCACAGGAGCAGGAAACCAAGAAAAAAAGTCCTCCAAAGAACAGATAAACAGAACAAAGCGTAATTATACAGTAGTTAGTCCCGGCTCCCAAAGAGAAAAAGGAGGGACAAAGAGGCATGACTGACCACTAGCAAGCAAAGATTTTTAAATGACACTGAAACAAACAAATTAAATGGCTTTAAGCCCAAAGAAGTAACTATACTAAAAGTATACAGGAGGCCGTACGCTTACACTCAACCTAAAAGTAGTGCTCCACACTAAGGTACAAGCCCGATCGTGCAATAATCCTTGTACCAGGGTCAGTCTCAAAGGTGGTTACAAAACAGCTTCAAGGCAGAACAAACGTAAAGCATTTACCAATGACATCAAGGGATTTTTGAAAGGCAGGCCCATGAACGAATGAAAGTGATGCGCTTGAGATCGGCTTGATTAAAGCCCACAGAATAGATCACAACATGTTGAGAAGAGCAGCGCTTGCACGCTTCTATGCTCAACTTAAAAACTAGTTGTATTGAGATAGATATGTATAACTGCTCCACCTCCTAAACATGTTGTGCCACCAGAAACAGGTTCCTGCTCTTTAACCACTTCAGTGATGCCAGGGAGTGTTTATTTCAAACCACATTTGCCTTGTCAGCCCAAACTGTAGCATGCATTAGCCTGTTTGCAACTTACAGTAGCAGCATATTGCATTGTGCGAGCTGTAGTCTTGCTTGTACCTTTTCAATTATCAACTCCACATTCACATAGACAAAGTGCTGATTATCAAAAAGGCAGTTCAGTCTTAAATGTCAACACATGTCCCCATTTGGCAGCTACAGGCAGGGGTACATGAATGTCTTGGGGATTGTGAAATTGTTCTTATGTGTTAGTAGGTAGTAAGTCAGTGGGCTGCTTTAGGGCTGTAATGAATGCTTCGGGCCACGTGATCACTATGAATGTTCCTCTTCTGGATGACCCTAACAACGACAAAATTATATAATGTGCAAGCTTGGTTGCCACAAACCTTATACAATATGCTTGTTTTATGTAAAATGGGATTAGCCTCAGTAAGGTCAACTGTGTGACATTCCCATACACCTTTTTGTACACCACAGAGATGGTCAGGAAGGTGGAAAGGGCAAGCAGCAGCGCGGGACCGGAGGGGGGAGGCAGCCTGCAAACACATGCACTCCTAAGGAGTGCAACAGCTAAAAGAAAAAAAAAGTACTTCCAAAAGCATGTAAGCACTGTAAGGACACTAGGCGCCACACAAAAGGCAGCAGTACTTGCCATGTTGGGCCATGCTCCATGGAGAGAAAAACACACAAAGAGGATGTGAAACTGGCACGAGCTGGCCAAAGAAAAGCAATGAAATGAGAGCGATGAAGCCAAACAAGGTAAACAATGGGCGGGCTGTAAGCCTCTAGTAAATAAACAAAATGTCTTGTAAGCGACAGCACATGCGATGTCTCAGGCAACACCTTAAAATCATTTTGTCACTATTGCACTCTGTTGTGTCTGTAGGATCGGGAACCTAGTGGATTAATCTGTTGCTCCTATACACTGATCGGCCTGTAGAAACAGGACCTTTTCATAAATTGGTATGTTTATCCTGTAACTGGACACTAAACTGGATTTTGCTAAGTCTACTGAATGCCATGTACCCATAGCAGTAGGTACCTACATGTCCTATTCATATCTACCAATTTCACTTTTAATAGTGGGAATCCATTGATGATGACCACTACTCCTCTTGACTGTACTACCGTCAGTTCGCCATCTTCAAATCACAACGCATTTTGTAGAACGTGTTGAGTCTTATTTTCATAATAAAGGGGTTATACATTCAAATCTATTTGATGGATCTAAAGAGTCTAAAATAAATATTCCATAATTAAGATGTCTTAGACAAGAGCTTTAGTTTATTGAAAAGCTTTGAATTCCAAAATTATTTCTTGTATATTGGCTGATAAGTTGAATAGTAGCTTTACTGGACAGGGACAACTCCTAATCGGTTCACCACTACTCATACCTTTTACTAAATAGAAATCCCGGAGGCTAATTACTCGATCATCTGTTTATAAGGTTGATGTACTATTACAGAATATATTTGTAATGATTTGGAAGGCTGTCATTCATCACTATTCATTTGGGAGACTCCAACATATTGATTGTGTTCCTCTCAGATCCACTTTTGATTTTTGTAAGATTAGATTTCGGAGTCGTAAAGTTGCTTCAGACTGTTCAACAACTACGATTATCTTGTGGTATTTTAGCTCCAAAAATGATTATTGGAGATTTGGGATACTCTCTTTAAATATTGTTTAGAGGGATCATTCAAGATTCCAGACATCTGTGATATTTGTTTCATAGAGGAAGGCAACCATTTATTGCCATTAAGGCGTACAATTTACTTTGCCCAGCTTTTTCAACCCCATCTTTCCATTCAAGAATTTCCACCAAAAACCTCTTGTGCTCTGTAAAAAATGCTTGTTTGATAAAATTAGTGTAGACATGCCACCACATGCTTGCCCTTTTGTATTTTTAGCTGTCTTTTTTTCATGTGTTATATAATCACAGCATTGGGAGGGCTTTGTTAGACTTAAACCCTTGATGAAGGGTGATACCCTGAAACCGGTCCCAGGATGCTTGTTTCCTGTTCAGGGAGCACCTGGCCTGGCAGTTCAGGCTGTACTGTTCCCATGGGGAACCGGGTCAAGACTGATTTTCATATGGCTGGGTCCAAACTGGGGTGGCATGGAGAACAGAAGAATTGATGGATTAATCCCAGATCTGTGACTGGGGGTGAATGTTTGATTGGTTCCGCATTCCGTCCATCATTTGTGTTTCTTTGCTTTTTCCCCATAAGTGGGCTGGATATGTGCAGACGTGGGTCCCGGGCTCACTGTGTCACTGGATTCAAGCTAGCCTGGCTGATAAAGGGGTATACTCAGAAACTGGTCCCAGGATGTTTGTTTCCGGTCCAGGGAGGACCTGGCCTGGCAGTTAGGGCTGGACTGTTCCATTGGGGAACAGGGTCAAGACTGATTTGCATATGGCTGGGTCTAAACTGGGGTGGCATGGTGAGCAAAATAATTGATGGATTAAATCCAGATCTGTGACTGTAATCACAGCATTGGGAGGGCTTTGTTAGACTTAAACCCTTGATGAAGGGTGATACCATGAAACCGGTCCTAGGATGCTTGATCCCAGTCCAGGGAAGACCTGGCTTGGCAGTTTGGGCTGGACTGTTCCCTAGAGGAACAGGGTCAAGACTGATTTGCATATAGCTGGGTCTAAACTGAGGTGGCATGGTGAGCAAAAGAATTGATGTATTAAACCCAGATCTGTGACTGGGGGTGAATGTTTGATTGGTTCCACATTCCATCCATCATTTGTTTTCTTTACTTTTGTCGCCATAAGTGCGCCGGATATGCCCAGACTTGGGTCCCGGGCTCACTGTGCCCCTGGATTCAAACTAGTCCCAGGATGCTTGTTTCTGGTCCAGGGAGGACCTGACCTGGCAGTTTGGGCTGGACTTTTCCCATGGGGAACAGGGTCAAGACTGATTTGCATATGGCTGGGTCTAAACTGGGGTGGCATGGTGAGCAAAAGGATTGATGGATTGAACCCAGATCTGTGACTGGAAGTGAATGTTTGATTGGCTCCGCATTCCGTTAATCATTTGTGTTTCTTTGCTTTTGTATCTTCCAGTGAGAGGAACCAACTTCAGTTTCCATGCAATTGCACATGATGGCTCTCTTGGCAAGTAACAGCGCCAGATATTGGAATCTGTTGCCTGTTTTTTTTGTGTGTGTGATGGGGAATGAAGCCCAGTCTGGGGCAAATAGACCAGTCCTATTCAGGGTGTACACTAAAAGCCTGGTAACGTGTTCCAAAACGAAACAACCTGTGACCATGGGGAATATCCCAGCACCATTACTGCATTTAGGGCAGACCCTTGCGTTAGGTTCTAAACAGTGGCGGCTCCTCCGTATGGGCAGAGGAGCGTTGCCTCCCTGCCAGCAGCGGTAGCTGCTAAACTTTTTAAAGAAAACAATAACAAACCATGTTTATTATTGTTTTCTTTAAAAGGGGCGGGACCATTTGGTTTCGCAAAAGCTTGTTCTCTGTCAGATCAGTTCATTACAAAGAATTACTTGGAAGGGCTTCTAGTACAGTGCAGCCTCTAAACTCATTTCTCCGTGTGAAGTCATGTTTTGGCTATAAGACAGGTCCATGTGCCTGTGTTGAAACATTGAAAGTCAAAAACTATACCTAGAGACACCTACATAGAACATAAAGTTAGGCTCAAATTGTGTACATTACACAGGGACTAAAATTGACACGCTATGCAGAATGTAATGTAGTCTCAGAAGGATAATCTTACAGTTACTAAAAGTTTAAAAGGTAGCCGAACCAGTATCTGATAGTGCAGATTCATAAAACAAATACAACAGTCTAAACGATGCTATAAGAAAATATGAAATTATGCATTTGGTTACAAGAAAAATACTTGGATTTTTTATGCTAAGTGCAGATAAGGCAATGGGTAAACTGAAGAAGGGGGAGGAATAGAAAAACAGAATGAAAATCATTGAAATAGAATAAAAATATTAGGATGGAGCTTCTGCAGTTTCTTTATTCGTTCTCAGTTCATTAACATTCTCAGACAGTTTGTTTTGTTCAATGTGCCTTTTTTTTGCACAATCTTCCCAGTACCGTAGGGAAAAGATCCTGTGTTGGAACTCAGTACACAATCTGCTCCTTACTCATTCAATGCAACTTTGCGTCACAAGGAAGTAAAATGGATGTTGTTCTTTCACCATCATGACACAGTGCCATTTGAGTTTTGCCTGACCACAGGTTACATTAGGTGCCGAAGGCTCCTTAAGAAATAGCTGTTCCCTGCTAGCTGTTTTTCATAGTCGGGTAGGTTACAGATTGAATAACTTCTAAGGTTAGCACTGAGAAATTCACTATAATTAGGTCACTTCCAGTGCTTAATTTGTAAATAAAAACGTACCAGTGCCCAAAGTTTTCTTTTGAAACATGCAGCTGCTACATTTAAATGGGCGAGCCTTCTTGGGCCTCTTTAATCGATTTAGAGCCACTCCCTGCCCCTTCAGCTCACTCTTGCAGCTTTCTGCTTTCTCCCTTTGCGAATATTTTTCGTTTTTCTCTTCCTTCACTTTTCTCATATGTCTTTCGCTCACAGTATGGGCCAGATGTATCAAAGTGTTTTGCGATCGCAAAAACTGCATTCTGGTATGTAACAAATCCAATTTGCGATTCGGTAACTTGTTACCGAATCGCAAATTGGATTTGTGACTACATACCAATTTGGTATTAGGAAGGGGCGTGTCAAGGGCGTCCCTTCCTAATACTGAATCGCAGAGGTATGTATGATTGTTTTATTACCGTGAATGCGGTCGCAAAACAATCGCAGTTACCACCAATTTGGAATTGGTGGTAACCCATTTGCAGAGGGGAAGGGGTCCCAAGGGACCTCTTCCCCTTTGTGAATGCATGTGAAAACACTTTTTTAAAGCAGGCATGAAAAAACTTTTCATTTTTCATTTTTAAACGCAGCCTGTTTTCTTTTAAGGAAAATGGGCTGCATTTAAAAAAAAAGATTGCTTCATTGAAAAGCAATCGGACATGGTGGTCTGCTGAGTCCAGCAGGCCACCATCCCTGTGACTGGTACCATTCGCAATGGTCGCAAATTGTGACCTACCTCATGAGTATTAATAAAGTAGGTCCATTTGCGAGCCCTTGCGAATGGGAGCATGAAACTCCTGGAGTTTCATTCATTCCAATAGCAATTACTTAATTGCGATTCACAAAAAATCGCAATTAGATAATCGCTATTGGATATATTCATACATCTGGCTCTAAATACCTGAAACAGAAACTAAGTGCCAGCCCTCAAAAATAAGTGCTGGTGCCTCTTATCAGAAACCACTGGCTCAAATTAAGCACTGGTCACTTCCTAAATACCAAACTTATCTTTTCGATTACAAGGTAGGAGATTTTAACACTTATCTGTGCTGTTCATAGATACTTATAGAAGACCTGCTTTCTACATTCCAGACACCTGCTGCCTACTTTCCAGACACAGGCACATTTTGATACCTCTACCCTATTTACAGTATCATAACAACCTGTAACTCCCTACTTTCAACAAAACCACGCAGGTAAGCAATTATCTCAGCATCTTCTCTATGGTTTCTGATGACGCAGAAAAAGAAGGACCAACATATATTCATATATCATGTAACCAAAATCGTATAATGTAGTGTGATTTTAGTAAAGAAAATAATGTATGTGGGAAATTGTGCCCTCGGAGTAGTTCGCCATTATTATAAACGAGCTTAATTAATCATGAAGAATTGAAAAATGTAGTAATCGTCATCATTGCAAATATGTGCTATGATTTCTTGTTGAAACTGTTTTATGCTTAGCTTAAATTTAGTAGAGGCTTTGGCCTAGTCGCCTGGTCTCAAATTTAACTGCGTGGTTTTCACTTTTATTAACAAAAATACATTATTCTGTATTTTTCCAGTAGAGATGACTAATACACTTATCTCCAAGGTTTCGTGCTAGGCCGGTTTCATCCCCTTTGATACAAGGTCAGCTCCTGCAGGTGCAGACAATAAAGGCTTTAAGACAAAATTAATTGGCAAACTTTGTTGCAACTTGTGTTCCAAGGCTCCAAGGACAATGTATGCATAAATGAGTACTAGGAGAAAGACCCTATTCATTGGTCAAATTGAAGCCACCCTATGAACCCTCCAATGGAAGACCCTGCAGAATTTGGAATCTTTCTTACTTAAACCCACCGGACAAAGAGAAGTCAGCCATTTTCCTTGATGCCATCTTTGAAGCCAAACGCCAGACGCCATCTTAGATGACATCTCAATGCCCTTTTCTCTATTCCAGAGAAAGAGACTTTAAGAATTCTCACCCTAGAGACTTTAACTTTAAACCTGCCCCCGTCTTGCCCATGCAGTAACTTTGCCCCATTCTCCTTGCTGCTGCAAGGAAACTTGCCCTTAACTTTGCCCCTTGAAATCTGCCCCATGCTGATCGAACCGGTACCTGAGGGACAAAGACTTTCTTGAATGCTCATTGTATTTGGTAATTATGAAAGGATAATTGTATTATACTATGGCCCTCATTCTGACCCTGGCGGATTGAATCCGCCAGGGCCGAGGGCAGCGAATGCACCGCCAACAGGCTGGCGGTGCATTCATGGGCATTCTGACCGCGGCGGTAACGCCGCGGTCAGAAACGGGAAACCAGCGGTCTCCCGCCGGTTTCCCGCTGCCCATGGGAATCCTCCATGGCGGCGCAGCAAGCTGCGCCGCCATGGGGATTCCGACCCCCTTCCCGCCAGCCTGGTTCTGGCGGTTTACACCGCCAGAACCTGGCTGGCGGGAACGGGTGTCGTGGGGCCCCTGGGGGCCCCTGCAGTGCCCATGCCAATGGCATGGGCACTGCAGGGGCCCCCTAACAGGGCCCCACATTGCTTTTCAGTGTCTGCTTAGCAGACACTGAAAAGCGCGACGGGTGCCACAGCACCCGTCGCACACCTTCCACTCCGCCGGCTCCATTCGGAGCCGGCATCCTCGTGGAAGGCGCTTTCCCGCTGGGCCGGCGGGCGATCTTTTGCAGATCGCCCGCCGGCCCAGCGGGAAAGTTGAAATGCCCCCCGCAGTCTTCTGACCGCGGGGCGGTGTTTGGGCGGTTTCCGCCCGGCGGGCGGCGTCCGCCGCCCGTCCGGGTCGGAATGAGGCCCTATGTGTTTTTCCTTTTAGGTACCAACTGCTATTTTGATAGGGCCCAAGCTAGAAGTTTTCCAAATTTTTGTTGACTAAATTCGTTTTGCATGAAACCCCACATGCCAATGCTAATTAGAGGTTAGTTGAGGTATTCATTTGATGCACCATGTTGAATTGAGATCTTGTTATGCTGACCAATGTATGCAATTAGTCAAATTCAGTTACTCATATTAGTGATTTGCATTGCTATAACCGAGTGCATAATAATCCAGATTTTGCGTAGATTGCGTTTCTTCTGCCGTTATGGACAGCTAGTAATGTTCGTATACATATATCATTTGATTTTGAGACTCATAACTGGTGTGGTTATTCATGACTGAAAGGTCATGGTGCGCCGAAATACCAACTGTTATAGATTCCTAATGTGTTATTTCGACCTATTAATTGAGTATTGAGTATCGATTACAATAGTTATTGATTATTCATCTAAGTGATCCGACTGTTCTAGGATGAGGAGAGCCCAACTCGGCTAAAAGGTTCACCGACCTCCAGCGTGTCCAGGTACAGGTAATTTATAAGGGCTGGACGTGTTATCATTTCTTAATATATTTGTAGGTTTGGTGTTAAGCTTTTTGATATTAGTAAAATTATTTGCATACTATGCTTAGTTATATGGTTTTCAGCCAGCCCTCTTAATCCAATTCTGTGTTAATCCTGTCATTCACGTACCTCATGGGGCAATTGGTCAGCCCACTTCAGCTATTGGCTAATATCACAGTGAGAGGAGGTGTTCTGTCATTTCACAGGGAGCAGATCCACACAAAGTAGAAGTCTTGTTATTGCAGGCTTGGCAGGGTCCCTCAAAGTACTTTTGCATAAAAACACAATTGGTCAAGTTTTAAGAACCCACTTCTGCCTAATTGTTGCTCAAAGCAGATTGGGTTTGTTAAGCACAATAACTGTGTTGGTTCGAGCCTCCCTGAAATGCATTTTGTGGAAATGGAAATACGAGATGCAATTTTAAGGTACACAATAAATTAATGTTATCATTGTGGCCTTATCAAAAGATTTACATATAGAAATATTATGTCACGAAGTTCTGCTTCTTGCGACCTGATTTCATTGCATAACACGGAGAATGCAATAATTTTCATTAGAGCTCCTTTAATATTATTCACCAATGTTTAAGTAACGTTTTTATTTCTTCCAGAGACCAAGAGAGAATTCAAGTGAGTCCACTACTTTTTTTTATTTCTCATCTGGTACACCAACTTGAATTGAAGGGTGGACATGGCTGGAATGTGGACAGGACAATAACATTTTACAGTTTCTGTCAACTAAGGAGGCACAGAAACAGCCACTTTTGCACTGACGTCTTACTCCTCACTGCTATCATCTTCTCAGCTAGAAGTTGGCCTAAATTCACTTTTCATAAGGTACACCTAATGGTGAGGGCTTATTCATTTTGGATCTTTTCATTCATCACCAGTGGCGTAGCTTGGGTTGTCAGCACCCGGGGCAAGGCAAGTAATTTGCGCCCCCTAACCCGGGGCAAGGCAAGTAACTTGCGCCCCCTAACCCGTGGATTTTAGCACTCGAGTCTCTTCCAAGATGTTGCGCCCCGTGCGGCCGGCCCCCCCTGCACCCCCCACGCTACGCCACTGTTCGTCACAGATCTTCATATATAACAGTTTTCAAGATAAAAATCTCCTCCTCCCCAGTGCACCATTTTCATCCTCACAAAGTCTCTTGTGTGTTGTCCATATTCTGTTCCCTTCTCCTTCTGCCTTTGATTGCCTCTCGATATCCATGTTCCCTAATTCATTAATTTGCGAACAGTTGGATTGCTTTCAATTTGTTGGGTGAAAGGGCTTATCTAGAGTTGGACTGTAATGAAAAATCTGCCAATTTCTGGAGGCTTTGCTTAAGCTGGAACATAATCTGTTCACTTAAACTTCCTGCATTATATTATTCTTATTTCGAAAGATACTACGTAAGTGGATTTTGTTCCAGTTTTAGCATTTTCTTGAGAAACTGGAGGATTTCCTATTACTATCCGACCCTAACTCGAAGACTTGACGCTGGTAGTGGGAGAAAACGTAGCTGTGTTTTAGACCTGACCAGTGTTCTGTGCCACCTTCTTTCTTGTCTAGAGTGTCAAACTAAATCACGTTATAGAACTACAACATTTTTTCTGAGGTTAATCAGTATTTCACTATGAAATATCCCTTTTATTTATTTTTGTAAATAAACTTCAGTTTGATTTCCTAATTATGCAACGAATGCCTTTCTAGCAAGGAGAGGGAAAAGATAAACTGTGCTAGATGGAGAGCAGATAACAATGTGCTGGATGGGGAGAAGGTTGCCTCTGTTATAAGTTCTCCCACAAGCAGGAACATTTGCACCCATCTCTTTAATAAGGGCCATGGCTGGCTTCTTCTCCAACCGCCAACGCGCACACAGAATGTACCTATCCCCCATCACTGCTGCTTGCTGAGCCCTCTCCTAGCTTTGATGAAGTTCTTCTTTCTCTTAACTTATTTTCTCCTGCTTCTAAGTGCTACTCTTGCGTTCCCAAGGCACTCTTGCTTGCCTTCTCCAGGGATATCGACTGTCCCTTTCATGTGACCACCCTAGATGAGCTTCGCAGCTCCACCACACACCCAGGAGTGTTGATTGGGATCAAAACCCAACTGTACAAGGCAGAGGAGTTGAAACCTGGAGCAGCAGTGGGAGCCTGGATGACAGCGTGTTAGTGAAAAGTAGGTAATAAAACTATATATATATATATCGATGCTGTGTTGTACTTACTGTCTGTTCTGATAAAATGTTGGTTCTGGCACAATGGTAATATTTGCAACTTTTGGGTGTCCGTGTGATGATGCCCACATCAGATAAAATTATGGCTGTGGAAGAATGATGGTGGGCTTGGCACCATGCGAGCATCCATGGGATTATGCTCATTTTCCACCCATTATAAAATGTAGGCCAAAGCGTAACTGTGGTAGTTTTTGGTAACCTGTGTGTTTGAGAACGGTTTTGAAGAGCGATTCAAGTGTGGTTGGGGTGGTGAACATTCAGAGTTGTGTTAATGCTCCATTTTCCATTTTGGTCAGTCTTTATGGACACTGTGGTCTTTGGATGGATCATGGAATGGGATAATTATTTTTATATACAAAGGGAGATGGGTAATTCTTTCATTAGTACGAGAGGAACAGATGATGTATAGATTCTGGACCAGGTTAAACTTGGATATTGTGTGGCAGAGTGAATATGCAAAGGGGGGGGGGTTGGGTTCAGGGAGCTATACTTTAGAAGGATGCAGTGGGATATGGTTAGGGGGGTGATATAGCAGATTAATTTTCTTTGACAGTCAGGGCTTGGAATAATGACCATTAATATAATATAACCCAATGACAGCAACGGAGAAACCATGGAAGTTTGTCAGTGGCAGTGGTGTGGAAAAAATGTGACCCCACAGAACCCACGTGGAAGCGTCAGGATGCTCAATCACACCCACATTCCCATGGTTTCTCTTTGCCTGCTCACTATCCTAGAACACCTGCGTACCTGACAAATTGCATGCCACACTACATTCCTTCCCCTCCTCTCCTCTCTTAAACGGACAGGAGTCGGAAGTGGGTGGGGGTATGCCCTGTGTAGGTAAGAGCAGAGGTGAGTTGAGGGTGGAGTGGGAGTTAAGGCACCTGAGGCAGTAAGGTTCAGTGATAGTGTCAGGAGGAGGCAGGGCTGGATAGCATCGGTTTGCGGGCTGTGGCGGGCCAGTGCAGCTTGCAAGTTAGTAATTCACTTTTGCTCTTAGCCTGTGTGAGCGTCCTGGGGGCTTTTTTGCTGGCCTATCTCCATTTCTACACCTTTCCTAGGAAATGAATTAGCAACTGGCAACATTTAGTATTACTGGGTGCTTTTCAGTATTACAGGGTGCTTTGGACAATGTCCACAAAGGTACTCAACTTAAAAAAGGAAAGCAAGTTATTGCAATAATATTGTTGGCTAAGTGTACATGTCAAAACCTTTGAACGCTGATATTAATTGAAGTAGAGTTGGCTTCAAAGTCAGGAAGGGTTGTGCTTGTAAGGTTCTTGGCCTTCATGGAAGAAAACTAAATGGAGCCAGTTGAGAATATTAAAATAAACAAAAACTACTCGTGAGGTTCCCAAAGCAATTGGGCAAAGACTGGAAAAGAATTTGAAAGTGACGCAAAGCTGTATCATGATCTATATGGGCACTTGTAAATCCTTAGTGAAGTCCTTGTGAAATAGCAAATTACAGCGTCAACTGTTTTACTTCCCATCTATTAATGATACTGTTAGTATTAATGAACCAATTGACCAACATTAGAATATAGAGGGATTACTTGGTCAAACTGAGTTAACTGGAATGAGAGGTTTACCTAAGGCTCAATTGAGAGGATCTATATTGGAGTGTCTTTTTTTACAACTTTACTGAGTTTTCTTAATAAGTTGGTCAATACATAATAACATGGCTAAGTAAAGGGTAAAAAAAAAAAAAGTAATCATGAAGAAAGTACCCCTGGGGGAAAAAGTCTGCAGTGGTAATCTCCATTTCATCAGTGTCCTAAAAGGCTCAGAATAAAGCCCGCTAAGGACACTGAGATCGGGAATTGTAAAAGGAAAATTTCTAGAAAGAAAAAAACCAGAAGAATAATATGATTTAACACTAGAGCTACATCAAATTGTTCCCAGGGAGAAGGAATTAGATACTAGCCAGTTGGAAGAGCAAGGGAAGTCTAAAAGGAGGAATCAGTATATAATTAATAATAAAGGTATAACAAGGAGCATCGATCCAAATCTTGGAGAGGATGGTGTAGCCACTGAGCAAAACCTTGCTCACTGTGAGCGATAAATCAATTTTGGACACAACTCCAGAGACTTAGAACAAAAGGATCAATTGGATATGCTCATGTGTTCAATGAGATCAGGGACATTTGAATTTAGCTCAGGAAAAAACACCCTTAGTCGCGCAATAAAGCTTGAATAAGATCAGTGATGCTTAAAATAAGTGCTCACCAAATCGGAGAAGATGTTGTCCACGCCTTTGTCAAATAAGAGAATGAGCACCGGAAGTAACCATTCATCTCAAGCTACAATTGACCCAATAATAAGGTCTTCAATGATGTTGACAGTCAAAAATATTTTGGACTCTATCCTGAATGTGTTGACCCGAGAAGTAAAAGACATGGAGGACAATATTGACTTGGTTACAGTTATACTTTGACTAAAAGTATAACAGATGTTGGAAAGGTATAGTGATGAAGAAGCCGATTCCCGAGCTATCAACGTATTTTGAAAAGGAATGCCAAGCTCTCAATGTACTGGATCGTCCAAACACTGAAGAATGTGCTAAAGAAGGCCATACTGAGATGGCAGGCAAATAGAATAGAATCCCTGCATAAAGGTGAGTAAAAAACAATTGTATTTCTGAAAATAAACTTAAGGCCAGTAAAGTCCAGAAGATGATAACCATTCTTCAGGTGACGAAAAAGGAAAAGATATCCATATAGAAATAGAGGAAAACACCACCATGTCACATAAAGGCTGAAGTAAAGACCCCAGGGATGTATTCTCAATGTTCAATAACAAGTATAAAAAGTTGGTAGCTACAACAAAAAGCCAAAGAAAAGAAGGGATATTACTAAAAGCACTTTGAGATTGCTCTGTTTTGATAATGCTACACATACATATGATGTTGTCTGAAATGTGCATCTGCTACCTTTTGAACCTATGCCATAGATAAGAAATGAAAAGAAGAATATCTAGAGAGAGAAAAAGGAAGGAAGAATAAAAGTTCCCATGACTCTGAGGAAGTACCATATATTCAAAGTATTCCAATGGATGGGAAATGCATAGATGGAATTGATCATAATGAAATCAGAAGAAGAACAATGTACTACCAGTGTTTTAGAAAAAATGAAACAAAGATTAATAAACAAGAAGAAACTCTAATAAGAGCAAGTGAAGAGTTATAATATACTGGAGCCCGTAAGCTAACACGTTTTTCTACATTTTGTTGGCATATTTGTGGATTGTGAATCTAGCTTATTTCTAAACATTTCTGAAATGTTGTCCATTTTAGGAACAGTGCTTCCATCAAATAAAATGGCCACCAAAAAAAGCTCTCTGGTCTCTCTCCCATCGAAGGTGGAAATGATATATAATGACAAAAAACAATTGTGCTCTTCTATTTTGGAATAATGGCTCACAAAGTACTAAAAGCCATAGATGAAATAAGGTCCCTCAGCTTCACTATACAAAGTAACTCAAAATATGAAGCCCTTGCGTCTGCACTCTGTTGATATTATTTGGGGCATTGGGATACCTCATTTTGATAGAGGAAGAACAGTGGTAAATCAGTGCTCCAGCTGTAGGGGGCACACCATGGATCTATCTTATGAAAACAAAATCAGAGAGACAGATTTACACAGATGTAACAATAAAGAAAAACTGATATAACATATTAATTTGACTGGCACTGGATATCAGCAGCAATCCATCTGAGCAATGCAGTAGCAAATACTTGAGATTTTTTATATGAATGTACTATGACTGATGTCCAGGAATATTGCAGGCATGAAACAAAATTAAAAATTTCAGAACTGGTAGATATCCAAACTGGTACAAATCCAAATTGCAGTAATTGCCTTGCAAGAAACAATGGAAACTGGATTTGAGGAGTATAAGGTTTATACTACTAGAATGCAAGAAACTTTCTTTCATTAGTAATCTCCATATTTAAGGGAATTAGTAATGACCTGTCACAAGAGATAGTAAAGACTGGTAAATATTTATCTTCCACCAAATCAGTATTATGATCGAACATTTAAAACACTGACACAAATAATTATGTAAGTAAGAAGGACATTTCCCTCACTGCTGTTATTACTCTTGGGGGATTCTAATTCTAAAATACTGTCATCTTTGCATATCAATGGGACCTGGAAGAGGGGTTTGGGATTCCGCTTCAAATATTCGATAATTTTAAACCAACAATAAGTAAAAAAAAAAAGCTTGATATGGCCTTATGTATATTAAATAGAAGAACGATTAGTGACCATCTGCAGTCTGCATGTATGGCAATGATAAGACAACACCACTGACTGATTTTGTAGCAGTTTTGTCTTACACTTTTTCAGTAATAAGGAATATGGAAGTTGGGAAACAATCCAGAAGTGACCATAAACCAATTGTGGTCACATTAGGGTATGACACAAGCCACAGAGAAATTTGAATTGATAGCCAAAAATTATTTTGTAAGAATATGATAAAGATAATTTTGTCTTGACAGCTAAAAAAGAAGTATGTAAAAACATGATTGAATTGCTGGCTATTAATACAGCTCACTCAGCAGTGGAAATACTCAAGGAATACAATAATTTGATAAAACAACTTTAAGACCTAGTGCTGGATGAGTGATACAAATCTTAGCTCTGGGAAATTAAACCTAGAAGGGCTACTACCCCTATTTTAAAAGGAAAAGCAACATTAAATATGCATCAAAGAGAAGCTGTTAAATTAGATATATTTAGAAAGGGATCAACTTAAAAAATGGATGGTACATTGGAAAGAGATTATGAAAATACATTGGAATCAAAAAGAAAACAATGGCTAGAGAGAGAAAGAAAAACAGGATTGTTGGGATCTGATAGGCAATGATCTGGGAAACAAGAACAGAACAGTTGCTAAACCATTGGAATAAACATCTGGGTTAAGTATATTTCAAAGTTGTTGCTAAAAAATTGCTGCATCCAGACTGACACCTGGGGAATATTCTAAGGTAAGGAATCTGTGGCTAGAAGTGTCTATCAGATATATGCTATAAGAAAAAGACAACCACTTTATGTGGCCTACATCAACCTGACCACAGGATTCGACACTAATATTACTAGACTGTGAAGAACAGTAGCACAATGGGGGATCCCTCCAGCACTTTTGAAATTGATAATTCAACTGCATTCTAACGTGGTATAAATGGCACCTTGCATAGAAAAACTGAGAACTCCCAAATGGTCTGAGACAAATCTTATTTCTTGCTCCTCTTTCATTTTTTACTTATATAGCTGTTACTCAACAAATATTGAAAAATGTACGCCCCTTTCCTCTTAAACTGGGATAGAAAATTATTTCAAAATCAATTTTATGTTGGCAATACTGTATAAATAGACCTTATACTGGTAGGGCTGCAAAGTCAACTAAGTGAATTTGAAAAATACAGTTAAGTCAATGAATTAACAGTGCAATAATGAAAACCATGGTGTATACAAAGGAAATACATGTAAAAAAATAGAACTGCTTAACTATTTCTCAAAACCTTTTGATTGTGAATGAGTACACATACCTGGGAATGATTTTTAAAAGTATTCTCAACTTCCGGAGGCATATTGAAGGACTTGAGATAACAGGCAAAGCAGTAGCCAGAGTACTAAAATGAATGGTTATGAGCTGGGTCAAACTTTGATTGAGGTTTCTGAAAGAATTGTATAACAGTAACATTGTTAACTTGTTATACTGAAGTGAAATCTTAGAGCAGAAGGACATCTGGCAGACTCAATTTACTGAAATTAGTATATGAACTGGTTAGGACTCTCATTGGATGCTGCCCAAATAGGTTGAAATTGGGCCTGACAAGCATAATATTTAAGTACTATTAAAGAGCCATGAACAATTGGTATAGTACATTAGGAGCAGCTGAGGGTTTTTGGTGAAATGTGATCCTTTGGGTGCAGTAAATCTATGTGATCTTAGAAGTATAAAAAGGAACAGAATTGTTAAAACCTTGGTGAAGGATGTTACTTTGGATAATTATCGACTGGGATGCAGTAACAAATTGAAATATTCTCACTTACTGGAATCCGATTATGATGGGTAACCACAACCATAAAAAAAATACAAAATAGAAATACCAGAAGATGGATGATGAAAATAAGACTCGGTCGAGTCCCTACAAAAATTAAACTAAAGACAAATACAGCAACAAAACAGATGCAATTGAGTCTTCTGTAAACTGCCACTTTTGTCAAACCATTCTTAACTTTCCTATTACACTATTGCATTAAATTGTATTTTTCAGATATTTTTAAAAGATAGAAAGGAACTGGCACTCCCACTTTTTGGACAACTGCAGATGTGCATTTTGGATAACGGCAGCATTGTGAAAGCGTTGATAAGAGCCTGAGCTTTATTCTGAGTCTCTTCTCCCTGAGGAGCAAATGTAGGTCTTGTGTCTATCTTAACCCCTAAGTACACATATTCTGAGGTTTCATCAATCATTTCTTCATTAAAATACCATTTATGTTTTGTTTAGGATTTGGTGACTAAATGGAATAACTTCCATTTTTTTATGATTTACTTCGAACCCATTAAGCTCTGCATATGAACCAAGGCAGTTTAATAATCTCAGTAAACTTATTCTTGTATTGCTGAGCAGTAGCAAATCATCTGCGTATAAGATATTTGACAATGGCTGGCCCCCAAGGCTCAGGACATGGTACACCACAACATCCAATTCCGTGGATATATCTGCACTATATACATTGACGTGAAGTGGTGCCATAATGCAACCTTGTTTTATTCTGGTAGATATTTTCACTTCTCTTGACAGGTGGGTTCCATCCCCAGTTTTGATCTTAACCCACGCATCCATATAAAACAGGATAATGGGCTTCAAGATGTTGGATGGAATTCCCCACTGCTGGAGTTTTGCCCATAGCCTGGCACGTGGTACTGTCACGGTTTGCACGCTTCTTACCGCTGTAGTCTGCAAGTCTTGGGGCACCACCTTCTTTCTTGCTTGTTCTGGATTGGCCAAGATAAGGGGGACCCCTTCCTGTAGTGCTGATGACAATACTACACCTTTCAGGCTGTACCCTCCAGAAGGAGTCCCAGAGGAAGCAGGTCAGCCCGCGGCAGGACCGGCCACCTGAAACTCAGACTGCTGAACTGATCGTGGCCCGCCAGGGGGACGCCGTGGTTCGCTGCTGCATCACAGGTACACAGTCAAATGCCGCATTAAAATCAACAGAACACATGTAGAGAAGGGTACCCGTGGCTTTATTTCTACTAAGGGTCAACCCTACTGCCAAAAGATTAGATAATGTGCCTTGGCTCTTTGTAAATCTGATTTGATTTAATGGGAGCCTGCTAGTGTCTGAGACCCAGGCTTGCAAATCATTGAGTATTAATGTAAAGAGAGTTTTATGATCTGCATCCATAAGCACGATTAAGCGATAGTTGCTGGTAAATATGCGGCTCCTCCCTTAAAGATGGGATGGATAATCGAGCCATTCCAGCTTCCAGGGATAACTCCCTTTTCTAAAACAGATTTTAACATCGCTGCCAGTAAAATTGCGCATCTCGAGGTTGAGTGTTAAAAGAATTTATGGCATCCCACTGGGGCCCGGAACACAATCAGACAGAGATTTTTTAATGATCTTTGATATCTCTGCAGGTGTATATTTTGAATGTGTCAACGGGTCAATTACCCAACTGTCCCTCTGTGGTCGTTCTGGGCTGGTTACCTCATGGGTACATTTTTAAAATGGGACATCAGATGCTCTTCCCAGTCGCTGTCACATATTTTTTTGTTATGAGCTGCCGTTGGGCCATTTTTGATGTTGTTAATAAGTTTCTATCATTTTTTTAGTTACTTGACTTTGAGGCATGCAAAAACTGACCCCACAGCACTTCCTGTTTAGATCTTTTAAAAGCCCATTGTTTTTAACAATCTCCTCACTGTGCAAACTCTTTAATACATTATTATCTTCTGGAGTCTGTCATAATTGTTTGAGCAGTGTGCCTACTTTGGCTTTTCTCAAAAGTACGGATCGTGGCAAGACTGTTCCTTTACCATGCCTAAGGGGAGCTCCCCTATTTTCTCCACTGGAAGGTGTTTATTTGTCTATTCCCCTACAAACAACTCCCATGCTGATATCAAGTCAGAACCTTCTGTGACCATATTCTTGAGGATGATCACAGCTTTTTCTGTCTGATCCTTGATAGTACTCGAATTCCACTTTAAACGCTTCAGATTTTCAATGCCAGTGTCTCCTTACAAAGCTGTTACCACCTCGTGCTAATGCAAGCAAGTTTGTATCATGATTACCTGCGGATGGTGATCACTGACGCTGGAATATTTAAAAATCCTTCACATTATTCTATTGTCGCAGATTCACCAGAGTGTAGTCTAAGAAGGAGACCAACGTACCTGATGTCCTGGTCCATGTTGGAGGCGTGTATCCTGGCTTCTGGCCCTCAAGGCCAGCAGGCCAACTAGCTCTCATGCCCTGACTAGCTTTTCTCCAGGCTTATCTTGTCGATTGTATTCTGGAATATTTTGAACCGGAAGGAGCCCCACAACTTCTGCATGCTCCTCATTTGAGTGGTGAAATAGGTTAACAGTGAAATCACCTGAAACCAACCAATATAATGGGTGGTACGTATTCGGTAGAAAGGACAAATACGCGGTAAGCTTGTCTGCATTTACCATCTTCCTCTTAGGGTTAATATAAACACTTAAAAGGACCAGGGGTTTATGCGTAAGAGTAGACCATTCAGCCATACTCAAAGCAAGAAAGCAGGGCTCACCCATATGAAGTTCTGTGATCTCTGCCGATAGATCTTTGTTTATGTAAATCGACAAGTCACCCTTTGCTCTTCCAAAGGGAACTGCTTTTTTCAGCCAACTTCCTGAATTCTTCATATCCAATGAGGGGGATGCTGACTTGGGCCCAGGTCTCCTGATTTTTTATTATATAAAATGAATCTAGATATTCTACATCTGCAGGATCTTCAGTTTTTTGTCTGTAGCCCCATAACAGGAGCAAATTGAAAGGCCGTCCCAGTCAGGGACTGCCAACTGGGCCGCTATTCAATCTTTACAGACTGCTGCGTGGGATAGAGCTGAGGGCAACCTACTCCAGCTATTTTGGGATTCATGCTCAATTGTAATTCTTTGCTGCTTTAGTTGTCCTTCTCCTCTTCTTAATTGGATTGTGATGTTTGACTGTCCTGAGCTGCCTATAATAGTAGAGTATCTTCCAGTCATCCCTCTTAATACAGACGCAGTAGTGATCAAATTCTTATCCATGTGTTGTCGCTCTAAAAATGGATGAGGATATTTCTTTGGTAGGCTATCACTTCTATGCCCCCGGATTTCAACAATTTTTTCCTCTCGAGAATCTAGGCAGGGAGATATGTGGTGGTGAAGATAACAAGAGTAGGATCTGAGTGATCCCTCCTTCTTGCTAAGAGAAACATAATAGCAAGATATCCTCTGAAAATACTTGATCTAAACCTGGAAGTGCTTTTATTAGTTTTAAGATGATCAACCGGTTTAAAAAATCATGTGCCCCCCTAGATTTACATTCTGGGATCCATAATAATCACTTTCCCTGATCCACATACTTCACTGTTGGATATTTGCAAACAGTCGTTCTTGAGTGACCAATAGGCACCGTTTTTAATCCATTGTGCCTATCATCAGCTTCACAGTGGTCTCTTCCTACCACTTAGCTCCAGGTTTTCTTTCCTACTTGCCCACTAGGGCCTCCTCTTGCTTCCTCAGGGGCTGTAATCACAGGTGGATGTGACCATGTCTCCAAAAGGTCCTGATTTCTTTAGTCTAAGATTTGAGGCTCTCTTTCCTTAAGATTTCTGGCCTGATGTCTTCCCTGATGCCCATCTACCCCTAGTGTTGGTGCAGATACCTTCCGGCCTGTCTCCGGCGGAGGCTGATTCATTAATACTAGGGTTTGAGTTTGGGTTGCTCTCTCCTTGCGACCTCCAGACTGACTGCCTTCCATATTAATATCTCTATCTTGCCAGGGGACCTCAAGTGCCATTAAGTGATCGCATGATCTTACTAGGGCCTGCTTGATGGATTTAATAATGGCCTCCTTTTCTAGCGATGGATGTCCTGCTGTTAGGACAGACCCAAAATCGTGTGGTATGGCTGTGGGTGTTGAATCAACCAGCTTGGAGCTAGCTCCTGAAATGCCCACCACGTCACCCCATTTATCTTCATGTGTTGAGGATGATGGCACTTTTATAAGGCCCACAATGTCTTGGAAAGACTTTGGCCCATATTTATACTTTTTGAGCGCCGCATTGTGTAATTTTTTTACGCAAAAGCGGCGCAAACTTACAAAACACAATTGTATTTTGTACGTTTGCGAAACTTTTGCGTTAAAAAGTGCTGCAAATGCGGCACTAAAAAGTATAACTATGGGCCTTTGTGTCTACCCTTCCTCGCACACTTCCGCTCCCTTTTTGACATGTGGATCAGTGTGTAGGTTCCTTCCTGGGTTGCGCTCTGTATTTGTGCTGCCCCTTGGCGCACACCGGCAATACTTTTTGTCCAGCATGAATTCCTCTCTGGCCTAATCCTGCATTCACAACCTCTGATACAGCTGCACTGGACGCATTTCTCCCAGCTCGTTTCTCCTGTTTACATAATTCAATGGTATCTATACTTCTGTCCAGTGAGGTAGTTAAAGGTAGCTTAACTCAAGCACCCCCTGCAGCAAGGCCGATTTTAACTCCCCCCAAAATTCCTTCGCTAATCACAGGGAGTTGCACCGGTCTCTCAACCACCTCTTTACATGAATATACAGTGAAATCATTAGGGTGATTTGTTTGAACCCTTGTGATCAGAGAATTAAATTATTCAAGTTTATCATCAATTCCGGAGATAAAGACTGCTATGGTATTGAGAAGATCCATCTGAATGTCCATTTTGTTTGCATGATGCTTAAGAGCCATAACGGTCACTTGCATTAAGTTAAAAATTGCCGCTCACATGTTGTCTGAGCCCATCATTGTTTGTGTATCCCTGGTATGTTTGCTCCGTTTGCTTTATTTGGTTGGTTTGCCATCTCAGTAGATTCTCCTTCTCCATCCTTGTGCAACTGCCGACAGGTTGGCTCCGCTTATCATTTCCTTCGCTCTCCTCCAGTGTAGCCATGGAGCCCGGCTCCTCTGCTGTGCTGACCTCGAACTCAAATACTGAGTGAGCTTCAAGCTGTCATCATCAGTCTCTTATCATTATTATTATAGATTAGTCACACCGGGATGCTAAAGCACTGAAGATACCTTATCTCTTCCCATTGCAGCGAGATCAACTTCCACAGATCGACTTTGAGATTGATGATTTTTTGAAATCACAATCACTGCTAATAGAAGAATCTGGCTGGAAGTCTCCCTTATGGCTTCAATAATCTTGCGGGCCAAAATATCAGAGGCTGCTTGAAGGGGAGGACTAGGGGCAGGGGCAGATTCACCACCTGTTCCTTCTCATTGATCATAATCTCCCTTAGCTAAAGTCTTGCCACCCTGGTCGTTTAAAGCTTGAAAGAAATCAGTTACAGTGGCGGCCGGCAGCTTTAGGAGGGAGGGGGGCAGGTGGGGCACACACACACACAGACACACACACTCATTCTTTCACGCACAGACATGCACGCACATCCATTAACAACACTCATACCATTCAAACATGCACACACGCACCAAACATTCAATTTGAAACATCACACACATACATACACACACACACACACACTTTCGGCCTCCAGGTCCCAGGAGGGTTGGGCCTGCTGCCTTCCATCAGGGAAGGCAGCAGTCCCAGCCTCGTCACAGAGTGGGATGGGGTCAGTGAGACTGCTGACCCCACCCCACTCTGTGACGAAGTGTCACTGATTGACACTCGCCCTGGGCACTTCAGGGCTTAAAATGAAGCGCCCATGGAGAGTGTCAATTGGTGATGCTCAACTCGTCACCCAGGGTAGGGCCTTGAGGCACCTTTGCTGGGCTGAGGAGGTCACGCCCATAGGAGCTGTGATCTCCTCAGCCCAGCAAAGTTCAGCTCAGGCAGCCAGGAGTTTTCGCAAATCGCGCGTGTCTACTCCTGGCTCCCTGACCTGAACATGAAGAGTGTCTGTCAGGCTGACCTTTGTTCAGCCTGACAGACACTCTTCATGGGGGGAAAATGGTGGGGGGGCGAGGCCCCTCCGCCCTAAAGGACGGGCCACCACTGATCAGTTATCTTAGGGGCTTTATGTGACAGGTTCGCTCCCCTGATTTACTCAAGAATTTTATGATCTTCCACCACGTCTCCCACAAGGTCCGTGTCTTGTATGTTTTCCTCTACTTCTAATCTGCCCTCGATGTCCAGATTTCTATTCTCTAATACAGCACACCTGGAAATTACGCTTTTGGGCCTTCTTTTTGGACTGTTTTGTCCAGTGCTGTCTCCCGTTTTCTCCTGCTGGGGGCTAGCATCTTTCCCTTCTCTCTGCCTGCTTACGGTCTCATTGTGGGCAGTTGAGTAGCAGTTAGATAACGTTGTATATATTATATATACTATGATAGTATTAATAACGTTATATTAATGGCAGACATTAATGGTTTTCAGGTGTGCAAAGTCCTACAAATGCTTGTGTAAAACAAGCATTTGCAATGCAATGGGTCTCGCGTTTGCTCGAGTTAGAGCTATTAGCGTTGTAAATTCCTAACTGGACTTTTCTTGCCATATAAATTGAAAATGAACAGTAAAACAGTTGACATAAGCAAGCTGATTCAAAGCGCCACAGCCGCCATGAGCATGTGCGTGAAAGAGAGAACAAAAGGAAAAAGAAGATCGCTTGCAGCCAAACATATCAACAAAAGTTCAAATATTCTTGTAACAGATTCTGTCCCCAAGGCGGTAACAAAACCGCCCCAAGGAGGGACAAATGTAAAGCATTTACCAATGTCATGAAAGGATTTTTGAAAGACAAGCCCACGAACAAGTGTAAGTGATGGCCGTGAGGTGGGCATGGTTAGAAGCCCAAATAGATACCAACTTGTCGGAAAAGCAGCACTTGCGCGCTATCCTTGACCAAAAAAGGGAAAAAGGGAAAGGAGGGGTAACATGCATGCCAGCAGCAGTTGGCGCTTGATTTTTAGTTTTTAATTTTTTAAGTCCATGTTTGATTCAGCTTAGTTTGAGTTCAGTTAGTCTTAGGGCCCAGGAAGAAAAAGCAGCCAGCAGATCATTGCAAAGTTCTTGCGATATCTAATATACCCCCTCAAAGTTTTGTAAACTGTCAGGTTTCCTGCTCCCCAGGTGCTGCCGTACCTCCTCACATTGCTTCACTGCTACATACTTGTCATACTCATTTGTTGTGCTCCCTCACTTAGTTTGCTTTACTTGGCTTTGTTCCACCCATAGTCTATATTCATAGTTGCCTGTACTCAGGATTGGAGACATGGAAAAGCAGGGTCAGCGGCATGAGCATGAGCTCGCCCAAAAAATTAATGATGCCACCTTACCCTTCTCAAAATTGCTTCCTTATTGCCCACTCTTCTAGGGCTCATATACTCATGCACAGAGGCAAGGGTATTTTGCTGTTGTTTGCTTCACTTGTTTTGCTTATTTGCTTATTTTTCCCGATCTTACTTGGTTTGCCCTGATAGCTGCTGATCAACTCAACACAAACCAGCACTGCCAAGCGGCAAGGCTGACGCTATGCTGGGACGGTGCTGGGACGCTGCAGTTGTGGACTGTCAGAGGAATGGGCGGCGTAGAACAATGCCAGAGTGGCAG
Organism: Pleurodeles waltl; assembly: GCF_031143425.1. NCBI lineage: Eukaryota > Metazoa > Chordata > Amphibia > Caudata > Salamandridae > Pleurodeles > Pleurodeles waltl. Next base: position 232,330,701 of record NC_090440.1, read on the forward strand.
ATCAGTGAGTCGATGCCGGTAACTGCCGCAGGAGCATGCCAGGAACAGGCCTCAGCTCTGAGGCTCCAAACTCCCAAGCCAGGCGCCCAATCCCCCATCCCTCAAATGCCATTCAAGATGCCAAAGGACACGCCGAACAGCTCCACCACCCACTGGTGAACGGCTCCACCAGCCACCGCTGTGCTACAGACCTCCAGCTCCAGCCCCGACTCCCGACTCACCGCAGCTCTGCAGACTCCTCCTCCTTCACTGACGGATGCAGTCCCAGAGTGGCGTGGATATCCAGCGGGCACCTTAATTATTACAATTTGCCTTGAATCCCAGGTACAAAACAAGCATTTGCAATGCAACAGGTCTCACATTTGCTTGAGTTAGAGCTATTAGCGTTGTAAACCTCTAACCAAACTTTTCTTACCGCATAAATTGAAAATTAAAAGTAAAACAGTTTCACATAAGTTAGCCAATTCACAGCGCCAGAGCTGCCATCAGCATCAGCTTGAAGAGACACACAAAACTTATTGGTAAAGGTGCAATTAGCTGTGTAACAGGGGCGATAGCCAAGGCGGTAACAAAACCTCTCCAAGGAGGGACAAACGTAAGCCATTTACCAATGTCATCGAAGGATTTTTGAAGGGCAAGCCCATGAACGAATGGTAGCGATGGGCGTGATGTGTGTGTTAAAAGCCCAGATACATACCAACATGTCGGAAAAGCAGCGCATGTGCGTTGCTATGCTCGACCTAAAAATACAGGTAGTACAACCATTTACATGAAGAAGGAACTCCTTCTGCTGATCTCTCCATAGGGTTTATGTTGTGGTGTCCCACCATGGACTCAGATGGAGAACTGCTTGTTCAGTCATGCAGTATTTGTAATGTTGCTTATGAGTCTTTACAAATGCACTAAGCACCGCTACAATCCTAAATTGGTCTGGTACAAATTGGGTATGGATTTTATGGGGCCTTTTCACAAACACAGCAGGTAACATATGCATAAATGACTATTACATAAAGTAATTATTTTATTTGTACAGGATCTGACCACGGAGAATATTGTGAGCTTCCTCAAAGATATTTCAGTAGGCAGGGTTTTCATGCGACCATAATTATAGGCAATGGGTTCAGACAGGCAGAAAGAACAAATCATATAGTCATGGATTGCATTCAGTGAGCTCTGGAGAACAAGAGTCTTTTCAAATCATGACCTGGGTGCATAGACTGACACCACACTCTGTCACACATGAAACACCCTTCTTTGTTTGGTGGGCGATGCTAACACCCTCCCACCGTGAGTCCAGCCTGGATTTGCATCTAGTGCAAGTGTAAGTAGAATACACCGGTAAAGAACGATAAATGGAGGACGGTAACTTCTCACATAAAACGAAGTTAGGGAAAAAAAATAAGCAATCCAAATGTACACAGTGACTGTGTAAAAGCAAAGAGTCAGGCTATTTGTTCAAGATTAGACGATGATACGAAGTTTGTAGATCTACTTAAGGTAGTAAAGTTTGGAAAGAATTCCGCATGTGCTCAGGATGTTAAAGGCGTAGCACGGTCCTCTGTAGCATTTTAAGAAGCAGGGAGAGGGATGGTGATGGTCCCTTGTTTGAGTGTATGGAAAGTGAGAAAGTTCCTGAACAGGAGGTTAGTCTTGATACCGTTGTGAGCATCAGCCACTCTGGAACAGATTCTGACACAAGCAATTTTTAACCCACTTATGAGAGGACATTGTCCTGTTGCCACTCATGTGGGAAAAATGATTGTCCAGAAATCTCAATGAATGACTGTGTCCCAGACTAATCGTATTATATATCCTTTAACTCTGTGATATCATAATGCCTCGCACCTCAGTCGGAATGTTCTGAGGTGTGTGGACACAATATAAGTCAGTTGAGAAGCCACCCTTGATGCTGCTGCACAGTTATACCTGTAGAGTTGCTACATGAATGAATCACAGTGTACCGTCCTCACTTCAGTTACGATGTAGCGCGGCCAATCGCCCTCACCATAGGCTTATTCCAGAGCAGGAGCACAGCTCCAGGTGTTGGTAGCGGGTGGAAAACTCAAGGGCATTGCTGTTTCCACCATATCACTGGCTGCACACATTTGCCGAGGATATTGCAGAATTTCAGGGGAGTCTCAGCAGAAGCAGTAGGGTGTAGGTGCTACCTGTCATGGTGCCAATGGTTGCATGTTTGACAATAGATCATAGCACCCGTCGGTATATGTGAATGTGTAGTTTGATGAGTGGTTGTTGTGTTAGAGACCTGTTATATTTATTATTAATAAACAATTCTTTCACACAGTACATTTCACCCATGTTGAAGTCTAACAGTTTTGTGGTTGGGTGTTAGGATGTGGGCATAAGTTGGACTTTGATGTGAAAGATGATTTGGAATGAATATACCTTATTGGACGTATGCTTATTAGGGGTTCAAGTTAATAAATGTCATGGTGTGGTGTGGTATGTTGTGGCATAGGTGGTGTTTATTTGGCACAGAGCTGTGTAGTACCTTGGCCCCCCTTGCTTTCCTCTTGTGACCTGCCTCCACCTCTAGTCGTGTGTCTCCTAGCTGCTGTCCCAGTTTTAGGGGCAGCACAAAACGCAGCCACCGACCCAGGCGTTTCCCACTTGATGGGGTTTTGTACTAAAACATTTTTGAGCAAGTATGACATATTTACCATAAACCTTAGCAACAGGACAGAAGAGAGAGTAATTTAGGATGGATCCAAGTCAATCTGTACATTACTCATAGCCTAACACAAGCATGATCTCACAGACAACACTGTACCGCTTGTGTAAACCACATTTGAAGCCAACTACAATATGTATCAGGACAAAAGACACAGGCATATTTCTGTCGCTTAGAGAAATCACTTTAAGTCCTGTTTATTGTCACTGGGGCTTGGCTGTAGTGCACAAAATGGCTACATGCAAGTTCTCTCAATTATCTTCCCCATCTGTGTCCTCGTGCATCGCCAGCGATCACAGTTACAGGCACTGAGCAAACAAGCAGATGTCGGAAAAATGTCTCCTTGGCAAGTTAGTGGTCTGGCACACAGTTCACATTGTTTTCTTCGTACTTCTCGCTCTGCATTATTCAAGGAATCAGAAGTTCCTGGCTTCTGCTTGGCTTCTCAATATACGTTGGCTGACTTTGATATCTGGGTTCCTCTGAGATTTTGGTAGCTCCTGGGATTGCCATTACGTGTTGGCTGGCTGTGTGGCTGCAAGCAATGCTGTGCGCTGCTAGTTGCTGCTGGGATATGCAATCAGTATTATGTAGCTATGTGGTTTTAGCTGTTGTGAACTATTCTTGGTTCACATGGTAATGGACTCGTGAGGTCCTGACCAAAGCTGTCTGGTCAAGCCTCAGTTTACATCACCTGCGGGGAACCATGTAGTGCAATAAGGGCCAGATGTAGCAAAGGGTTTTTCCCATTCTGTGTCAATGGGAAAATGTGTTCGTACATATGGCCCTAAGTGTGTTTTGCGTGGCTCTCACTGAGAGGCAGTAGCACGTACACCGGATTCGAAACCAGATACAAAAATTGTTACCCACATTTGCTAGGTCATAAGGGAGTTCCAGGCTGCTCCGACACACCTCTCCGATAGCTTGTTAAAGCAACACTGGCTTTCTCCTATGATGGAAGGTAGAGGGCACAGCTTCGGGAGGGGAGGGAGTGGAATGGCACAGACGGTGGTAGGATGGGTGACTGAAGGGCAGTTTTTTAAATATTTGGTACAGGGAGGAGAGGCAGTGTTTTATATGGCTCCCCATTACTCCTCATTCCCTATATAATAGGCAAGTGATTTTAAAGGAGAGACATAACATAAAATTATAGGTGGGTAACCGTGAATAATGGTGATGTTCACTGGTGATATTCACCTAGGGGTTCTGGGTAACATCAGATAGTCAACGAGAGTGAAACTCGAGTTGACTGTAATGTCACTTAGATCCCTGAAGGTTAAAATTGCTACATACTCAGCTTCACAACAATGAAGACACCAAAATTACCACCACCAATGGTATAGGCCAGTGGTTCCCAACCTTTTGACCTCTGTGGACCCCCACTTTATCATTAGTGGGACCCCCACCGAATAATTTTTGGAATCCAGGGACCCCTCCACTGAGTCATTACTGAAAGCTGGGGACCTAAGCTGTCAATATTTTTTAATTTTCGGAGCAGTCGCGGACCCCCTGAGGAGGCTTCGCGGACCCCCAGGGTTCCCCAGATCACAGGTTGGGAACCACTGGTATATGCCATGTAAACCTTCCATTGGAAGCCTTTAGCATGAATAACCAGATTCTAAACCTAGTTATTCACTCCTATGACATGCAACAGTGGGAAACAATGTTTATTTCCCACAGTTGCTACGTTGTAAAGGAATTCCAGGCTGCTCTGACAGGGCTCTCTGGTAGCCTGTCAGCACCACCATGGAGAGACAAGAGTACATCTTCAGGTGGGGAGGAGGAGAGAAGACAGAGGAAGGTAGAAGTGGTTAGCAGGAGACCAAATTTGTATCTTTGTGAGGGGAAGCCATGTTAAATATAGCCCCCTCGTTACTCCTCATCCCCTGCGTACATGTTAAAAGCAGGGACAGATGATTTTGGGGCACACATAACTTAAAATTATAGACGAGTAAAATGTGATTCTGAGTGACATCATAGCCAACTCTGGTTTCACTCTCGTTGTCTATTCATGTCACTTAGAACCCCCAGGTGAAAAACATCCCTCTTACTCACTGTTACCAGTCAATAATTCAATGTATTAATATTGTCTTTCTAGTGTTGAGTTGTTCAATGCTGATTCCATACAGGCAAATAAAATGTTTTAACATGCATTTTGCATCTGATTAGTTTTTTACCACTACACCTTCCATCTGAAGGTTCTGCTTAAGCCTGTTCATCCATTAAGGAAGGGAAATACAAGGTGTCTTTCAATTATTTTAGTCCTGTAAGAAAATGGAATATTTGTCTGCAAGTCCTTCCAAAGTAAAAACTGGTAGCTACTATGCAGAGCAGGCAGACTTACCTTCAGGGAAGAACATAACGTCTTTACATTACCAAAACATTGAAAACGTTAAAATATAACACAATAGAAGTCTTACAAGCAATTTATAAAAATAGAGAAAATGTCAATTAGAAAAAAAGCACAAAAATGATTCACATCCAAGAAACTGGAAATAGGATTTTATTTATCATTTTGTGTCTCAAAGCACCAAGGTAAAGTAAAACACTAATCAAAAGTTACTCTTTGGGGTTCATCTGAACCTAGGTGCAATTGAAAACCCACCGTGATGGGCTGGAGTTTGGATACACCAAGCAGGTCATCTCAATCAAAGATTTTACCTTCTGAAAAGGAAGTCAAAATTCTCCAGCGGGGCAAGCTTGTAGGCTGTATCTGGCCAAGTCCTATTGAAGTCAGATAGCAGATGGATAAGGTTCTGCAGAAGCTGGTGGTTTGGCAGGAAAAGCTCAGAGTGAAAAAATTAAAATTCTGCGTCCTAGGTGCCAGGACTCACTAAAGCTGAGGCCACTAACATGGTCCAGTCCAGGTCCATTTGCCACTAGTTAGTTGCAGCTCTTTGTGTCCTTGTAGCCACCTAGGAGGTCAGCTAGATGACCTTTGGAGTTTACTTCTAAATCTGGGATACAAGTGAGAGCCGGTTCAACCCCTCAGGCCTCCACATAGGACACAGACAGCAGGTCCAGTCCCCTTCTGTTCATCTACAGGTCCAGAAAGTGTCCTGATGACCTTTGGCTGATGTGCCACTTTTGTAGGATTTACTAGCCAGTAAATGGAGTGACTCCTGTGTGCTCTCTCATCACTGAGAAACAAGTTCCCAAGGGTAAACCTGCCCACTTATATAGCACATCTTGTTTGTCTTACTGCAAACTATCCCATAGTGTACTATTATGAGGAAACCCCAAAATGGCAGATCCCTTTTGCCAGTGGAAGGGGCTGGTGGCCCAGTCAGGGATATGTCCCAGGAAATAAGCAGTCCCTCCTCCTCAGCCTTACTAAAGTGGTTCTGAGACCAGTTCCCACTCCCTCTGGGATGATGACAAACTGACTATATTGTACCCTGGGATCAAAGGGCTTCCCCAGGTCTCCCTTTACACTTAGCTATGAATGGGCTGGCCTCAACTTGGTCCCTTTCAAGTCAGTTAATATCCTTAACCCTCCCTAACTTCCATTCCTGAGCTGAGAGGAGTCGAAAACCTCACACCTAGGCCTTCTTGCCAAAAACCTAAGCCATTGTTTCTGATGTTTTTTGAGAAGTTTTCACTCCTCAATAAGGGAAAATAATTGATAAGGTGCAGCTGCTGACAGGCTAATGCTAAGTAGCTTAGTGGAGTGTCAGGCAGGCAAAGTCTAACTTTTTAAAAGTTACTTTTCCTCTACAGATATCAAAATTCAACTTCACCATTTAATTGGACTCTTGATGAATATTAATAACAATGGTTGAATAACCGTAGTAGCTTGAACCCAAACCAAGGTTAGCAAGGATAATATTTATTTGAACTCTAGTTTTTCTCATAGTGTTAGATACAGCTCTAGATTGAAAACGCTTTTGAGGACAAGTCAGTGTAGGAACATGGCAACAAAACATTCTTACATGTTCCACCTTTAAATATCAGGTATCCTACCTTGTGGGCTGGAATGCCTACTTAAGAGTGACTTACGTGATACTTTAAAGGTGGATGCCTTCCTGTCAAAAATATTATTAAAAAAAAAAAAGCTTAAAAGCTGCAGCAGTTAAACTAATAATGTAGACCTTTTCCTTGTAAGACAAGTGAATGGCACAGTAGGTGTTGCAGTCCACAGGTGACATTTAACTTTCCATGCCATTGATGTATTTTCCAGCATCATATACTATGGCCTTATTGACATGTTAAGTATGCCACCATTGAAAATGAGCAATTTTATTATGTTTTAGAGGTCAGTGAGAACTTACACTGGTACTCTGGAGCAATGTCCCAGTGTGCAGAGTTAAACAAACGAACAATAACAGTCAGCAAAAAATGGGGATGATTATGAAAAAAGAGAGATTCTTGCACACAACCCTTTTTCGAAACTTTTATGTTGACTCTTCTCTTCTTTGATTTGGTGGGTCAGAAAAAAGTAAACACCAAACACTCTGGAAGACAGAGCCTAACATTTGACCACTACATTCAGAAGGCACCATGTTTTTACTTCTTCATTTTAATTTTGTGATATGTTTGCAATAAAAAAATAATATTGCACCAGTGTGCCAACACTAAAACTCTTGGCTTTGCCAAAGCTTGTTGTTTTAATGTTTGCCACTCGAAACGTTTTAGTTGTAATAGTACAGTGGAGGCATGCACGCCTACACCCAAAGGCCAATGAGGAAGGCAAGGAATCAAAAGTTGGGAAACTTAGGGATTGATTGGCGGTGGGTGGGCTATGGAGTATGGTGGATGACAAGGGTAAGGGGATGGGGAGTGAAGGAAGGAAAAGATTATACCCAAGAGACCTGATAGTACATCATTAGAAGTGAATCTACTCTGTGGTTCCAGGTAGACTGGACTGTGCATCTGGAAATGCCAGTCCGCTGTGCTCAGTCCACATCCAGTATGTTCTATGATTCCAGAGTATTTGTAGGTACTGGGGGCACATGAGCTCCCAAAATTCGTGTGCCAAGAACCAGATACAGGAGCCCCACATTTTGTTGAATTGTGGTAATATGTGTTTCAGAGAAGCCCTGAGTTTCCCCATCCCAATGAGACACCACAGTTTGTGCAGCGTCTCTGAGTGGGTCGGCAGGTAGTCGGTGCCCCATTGGGCCGTGAGGATCTGCTTAGCCACACACAGGGACATGGTGATGACTTTCCCTTTATGGGACTGGAATGGGTAGGTTGGTGCATTAGGTAGCCCCAGAAGCACTTAGCTGGGGAAGGGTGGAACTTCTGTATCAAGAATGTCATTAATGTCTTTTGAGACTTCTTCCCAATATCTTTTGAGTTTGGGGCAGCGCCAGAGGAGAAGAGTCAAGGTGCCAGGGTGCTTAGTGACTGTAGTTGTGCCAGCAGCCATCTAAGTTGCCCCTTTCCCATTTTGCCAATCTGGCTGGGGTGTATTACCAGTGGGGTGTTACTTTAAGCACTTCCTCTTTTTTCTGAGGCACAAACAGCAGCTGCGCGTGTCCTGTGAAGAATGACTGACTATTATTTATCTACTAATTAGCGATCAAATTCTACTTCCCACGGCTCTGTGCAAGGTGATTTCTCAGTGGTTGAATTTATGTTCAGGAAGTTATAGATATCTGAAAGGAGGCCATTGTCATCTTTCCTGGTGATCAGACATTTTTCCAGGGCGGTGATCTGCCTGCTAGCATGGGGCCAGACCATATATTTGTGACCCAGCGCTTATGTGTTATGTACCTCCAGGGTTTCACTGCCAGAACTCCATATTCCGACTGTAAGCATGAGAAATCCATGAGACCCCTATATCAAAGAGATTGCAAAGTTGTTTGCAGTTAGCCTCCTGCCACTTATGGAATTCAGTTGCAGACAGAGCCGGTGTGAAGGCCGGGTTGCCAATGAGTGGCATAAGGGGCAAGGGATAGAAGACAGGTATTTGTTGATGGTCATCCTATCCAGGATTCAAATGTCGCCCTCCCTACTGTTGAGATGTGGACCCCTGGGACCTATGTTTTTTAGGAAGCCAGGGGATTTTTAAGATGTGTATCCCAACTATGCTTTGGTTGATGAAGCACCAGTGTTTCTCTGTCAGAGTCCTGTTCCACACCACAACTGGGCTGCTAAGTAGTATTGTAATAGGTGGGGTATTCCCAGACCACCCTCCACTAGGCCCTCTCCTTGCCCTTCATGTTTTTTTGCTGTTGCAGACAAAGGCCTCAGTTAGATGTTTTTATTGATCTAGAAAGTGAGGAGGTTGGCAGAGAATATTTTCAGACGGAAAGTCATTTTTACCACTGTTATCCTGCCCACCCAAAAAAGGCACCCAATTTCCATGAGTGTAGATCCATGGTTGCTGTTTGTAGGACATCTGAGTAATTGCCATGTGATGTTTGCCCTAAAGTTGAGTAGATTTTCAGTCCCAGGTAAGGCACCTATTGGGCTGCCAGGTGGATTGAGTAGAGCTGTTCAAACTGTGGTTTGTCTGCTGTGAAAATGCTAAGGTTAGAAGCCAGTGGTTGCTGTATATTAACCTTGAAGCTGGAGAATTTGCCAAATGTTTCCAGCTCATGTAGGAGGGCTGGTAACAGGATAGACGCTGGGTGAGTGCTGCCAGGATGTCAGTCATATACTCACCTATGGTGATGCCCTTTATCGTCGGGTTAGCCCAGATGAGCTAAACTGGGGTCTCCATATAGAGGAAAAAGAGTAGCAGGGACAGAGGGCATCCTTGGTGGGTGCCTCTAGCCCCACAGAAGCTCTGTGAGGAGAGTCTGTTAACCTGCACGTAGGCTGTGGGGCTTGCACAGGTACAACATACACATGCTTGAAAACAGGGTCCCAGGTTCATCCCCTCTAATGTATGCCACAAGAAGTGCCAAATAACCTGGTCAAATGTCTTCTCTGTGTCTATTAACATGAGAAGTGCTTGGGTGCAGGAGCGAGCTGCTTTATCAATGTGGTGGAGTTGCCACTACAGTTTCTCTCTGGAATAAAGCCAGATTGGTCTGAATCTATGAGGCCTTGCCTGTAGGGATTGAGGAGACCAGCAAGATTATCAGTAAAATGTTGGCATCAACATTAAGCAAGGATATTGGCCGATAAGAGGAGCAGAAAGTCAGGTCCTTTCCCAATTTGGCACACAGTGTCTGTGAGCGTACCCATCTCATTAAAGGTGTTACCGAAGTGGGTGAAAATTGGGGCAAGTTGGGCAGCGAACAAACATTGTGTAGAATCCAGATGTAAACCTGTCCTGTTCTAGGGCTTCCCCAGCTGCAGGTGTGCTATAGCTGATAACACCTCATCAGAGTGAATGTCTGCCTCCAGTGGCCCTCTCTCATCAGACTCTCTGAGATCCTACTTTTGTGAGATTGGGCCCTTGGCTTTAATGCAAGGAGTCTGCCTGCTTTGTTGCCATCTGCATATTATTTCTGATTGGTGTGAAGAAGGTGTTTCGACCCTGTATAGGTCCAGGGCCTTCAGTTGTTTCTACGCAATCTATGTGTCTTTGTGCATTTATGTGCCTTTTATAATTCCCTCACTAGGGTCTCTAGTCCTGAGCCTTTATTCCTCACATCTTAATTTAATCTGAATGATATCACTATGCAGCCCCCCCCACCACAGACTTCAGCGTATCCCAAAAAAGGGAAATTAAAGTGTTAGGGGTATGGTTGATTCAAGGAAAATGTGTGATAGTCGCCCCTATCTCCCGCTGTGCTGATTCATATGTTAGGAATTTATTATTAAAGTGTCATGCTCTAGGTGAAGTAAGCATCCCTGATGTGTAGAAGGACATCATCATACAAAAGTGATCAGAGAGTGCAGAGGCACCCATGTCTGCTTGGACTACAGTCACCATAAGAATTGGGGTGGCCAGAAAGTAATCTAGGCATGCTTGTTTATGGTGTGAGGCAGAAAAGAAAGAATATACTTGTGAGGTGGGGCTCTGAGCCCGCCAAATAGCGATAAAGCTTACTTATTGTAGTCAGCGAATACCTTTGTCTGAAAAAGCCCCAGATAGGCCTGTCCTCTGTGCTGATCCATCTAAGGATGAATTCTGTACGAGACAGAAGTCCCCTCTCACCAAAACGTCTGCATCTTCTGAGGTAACGATAAGGCCCAGCAAATCAAGCATAAAACACTCCTGGTGGTATCTCAACATGCGTCCATCAATATCAACAAAAGGAAGCTATCATGCCAGCAGCATGAGACAAGGGCCCCGTTCTGTTTGAGGATATTAAAGTGTCATTCCCATCACACTACAAAGATGCAGTGGTGACCTCCTTCCTACACAACAAAGGGCTCAAATACTAGTGGGGACATCCGTTCCGCCTGATCTTTGTATGGAACCAGGAGACCGATGAGACATGTATTACAGAGAAAGCCTGATCCATCCTGGCAGAGGTAGAATCTGCTTCCTATCGACTATTGGGTAAACGAACATGCAGATTCTCAAAGAAAACCATGCACAAACCTACAGCAGTCGAAAGCCATCGGGAATGCACCGCTTTAGTACATCGCCTTCAAACCCATGGTGAGACACAAAACATCTGAATCCTAGAGACTGCTCTCCTGCAAAGCCTTGCATGCCCTTGTGGTGAGCCCCTTGGAGTGTTCCAGACTGTCATATCTTCATGAAGGGGGCCCATCTTGCAACCTGGATGCTGTCTTTGCCCACCCTCTTGCAATAACATGTTTCCAACATCGGACCCACAGTTAACGTCCTAAGCCTCAATGTACGAAGCCTTAATGCTCAGGTGAAGCACTTGGAGCTTTTCTCCATGATCAAAGAGTCTAACTGCGATTTCTGTCTCCTACAAGAGACACACTGCCTTAAGAACAACTGAAACAGACTGTGATCCAGATGGTTCAATCAATCAAATTGTATTTGCTGAGCGCCACTTGTCACTGACTGGGTCTCCTGGTGCTGTGCTGCTGTGCTGGTTGAAGAGCTAGGTTTTGAGCTCCTTCCTGAAGTGTGTCAGCGAGGGTGCTGTGCGAAGGTGGACAGGGAGGGTGTTCCAGGATTTGGCATCTAGCTAGGAGAAGAAGCGGCCTCTGGTGCAGATGCGTCTGTTGGGTGGTAGCTGAGCGAGGGCTGGGAGGGCAGATCGGAGGTTCGTTGATGTATCTCAGGCGGTGGTTCGAGTAGGAGAGTCCTTGGTTGTGGAGGGACCTGTAGGCATGTGTCAGCAGCTTGAATTGAAATCTTTTATCCAGCGACCTCTGACCTGCTTTTGGTCAGGAGATCGCTCCCTCACGTCCGCAGCACCACCAAGCTGTGCCCTTGTCCTTGACCCCCGCACACGCTGCTGTTCGCGTGTTCGAGGCCCTCCTCCACCCGCAGGCATCCGCCTGCACCTCATCCCTGTTGTCTAGTGGGCTTTGGTAAGCGTCACTAGACTTGTGCTTTGTGCCGTTTATGTAATTGTGACTTGTTTTCTGTGCCTTGAATTATTGTGCCGTTCATTCCTCAGTTTTCCTTCTGTGCCTTTTTTCTGGTTTTTTTCTGCCGCTTTTGCCCCTTGTGCGCTCCCCTTGCCGGTTCTCTCTGAGCCGTTTTTCCCGCGGCCCCACCCCCCCTCACGCCCCCATTCGCCACTCCCTCCCGCCTCCCAGCTGCTCCTCCCTCCCCCCTCCCTTCTTAATGGCGGCCACTGCACGTCCGCGCCGCTGGCGCGCCAGAGGCAAGCCCGTCTGCGCCCGTCCGCGCCTGGACCGCGCCCAGCACCACCCCCCCTGGTCCACGTGACCCCTGCACCTCCAGACGCCGCTACACGGCCGACCAGCTCAACGCCTCAATCCCGGCTGCATCACAGCTTCCAGTCCTCACCGAGGAACACCAACGGACCCTTCTCCTGCCGCGCCTGAAGATTCACCTGCGAAAGAACAACCAAATCAACAAAGACCGAAACAAACCACCTCCACTGCATACTCCTCAACACCCGCTCCGCACGCAAGCACGCCATCGAGCTCTGGGACCTGCTCGACTCCACCGCCCCAGACGTAGCCTTCCTGACTGAAACCTGGTGGAACGACCCCTCGGCGCCCAACATCGCAATAGCCATCCCGGACGGCTACAAGATCATCCGAACGGACCGCACCAACGGAATCGGAGGAGGAATAGCCATCACCCACAAATCCACCCTCAAGGTCTACATCCACACAGATGACACCCTCAAGACCGCCGAACACCTACACTTCCGCATCCACACCAACCCCAACACCACACTCAGAGGAACGCTCATCTACAGACCTCCCGGACCATGAGCACCATTCAGCGAATCCATCGCCGACCTCACCAGCACCCACGCACTCACCTCAACTCCACTACTCTGATCGACAACCTCACCAACCATGGCCTCAGACAACTCGTTAACACACCAACCCACATCGCCGGCCACACGCTTGATCCCATCTTCTCCTCAAGCGCCCACTTCACCTTCAACCATATCACCGTACTCCACTGGACCGACCACCACTGCATCCACTTCACTTACAAGAAACATACCGAGCACCATCGCACCCAACAACCACCCCGCCGATGCTGGAGCAAAGTTACGGAAGACCAGCTTACCAAAACCCTCGCCCGGAACCAACCCTATGACCCCACCGACACAGACACCGCCGCCCACAACCTCACTCTGTGGATCAACGATTGCGCCAACACCCTCGCGCCACTCAAGAAACCCACCGACAACCAAGCCAGAAGAAAAGCCACCTGGTTCACCGACGAGCTCCTAAACTCCAAGCGCGACTGCCGGAAACTAAAAAAGGAATGGCTCCTCAAACGCACACCTGACAGCCTCACAGCCCACAAGGACGCCACCCGCAGGCACCACCAACTCATCAGACAAGCCAAACAATCCCACTTCAAAGACCGCCTGGACAACAACGCACACGACAGCAAAGAGCTCTTCAGCATCGTGAAAGAACTCTCCAACGTCAACGACATCCCTCCATCCCAAGAACTCTGCAACGCGCTGCCCACCTTTTTCCACCGGAAGATCACCGACATCCGCAACAGCTTCAATGCAACTCCCACGCCAGACCCCACCCTCGAAAGCTCCACCTGTGCAAACCACCTGACCTCCTGGACCAACGCCAACGACACAGAGACAGGCAAGATCATGAACTACATCCACTCAGGATCTCCGTCAGACCCCTGCCCCCACCACGTATACAACAAAGCCGACTCCACCATCGCCCCCCAACTACGGAAGGTCATCAACATCTCCTTCAAAACAGCGACTTTCCCGGAAAGATGGAAGCACGCCGAAATCCGCACCCTCCTCAAGAAGCCCAAAGCATGCCATCGAGCTCTGGGACCTGCTCGACTCCACCGCCCCAGACGTAGCCTTCCTGACCGAAACCTGGTGGAACGACCCCTCGGCGCCCGACATCGCAATAGCCATCCCGGACGGCTACAAGATCATCCGAAGGGACCGCCCCAACGGAATCGGAGGAGGAATAGGCATCACCCACAAATCCACCCTCAAAGTCTACATCCACACTGATGACACCCTCAAGACCGCCGAACACCTACACTTCCGCATCCACACCGACCCCAACACCACTCTCAGAGGAATGCTCATCTACAGACCTCCCGGACCATGAGCACCATTCAGCGAATCCATCGCCGACCTCATCAGCACCCACGCACTCACCTCAACGGATTACATCCTCCTCGGGGACCTAAATTTCCACCTGGAGAACAACAACAACACCAACTCCACTACTCTGATCGACAACCTCACCAACCACGTCCTCAGACAACTCATCAACACACCAACCCACATCACCGGCCACACGCTTGATCCCATCTTCTCCTCAAGCGCCCACGTCACCTTCAACCATATCACCGTACTCCACTGGACCGACCACCACTGCATCCACTTCACTTACAAGAAACATACCGAGCACCATCGCTCCCAACAACCACCCCGCCGATGCTGGAGCAAAGTTACGGAAGACCAGCTCACCAACACCCTCGCCCGGAACCCACCCTCTGACCCCACCGACACAGACACCGCCGCCCACAACCTCACTCTGTGGATCAACGATTGCACCAACACCCTCGCGCCACTCCAGAAACCCACCGATAACCAAGCCAGAAGAAAAGCCACATGGTTCACCGACGAGCTCCTAAACTCCAAGCGCGACTGCCGGAAACTAAAAAAGGAATGGCTCCTCAAACGCACACCTGACAGCCTCACAGCCCACAAGGACGCCACCCGCAGGCACCACCAACTCATCAGACAAGCCAAACGATCCCACTTCAAAGACCGCCTGGACAACAACGCACACGACAGCAAAGAGCTCTTCAGCATCGTGAAAGAACTCTCCAACCCCAGCGCCAACGTCAACGACATCCCTCCACCCCAAGAACTCTGCAACGCACTGTCCACCTTTTTCCACCGGAAGATCACCGACATCCGCAACAGCTTCAATGCCACTCCCACGCCAGACCCCACCCCCGAAAGCTCCACCTGTGCAAACCACCTGACCTCCTGGACCAACGTCAACGACACAGAGACAGGCAAGATCATGAACTACATCCACTCAGGATCTCCGTCAGACCCCTGCCCCCACCACGTATACAACAAAGCCGACTCCACCTTCGCCCCCCAACTACGGAAGGTCATCAACATCTCCTTCAAAACAGCGACATTCCCGGAAAGATGGAAGCACGCCAAAATCCGCGCCCTCCTCAAGAAGCCCAAAGCAGACCCCAACGACCTCAAGAATTTCCAACCGATCTCCCTACTCGCTTTCCCAGCGAAGGTGATTGAAAAAATCGTCAACACACAACTAACCAGCCACCTCGAAGACAACAACATCCTGGACCCCTCTCAGTCCGGCTTCAGACGAAACCACAGCACTGAGACCGCCCTTCTCGCCGCCACAGACGACATCAGACGCCAAATGGACAACGGCGAAACATCAGCCCTCATCCTCCTGGACCTATATGCCGCCTTCGACACAGTCTGCCACCGCACCCTGAAAACACGCTTCCACAAAACCGGAATTGAAGGAAAAGCCCTCGACTGGATCATCTCATTCCTCTCCGGCAGAACCCAGAGAGTCCGCCTCCCCCCCTTCTGCTCCGAAGCCACCGACATCATCTGCGGCGTCCCCCAAGGCTCATCCCTCAGCCCGATGCTGTTCAACATCTACATGGCCCCCCTCGCACAAGTGGCCCGACAACACAACCTCAACATTCTCACCTACGCCGACGACACCCAGCTCATCCTCTCACTCACGAAGGACCCGCGCACCACCAAACCAACCTCCACGAGGGAATAAAATCCATTGCCAAATGGATGAGAAGCAGCCTTCTGAAACTGAATTCGGACAAGACGGAGGTCCTCATCCTCGGACCCACCCCCTCCGCCTGGGACGACTCCTGGTGGTCTACCGCACTAGGAACCCCACCGACACCGACCAACCACGCTCGCAACCTGGGCTTCATCCTTGACTCCTCCATCACCATATCTAAACAGGTCAACGCAGTTTCCTCCTCCTGCTACAACACACTCCGTATGCTCCGTAGGATCTACAAATGGACCCCGACAGAAACAAGAAGAACAGTGACACAGGCCCTCGTCAGCAGCAGGCTAGACTACGGCAACGCACTCTACTCAGGCATCCCAGCAAAAGACCTACTACGGCTCCAACGCATCCAAAACGCCTCCGCTCGGCTGATCCTCGACGTACCCCACCACAGCCACATCTCCCACCACCTGAGAAACCTTCACTGGCTCCCCGTGGACAAGAGGATCACCTTCAAGCTTCTTATCCACGCTCACAAAGCGCTCCACGACACTGGACCAGCCTACCTGAACAACAGACTCAGCTTCTACACCCCCACCCGTCAGCTCCGCTCCACAAACATCGCCCTCGTCGTCGTTCCTTGCATCCTAAGAAAGACCTCAGGCGGCAGATCCTTCTCATACCTCGCCGCCAAAACCTGGAACACCCTCCCTACCAACCTGCGACAGACCCAAGACCTACTCACCTTCAGAAGACTCCTCAAGGCCTGGCTCTTCGATCAGTAACAACAGCACCCCCCACCCCCAGCGCCTTGAAACCCTCACAGGTACGTAGAGTGCTTTATAAATCCAATGATTGATTGATTGATGGGGAGCTAGTGGAGGTCTTTGAAGTGTTGGGTGATGTGTGTCCTCTCAGGCAGGTTGAGGATGAGTCTAGCTGCTGAGTTCTGAGTTGTTCGGAGTCTTTTCATGAGCTAATGTTCACAATCCTATTGATGTTTTTAATATCTGCAGCGACATCATTCAGAGAGCAACAAAGTCCATAAGCATGTGAGGGCGCATCCATCTCTGCACCGCCGGGATCTGATCCGATGCTCTCAGGCTTGACTCCACTCCAGCGGGAGCCTACCTTGAAGACTCAAGTGTTTTTTAATTGATTAGCATACCTTTAAGAGTACTGTCCTTCTTTGATCTGTGGGTTGTCATGAGGGCCAATGGGAAGGCCACGGGTGTGTGATACACTCCGTGGAGTGGCTCAAAGCTTTGTAAGGGGGCTGGTATTGCCTAATGAAGTGCAGGCTCCTGTGTAGTGTGCTGCGCAGCAGTCCACCTGTATCAATGACCTGTGAATGATTCATGGAATCTCTTTCGCCCATGTGTGGGGCTGCCAGAGATGCCGCTGGTAAGCATGATCTGCTGGTGAGACAGCCTGCTGGTAACTGGGTGTCATCGATATAAAGCTGTGTGGAATGGTCGCTTAAGATGGGGGTATGCGGGTGCTGCTGTGAAGCAGCCAACAGCTTCTCTTCATGCTGAAAATCACATGCCTCCTACTTTCATCCGGCCCAATACTGCGGCGGTCCTCCTCCTGCGGTCAGTCTCCTAACTGGATGGTGTAGGCTGCAGTGACGCTGTTCCGCTCTGCTCTCAAGCCCCTCTGATTGTAGAGAAAAACATTTAAGGAAACCATGCTCCAACCTAGGGCATTATGTCTTCATGTTTTAGCTCACAGACTTCTGTATATGTAGAACTAGATCTAAGGTGTTGTATGTTTTTTTTTCAAACTTTTATGTTGGGAAGCAACTGTGAAGTTGTTGGTGCAGAAAACTGCATTTATTCTGTGTGCATTGTGTGCGAGAGGCAATTGCACTGCTATTGCCTGTGCTCTGCCTAAGAAGAGTTTGCTCTTCTGCTGCCTGTGCTGCTCTGAGGGCGGGAAGCTTGCTTTGTGTGTGAAGGTTGTCCTGCCACCCTGTACCTGTTCTTGGTGCCTAAGGAAAATTACACCTGCTCTTTGTGTGAGGAAGCTTGCAGTGCTGTTGACTACACTACCCACCTGTTATCCATGTAAGAGAGGCTTGAATGCTGCTGGCTGTACTGTACTTGTTATTTGTTCCAGAAAGCACATATTAATTTTTTTAATATGGCTCTTTGAGAGGTAAAGTACCATGACTTGTGCACTTGCTATATTTTTCTGTGTGTGATGCACTGGAACTGCTGCTGCCTATGGTGCAATTGCTTATGTGTGATGAGCACTTGCTGTGGAGCACTCCATTCTGCACTTGTGCAGTGTGCTGTTGTGTAGTATCAAGAAGCCTTTTCCAATATGCATCACAGAATCTATTGCCTTAGTCAATGCTTAATATTAGTCCGCCATTCATTGTAAATGTAATTCTAAACTGAGGCTTGTATAATGCTTTGAGTGCCCCTAGTAGTGACGCTGGAGCAACCACCACTAGGAACAGAAAGAGCATGTGTATGCCTGAGAAGCTTTGGGTCAAAGGGGAGGAAATTAGGAGACCACAACATATATTTTTGTCCCTAGTGAGCAGTCCCACTCCCCTATTTCAAAATCAGTTTTCTTCTTCCAAGCTCAGTCCATGGGTTTTGAGTTCACCTTCGTTTAAATGACAGAGATCTGTATCCAGCACCAGTAAAGCTTTGGACAGGCATAGCTGGTGTCCTTCCTCTAACAATCACCTGAAGGCTACTTCCAATTCTTGTTTTCCTGATCATTTGAATATAACAATTGAATATTCCAATGTTGTTTGTTGCTGGGAAGGATCGCCCAAAGAGTCTGACTTAAGGGTCAATTGCATTGGACTGAATATACACCCTCATAGGGTGTCTTTGGAGTCTGCAGGTAGGTGCTGGAAAAAACACATCACAAGGCTTCATCTGGTTGTAATCTAGCATTACTAACTGATTATCAATCAGTTTAGTAATGGCTTTCAATGACACCAGAAAAGGTTGATCATAATCAGCCACCAGTGTATATTTGGGAAGTGAGGCTGTAGCAAGGCTTTACCTCTGGTTGTTTTGGAATGAGTCCAGTGGGAGAAGTCGGCATTGCCTATCAAGTTAATCACCTTTGAGAGTTGGGCTCCTTCAGGTTGGGCCACGTTGGCAGGAGGAATCAGAAATCAGGCTCTATGGGTCCATTTTCATTGGGGAGAACCTCTGATGACCCACCTCTCAGAAGAGTAGCCTCATGCTTGGCCTGCAACCACAATCCGAACATCCTGGTAACCTTAAATAAATCTTCTGTTTTGCCAGTGTGTGATTCATCCAAACCCATTAGGAGCCTGACATCTGACTTATTGTAACTTGCAGTCCTCAACAGATGGGAAAACACTCTTTCTCACCTCCATGTCTGACCTGAAACCATCTTTAAATTTCTCACCATCTCATTCAATTAGCTGTCCACACAGGGAAATTAGAAGGTGTGACATTCACTTCACAGCTCGGCAGCTCATCGGAAGTCTCAAATCATTATCAACCACAGAAGAGCCCTCCCACCTGACAAGTTGTATTCCTTCAATCCACTGGAATAAAACAACAAATAAAATATTTATTTCTCCATTCCTGGTAGTCGTCTGATTTCTTTCTTCAGTTAATCTTTGTGTGTGCCATTGTAGGTTGTGAACTGGGGGAAGAGACATGTGACCTGTGGCCAAGCATTCCCTAACACTTTCTTCAAAGTTGCTTATTGACTTTGCCTCAGTTTAAATATCCTTGATTGGATGTAGAGTTAAACACAAACTCTTTGAGTGGAGAATGAGTTGGAGCAAAAACAATTGCCTCCTTCTTTGTGTTGAGTGGAAAAAATGACAGCAGCAAAGGAATCTAGTAGTTATGATGGACCAGTCTCCTTTCCTCAAGTCATTGTGAATAGAAATGCGCTTGCACAACTATCACTGGGCCGAGCAGTGTACAACGATAGCCAACTGAGACAGGCTATTCAAGTTAAACTATAAACTCTGGTGGAAATTACATGGTGACATCATCCCTCACCACCGATGACACAGAGAAATCCCCTTAACGTTAGTCCGTCTGTAAGTGAATATTTGTAGACTCTTCTTTTTTGGTCACAGACTCTGCACTGTACTTTCAGTATAATTAGTTAATGCGTTAATGCCTGTCTCTAAAGTATTGCATGTAGTAATAAATCTGTATTTTAATATAGCACCTGCCTGCATGTAGCTGGACAGGCTGCTGTCAGTAGAACCCTGAATGAAAAAGTTACTTATCTCCATAAGTGTTTTATGATGGATACAGTAGTCTGGTGCCTGGAAAAAGGGTTAATGTAAGGGATCTGCTGGAGCTCATATGCCACAGAAAAGATCACTTTGTTAGACACAGTGTTAACCTGGTGATGATTGTCCTCTCCAGTGCCATCCTGAAGTACCCCTCCTTCACAGCTTAAGGGGGAGTGGTGTTAACACCTATTAGTCTGGTCATCCTTAGGGTGGTCTTCCCCCAGACCTCGGGTTGCCTCTCCTCCATTTTGCTGGACCTTTTTTGTTGGCCTTAGAACTTTACCGCTGCTAACCAGTGCTAAACTGCATGTGCTCACTCCTTAAAATGTGGTTATATTGACATATTTCACATTTGGTATATTTAGTTTATATATAAGTCCATAGTTCACTACATGTGCCTAGGATCTGTAAATTAAATGCTACTAATGGGACTGCAGCACTGAGTGTGCCACCCACTTAAGTAGTCCTTTTAATTATTCTCAGGCCTGCCATTTCACAGCCTGTGTGTGTGCAGTTTAAACTGCCATGTCGACCTGGCAAAATAAACCTTTTGCCAGGCCGAAACCTTCCTCTTTAAAACATATATGTCACCCCCTAGGGTAGGCCCTGGGCAGCCAAAAGGACAGGGTACAATGTATACAAAGACTAGGGCATGTACCATTTAGTTTTGCATATCCTGGCAGTGAACAACTCTTAAATTTGTTTTTCACTACTACAAGGCATATCTCTTACATAGGATAACATTGGAGTTGCCTTATTCCATCTTGTAAGTGTAGCTTCCAATAGGAAGAGATGACCCCCTCATGTTTGGTGCCTCTGGAATCATAATTTAAAATCCTAACTTATGGTGAAGTCAGATTTTAAATTGCAATTCTGAAATGCCACTTTTAGAAAGTAGCCATTTGGTGCCTGCAGCCTGTCCTTGGTCTAATGACTGGTTGTAGTTGGCAGTTAAGTTTTGTATCTTACTCCTATATAGCAACACACAATGGAAGCATAGAGGTGACTTAATAGGTCATCCTGGGCAGGATGGGAGTGAGGTACTAACACAGCCTCCCTTACACCTGAATAGGCTTTGTCCTGTCCACACACAAAGGGCTTAACAACCTTGTATTGTCACTCCAGCAGGCTTTGAGCAAGGGCAGGGGAGAAAGGTTATTCCTTGCACTTCAAAGCCACTGTTTAGAAGCTTCTCCCACCTTCCAGAACCAAATCTCCAAAGTATAAATACTGGACCTCAGGCACCACCACTTCAGTACACTTCTGAACCTGTAGATACTCTGCCAGGAAAAAGGACTGCTGTGCTGCTGAAGGCCTGCCACTCTGCTGGACTACTGTTTTGCTGGACTTCTTCTTTGTTGTGCTGATCTCTGCCTGCTGCCATCTTGCCTGGGAGTGAGAAGAACTGGACCTGCATCTCTCCACCCAAGAAACCAGAGTGTCTCTAAAGGCTAGTTGGCTGGCTTCTTGATCTGAAGACTTATGGATATAAAAGACTTCCAACCATCCTGCTTTGCTGATGGACTCTGCTGTCCGTGAGTCTGTCATGCCAGGTGGTGCCATCCCACTTCTGAACCGTTGGAAGGAGACCTGAGGTTTTTGCTCCAGCGTAACCAATGCATCCGCTGCTTCAGGGACAGAACCGACGTATTGCAGCTGTTCCATGAATCAGAAACGGTGCATTCTCTATAGCGTGGGTCTGAACTGCTTCACTGCATCTCGGGCCCAGTACATCACCCTCAGAACTACCACTACACAATGCTTTCCCCGGTGCAAAGTCCTCGCATCCCTCATTGACAGCAGCTTTGACGACGACTCTGAACATCTGCTTAACCGCCACTGCATGGATCGGCACCAACGCATTGTATTGTCTGCGCTACACCGGTTTTTGCATCACAAGCCTCATCAGTAGGATCCTTGCCATTGACACACCAGGATCCTTCAGCGCCGCCTCGCTGCATCTCAGAACCAATGCAACACTCCCCAACCAGAATTTAAGGTACTTTGGTTCAAAGGGCCTAACTGGGTCCCTGTAGACGGCCCGCGCTCCATTGCAGTCGGCCTGAACCTTTGACTTTGTCCTCATCCAGTGAAACCAGATATCCCTAGTTGGTGCTTCTTGCTTCAAAGTGCTGTTTTACAGTTTAGTCTTTCAAAAAATCATAACTAAGGTTCTACTTATTGGACTTTTGTTTTTTTTGGCCTTGCTTTATTTAGTAAATCAAGTTCTGTGTTTTTTAACTTAGGGTGAGGTCCTTTTTGTGTAGTGTTTCCACTGTTTGAAGTGTTGCACACATACTTTACATATTGCTTCCAGGTTAAGCCTGCCTGCTCTGTGCCATATAACCAGGGGGTTGAGCACAGGTTAATTTGGGGTTGCCTATGTCTTACCCTGCCCAGACTGTGGTTGCTGCTTGATCAGGGCTCACACCCCAGTCAACCAGTAACCCAATTTCTAACAACTTGCTGTGATTTTGAGAGCACGTGAGAGAGGGCTGAAAGCAAAAGTCAAAAGAAGAACTAATGAAAAGAAGAAAGAAACAGTGAGAAGGAGGAAGGGCCAAAAGCATGAAAAGATGTTTGCAAGGGTGAAAGGACTGATGGGTGAAATCTCAACATTGCATGTGTAGGTGAAGGAAAGAATGACTGGTAGGATGAAAGGCTGGATGGACGGGTGGATGGATGGTTGAACTGACAAAAGGAGAGTGAAATGATGGATGAAAAGAACTGATCTATGGATGGGAAAGGGATAAATGAATGTCTAGAAGTGGGGGGAATATTGGAGGATAGGTGAAAGGGTCATGAAGAAAAAGTAGATAGACTGAATGGTAAAAGGACGGATGGAAGCATGAAAAGATGGGTGGATGCATGAAAGTCTGAAACGATGTAGTGATAGATGGTCAGAAGGTGGGGTGAAAAGACCTCATACAGTGTGGGTGGGCCTCACTTGCTTCCCTCACCCGATGGCATTCGAGGTACGGATCAAAGTGGGGGTGGTTTTCATTTTCTGGCTACTTCCTTGGTCCTCTCAGTGGTTCTGAAGTACCACAAAAGCTCTTCTGAATCGGGGTACCTACCCACAGGAGGAACACTCTCGGTGCTTCCTTTCTGCAGGGCTCGCCCGAGGTCTCCACACACCGTCTCCAACAGCACCACCACAGACACATGTTCTCTGAACCAAATGCTACACTTCCATAAAAGACAATCTGTTATAAACAAAAAGCTGATTCCTTGCATAGTTTTCATATTTGTGTTCGACTGAAGGCAAAATGCAACAAAGAGTTCTGTAAATGCCAAAGACTCAAGGACAAACTTAGCAAACGTCTCTGGGTCCTCGCTTGTATTTTGGATGCTTTACAGAAAGTCTCTGTTATTGAAAATGGCAGGACAACCACACAGGAAGCCGCGCTCACTCTCTCCATTCCTGAAGTCGAAAAAGAAACAGGCCAAGGCCAAACTGCAGATTTTACAGCGTTGTGCACATCCAGCCCACTGACATTTAAAAAATGTGCTCACTCATCGTTCTCAAACTAAAAAAGTCGTGATGATGGCATTGAATATGGAAAAATGCCTGGGCAGCCTCAGTGTTAAATTAAAATGTTGTAGAGCCATAGCTGACTCGAGAGCTGTATAACGCCGAGCGTGCACTGCACACGCCGAATGCACTGCTCCTGCTGTACGAGGAATTGTGTACCGTGGCGGGAGCCTAACAGAAATATGTCCTCGGGGTGGGCACTTACTGGCCACAGAGTCGTACACTGCATAGGTGTCACTGCACAAGCTGAGTGAAGCTTTTCGTATAGCTGAACAGACATTGGGAACGCTGACGGTAGTGCTTTACACTCCAGGATTTGACTAGGTGAACCTTTAGACAAGCACTGTTAAAGCCAAGGGTTCTGGCGCTGTCCGACAGCCTTTTGGCACTTTTTGTTTTGTTCTGTCGTGATGATTGTAACAAAACCTTTTTGTTGTGGGAGCTTCTGAGCTCTCGGCAATGTGAAGAAATGCCTGAAGGCAAAAATATTTGCTCTTGCCTGCAAAAAGCAGACATTACCATAGTGGTCCCTGGCACTGAAGAGAACTACTTTGTGTGCAGATTTACTACTTTTGAAAGGACTAATGGATGAAGACTGGCTGAAAGTTCATATAATTATTTGCACACAATTTTAGTAAAATCCAAGGGTCTTAAATAACACCATATCTAACATAAAAGGTCAATTGATCTGCTGGCAGAGAAACAGCAGCCTCAGTAGGGGATGCGATGGATGCGGGGGGGTGAGGGAGAGTGCTGCAGAGTGGAGGTGTCTGGAAGATCGGTGGTTAAGGCAGGTGGGTCCTAGGTTGTGCAGGGCCTTGTATGCATAGGTAAGGATCTTTAATTGGCAACGCGTGTGTCTAGGGAGCCAGTGGAGGTTCCTTAGGTGGGGGGAG
Organism: Pleurodeles waltl; assembly: GCF_031143425.1. Classification (NCBI taxonomy): domain Eukaryota; kingdom Metazoa; phylum Chordata; class Amphibia; order Caudata; family Salamandridae; genus Pleurodeles; species Pleurodeles waltl. The sequence goes on from NC_090440.1 coordinate 232,355,333, forward strand.
GTGGGGGTCCATGTTGGGAGGTCCAAAATTAGTCTGGCTGCTGAGTTCTAAATTATTTGGAGTCCTTTTGTGAGGTGTGGCAAGATTCCTGCATATAGTACGTTGCCATAGTCTAGACAGCTAGTGATGAGGGCCTGTGTGAAGGTTCATCTGGTGGAGACCGGAAGCCACTTGAAGATCTTCCGAAGTATTCGAAGGGTAAAGAAGCAGGTGGAGGAGATCGCATTGATCCGTTTCCCCATGTTGAGATAGATAGATATATAGACAGATAGAAAGACAGAGTTTCATGCATAGAGAAGACTGCATGGTTGGAGAGGGTTGCATAGATAAGATAGATAAAAACGGACATCCAGGTAAATTGAAAGACAGGTAGATGGGCAGGTTGATAGGTAGATAAACAAGTAAACAGACACATAGGTAGGTAGGAATACAGTCAGGCATATAGCCATGCAGCTAGACAAACAGATAGATAGACATATAGATAGGCAGATAGACAGGTGATTAGCTAGACAGAAAGCGCTGCATAGATAAATGGTACAGAAATTGGAAGAACTAACAGAGCTAAAATTACTTATATAAAAGTTAAATGCCTGTAAAAGCACGGCATACAAGAGCACCAAAAGCAATCTAGAAAGTCATATAAGCAAGACATACAGGCTAAATTGGTTTACAAATATAATTACACAACAGCACAAAAAGCAATCCAGAAGGCCTACAAGATTGACATACATACAAAATTGGTTTACTAATATAACTGCAGTCCTACAAACAAGCATGGGTACAGGGGTGCCCTTAGAAATGCACTTCACTGCGTGCATACTAAAACCAATTACAGTTTCATGAAGAACAGTTTAAAAGAGAGACAATTTTAGTATGTTGTGAATTTGCAGCAGTTAGATAAATAATTAAAAAGGACACTCCAAAGGGCATTTAAAACACCATCAGCAGGAGACTGGAAATGATATAATCACAATCTAAATACAAAGGCAAAACCAAAGTAAAAAAGTCAAAATAAACTCTGGCACTGAAGAGAATTACACTGTGTGCAAATGTGTTCCTTGTGATACAGCAAAAAGTGAAGCTATCCAGTGGCTGAATTGGGCTGGCCTCCTGTCACACGCTTTCTACTGTAGTGGGTGGAAGCAAAATGTGCCTGACACACAAACCGAACAATGGATGAACACAGATGGCTGAAAGCCCCTTTGAATAACTATATTTTACATACAATTTTTGCAAAAAAAATAAAAAGGCCTTGGCTAACACCAGATCTGAGAAGCCAGTGTTGACTGGCCTTTTGAGTTGGTCCCACTCTGATCCCAGGGACCAAAAAAAGAAAATGACCCACACAAACGGCCTTTCAAGCTGGCCCATTTGGCAGTGCCATACTGCCTGAAAGGCCAGCCCAACACAGAAAGAACCTGAACAGTGGCCACAAGCACTTTCATTTCACCATGCTCCCCTTTGACCTTACCAGCGCCCCGCGGGTATTCACAAAGGTGATGGCGGTGGTTGCAGCTCATCTGCGCAGGTCAGGATTTTCAGCCTTCCCCTACCTCAATGACTGGCTGTTGAAGACGGGCTCACCCCAAGCTGTTGTCTCCTACCTCCAGACAACAGTGGACCTCCTGCATTTGCCTGGTGGTTCACTATAAATGTGCAGGGGCGGCTCCTTCACTGTGGCGGAGGAGCATTGCCCCACTGGCTGTGCCAGAAGCAGAAAAATAAAACAATAGTTGTTAGAAATGGGGTCTCTAGTTGGCAGAGGTATACACCCTTGTCCAAGTACGGACCACAATCCTAGTCAGGGTAAGTTACACACATTCCAAATGATCCTGGGCCAGATGTACCAAAGGATTTTACCCATTCTGTGTCTATGGGAAAAAGCTTTCGTACATATGGCCCCCTGTGCCCACCCTCTGGTAGCTTGGCACTGATTAGTCAGGCTTACCTTAGAAGGCAATGTGTAAAGTATTTGTGCAATAAATCATACAGTAACACAGTGAAAACACCACAAAATACACCAGACAGGTTTAGAAAATAGATAATATTTATCTGAATAAAATAAGGTCAAAACGACAAAGATCCTATAAGCACAAGTTGAAATATCACTGCTAGAAGGTTTAAAAGAGTCTTAATTCTTGAAAATAAACAATTGCCTCTTTGGTACACACAGTATCTTATATGCGTCAAAAATAACGACGCACACAGACCGCAAAGGATGAGATCAATGGAAGAATAAGGTGTGCGTCAGTATTTTCTGGCATGACACAGATGATGTGTTGTTTCTTTGCAAGGGGCTTGTGTCGTTTTTCAGTGTGCAGTCTTGGTTCCTCACTGCGATGCGAGGATATTTTGATGCCCAGGGACGATGGGGGGGAAATCCTTGATGCACTGGAAGAAGGTACTGGTGCTGCGCCGATTTGGTAGGCGATGTGTCAAATTTTCCGTCGCAAGGCAGGCGCTGCGTTGAATTTCCACTCAGGAAGTCAGGTTGCATCGTTCCGGTCAGCTGTGCAGCGATTTTGCTGTTGCAATGCAGGCTTTGCGTTGATTTTGGCAGGTGGTGCGCCGATTTTCATCGCACAAGAGGTTTTCTGAAGGAATGAAGTCTTTTTGGCTTTGAGGCAGAGTCCTTCTCAGCAAAGTGAGAGGCCAGCAGGGCAACAGGGCAATAGCAGGGCAGCAGTCCTTCTCAGCAAAGCACAGGATGCAGGTGTAGATCCAGAAGTGCCTGAGTTGGTGAGGTCAAAGACCCAGTTTATATACCCAAAAATGCCTTTGAAGTGGGGGAGACTTCAAAGAGTGGTTTTGAGATGCACAATTTCCCCTTTCAGTACAGTCCTTTCTGACAGGGTCCCAGCAGGGGGTTTGGCAGTCCATTGTGTGAGGACAGGCCACTTGTCTTTAAAATGTAAGTGTCAGGCCTTTCCAGCCCAGGAAGACCCATTCAATATGCAGATGAGTGCAAGTGTGACTGAGGGGGTCATTCCAACCTCGGCGGTAAAAGTCGCTTACCGCCAGACAGAAGACCGCCATAACACCGCCGCGGTCGCGGTTAACCGCCACGGTCATTCTGACCCACAACAGGCAAACCGCCAAAATCCCGACATCCCCAAAAGTCCGCCACACCAAAGGGCAGCGATAAACTGGCGACGACCAAACCTCCACCGTCACGCCAACAGAAATACGCCCACGCCATTACGACCCACGAATCCACGCGGCGGTCTTTCAACCGCGGTATTCCATTGGCGGTACACACCGCCGCGCTCAAAATACACATACCTGTACAAAACACTATCACATTGGACAATTCCAAATACACACACCTGATACACATACACACACCACACCCACACACCCAAGACAATATAAAACACACACCCACATCACCCACAAACCCTTACGACAACAAATCACGAACGAAAGCCAGAGAGAGACACCACCATCAACAAACTAGCAGCCACAGGCACACAACACCATCACCCACACTACTTCCACGCACAAAACACCACACACCACCACATATCACCACACTAATCACCACACACACAACCCCATACATCACCCACACCACCCCATGGCACCTCAAAGACACCCCAGGTTCTCAGATGATGAACTAAGGGTCATGGTGGAGGAAATTGTACGAGTAGAGCCCCAGCTGTTCGGGACACAGGTGCAGCACACCACCATTGCCAGGAAGATGGAGCTATGGAGCAGAATAGTGGACAGGGTCAACGCTGTGGGACAGCACCCAAGAAATCGGGACGACATCAGGAAGAGGTGGAACGACCTACGGGGGAAGGTGCGTTCCATGGTATCCAGGCACAACATCGCTGTGCAGAAGACTGGCGGCGGACCCCCACCTCCTCCCCCAGAATTTACAGCATGGGAGGAGCAAGTCTTGAACATCCTGCATCCTGAGGGCCTCGCAGGAGTAGCTGGAGGAATGGACTCTGGTAAGTCCCATCTTCACTACTTCATCCCCCCCACCCCACCAGCATGCCAAATCATACCCCCACCCCATCACACCTACTCCTAGCAAATGTCTCACCATCACAACCCACCCATCCCAAAACCTGGCCCTGCATCCGACCACAAAGCATGGACACCCATCACCAAAGCATGCCCACTGCACATACCCTTCCCACCCCCCAAAGCACCGTCACAACAGCCCCCACAAAGGAATGCCAGAGCTGGAGTACACGACTACCCACCCATTGCACACTCTGGCACACACAGAAGCAATAATCATACGTTTGTACCCCTGCAGGACCCGAACGCCACGTCACCACGCAGGAGGGTCCACAAATGTCCACTCCACCCCCAGAAGAGGCCCACAGTGAGGACAGCAGCTCTGTCGACCTGGAGCTAGATGACCAGCCCGGTCCATCGGGGACCTCGGGACAGTCGGTTCCCCTCAGGCAGTCACAGGCCACAGCAGACCTTCCCCCCTCTGGCAACACCAGCACAGCACCCACCCAGCGGGCCCATACCTCTGTCCCCAGGACACGTCAATCAGCGGTGTGTCCACCACTACAGGGCGCCCACGCTAACCCAACACCCCAACAACAACAGGGACCTGGGGGCAGTGGTAGTGGGCACACGGTCCAGGGGACAGAGGCCCAGGGAAACAGGGGAACTGGGAGGGCTGCTGTGCGACAGGGGGGGGACAGGCCCAGGGAACCCACTCTCCACGAGGCCCTCTCCTCCATCATGGGAGCATACCACCACTCCCAGGAGACGATGGCGACGGTCCTGGCCAGGTTTCAGGAGATCCAATCTCTGCAGGATCAACAGTATATGGGGTTCAGGGAGGAACTAAGAAATATCAGTACCACAATGGTTACCATCGTAGTGGCCCTGAATGAGTTAATCACCACATTGCGGGACACTGTGGCACCACAAAGGGCCCCTGACACTAGCATGGACCAAGAAATGCCTACCACCTCCGCCGGCGCTAGTGGACAGGAGGCCCCAACACAAACCAACAGGCCACCAGAACCCCACCCCCTGCAGAAGGAGAACCACCCGCAAGCGGGCCCTGAGATCCAGGAAGAAGACAGAGTAGCATGTCAAGACCCCCGCCAGCAAAGGATACCGCCCTGATAGTCATCCCACTGTCCCACATTGTCACCCTGTCCAACCTTAAATTGCCCCTGCTCCACTTCCCACAGGCATTTGGACAATGCACCTGTGATACTGATAGTCTGGACTCTGCCATGGACAATCCTCCACCATCACCCCTCACCGTTTTGCAACCACCCATTCCATTTAGAGCACTTGAATAAACACACTTGTTGCACAAAACAATCTGGAGTCTGGCTGTGATTTTGAACAAATGTATTAGACATGACCGTGCAAAAATGTCAATTCACATTGTGATGCCAACAAACCGCTGTCACACAGCTGTAGTCCATGGGGAAACAAAGCAGATGTCACGCAGTGGGGCCCACATCTCTGAAATTGGAAGGGAAAGTCACAACTCAGTTACCATACACTGGGGAAAATAGTCAGACAGTAGAGAGATACGAGTGTTGAAGTATATGTAAAATGACGGGTTGGACTCTTACCTGTGGGTCACTGAAAATACTGCTGTATTACTGTGTTCCTGTTCTCTATGTCGTCCTCTTCGGCTTCCTCCTCTTCACTCTCCACAGGCTCCACAGCTGCTACAATACCACCATCTGGACCATCCTCCTGCAGAAAAGGCACCTGGCGTCGCAATGCCAGGTTGTGAAGCATACAGCAGGCCACGATGATCTGGCACACCTTCTTTGGTGAGTACATTAGGGATCCACCTGTCATATGGAGACACACCTAAACCTGGCCTGCAGGAGGCCAAAGGTTCGCTCGATCACCCTCCTAGTTCTCCCATGGGCCTCATTGTAAAGTTCCTCTGCCCTGGTCCTGGGATTCCTCACTGGGGCCAGTAGCCAGGAAAGGTTGGGGTAACCAGAGTCCCCTAATAGCCACACCCGGTGCCTCTTGAGTTGACCCATCACATAAGGGATGCTGCTATTCCGCAGGATGTAGGCGTCATGCACTGAGCCAGGGAACTTGGCATTAACATGGGAGATGTACTGGTCAGCCAAACAGACCACCTGGATATTCATGGAATAATAACTCTTCCTGTTCCTGTACACCTGTTCACTCCTGCTGGGGGGGACCAAAGCAACATGTGTCCCATCAATGGCACCAATTATGTTGGGGATATGTCCAAGGGCATAGAAATCACCCTTCACGGTAGGCAAATCCCCCACCTCAGGGAAAACTATGTAGCTCCGAATGTGTTTGAGCAGTGCTGACAACACTCTGGACAACACCTTGGAAAACATAGGCTGGGACATCCCTGATGATATGGCCACCGTTGTTTGAAATGACCCACTTGCAAAGAAATGGAGCACTGACAGCACCTGCACTAGAGGGGGGATCCCTGTGGGTTGGCGGATGGGTGACATCAGGTCGGGCTCCAACTGGGTACATAGTTCCCGTATAGTGGCTCGGTCAAGCCTGTATGTCAGTATGACATGTCTTTCCTCCATTGTCGACAGGTCCACCAGCGGTCTGTACACAGGAAGATTCCTCCATCTCCTCGCATGTCCCAGCGGACGGTGCCTAGGAAGGACAACATGGAGCACAGAGTCAATCAACCCACAGGTACGTTCCCACAGCTTGCAGATAACACGATTCTCAATGCATTGAATGGCTTGTATGAGTGTTGATGCAAGGCCTAGGTATGTGTGACGCAGTTGAATTTAAGCCATGTGGGACCTTGAAATGGCGGCTGCCTGACCTGTGAAGTGTGACAATGGGATGTGAGGTCAATGCGCTGGCGTGGCACACCGTGGCGGTAGGCGGTCGAAGACCACGGCGCAAAGCCGCATTGGTTAACATGAAACCCTATGGGTTTCAGGAGCCAATGACGATGTGCGCCGGCGGTCGCGGTACGCACCGCCGCGGTACGCACCGCCGCGGGCGTGACCGCCATTTTCTATCTGCTTTATCACTCGATACCTGATCAACCACAGGAGAGGACCTATACTGCAAGTGGTGCTGTGACCTCGGTCTGGAAGAGACAATGGCTGCTGCGACTGGGGCAAGGGCCCCTGCCTTCACTTCTGAAGAATTGGAGAAACTCGTGGATGGGGTCCTCCCCCAGTATGCGCTACTCTACGGTCCTCCAGACCAACAGGTAAGTACACTGGGACCATGCTTTGTGGCCAATGCCTGGGTTGAGTGGGGTGAATGAAAGATGGTGGGGAGAGGAGCGAATGAGGCATGCATCAAACGACAGATGAGAGCATGTGCCACATGGCAAGGGTGGGGATGGGGGGCCACTCACATCGAGCATGCAGAAGGTGATGATTATGTTTTTCTCCCCCTGTACATGTCACATAGGTCAGCGCCCATCAGAAAATCGACATTTGGCGTGCCATCGCCAAGGACGTCCGGACCCTGGGGGTCCACAACAGACGGGGCACCCACTGCCGGAAGAGGTGGGAGGACATCCGCCGCGGGAGCAGGAAGACCGCGGAGGCTCTGCTGGGGATGGCCTCCCAACGTAGGAGGGGTGCCAGTCGTCAATTGACCCCCCTGATGTCCCGGATCCTGGCGGTGGCCTACCCCGATTTGGATGGGCGCATGAGGACATCACAGCAGACACAAGGGGGTGAGTACAAGCACATTCTGCTGATTTTGCGCACATTGGAGGTGTCTGGGTGGGGGAGGAGGGCTGTGGGTCTCCCTAGGCCAGGGCAATTTCTGTAGGCTAGGCCCCTCCGTTAGGCATGGCCCTGTGCCCCCGCACCCCACCTCTGTAGGTTGCCTAGTACAGCTATTCATGGCCCTGTGTCACCTATGTGTGGAGTTGTCGTCCATAGGGTTGTAGGCCATGTCCCACTGATTGAGTAGTGTACCCCAAGTGCGCGGCGTAGTGCAGGGGGCTTCTGTGTCTGCCTCTCCGCCAACGGTGTCGCCAATGCATGCACTCAACATGTCTTTATTTCTCCCCCCCCCCTTTTTTTGGTGGTCTTCCTGTTCATGTGTGCATTAGCATCATCAGGCGGAGGAGAAGTGGCATCGGAGCACGAGGGAGCTGCATCTCACATGGCCATGGAGGGCCATGCAACTGACTCAGAATTCACCAGTGAGACGGAGGGCGAGGGGAGCTCCACAGCGGGGACACGTGGTGACACCAGCGACACAGACTCGTCCTCGGAAGGGAGCTCCCTTGTGGTGACGGCAACATCCGTGCCCCCCGCAACAACAGGTACAGCCGCCACCCAGCGCACCAGCCCCGCCCTCCCAGCAGCCCCTCAGCGTTCGCCCCGTGCCCGCTCACCCAGGAAGGTGGGCATCTCCTTCACCCCAGGCACCTCAGGCCCTGCCCCAGTTACCCCAGCTGCCTCAGTGAGGAGGTCATTGACCTCCTGAGGATGCTCATTGTTGGGCAGTCTACCCTTTTGAATGCTATCCAGGGTGTAGAAAGGGAGGTGCACCGGAGTAATGCATACCTGGAGGGCATTCATTCGGGTCAGGCTGCCCATCAGCGATCGTTCAACGCTCTGGCCTCAGCACTGACGGCAGCCATTGTCCCTGTCTCCTGCCTCCCTCCTCCAACTTCCTCCACCCAGTCCCACTCCCCTGTACCTCTGCCTATCCCAGACACACCTACAGACCAGCCTGCACACACCTCAACACCCAAGGGAAGCCCATCCAGACATAAGCACCACACATCACACAAGCATTCACCCAAGCAACATCCACATGCAGACATACCAACACCCACTGCCTCCTCTGTGTCCCCCTCCTCCTTGTCTCCCTCCTCCCTCCCTGTGACGTCTCCACTCACACTTGCATGCACTACATCTTCAGCCACTACGTCCATCACCAGCACACCCACCAGAACACGTGCAGTCACCACCCCCAATACTATTTACACGTCCCCTGTGTCCTCTCCCAGTGTGTCTGTCACCCCCTCTTCCAAAGCACACAAACGCAGGCAGCCACCCACCCAACAGCCATCCACCTCACGACAGCCTCCAGCACCAGCACCAGCACCTGCACCCAAAGACACCAGACTTTGCTCTCCTACAACCACATCCTCTTCCTCCACTCCCATACCCACTACAACTACCCTTCCCTCTCTTAAGAAATTGCTTTTCCTTTCCAAACTTGACCTCTTTCCAACAACTCACCCACCCCGTCCATCTCATAAGACTCCAATCAGCACCTCAGCCACCACAAAACCAGGACCAACAAAGACCATAGTCCAAGGATTTTGGAGTCCCCCACCTTCAAGGCCAGCTAGTTCGGCTAGGAGCAAAGAGACGGCCAGCCCACCCCCTGAAAAAAAAGCCAAGAAAGCCAGTGCCCGGCACGAGAGGCCAAAGACAGCAGCCTCCAAAATCCCTACCCTGGCTCGATCAGGAAGTGGGGTGCCACCTGGCACACCACCAAAGGGAGGAAAGGGCCACAGAAGAGGAGGGAAGGGTGGCAAGGGCAGCAGGCCCGACAAGTCCGGCAGCAGGCCAGCTGCCCAGGAGGGCCGCACCAGCCCCATTCCAGGTGTGCAGGAGGACACCCACAGGCCCGGTACGGCAGCACAGGAGGGCCCCGCAAGCGAAGAGACAGATGGGCAGGAAGGGCCCGGCAGCCACATGTCAGGTGGCGAGTGAAATCCATGGCATGGCCGGATCTGGTGACCTGGACACTCATGTCAAGCACCGCTGAACATGGCCTTTCAAGTCAAGCACCGCTGAACAGGGCCCTTCAAGTCAAGCACCGCTGAACAGGGCCCTTCAAGTCAAGCACCGCTGCACATGGCCCTTCAAGTCAAGCACCGCTAAACAGGGCCCTTCAAGTCAAGCACTGCTGAACATGGCCCTTCAAGTCAAGCACCGCTGAACGGGGCCCTTCAAGTCAAGAAACGCTGAACAGGGCCCTTCAAGTCAGGCACCGCTGAACATGGCCCTTCAAGTCAAGAACCGCTGAACAGGGCCCTTCAAGTCAAGAACCGCTGAACAGGGCCCTTCAAGTCAAGCACCGCTGAACAGGGCCCTTCAAGTCAAGCACCGCTGAACAGGGCCCTTCAAGTCAAGAACCGCTCCGCTGGGCCCTTCATCTCAAGCACCGCTCCGCTGGGCACCGCCGTCTCAAGCACCGCTCCGCTGGGCCCTTCATCTCAAGCACCGCTCCGCTGGGCACCGCCGTCTCAAGCACCGCTCCGCTGGGCCCTTCATCTCAAGCACCGCTCCGCTGGGCCCTTCATCTCAAGCACCGCTCCGCTGGGCACCGCCGTCTCAAGCACCGCTCCGCTGGGCACCGCCGTCTCAAGCAGTGCTCCGCTGGGCCCTTCATCTCAAGCACCGCTCCGCTGGGCACCACCGTCTCAAGCACTGCTCCGCTGGGCCCTTCATCTCAAGCACCGCTCCGCTGGGCACCGCCGTCTCAAGCAGTGCTCCGCTGGGCCCTTCATCTCAAGCACCGCTCCGCTGGGCACCGCCGTCTCAAGCACTGCTCCGCTGGGCCCTTCATCTCAAGCACCGCTCCGCTGGGCACCGCCGTCTCAAGCACCGCTCCGCTGGGCACCGCCGTCTCAAGCACCGCTCCGCTGGGCACCGCCGTCTCAAGCACTGCTCCGCTGGGCCCTTCATCTCAAGCACCGCTCCGCTGGGCACCGCCGTCTCAAGCACCGCTCCGCTGGGCCCTTCATCTCAAGCACCGCTCCGCTGGGCACCGCCGTCTCAAGCACCGCTCCGCTGGGCCCTTCATCTCAAGCACCGCTCCGCTGGGCACCGCCGTCTCAAGCACCACTCCGCTGGGCACCGCCGTCTCAAGCACCGATGGCCCATTGACAGAAGGGGCAGGCCCGCATCTATGTCGGGCAGGGCTGCACGAAGCACTCTGGGCACCATGCCTCCTCCAGAACCAGTGGAGTCTGTACTCCACTTGAGAGACTGTGGCTTTGCACTCCCCAGGATGGTACAGTGGGCAAACCACCCACTGTAGAGACTTGAGAGACTGTGGCTTTGCACTCCCCAGGATGGAACAGTGGACAACCCACCCACTGCATAGACTTGAGAGACTGTGGCTTTGCACTCCCCAGGATGGAACAGTGGGTAAGCCACCCACTGTAGAGACTTGAGAGACTGTGGCTTTGCACTCCCCAGGATGGCACAGTGGGCAAGCCACCCACTGTAGAGACTTGAGAGACTGTGGCTTTGCACTCCCCAGGATGGCACAGTGGGCAAGCCACCCACTGTAGAGACTTGAGAGACTGTGGCTTTGCACTCCCCAGGATGGCACAGTGGGCAAGCCAACCACTGTATGGACTTGAGAGACTGTGGCTTTGCACTCCCCAGGATGGCACAGTGGGCAAGCCATCCACTGTAGAGACTTGAGAGACTGTGTCTTTGCACTCCCCAGGACTGAACAGTGGCCATGGAGGCCCCTCGTGGATCTGGCGTCATGGACTCATCTGGCTGAGGTGCCCCCCCTTCCCTTCCCCCTGAGGTACCTGTAGTTTTCCTATCTGATGCCCCTGCAGTGTTCTCTCCTTTGGACTCGGGTATCCTGTGTGGGCTTTGCCCATGTGTTTTGGCCCAGGGGCCCACGAACAATGGCTGTTACACAATTCGGACTGGACTTTTTATGTATGTATATATATATATATATAGTTATAGATGTTTTAGATTTTTTTTTAACTCAGCCGTACATTATAATTCACATTTCATCATCTTTTCCTTTTGTCTTTGCATTCTTCCGTGGGGTTTGGGGGTGTCACTCTGAGTTGTTGCTATGCATTGATGTGTGTGTAGTGGTGGGTGAGGGTGAGGGTGGGTGTGTCGCGTATGTGTGTGCCCGTAATCTTTTCTCCTCCCCTGTGTCGTGGGTGCAGTACTCACCGTTGTCTTCTGCGCCGGCGTTCGTGCTCCTGATAGAGGAGCAGAAATACAATAGCTGGCAGTATGTGTAGTTCTGGTTCCATGCTGTCCAGATTCCTCGTGGAGTGTGTAGAGGTGAGCGTTTTCCGTTTGAAATGGCTGTTTCCGCCGTGTTTTTATCGGCGGGGCTACCGCCCCGGAAAAGGTGGCGGATTGGTGGGTTGTGATAGGGTGGGTGGTACATTGACTCCCGCCTGTCTGTTGGCGGTGACAGCCGCGCTGTATGTCTGTCCCGCCGTGGCGGTCGGAGTGTTAAAGTGGCGGTCTCTGTTGGCGGTTTCCGCCAGGGTCAGAATTAAAAAAAATTTACCGCCCATCTGTTGGCGGGTTGGCCGCCGCTTTAACACCGACCGCCAGGGTTGGAATGACCCCCTGAGTGTCCTGTGTTTGTGGTTGTCTGTGTGAAATGCACCAGGCACGCCTAATGCAAGCCCGTCTGCGCCCGTCCGTGCCAGAACGGGCCCAGGGGCCAGTCCCCCTAGCCCAGTTAGGATCATGGGCCCTACTTATGCCCCGGAGACCCCTTGGAACCTTAGACCATCGATTCCTGAAGCCTCTCAGTTGTGTCCTGACTTGAGGAATAGTACGTGGTCTTGCCCTGCTTGTAAGTGGGCCTCTCAATATAAAGAATTCATTGCTCCCTCTGATACTAACTTGCATACAACTCTTCTGCTAGCAAACTGCTGCTCATTGTCAGCACACAAATGAGATATTAATCTTTTGTTATGCGACTCTGCTCACTAAGACATGGCTGCACGAGGGGTCCTGGCCTGACATAGCCTTGGCACTACCCCCAGGATACTTGATAGCAAGGATGGATAGAACGACCACAAGAGGGGGAGGAGTCGCCATTATATATAAGCAAGAATTTAAGCTTATCTCTCGCCCCCTTCAGTTAACAGACTGCAAAAGTATGTTTTTCTCTTTGACCCTCAATCCTAATTTTACCCTTGCAGGAGTCTTGCTCCGGGACCATCAGATAATTTCTTAAATTCTCTTCAACTTGCCGATCTAATATGTAATAAACCCACTCTAACTATCTTAGGTGACTTCAATATTCAAATAGAAAATTCAGATCTGACAGCGGCGAGATGCCTTTGGCGGACATGGAAGCTCTTGGTCTAAGACAATTGGTTAAAGGCCCGACGCATGATAAGGGGCATACCATTGATCTAGTCTTTAGCAACCTAGCAGTGCTTTGCTCCATGCCCCCTCTCCCACTGGTATGGTCTGACCACTTTCTAATTCCGCTAAAATTAGCCATCTCCACCGCAAAGGGTCCTCCTCAGCCCACAGTCGGTCTTGCAGGCGTTGGCTTAATCTCAATACAGGTGAATGGATCAGGCTGCTGGATAGCCGGAAATCTACCTTTCTCAAAGTTAATGAGATAGAAATTGATCCATTCAATGATTGGATCACCAACTGTCTTGATACCCTTCTCTCCTATAAGATAATAACTGGGAATCGTTGGAAAGCTGACGCTAAGTGGTTCACCCCATATCTGTCATCACTTAAAAGAAAGTGTAGAAGCCTGGAGATAAAGTGGAGGAAATCCTTAGACTCAGAAGCAAGGGAGGAATATAGGCAGTCCATCAGGATTTACCATGCAGAAATAAGATCCGCATAAGGCACATACTATTCTGGTAGAATTGAACAGGCCTCGGGCTCCTATAAAGAGGTTTTTCAAGTGTTAAAAAAAATTCTTCACTCTCTCATAGATGGAAACCCAACTGAAGCCTCAGAAGAACACAGTAATAATCTAGCTAGGTTCTTTCAACAAAAAATTAGTGTAATTTATTCAAACGTTTCAAGGGATAAGGCCAAGTTGGTAGTTCAAGCTAAAATCCCTCAAAAAGGTATAGCCACCATGTCACATTTCTCCCCCCTCTCACAGGAACAGATTGTCTCTTTCCTCACTACATTAAAGTCAGGTTCACCTCTGGATCCGGTTCGTCCTTCCGTACTAGCTCTTGGGACTCTGGTCATTGCCCCTTCTCTTACTGAATTGCTGAATTCTTCTCTCACCAGACGCTCTGTCCCTGAACAGTGGAAACATGCTATAGTTAAGCCCCTGTTGAAAAAATCGAACTTGGATGCCACAGATCTCAACAATCCCCTATCTATCTCCCCTCTGGAGTATTTGCCTCCTCCCAAGAAGTATATTTAAAGCCTGGGAATCTGGTTAGACCCTCATTTCACTGTGGAACATCATGCCAAGAAAATCTCTGCTGCCTGCTTTGGGTCATTAAGACTTTTGAGAAAGGTATTTGTAATACTTCCTCCTCTTGCAAAATGACTGTTCAGACAATTATTATGTCCCGACTCAACTATGGCAATAGTCTATTTCTTGGCTCCCCTAAATATGTGGTTAGGAAATTGCAGGTGGTCCAGAATGCCGCAGCACGTCTTCTACTAGACATCCGAAGGCATACTTCAGTTGAACCGGCCTTGTCCTCTCTCCACTGGCTTCCAGTGGAACAGTGTATAAAATTTAAAACTCTTTGCATCATCCACAGATCACTACATAATAGAGAACCCCATTTGCTAAAAACCCTGGCCACCTTCTAAAAACCCGCCAGAGCTCTTAGATCAGCATCTACAGCACTGGCTAAAATCAAAAAAGCCAGATGGGGTGGTGCTACGATGGAATATCGGGGAGCCAAATTGTGGAACTCCCTCCCCCTCAGTATTCGACTAACCAGTCATGAACTTAATTTTCAAAAGGCAATTAAAACCTGCCTTTTTAAAATCTAGTCTTCCCTTCCTTTTGCTCCTGTTGTTGTCCTTTTAGCGCTGTTAGGCCTTCGGGCAGTCAGGCGCTTTATAAGTGCAATAACACAACATAACAAGGGAGCTGTCAACCAGCCCAGACGTTGATTGGAGACAGGCTGTAAGGCACAGATGATCTTTAAGTCCAGAGAAATGCTCACTTTCTAAAAGTGGCATTTCTAAAATAGTAATATAAAATCCATCCTCACCAATAAGCAGGATCATTACCATTCTGGCCATACTAAATATGACCTGGTTTCTGGCCCATCCCGCTGTTACCCTACCCTGCCAAAGTACTGGAGAAAGCAATCAATGGACAACTACGGAAATTAATTGAGGCTAACAACTCCCTGGACAGCTCACGGTCCCGCTTCTGCAGCAGCCACAGCACAGACAGCCCTCCTGGCAGCCACCAATGACATCCGATTACTCCTAGACTGCAGCCACATTGCAGCGCTCATACTCCTCGACCTCTCAGCAGCTTTCAACACAATCTCCCACAGCACCTGCACACCAGACTCCATGGAAGAGCCCTAGAATGGATCCACCCTTTCCTCTCCAGGAGGACGCGGCCGGTCAGACCCCCGCCCTACACATCCAGACCCACAGGAGTCAACTGCGGAGTCCCCCAAGGATCCTCATTGAGCCCAACTGTTCAACATATACATGGCCCCTCTCGCAGCCATCATCAGAAGCCACGGTATGAACATCCTGTCATATACCGATGACACACAACTCATCATTTCCCTCACCGAAGAGCTGGACACTGCCAAAAGAACTTCCACTCAGGAATGGAAGCCGTTGCCAGCTGGATGAGAGAAAGCTGCCTCAAGCTCAACTCTGACAAGACTCAGCTCATCATCTTCAGAAACACCACCTCAGCTTGGGACGACTGCTAGTGGCCCACATCCCTCAGCGCCACCACTACACAGAGTGAGCATGCTCGCAACCTTTGGCATCGTCCTCAACTCCTCCTTGTCCATGACCTGCCAGGTAAATGTAGTTGCCTCCTCCTGCTGGCACACACTCCGCAAACTTCGGAAGATCTTCAGATGGATCCCAGTAGACTGTCACAGGACAGTCACCCACGCCTTAGTCGCAAGCAAGCTCGACTACCGCAATGCCCTCTCTCATTGGAAGGGTAATGCAGGTGTTCACAGCCAACACCACCACCATGTGGTACTGCAAAAGGCAAGGCAAGGTGGAGTTGTGGACATTTTGTCAGGAGGCTCTGCACCTCTGGACTTGGCTGGAACAAAAGGGCATATCCCTGGTGGTTCAACATCTGGCAAGCTCTCTGAACGCCAGAGAGGACAAACTCAGCGTTTACAATGCTTAATCGATCACAAATGTCCTCTCCATCTGAAGGCCATTCAAGGTCTCTTTCAACAGTGGGGAGAGCTTTGGTTAGATCTGTTTGCCTCCGCAGAGAACACAGAGTTTTCAAGGTGCCAATCGCTCAGCAACGCTTTTTGTCTCAAGTGGAACTCAGTCCTCCTTTATGCCTTTCCACCCATACCACTTTTGCCCAGGGTTCTCAAGAAGATCAAGAATGACTGGGCCTGAGACATTCTTATGGCTCTTAAATCAGGCAGTGACCTGCGCGATGGGGCACTGCACAGGGGCCCTGGAGCACCCCTTCTGCCAGCCTTTCCCTGGTGGGGGAACCCGCCAGGGAAAGGCTGGTGGAAAAAGGGATCATTATCCAAGGCGGAAAATGATTCCCTCCACCCTTCAGGCTGCCTGTCGGTGGCAGCCTGGCGGTGGCGGAGGGCCGATTTTTTAGCAGTTCAGACCGCTGTGCCAGTGGCAGTCTTTGCCCCCACCGCCGGCATGGCAGTCTGAACCGCCGGGGTTCGTAATGACCCACATAGTCTTGGCAGCCAGGCTTCCCTCCACTAAAATGGTATATGCCTGTCGTTGGAATAAACTTGTGGCCCGGTTCACAGACGAGTCTGCTGACCCCCTTTCTGCCCCTTTTTCTGAGGTCCTATTGTTTATCCTTTCTCTGGCCCAACAGGACTCTGCTATGGGCACTCTCAAAGGTTATTTATCTGCTATTTCTGTGTTTTTGAGGTTGCCTGATCAACTTTCTTTGTTTAAATTTCCTATTGTTGACAAGTTCCTCAAAGGTCATAATCTTATGTTTCATCCATCCCTTTTCATTATGCCCCAATGGGATTTGAAGTTGGTTCTGACATTCCTGATGTGCGCTCCTTTTGAGCCTCTCCACAATCATCCTTTCAGGCTTCTCACCTTGAAAACAGCCTTCTTTGTGGCCATACCTCTGCCAAAGAGTGAGCCTCAGGCATTGTCATCTAAGCCACCCTACCTTTCCATCTATCCTGACATAGTGGTGCTTCGTACTAGGACTTCTTTTTTTGTCAGAAGTGGTCATGCCCTTTCATGTAGGCCAGTCCATCACCCTGCCTACTTTTTAGGCACCCCCACATCTTTCTAAGGAAGATGAGAGACTCCACCGCCTGAACCCAAAAGGAGCATTGGCGTTCTATCTTCATCTTACAAAAGAGTTCTGTGTGGATGATCAACTTTTTGTCGGTTATGTGGGTGAAAAGAACGGCCGAGCAGTGCAGAAGAGAACCATCGCCCGATGGGTCGTACTCCCCATTAAAGTCTGCTACGCACTGGCCAAGAAGCAATCACCTGAAGGTTTGGGTGCTCATTCTACCAGAGCTACAGCTGCGACCACTACGTTAGCACACAGTTTTTGACATCTGTCAAGCAGCAATGTGGGCATCTCTGTACATGTTTACCAGACACTAATGCCTGGACACTCAGGTTCGTAGGGACAGGTACTTTGGGGGTCATTCTGAGTCTGGCGGGCGGCAGAGGCCGCCCGCCAGACTTCCCCCCTCCAAAATACCACTCCGCGGTCGAAAGACCGCTGAGGGTATTTTGGCTTTTGCACTGGGCTGGCGGGCGACCGCCAAAAGGCCGCCCGCCAGCCCAGTGCAAAAGACCCTTCCCACGAGGACGCCGGCTCAGAATTGAGCCGGCGGAGCAGGAAGGTGCGACGGGTGCAGTGGCACCCGTCGCGTATTTCAGTGTCTGCAAAGCAGACACTGAAATACAAAGTGGTGCCCTCTTACGGGGGCCCCTGAAGTGCCCATGCCATTGGCATGGGCACTGCAGGGGCCCCCAGGGGCCCCACGACAACCCATACCGCCATCCTGTTCCTGGCGGGAGAACCGCCAGGAACAGGATGGCGGTATGGGCTGTCAGAATCCCCATGGCGGCGCAGCGAGCTGCGCCGCCATGGAGGATTCTAATGGGCAGCGGAAAACCGGCGGGAGACCGCCGGTTTTCCGCATCTGACCGCGGCCAAACCGCCGCGGTCAGAATGCCCTGCGGGGCACCGCCAGCCTGTTGGTGGTGCTCCCGCCGACCCGCCGGGGTCAGAATCACCCCCTTTGTCTGTTCGATCCTGCAGTACTTCCTAGTATGATGTTAGTTTGCAGACCAACCACAGGGGATGGTATTGCTTGGGTATCTATTCTAAGGTGAGGAATCCTCAACCAGATGGACAAGTTACATACCTTAGGTAATGCCTTATCTGGTAGAGACAACATCTAGTTGCAGATTCCTTACTGACCCACCCACCCTCCCCAATCTGTGAACTAATTTTTTGGGACAGGGACTTCCCTTTCAGGCCCACCAGTGGTCAGTGTTCTTCATGCCTCTGCGCTTCTGGTGTGGAAAGTCGTGAAAAGAAACTGATGTCAGTGCGCCAGAGTGGCGCTTATATAAAACCACACTTGCCTTATTGACCTATATTGGACTTTCCATGGGGGTCTGAGAGCTTGGTTTCAGATTTACAGAACCATCAAATAGGCCAACATATGTCCATAAAGCTAACTGTTGTTCACAGTTCCCTTGCTAATGAAGCTTTCATCGGTTTTGAAGCCCACGTCCACAGTGCTTTGGCTCTGTGGACCAAATTTTGAGTTCACGGGACCTTGAGGGACAACAGGAGTGAAAGCTCCCTCATCAAATCAGAATATATATTTATTTTTTAATTTTGGGTCCTCAGGGATTGGCAAAACTAGGCTCACAAATTAATGGTCCACACAGCTCTAAAATCTAACATCCTCATGCCCAGACTGGGACACTTTTTAAATGCTAATTTTTAAAGGCACTTGCTTGAGTAAAGTTCTGCTTTCATACCAAGTTTGATGTAGTTCCATTGAGCTGTTTATTATATGGCACAGAGCAAAAAACCCTATAGGAAATGTCACTTTTGAGACCCCACCCCCTACTTTGTTTGGCCACTGCTTGACTGATCTGCATGTGACTTGCCATAAAGCAATGTGGATGAACTTTTGTTTTGGAAAGTTTCAAAGAGATTCATCTCCAAACTTATTCGCAAAACAAGAAAACATTAGCAGTGACAATCAGACTCACATTTACAATGAGACTGATTGGCATTGCCAGTGCTTGTTTATAGTGGTCTATCATGATTGATGTTGTATTTTCCACTTTCTGCTGCATGTTTTCTAGTGACCACTCGGAGACACTAACGGTAGCAATCTGGTGCATTTAAATGTGGCTTTGTTTACAATGCTGTGTTTGGTGCGGAAAGATTGACAAATTTACAGAATTATACCAAAAAGCTCCTGTGGGAAGGTCAAATACAGAAAAGGTGTAAGCAAAATAAATAGAAGCAAGGCAACTCATAATGACAGGGAGGGGAGGAAGCAAAATAAAAATAAGCAAGGGAACTGCAATTGACAGGAAATCCACCCAGTCTTGGTCATGGATTGGCTCTGTGGAGTATCGTATGCAGTGCTGTTTCCTGAAAGACAGCTAGAGCTGTTTGTAGAAAAAATGCCTTTTTGTTGTAATTTCTGACCTAACCGTAAATACAGAGGTGCTCCTGTCACTTATGTGATTACATAAGTAAGAATATTTACATATACAAAAGTGTCATTATGTGTATTTTATAGCACTTTACTATTGTCCCACAGCACTTTTGAAATTTAAGTGCCCTTTTAGGTTCTGGGGCTCTTGTTGACCTTGAATCAAAGAGGTATTTTGAGATTGTATTTGGTTGAATTTTGTATTGTTTATAGGTAAGTCATATTGGGTAATGGCTGACAGCTGCGCATAATCCTGTGCATAGGCTGGGTATGGACATTGCCTAGATAGACATTTCTTTACATTAGCATTGCACCAGGAGCACAAATTTGAATTCATGGTTCACTTTTCTGTCCCAGGTTGATTCAAGTAGGCAGGTTCAGGTGGGCTCAGGAAGGAAAAGTACGAACAGGTACATTTTCAACTATTTCCTAAACTGCAATCTCGGGACTCGAAAAGGTGGTGTTGACAATTCTTTATAACTACATTTTGCAAGGCATTTATGGAGTTATCTGCCTTGAAGATGATTCAATGGACATTTGAAAATAAAGTTGAGCTGAAGGGGGAGACAGTGTGGAACTTCTGACATGATCAGGCACGGTGTTGCAGTTATGAACTGCTATCAGAGGGTTTAGGGCCAGGTGTACCAAAGGGTTTACCCATTTTGTGTCTATGGGAAAATGTGTTCATACATATGGCTCTTAGGGAGGTGTACAGGGCAAAGAGTATGACATTTCCTCTGTTTAGAGATAACACATGAGCATGTAATGTGGATTAGAAGTTAGAAGCACTTGTTACAGTTTGATCTTGCAGAAAGTTTGTTGTTGATATAATGTAGTTTATATTTTTTCTTGTGTTCTTACAATGTGTTGTTTGAAGGTGTTGTGATGGAAATGTCCTCGTGCGCAGCTCCAGAGAGTGCGCACCCAAACCCTGACTTCCCCGTGCAGAATGTGTCTACGTTTTGATTTTTCGCCTCAGCTCACACCACAATCACACGTGTGCGCTGAAGGCCTTTTGTGAAAAGGTATGAGGGCCCACAGCAGGGTTCTGTGGTCTGGCGAGACATATTTCTCAGTTAGAAAAGTCTACTACCTACTACCCCTTTTCTGACAGACTGCTGTCATCTCAACAGACAGAGAACTAGCAGTTTAGGCAGCAGCTTATGATAGTAGAGGAGCAAGAATCTTCTCCTAATGCCTACATTGGAAGAGCTGCCTATTGGAGAAAGTTCTGTCCTGTTTAAAAAGGTTTTCTTGTTCCTTTCAACTAGGTCCGTTGCTTCATTCAAGTGGATCATGAATGGTGTATATGTTACATAATTAAGCATGTAGTACGTGTTGTCCCTTACTGGATGAAGACATGAACCCATTTTAGGACGTCAGTGTGCAGATGGCTGACAAGATGAAATTGAAAGATGAACATACCAGACAGGGATGTGATATGGTCCAAAGCCAGGGAAAACTCGTAGGCCCCTTCAAAGTGAGCCAGGCTCCTGTGAATGGAAGGTGGGGATAGATGCCCCTTTTTACAGTCACTGACTCTTTCCGGCTTCATTCTTCCCAAGAGGTGTGCTGCAGACACTTTTGTATAGTAGCAAGTGACAGATGACCCATCTTTTTTATCCAATGACATGGCACATCTAGCTCCATCAAAGGAGATGAGGCTGAGCAGCCGGTGCTGGAGAAGCCCACTCCCATAAAACCTGATCCCTCCCAAAACAGAGGGTTGCAGAGATACATAATTGCTAGATGATGATATATAGTGGGTAGACTCCGGAGTCGGTGTTCCCAGATTTATCTGGGCTTGCATCCTTGACATTCTTAGCAAATTTGCTTGGAAGATCTCTGGAGGACAGATCAGACCTGGGAAATTCTCATCCGTAATACCTAGAAGATGAATCCACTGCCGAGCATCCTGGAAAAGTGGAACTGTGCAGGAGGCAGTCGCATCTTAAATCAACCAGTACCGCCTGGAGCCAAGACAAAGCACCAGCTTGCCATGAGCTTCAGAGAGCCCACTTTGTCCCCTACTCCAAGGGTGCCCCTGAATCTTCCAATTAGGGCCTGAGAGCAATTGTCTCTGCTTTCTGGCCTGGAGGTGTGTCGGTGGCTTATCTCCATCTGAGGTTTGACTCAGAGTTAGGAAAAACAGAAGTTTTAAATGTAAAGCTTTCAACAAGTAACAGTTGGAAAGCAAAACAAATTAACAAGCACTTGCAATGAAATTGTTCTTGCATTTGCTCCAGTTAGAACTATTGGCGTTGTAAATTCCTAACTGGACTTTTCTTGCCACATAAATAAAAAATTAAAAGTAAAACAGCTGACAAAAGCAAGCCGATTGAAGACACAAAATAAAAAAGAAGTTTGTTTGCATTCAAACGTTTAGGCAAACGTGCCGTTATCCCTGCAAAAGGGTCGATGGCCAAGGCGGTAACAAAACTGCCCAAAGGAGGGACAAACGTAAAGCATTTACCAATGATAACAAAGGATTTTTGAAAGGCAAGCCCTTGAATGAGTGAAAGTGATGGGAGTGTGGTGGGCAAGGTTAAAAGCCCACAGATAGATTAAAACAGGTCAGAGGGCTAGCACGCAGTCACGGATTGCGAGTGGTGACGGGAGGGCGGCGTGCGGGGGATGGGGGAAGTAGGGGGTCTTTTAAAAAAAGAAACTTACCTGAACGCCGTGCTCTGTCTGCTGCTGCTCACCGTCTCCTCAGCATGCTGCAGGCACAGGCTCCCAGCCTGCTCTGCGCCAATCCTGACGCTGCTTCGAGCAGCGTCAGGATTGGCTGGGAGCACCCAGCCAGTGGTCCCAGGCAACTGTGTTGCTGGTTTGGAGAGAGCCCTGTGCGCATGTGTGTTTGGCCAGCCCAAGACGGCCAGCCAAACACACCTGCACTCTGAGGGGAGTGCTCTGTGCACTCCCCTCAGTCCCCTCAAGTACTTGTCACCGCTGTGGCCCCACCCCTTTTCAAGAAAAAGATAATAAACACGGTTTATTATCTTTTTCTTGAAAAGGTTTTGCAGCTGCCGCTGCTGCTTGCACACTCGACCTAAAAAGTGAGCAGCCGGAAAAGAAATTTGAAAATGCTAAGAATTTCAATTTGGTTAGCATTAGGGGAGGACTGGGTGAACTTTAGGGGAAGGGTTGTATGCTAGAGTCATAGAGTTTGTGCTATGATGAGTGAAGATTGGCTCCATTCTAGGTTTACTGGCCAAATCAGGAATTACAAGAAATGCAGGCCCACTTCTTCTCCTACCCTTCCTGGATACGTCACCTGCTAAAAGCTGGTAAGACTTCTTGTTGGGTGCCAGACAAAAATCAGAACTTACTGCAGATATCTGGTGAAGAAACAGATTGTCATGGTAGTTCCCTTTCCTTAAGTTCCCACCTAAAATCCCATCCCTACTGTAACCTAAAATGTAACAATGGTGTTAGGCTCCTAGATAGGGATGGTATTAGTTATGTGGTCAGTGCTTAGGGTGTAGAGATTACAACATCATGTGGTATGTAATAAAGTTAATTTGGACTTAGTAACGGGGTACACAGTAGCATGCATGGGTACCAGTAAAACTGTATTTGACGAAAAGAAAAGATGCAACAATTTAGGGTTTTTAAACCTGTTGCCAGTTACGTAGACTGAACGTTTACGTTTTACAAGCAATTAGGCCTTTGACTCCCCTGGCAATAGGCTGTCTCATTATGATATTTAAGTTTAAATATATCCTGGTTCTGACCCCCAGTTTACCCAGAGGGACTCCAGTGTCATAAAGGATGCCTGGGCATTGGCGAGATGAATCCAGAAATGACAATGGTGACCGACATTCATCGAAGATAGACAAATAGACAGTGCGCCCTACAACAACTCATCATATACCAGTGACACCGGCAAGCTGGGGCACTAGATTACAGGGCAGGTGATAATAGGACGTTGTAAGGGATACCCTAAATATTTGCACTAAAAGCCCCTACGTGCACGGTATGTAACACGGTCGCTGGTTTGCACCCCAGATGTGCACCCCCTTTCCTTTTACTGCTTCAGGTCCCCTCATGTTGCAGCAGGCACCAACTACAATTGCCGGATATTCTTCCGAAAGAGGAGCCAATAGAGTTTGCTACATACCGAGGCCCCTGGGACCACTTAGCACAAGGCCTCAGGGTGCCCTTTCCATCCTTTGGGATGATGTCTTGGAAATGGTTATATCATTTTTTTAAGTTATGTTCCACAGGGTTACCATGAAGCAGTACTGTGCAGGGTTATTTTAACTACTTTGTTTTAGGGTAGTTATTAGATATTAAATAAATGTGGTGTAAAGAACCACAGAACTACATTTTTCAAAGTAGTTATAGAGTTTTGTGGTGCAAGAATATTGTAGAGCTATATGTTGAGGAGTAATACTAGAGCTGTAGGGTTTTAGAATCTTGGCAAAGAGCTGTATTTTCCAAGATACTTTTAAGAGTTATATGTCTATGGGAGGTATTGTAGAGCTGCATGGTATAGGGTCATTCTACATCTGAATGGTCTTGGAAGGAATGTACTGTGTATTTTGAAGAATAAGTTCAATTCTACAGTTGTATACTGTGGTATGTTATTTTAACAGTGCATTTAATGCACTCAAATCACCTGTGAGTGTGTCCAGGTGCTCTCTACAAGGTGTATGAGGCTACCCTGGAGGGAATACTCAAAAAGCCAGGACTTCAGCTTCTTGTGAAAGTCAAGGAGAGAGGAGGAAGCTCTGATGCGTTGTGGGAGGGTCATTCCAGGCTTTAGGCGCCAGGTCGGGAAGGTGTGGCCCCTGCTCTGCTTTTATGTATGCATGTGGGTGCTAATGAGAGAGCAGAGGTGAGTGAAGGTTGTTGAAAGGGAATGCAACTGTTCAGGTAGGGCAGGTCTGTGTTGTGGAATGCTGTGTAGGTGTGGGTGAGGAGTTTGAAGTGTGCCCGCTTGTGTATCGGTAGCTAGTTGAATTCCCTAAGGTGTGGTGTCATGTGGGAGGCTGAGGACTAGTCTGACTGCTGTGTTTTGGATGGTCTGCAGTCTTCTTGTGAGCTGGTTGGTTATCCCTTCGTAAAGGGTGTTCCCATAGTCTAATGTACTGGTAATGAAGGCTTGGATGATTGTTGTCCTGCTGTCATCTGGTACCTAGAGTTAAAAAACATGTAAAAATGTATATACAGAATAGTACTTTTCAGATTATGTATTGATGTATATATTGCAGGATAAATTAGTAATGTGCCATTACTTATGTCATTGGGCTACATAGAGCTGTTATGGGTTAAGAGCACAGCTGGATGTTTTTATTAAACGTAGTTGTATTTTGCAGGTCTTTCCCTCCAGCACTGTTTTTGAACCTTTTGTCAGAACTGCATTGGAATTAAACACTGTGGGCCTGATTACGACCTTGATGGATGGGATACCCCACCACAAACGTGACATGCCATTTTACAAGTTCCATAGGATATAATGGAACTTGTAATACAGCAGACCGGATATCTGTCACATTTGTGACGGAGTATCCCATCTGAAAAGTCTTCATCAGGCCCAGTAAGTTTTCAGGCGGGGGTCTATAATTTTGCATCTTAATACATACAACGTATGTTGTCTAATAATTAAAACACTGAGGGCCAGATGTACCAAAGGATTTTACCCATTCTGTGTCTATGGGGAAAAGCTTTCGTACATATGGCCCTGAGTGCTTTGTAGTAATTGAGAGTGGTAAGGAAAACTCCCCATGTGGTCCTGCTTTTTACCATCTCCTGTCTGCCCTGGAGTCCTGTTTCAAGTTATATCATTCTTGTATTACAAGCAGACACCCTAAGTATGCAAATTTACACTGGAAAGGGCATACTTTTGTCTTTATGGTTACACCACTCCACGCTGACTCAAATATTTGAATTGAATCTGCAGTAAACATTATCAAACCATGCCATTGGTGTACCTTCAGGGATGCATTCTCTTTCTAGCCATTTCGAATGGCTGTTTTTCTCCATTTTGTTTAACCTACATCGTAAAGGACGTTGCCATTTATTAGACTGGTGCATGTGGTTGTATAATTATTTAGAAGTATTGTGCATGTTTTGTAAATTGAGTTTTCTGCAGTGTATAGAGAACATTATTTTTGCAGGGTGATTCTAGAACAAAGCGTTGCGTGTGTGTGTGTTACAGGGTGGAGTATGTAAACATATCCGCTGGGTCTTAGACTAATCCACGAGTACCAAATCCATGTCAGGTCTTCAGAGCACCCACTGGCTTTCCAATGACTATCATTTACCTTAAACTTACCCTATGTGGATAGTTCCCTTCAGGCAATGAAAGACAAATCCATCCTCAAGTAAGACACCAGTGAACACTATTTAAGGTCTTGCCATTGCAAAATGGACATCATGGCTGTGGATCTGTCGGTTAATCCAAGGACTGTTAAGGTCTAGCCCAAAGGAGTCTTAAATTAGTAAGGAAGATGCTATAGTAGGCTGAGGTGTAATTTAGGCACCCATGTAGGAGGAGGCTAATAGAATAACTAAAGAGCTGAAATGGTTTCAAGGAAATGCAAGAAAGATTTGCTTTTGACATTGGTGTTTTTCAGTTCTGATTATGTCACTACTCATAAAGATGACCATGACCCTGCTGGTAGCTTTTAAGATGTATAGATTGTCTTTCTTCATTTTACATGTTTTTGCTTCTTGCACTTATTTTCATTTTTCAATCATGCCCCTTCCAAGTAGAATTTCAGTTTATATTACGAATGAGAAGCTATTTAGAAAGGCTATGGTGGTAAAACTGATGTTCCAGAGATCTCATACTCCTAGGTCACTGTCAGCAGGTCTGTCATATCTGGGTTTTTGTAGAAGTATGATTTATTTTACTGGACCATTTTCTATAGTACAGCACTTCCCATTTAATAATGGGCAGGAGCCATCCCTGGGTATGTGGCCCTGCTGTTGTGAGGCCTGTGTATTTAAAGGTATAAATGGTTGTCAATGTTGTTTTGAGGATGCTTGAAAAAAACTAGACATTGTACTGCAGGTTTATAATTTTCCGACCTAACATACTAACCAACATCTAGGCATGTTATGTATAGCCTACATAAAGAAAAATGACCTTACTATTTGGGTGATGGACATGTGGGATAAGTCATTTTGGGATAGTCACAGGCACATTTCCCCTTCATTTGTTGGCATAGCTGGGTACCCTGAACTTGCATGGACTGTCTCTTTTTCTCACTCCAGTAGAGCCATAATGTATGTCAGCTACTACAGAGGATGCAAGATGAGTTATTGCTACATATGAAAAGGATGAAGGCAGTAATTTACCTGGGATGAGAAGATAGCAACGCCTCATGGACATTACAGAGATGTTTTGAGAATGGCAATTGATAAGTTGAAGAAAGACTACAGCTTCCCAGCCACACCATGAAGTGGAAATAGCCTTCTGTTTAGCAGGACTGAAGGCAGGTGTTCAGTCCTGACTTAAAATGCAACTCTGTTCTGGCAGTACTGGATTACACTGCTATCTGTTCAGCACTATACTCGAACATGTCAATGTGCCAGAGTCACACAAGAAACCTCTTGAATTTGGGTAAAAATATATATTATTTTTAAGACCTTTTGTTGCAGTTTGGCTCCTTATTGTGATCTGTTGTGATGACTCTGTAAGACAGATGTCTATAGTGGCCTTAAAGTAATGCCAGCCGTGGTGAAAGACGAAAACATAAAAGGGAATCTAATTTATACTGACCTATTTTATAGGAGAATCAGAAGGTTACATGTTACAGTTTAATACTAAAGTTACATTCTGAAGCTGATTCCAAAGGTGTAGGTTACAGGGTTACAGTAGTTTGAGTTTGGTGGGTCAGTAAACTAATGCATTACTTTTTGAACTCCTGGTCACAGGTTTGAATCCTGGTGGGTCCATGTAATCTTTCTTCATTCTAGGTAGATGAAATGAATACCATTGAGTTGGGTGACCGCAGTCATCTGTTATTCAGCGTCAAGATGCCCCTTGTGGGATAGGCCTTGAGCCAACCATGTTATCGATACCACTTGGGGGAATGGGTTCTAATATAATTTTTGGGCAAGGTATGGATGCCTAGAGATGGAAAATATGTGATAGAAAGTCATAACTCTGCCTTTTGTGAGTTACCACTCCACTCCCATGATACTTTGATGTAAATGGAATATTTTTCATAATTTTTATTAATGTGAATTTTATTATTAAAAATTACAATTACAGTAAATGTGATGATATAAATTGATAATAATTATAATATTTATTTTAAGTACATTAGGTAAAATTTGTACATTTTTAAATTAATTTATTTTTCCAGGGCTGATGGTGATTGACTGTGCAGCATCATGAAGAAGACATGCACATACTGTGCCTCTGATCCCCAGTGCATAATTCATTTATGGTCAGATGTCCAACATGGAGTTACACTGACAAGCCCACAGAACTACTCATCATGGAAAACTTTGTTAGAAGCGTAAAGCAACATACGTCAGAATCATTCTTCAAATGGGCACCTTTCACACCATTTGCAATGTCATGTCCATTCTTGGAAAATGCTTTCAAGACACTGGCCTTCACGACCTTTGCATTCAAGCAGACATGATAGCAGAAGGATCAGTATCATCAGTACTGCAAGGCCGTATGTACGATTGTTCAATCTGAGTACACAAGTGCGTCTATGAAGCTATGTTGAGCCTGGCTTGGTTGGAATTTATCCCTTGGGTGGAGAAGAATTACGAAGAGAACATTTAGGTAGTCTGCTCCTCCATTGGGAAGGTTAATGACTTTGCAAAAGATCTATGCCAACATAGATTAGACGACCTCTTGCAGAATGCTACCTTTGCCGATGTAAAACAGCTTTGGGATGTATTCCTGGAACATCTTGGTCATAACAATGGAGACCTCTCTGCATTTTGGATGTCTTATGTGGATATTATTGAAAATGTCTTGCTGGCTCTGCGGACGGAAATTGGCATTTACATTTTACCACCATAAACTCTATAATCCCATAGTGTTTTGCGTATGACAGGATAAACTAGCTAGATATCTTCCTATATACTATACTGAAATGACATTACTTGCAGTGATACATCCAGACATACACCACAACTTCATTAACAGATGCTTTTCAGTTCAACTGTCAGTTGTTAATCCAGATGAATTCCAGTCGATCAAGCAATAGAGGTAACAGTCTACAAAGACACACAGACTCTGGGTGTTATGACATGGTTCATCCTCAAGGCGGGTGCTGTGAAAGGATAGTATATGACGGCTGAACACAGAAGTTCCCTATTAGGTCAGATATGGGAAATGGTTTGTAGCAACGGATCAGATCTTACTCACGCAAACCTACATACGTCATTAATTGAAAAAGAAGAAGATACTGTTACGAGAGCTGTTAGTCTGGTTCAAAGCTGGATAAACCCATTTGTTGGGCCACATGATCTCATTTGTCTCTCCATGGCAAAAAAGGTATCTCAAGACATACTATCCAACATAATGAAGGCGCATGAAATAGGTTAACAGTGCTACACAGACGGGGGCGTGGCCAAGATGGCGACCGGAGCGGCAGCCTAAACTGCAGCTCTGATCCCTGGTCCAAATAATTATCCTGTTTAAAGCGGCCCTGGCTCCCCCTCTGCGGGGGTCGGACACCGCTTGAAAAGCCGCCGGAGGGCCGCACCTGAGCCCGAAGTTGTGAAGTCGGAGCTGCCGTAACATCGGTGATCGGCGTGCGTCCGACCGACCGAGGCCCGTTCCCGTTTCGGGACCTGCGCGCTCCGCAGGTGCTTCACCGGATTCCCGCTGGCCCGGAGCAAAAGTTCGGACCGGTTGGAGTCGGAGAGTGAAGAGACCGCTGACCTTGCCAGGGGAGCGGACCCGGGGAGAAATGTCTTGAGGGGCGGCGCCGGCCGAGACCTTCCCGCGGCGACACCTCCCATCCTTGACCGGGCCCTGCTGGAGCAGGCTGGCCGGCGCTGCGCCTCTGGAGGTGGGCGTCTGCCGGGCCGGGACTTTCCTGCGGCGGCGCCGTCCCTCTTCAACCGGACTTTGCTGGAGCGGGCTCGCCGGCGCTGCACCTTTTAAAGTGAGCAACTGTCAGTGCCATTGGAGGCCCGGCTCTTCTCTATAGGCACTGCGGCCGGCCCGGAGGCTGGGCCGCACATATTACACTGCTGGGTGGCCTCACAAGCCGAGGCCGCCATTTTGGAGAGCTGCCCGCTATCTGACCGCAGCCACTAGGCCCTGGAGGGCCAACCCCACCGGCAAGAGAGCTCAAACTGCGCGTTTTTTTTTTTCTCTTCTCCTGCATTGAACCTCGCCTCACCTCAGGAAGGGTAACGCAGCAGGAGCACAGCCAACGGTCGGATGAAAAGGGTGAATCGGACATGATCAACCTCATGAGGTGAGCTTCCCGGCGACACTTATCGGGTCGCAGTTTGCTACTGAGCTAGTTATTCTCTTGACATTTCATACACCCAGAACAACTATAATCCTCGTCTAACCTCCACACCTCATTAGCACTATAAAACCCCATTGGCATCATAAATTGCCGGCCTCGCAAGTAAACAGTCATCATACTGGACCGCCAATCCCTAAGGTATTTGTTCTGTAGTCACCTCTCAGATCACCGAGATACTTGTCGGGATCGCAACCACCGCTGTGAGTTCTTGCGCAGTGCTAACGCACAGGCATTGCTGCACCTACCAAATGGTTAAGCCAAAAACCGTACGGGCGCCCCCGGACAAAATGGACCACACTACCTTACCTCCCCCAGAAGACCACGCCGCCACGCAAACAACACTACAGAAGCTGGAACTCACCTTACAATCACACACGTCACAATTTGAAAAAATACTGCAAGCCATTCTGGATACCAAGACCACCCTTGAAGCTAAAATTGGCTCGGTAACGGAAGATCTCAATATACTTCGCACTGATCAACACGCACTGGCCGAAAGGGTGTCTGAGCTTGAAAAGGACGCAACGACTCTTCCCCGCTCTATGAAAGACCTTCAACTGCAACTAACGCATTTATCAACAGAAATGGATTCCTTAAAACGCAGAGCGGAAGATGCAGAAAGCAGGTCCCGCCGCAACAACATACGATTGGTCGGGTTCCCTGAACGCACAGAGGGCTTAAGCGCTGAACTATTTATTGAACAATGGCTCATAGGCACAATTCTTAAAGACAATATCCCGAAGTTCTTCTCCGTTGAGAGGGCACATAGGATTCCAGGCAGACCCCCATCACCTGGATCGCACCCACGCCCTCTAATAGTAAGATTTCTTAACCACCGAGATAGAGATCTTATCCTGCAATTATTCCGCAAATCTGGCCCAGTAAGCTATGAAAATTCTGTGATTGCGGCTTATCCAGACTTCACAGCTGAAGTGCAGAAAAAGCGCAATTCCTTTTACCGGGTTAAAACTTGCCTCCGCAAACATGACATCAAGTACGCGCTGATGTTCCCAGCCAGACTCCGGGTGCAAGACGACACTCGCTCCTTTTTTTTTTACTACTCCGGAGGATGCCTGGACTTGGCTGCATGCCAAGGGCCTAGCCGACCCACTAGACGCAAGTACACAGGACGACAATAAACTTTCCTACACGCAGGGACGCAGGCAACGCAAAAAACAAGGAACTAAACCTTCACCTGAACAGGCACAGTCTGAACGCTCTCGGCTCCTACAGACAACATCCAGATTCGTCAACACCTCGCCTACTACTCTATCTATGCAAACAGATGCTGAACTAGAGCAGGATATAAATTCTGACTCTGCCGAGTCCTCACGGGGCCCTCCTCTCACACCACGCACAGCGGACGATATCTGATGAGTAGCTGAACTCTGCCTGCTCCTGTTGACTGGCTGCCCTGTGATGTCCCCTCCTCGCTTTGGTTGCTCATCGATTAACGAACGCCACCACGTTTTTTTTATTTTTTATTTCACTGTTCCTTCGCGACTGCATGCAGCTCATGGGCGCCCTCCGGCTGGCGTAGCTTGTTTTTTGAACCATAAGAGACCTGGGCAGGGTAAGTCCATATCTCTGCACCAATGCCCACTGGCACCCCCCTGCTTCATATGGACCATTCTTTTACGCCGGGAACCACCGGAATTGTTTTTCATTTGTTAGTAATTCAGTTGTTGTTGTATGCAGTTTTAGTGTGCACCTTTAGGTGATTGGTTTTTTCAAGTGCAAGTTAATTGTAAAAGGAGCAGCAAACACATAGGATATGTCCACTATAGCAACAGGATCACAGCTTACAGTTCAGTAACTACTGGCCGTTCTACTATAGCGGCTGAGCGTCACAACAATGTCACAATGAGGCTGAAAGATAACTACCCCCCTGGTCCCACAATAGCCACAAAAACATTATGGCCACCCACACGCACCAAGTCATCTTAAAATATAAGTTACTCACATGGAACGTCAGAGGCATGGCAATCCCACGGAAACGCCAAAGGGTCTACGCTTTCCTTAAAAGACATCAAGTACACATAGCGTTATTACAAGAGACACATTTTGCTAAGTCCACGCTTGAAAATGCACGCTCAAAATGGAAAGGCCAACTACACGGCACTACCTCCTCCTCCTTTGCCCGCGGAGTAGCCATTTGGATTGCATCGGGGGTCCCGTTTGCTTTGACTCGCACACAGTGTGACCCAGATGGCAGGCATGTGATACTGGAAGGCACCCTAGATGGCTCCTCCTTGGCTCTGGTCGCACTGTACTCCCCAAATGCAAACCAGCGCGACTTCCTATCCACGCTCTCTACCGGCAACCTAAGTGATCCTACTTTGGAGTGCATATGGGGGGGCGACTTCAACAGTGTCCTGGATACTCAAATAGACCGTTCATTCCCCCCACTCGCCACAGCCCCTTCTAATCGTGCCTCACAGGCTTTGGCACATTGGGCATCAAATGACGGGCTGAGTGATATATGGAGGGTGAACCACCCCACTCACCGCGAATACTCTTTCTACTCTCCTGTGCATAAGCTACATACCAGAATAGATATGTTATTTGTATCTGCATCTGTCATTCATAAAATATGCTTATCTGAATACCTAGCACGCACGATATCAGATCATAACCCTCCATGCATAACAATGGCTTGGGGACACACGCATACTCGGATACCAACATGGCGACTACAGCCAGAAGCCCTCCTGGACTCCCCCTTTCAAGCAGATATGTCCAAAAGTTTAGCCGATTTTTTTCTATCAAACAAAAATACAACCTCATCCCGCGCTGTAGAATGGGATGCCCATAAGGTGGTAATACGCGGACACTGCCTCGCGGCCACGGTGGGGATTAGAAAAGCACTTACTAAAGAACTACAAGACTTAGAGGTGAAGCTCCGCAGGGCAGAAAATGTGACTGACAACGGTGAGCCCACACTAACAACACTGCACTCGCTCAGAGCTGCTCACAAAGAAGCAGACAACAGATTAAGCAAACACGACTATAGACACTATATGACAAGACAACATGCTGAGGGAGACAGGTCGGGCAGGCTATTAGCTTGGCTGACACGGCAGCCATCACAATCAACGCCCATTGGCGCTATACGCTTAAACCCTGATGTCATTGTTAACACCCAAGCAGGCATAAATGATGTCTTCTCTGCGTTTTACCGCGCCCTTTACACGACCCCCCATCCCCTGGAGCAGCACCTTACTGACTCACTACACCTGGTCTCTCAAAACCAACTTATCCTCGACAATATCGATATACTAGACTGCCCTATAACTATAGAAGAGCTACGCTTAGCTCTATCACAAATGGCACGTAGCAAAACCCCTGGGTCCGACGGTCTACCGGTAGAATATTTTAACTCCCATGCTACCCACTTACTACACCCACTCATAGAAGTATTTAACGAAGCACACCATAACCTACAATTGCCGGATTCTATGTGTGAGGCATTGATAGTCGTCCTCCCAAAAACAGGGCGCGACCCTCTCAGTGTCAAATCATACAGGCCGCTCTCCTTACTCAACACAGACTGCAAACTGCTAGGGAAAGTACTCGCAAATAGGCTCCTCCCCTACTTACCGGGTTTAATACACAATGATCAATCCAGCTTTATTCCTGGTAGGAGCACTTTTCTGAAAATCAGAAGACTCCTGCATATAATGCACAGCAACACAAACTCGGAAGCGGTGGCCCTTTCCCTAGATATTGAAAAAGCGTTTGACACACTCAGTTGGAATTATCTCCTATGCACACTTAAAGCATTCGGTTTTGGCCCCGGTTTTATTAACTGGATCAAAACGCTCTACTCTAAGCCCACAGCCTGTGTTAAAAATGGCCGAGTTATCTCTGAAGCATTCCCCATAGGCCGAGGCACCAGACAGGGCTGCCCACTATCCCCATTACTATTCGCTATTGCCATGGAACCTTTAGCAATTAAACTACGCAGTTATGCACACATATGGGGTATCCCGGAATCCAATACTTATCACATTATATCCTTGTATGCAGACGATGCCCTAATATACCTGCGCAATCACTCTTCCCATATGGCAGAGGTACTGCAGTTGCTGGACTCCTTCGCCCTTGCCTCTGGTTTGCATGTCAACTGGTCCAAATCAAGCATTTTCCCCCTTACTTCTATCCCGGCTGACCATTATGTGGCGCTGCCACAATATAAACTACCCTGGTCACATACAACCTTTAAATATCTTGGAGTGCAGATTTATCACTCTATCACAGACTTAAAAGAAGGTAACATTGATAGGGTGCTTGGCTCCACCCGTAGCTCAATACCTTTCTGGAGCTCACTCCCCTTGTCCCCCATGGGTCGCGTGGCGATAGCTAAGATGCTTATCCTCCCAAGGTTCTTATACTATTTTACTGCCCTACCGCTGTGCCTGCCACGTTCGTTCTTTAACAAACTGCAATCAATGCTAACTGACCTACTCTGGGGCAAAGACAGACGGAGAGTCGCGCTGACCATAACACAACATCCGCAAGAGATGGGAGGGCTGGGTATGCCTAACTTCGAAAGATACTATGCAGCTGCCCAACTATCATGGGTATCCACATGGCTCCAAGAAACTCCCTCTGTTGAAGGCATAATGCTGCAAACACATATAGCGCCACAGGGACTGCTGCTCAAAATGCTAACCACCCCTCCCACCACACTTCCTATACTAATATTATTAGAAGCAGCTCGCTTTTGCTGGCGTAGATACGTCCAGAATAAGGCCTCTTCTCTCCCCTACTCACCCTTGCTACCACTGTTCCAACTACCAGGCACTCAAGCCCTCTCAATATACCATAACACATGTGGAATAAACACATTGTAGCTGGGAGATTTATATTCTGGGTCTGTGATGCATACCTTCGCAGAAATGGTATCCGCTGGAATTATGCATAGCAGGGCCTTTTTAACATACAGCGCCATAAAACGACTACTCAATAATCTCTGGGGCACCAGTGACGCGGAGCCCCTGGAATCTCCATTACTCACTATCATCCTCACCATAGGTAGCTCAAAGGGCACTATAACTAAACTATATAAGGCATTGCTTGAGTCGATATGCACCACCCTGCCACATGCGAAGGCACGATGGGACTCCGTCCTCCCCTCACCATTAACACAAAAGTCGTGGGTTGCCGCTCTCGCAATGGTTAAAACAGTATCCCGTAACCCTTGTCTGCGTTATACCCAATTCAATTATCTTCACCACTCATATTTATCACCATCCCGCATCCAAAGAATATATTTGAGCACAACACCGACATGTCCCAGATGCGCCACACCGGCAGCTGACTTCTTCCATATGGTTTGGAGCTGCCACTCAATAAATTCGGCCTGGCAGCGTGTGACAGAGACCACTGCAGATATCTCAACCCATACTCTGGTGCCTACGCCCGACTCTTGTTTACTTGGCATACGCCACCGAACCAGAACGGATAAACAAACACATACATTTATAGACCTGGCATTCGTGGTTCACAAATGATTAATAGCAACGCACTGGAAAGCCCCACATGTCCCCTCCCATTTGTCCTGGCTGCGTGAGCTACATAGCCGTGCGCAGGCAGAAGCCCAGACACTCCACTTACTGCAACACAGGGTTCTCATCCAAGACGGCCCCTAGGTCTGGGACACTTTTGTGGTGGCTATTGAAGCCAGAGACGATATATACCCCCCGTAAACAGGATACTATACATACCTATTACAACACTGCCTAAACATCGTCAACACTTTAACTATACTGTCCCAAACTCAACCACTCTCAACTGTACCAATTACTAACATCCTCACCCCCCCCCCACAAGGTATTTCTGCACCACGTTTAGACACGCTCTATGTGATAGCACACGTATGTAGCGTTTACCCAGATCACGTGTGGTCATACCTGCCTTGTACCCTGTCAATCCCATAGACATATACCACACCTCTGAGGTGGCCTCTTCTAATTCACACATACTAGCCGCGTTCACTCTTCTCTCTTTCCCCATGCAACGTGAGGGACCACTTAAACTAGTAGTGACACTGATAGTGACCAGCTGTGTCCTAGATCTACAATCAGTTCACTCATAGCCTCCATGTTGAATGCTGCTCCCCTTTTCTCCTTTGCTCTTCTTGGATTTGCACCTTTATGTTGCTTTATATTTGTCTTCCCCGTCCCTTATTATTTTTATATTTTTTTTATTTTATTTTTTTACACCTTATTGTGTAATAATGCTTTGTTAATTTATATAAGCATGCTAATTGATCGCAAATTATTAACAGCTATTGTATTGTTGTGTGCAGTATGCGTTTAATAAACAGATTTAAAAAAAAAACAGTGCTACACAGACTACAAACTTGAGCGACTGAGAATAATCACATTATTAAGAAGTTTCATGCCCCAATGACACTAACATGTCGAAGAAGAAGGCAGTGAACAGCAATGGCAAGACAATCATCATGAAAGTAGACAAAGCAATATTTGGTCGAATCATTGTGACAGCACAGAATCAGAACCTTCAAATGGCGGATGTACTCTCTTATCCCTTAGTACCTTTAACATGGGCTTTAGCAACTCCAGAAGGTCTGTTGCGAAAGACAAACAAATCTGTTTTAGCAACATACTTGCAGAAAAACATTACCTCTACTGAGGAAACACCTAGAAATTCAGCCACACTGATTGATGGTATGGTTCAGAGAGTAAAAGGAGAGGAATCAAACTTTGGTGAGGTGGCTATGTCGGTCTTGTCCCTGGCTTTGCGGGAAGGAACTAAGAGTCGATTTTGTGTTTGATACGTACAATGTGATGTCTATTGAGAACAGCAAAAGAACAATGAGAAGGGAGGAACTCTGGCACCAGTTACAGAGCATCTCACCATCCCAGATTGTCAGACAGTGGAGGAAAATCCTAAGCCAATTAGGGAATAAAACAACTCTCATTGCATTCCTTTTTAACGAATGGAGGAAACCAGAGTACTTTGTAAAACATGAGAATAAAACACTGTTTGCGAACTGTGGAATCACATCTGAAGGGAGCCACAAAGTGCCCGGTCTCAACAGTACATATGAAGAAGCCCATGGTCGTTTGTTGTTGCTTGTTGCACAAGCTGCTAATGACGGTTATGAGGCAGTAATGATAAGCTCAGATGACACTGATGTGTTTATTATGTGTTTGGGATTCCACAACAGATTCATGGCTCAATTGTTCCTGAAATGTGGTACTAAAATAATCATGCGAGTCCTTGACATTGGGAAAATAGCTTCAACTCTTGATAAAAATATTTGTCGAGCTATGATAGGTCTCCATCTGTTTACTGGATGTGACACACATTTGCAGGAAAAGGAAAAGGAAGTGCATTCAAAATCCTGTCTGCCAACAGACATACAGGAAACATGTTTGCAGCTCAGAGACAAATGGGATCCCTCTGAAGAGCTAATGGAAAATTGGAGCCATTTCCGTGTTTGCTGTATGCACCAACATAAATCTTCGGTTCATCATGTGAATGACTTGAGATATCACCTATTCTGTGCAAAGAAGAGTGAGATAGACAGACATCAACTTCCACCTTGCAGGGTCTGTCTGAAGAAACATACCAAACGTGCAAATTATCAAGCCACGATAAGCAAGAGATGTCTTCTGAATGATCCACAGACACCTAGGCTAATCGGGAGAAGGTGGAAGTTGTTCAAATACAAGGGAGCAGAACTACTGGTGGTGGACTGGATGGAGGGGCAGCCAGCACCTCAGGCTGTGTTAGAGCTCCTAGATTGCAACTGCATTAGGAGCTGCAAACTGTCAACGTGTGTCTGCTGTCTAAATGACCTCAAGTGCATTGACATGTGCAGACTTCCCACTTGTGAAAATCAAACAGACGCAGAGAATGATGACACCTATTCAAAAGGAGATGACAACAATGAATGTAAATGATAAAATTGTGTTTATGTTCACTCATGTGGTACATTGCCTATGTAAAATATGACAACTATCATTATTTGAAACTGTAAGTGACAACTATGCATATAATCTATATCAATATATGAGAAATACAATGACGTTTTATCGTTAGTATTTTAAGAACTATGTTGGTATTATTACAACTAGTAATCATAATAATTTTAAAATTATATTGAATTTAACCAATCTGGTACAATTAGATGTATTTTTCCACGTATTATGATGAATTTGTATGTTATTAATCAAAAATATGTAAACCAGTATTTTTTACTACTATGGTTGCTAATCCAATAAAATCAGACAAAAGGCAAAGAGTGATGACTTGCTATTACATATTTCCCATTTCTAGGCATTCATACTTTGCAATAAAATCATGTTAGAAATCATCCCCCTGAGTGGTACCAATGGCCTAAATTTGGGGTCCTGGCTCATGGCCTAGGTGAATGTTTGCTTTGCCTCAATACATTGGTAACAGAAATTAAGAATTGACAACTTCTTCTTTCTCTTAAGCAGTTCATTCGCTGGTCCCAATTTCAGGCATCTTTTCAGTCGGAACACAAGTCAACTAACCTTTTTCCTGTGGACCTTTGCTTTGATTCTGAAATTTGTTGACAGAAATGATGCTTTCATGTGGCACCCTCCACTTCCCTTTGAAAGGCATGCCGCAATCACGCTCCACTGCTCATGATGAAGCACATGTGCTTCATTTCACCCAATGTAATCTGAATCGGCCACTTTAAAGGGCATCTACCAATGTATGTGAATTAAACATGCAGCGTATGGTGCAGAGAATTCAGCCAACCCATTGATAAATCACTTTTGCCCTTTTTTGGATTTGATTTTGACTGGACATCCACAATGGCCCTGATTATGAGTTACCTCTCCGTGAAGCATACTGTTTCAGGCAACTACAAGTGTTCAGGTGTTGTCGGACCTGAAACTACCACATCTTGAAACACCAGAACTAATTTAACCAGATACAGATCTGTACTCAGCAAAATTGTGCCTGGATATGTGCAGAGGCTGTGAGCAGAGACACAACTCTGCCCAGCTCACCCCTTTCAGTACCACAGGAAGCGCAGACCATGCTCCTTACAGCCGGGCCATGACCTGGCATGCCACAGGCTGTACAGAAACCTAACATTTACTACCACTCAGAGCAGGTGGTAAACGGCAGCAGTGGGTCCAGTTATAAGGTCCAGAATAGGGAATTAATGTGGAAATGGACAAGCTGTTTCCGAGGCCAAACGTTTTTTCCAGTTCTGTGTGGAACACTTTACAGTCCCCCTATGTGGTGAGGGTACCCCTGCACCAAATTAGGTCTTTTTTTCGAGAAAATACTTCTATAGTTTATCTGATGCCCACGTCCACTCTCCCTCCCTTTTATTGACAACAGTAAGAAAAGTGTACTCACTTTAGCCTTTGTAATGCATGTAAATGTTAAAGACTGGAGCAGAGGCTGAAATGTCAGTGAAATTTGAAAAGTATATATTACTGAAAGCATTTGCTTACATTGCTCAGTTGTATGCCTTTTAATTTACACAACAGACATGAGAGACTTGAGTTTGTTAACTTTAGTGGCTGGCTGGAGGCAGGGTCTAGTTCACTTACAAACTTAATTAAGAAGGAGGAGAGTGGAAGTGAACATGGGCAGTAGATATTAATCTGAGTTTTCGCTAAGCCATTTTCACCCCAGACCTTATGCTTACAGTAGTTTCTTTTTAAATGCAGGTGTATGTCCCCTGTGGAGTGTTTGCATCAATGTGGTAAACTGACACTAGTAATACTACACTCGGAACTGGGCTTGTGCGTGCCCAAATCCCTTTCATTGTCCAAGTGATTAAATGTTTGTCATCTGTTGGGCCTCTTTGGGTTCCAGGAAGCTCACTGCATCCCTCAGCTTTGTGCTAGTCAGTTTGACTAATGGAATCATTAAAAATAGAGAAATTCTAACCAACAGTTTACCACATATAGGGCCAGATTTGCAAGGCCCTACCATCACCGGGACGCCGGTTTTAGTGACGCTCCCGTGGCGCTATGCACTGCGCCGTATTTACATTTGGCGTTAGGCCACCTTGTAAACATGGCCCCTTCACACTCAGCACTTTGCGTGGAAGGGGCGTGCAATGGGTTTTGCTGTGGGCCTGCCATAGCAACATCTATTGCATTTTGACACTGCCCCAGATTTATGAGTTTTCGGAAATCTGAGGCAGCGCCAAAATCTAAACCCATCCAAGGGGTGGCATTAGCATGGTACAACGAGGAGAACTGCTTTAATTTCTCCTCGTTATTTGCTCTTTCTATGTGTGCAGGGCCATTAAAGATTGTTTTTGTGGAGAAAGGTGTCCCTTCCTGCACAAAAACAATCTCCTTGCAGCCCAGCCATCCGTACACCGTGGTGCAAGGGTGGCTGCGACGCGCTTGGCAGCAAATTTAGCACCGGCACAGGGGGCAACACAGGGGTGCGCTGTAATCTATTAAATATGGCGCATCCCTGCATTTTGAAACATAGCGCGATGCTGCAAAATTTAGCGCTCTGTCATTTTCTCTTAAATCTGGGCCATAGTCCTTTAGTCTTTGGGAAGGTTGAGGTTAGCGTCTCAAGCCGCATCTCAACATTCCTCTTCTGGAGGGATCTCCTGGCTGTCAGGGATTTAGGTCAGTTGCCTTTGTCTGGGGTAGGTGACTTATTGGTAGGGAGTTCAACTGTTCCCATCCCGGATCCTCTCCGGACAAACACTGTGAGTCAGCCTCGTTTCCCCATTAGAGGCTGATGAGCATGGTAGGACTTCTTTAAACATTGACACACCATGTGCCACTTGAAGGCCATTAAAGATTGTTTTTGTGCGGTAAGGTGTCCCTTCCTGCACAAAAACAATCTCCTTGCAGCCCAGCCATCCGTGCACCGTGGTGCAAGGGTGGCTGCGATGCGCTTGGCAGCAAATTTAGCACCGGCATAGGGGGCAATACAGGGGTGCGCTGTAATCTATTAAATATGGCCCATCCCTGCATTTTGAAACAGAGCGCAATGCTGTCAAATATAGCGCTCTGTCATTTTCTCTTAAATCTGGGCCATAGTCCTTTAGTCTTTGGGAAGGTTGAGGTTTGCGTCTCAAGCAGCATCTCAACATTCCTCTTCTGGAGGGATCTCCTGTCTGTCAGGGATTTAGGTCAGTTGCCTTTGTCTGGGGTAGGTGACTTATTGGTAGGGAGTTCAACTGTTCCCATCCCGGATCCTCTCCAGACGAACACTGTGAGTCAGCCTCGTTTCCCCATTAGAGGCTGATGTGCATGGTAGGACTTCTTTAAACATTGACACATCATGTGTCACTTGTTTGTGCCCACAAATTGGCATTACTGTTGTTCCTTTGATGGCAGTTACTGTCAGTTAGCTAAACTCAAAGGGGGTCTGGAACTTCCCTTTAGGGTTGTTGTTTGTAGCAAGAAGTGTTGTGTGTTCTGTTTTTGCCTAGCAAGGTTATTGTTTCTTTGTTTTTGCAGTAGGTTTGTGTTGTCTTCTAGATGTTAAGGTAGCCACTTGAATTATGCCCCAGATCGCACTGAAATAATATGATGCCAGTGCACATGGAGTGGTGCAGTGCAGGATGTTCTTGTATACTCTCAGGAAATTATGAATTCACCATTCAGTGTTCTTGTTTTGGTGCGTCCGGATTGGAGAAGTTTGTTAAATTGGCTCATAAAATATTTGACTTATCCATTTTTCCTAGAGCCGCCTTGGTGTGATTTTGTAGTACTTTACACCATGTGCTCTCAAGTACTCTTTAAATCGACCTTGGTCTGGTTTAATGACCATCAGGAGACCATATGCTGCCATTACATTTTGTTTAGCTTTCCTTTGACAAATAAACTTGACTGTTTCAACCACTGGTACTTTGGGCAGTCATCAATGAGCACCAGCAGCATCTTTAATCCAGCAGTCAGGAGAAGTCTGCACTGACACCTGACCATGGCACCAGACACTCCTTTTCAGTAGTTACAGGAACCATCCTGGCTCTAGGATCGTTTGATTGGCATACTTTGGCATCTGTTTATCATTTCTTCAGCTACTCTCTTTCCACGGTGCCACGCTTTTATTTTGGCCATTCCTTGGTGGCCATACTGTCCCAGCTGTACATGACCCTGAAGTTCCTGTTGAATCACTACTTTGTCACCACTGAGTACCAGGTCTTTCTCTGAGGCGCTGAGTTTGTGGTAAACTCTCCACAGTGTTGTGAGCTTTTGCTTTGTGTTGGCATTTTTGTTCTTGCCACCTGATGGAAATGTCTTTCTACGATTTGACTTTGCCATCACACCTACTATTTACAATCAAGTACCCTCTGCTGAAGATTTTGCATTGTCTTCTACCTACTCTTTGGACATGTACTTTTCTATATCAGCTAATCTTATAGTTTCATGAACCCCATGAGCTGCAGGGGGAAACGACAGATAGTCCTCAAATTGCCTGATCATGGCATGTGCAAAGTTGAAAAGTTCTAGTTCTGAAGTTTAAGTGTTCATTTCTCTGTCATCGACAGGGGATGTTGAGCAGTGAAGCACAAGAAGAGATGCACAACAGGCTTGTGGTCTGTTACCACTTGGAATTCTTGTCTGAATAGGTAGAAATAAAAGTAGACACAGCCCCACTTTATGGCCCATGATTGCCCATCTCGTTGAGAGAAGTGTTTTTTTCTGTGTAGGTCACCGCTCGACTTCCAAACGCCTCCGATTACCATTGATCTCGAAAATGTTCTTGTAACAGTGCTATGCCTAAACCCATGGGACTGGCATCTTCCACTAATTCCTTGTTAGAATAAAAGTCAGAAATATTTCATGGTGTTTTTTGCTTAGAGTCGCGGACTCAGTGTCCTGGAATGCCTAACTGCGTTTCAAGGACCATTGCCTTCCTGTTAGCCTTGGTAAGTTTGCCAATGGTTCTGTTAAAATGGCTAAATTTGGTATGTATTGTCCACAGTATTGCACTATTTCCAAAAAGCTGCGTGGCTGTCTCACTTTGAAGAAGAGGTGCTCGATGGGTGTTCTCCTCGTTGTTTGGGGCCCATACTGAAACAATGGTTGGAGAGCACATGGTCAAAAATATTTACTGGAGTCCTTTAAAAAATTGCATTTTTAATTGTGTAGCATTAGACCAGACTCAGCTATGAGTTGCAGAGTGGCT
Organism: Pleurodeles waltl; assembly: GCF_031143425.1. Taxonomy (NCBI): domain Eukaryota; kingdom Metazoa; phylum Chordata; class Amphibia; order Caudata; family Salamandridae; genus Pleurodeles; species Pleurodeles waltl. Next base: position 232,398,533 of record NC_090440.1, read on the forward strand.
TATAGCCAATCAGTGGTGTTTAGCAATGCTTGTGGCAGTTTCATAGCTTATATTAATAATGCCATCCCACCAGGATGGTGCCTCTTGGATGGCGTTTTGAAAAACATCTGCAGCCAACACCACACCAAAGCTCAGTATCTTGTAACCCACCTCGTTTGAAAATGTTATGAAAAATTGAGTTGACTGGTCAAGCAGCAACTGGTGGTAGCCAAAGTTAAGTTCCAGTTTAGAAAACCACCAAGCACCATTCAGAGCCACGAAGATGTCATCTATTGTTTGAGTACTGTGACGTTCTCATCTGATGGGGACTTTAGGCAACCTCATATTAGTGCATCTCTGCACTTACTAGATTGTTTTAGTTTGATTGCCCCGATGATGGGCATCACCGATGGTGGGACCTTTTCAGTGATGCACATTTACTCCAGCTCCTCTTGTGTTTAAGTGCTGCAGGATTTATAGGCTTGTCAAGTAGTAGTAATAGATGTCTCTCTCAAACATCGTAGGCTGAAGTCAATTCCAATGGCAAATGTATTTATACTGCGGACAAAAAAAGAGGCCCAAGGCTTAAGCTGCAGCACAGCTAATCAAGGTGCAGTGCTAACTTTCGTGACAAATACTTTGGCCTTGAAAGATGTTGACTTCTATAGTATGGAGGTCTCAAATGTACATCAAGGTGGCAGCAGAGGTAAACCTCTGTAAGTGTGTATTCTTGTCTTGCAGGGTGGCCTTGAATGTCCTTGCAAACATTGTTGTCTGTCCAATACATTGACAGATTCTCCTTTATGTATTAATTGGTCCAGTGATAGTTAGGCATTGCATTTGGAATCTGCATCTATGCTTCAGTTTTTTGTTTTTTTCAATATCTGTCAACAAATTAGAGAAATATCTTTCTCTTGCATGCTAACGGCACCATCTCTGGTTGACAATTGTGACCATCCCTCAGGTGCATACAAGATAGTTTTCAATGTACTCATGGCTAACATAGCTGCCCCTTGCCTCTTTCGTCACTGTGACAAACTCTTGCAAAGTGGTTGAATCTTATGAATGCAGAACATGATTTTCATTGTGCCAGACAGTCAGCTGCCTGGTGTGGTTCACCTCTACAATGTCCAAAGTGGTCAGGATGGAGAAGCAGCAGTGTCTTTCACAGGGGCAGGTGCTGGCCCACCATGCTTGGGACTATTATCACCTTGACCACCACAATCCACTGTGGTAACATTTGCACATTGATGTTACTGGGTGTCATCTAAGACACCCACGTCCGTGTACCACTTAATTTTGCTGTAGCACCTCAGGACATACAAGCATGGCAGAGACTGCAACTATGTGCCCCAACCTCAAGGTAGGGAATTTTGCACTGAATTCAGGTGTGCCCCTACATAGTCCTGCGATCAGTTTTTGCTGCAAAACTCATGCGGTGAAAGCACATGGTGACTTTACTCTCCTTAGATTACAAAAGTGAATGTCCTTTTCTTTATCCAGTTTTCTACACGTACCACACCCATTCACAGTCATTTGTATAAGACAGCCTAGTCTTTGTCACCAAGGTGTCCTCACTCTTTGCAGTATTCCCAGACAGCAGTGAGGTCCTTTCATGTTGCTGGGGTGCTGCTATAGTTTGTATCTTTCTTGCGAACTAGGTGCAGTGCTCAGCATTATTGGAGTGCAGCGTTAAACAGACTGTGGCGGGCATCAAACATCCACCATGCCGGGCTAGGAAACATGCCCTTCTGCAGTGTCATACTTCACTTAAAGAAGTGTGTGTGTCTAGTCTGCAGCGCTGTCACCAGTACAGAGTGCTGTGACTAGTGCAGTACACTGACACCAGACCTGTAATACAAAACTTGGAGCTGGGCTGGTTGTATGTGACTTCATAGAAAAGAGATATTATGGAATACCATTACTGACAAACCGTTTCATCTATACAATTTAATGGAAATTTTCGGAATGAATGGTGTTTACCATTTCATAGAAACCAATTCATAGAACGTCTTTTTGTTTGAATTTGCTTTTTGCAGGCTTATTTTTTAAGGTGCAAATACAATGGTTGCAGGTCTTACTTTCAGAAACAGTTTGGTATTTATTTCAGTGCCTTACTTCAAGGGACATTAGTTCTAAGTTATATCTTTTACATTACTGAACAATTACTTCAAATGCTTTTAATCCACTGAGCTTTACCCCCCCTAAACTCCAGCCAACCTTGACTCCTCACAACCTCTAAACACATCAGTCCCTGCCTCTAAAAACTCTTCACTACACCTAAACGATACCCATCCCTGACATCTAAAAGCCCTTTTTACCCCTAAATTCGACCCATCCCAGAAACCTAAAAAATGCTCACTATACCTAAACTACACCCATCCCTGAACCCTAAAAAAACTCCCCACCCTTAAACACCACCCATCCATGTCCTCTAAAAAAAAAAACTCACCACCCCATACCTGAACTATAAAATCCCACACTACTCCTAAACTCCACCCATTCCTGAATTCTAAAAAATACTTTCTATGCCTCAACTGCACCCATCCCTGACCTCTTAAAAAGCCTCACTGTACCGAAACTCCACCCATCCTTGAATCCTATAAAAAAACTCACTACCATCCATGACCTCTAAAAAACTGTCACCATCCCTAAACTCTACCTAAACTCTACCCATCCCTGAACCACAAAACTCTTTCTATACCTAACCTCCACATATCATTGAATCCCTGTAACCCTTCAATAGTCTAAAATCCACCAAACTCTGAATGCTAAAACTCTTCACCACCTCTAACCTCTACCTATCACTGAACCTTGAAAACCCTCACCAGCCTTAAACTCCTCCAATCAATAAACCCTTACACCCCACCCATCCCTGAACCCTAAAAATGCCTTACATCCCTAAAGTTTACTCATCTGTGACCCATAAATATCCCTCACCACCCTTAAACTCTACCCATTCCTGATACCTAAAAGAAACTAATTACACTTAAGCTCCATCCATCCCTGAACCATGATAACCCCTTTCTATGCCTGATCACCACTCATTTCTGACCCCTGAAAAACCTGAGCACTCCTAAACATTACCCATCCCTGACCCAAAAACTAGTCCTAAACTTCAACCAAGTTTAATATCATTTAATTTTCAGTTTATTTGTATTTGCTTAAATTTGTTTTTTTCCCCAAAATTGGTGTTCTATGATTTGGTTGACTCCAATGTGGTTTCCCTGTTTTCATGTTTCCACTAACTCACATATGTCAAGGTGGGCTAGTCCAAGCTAGATCCATTTTTGTGCCTGTGATGATACACCTGTTATGAAGGTTCCTGCATGTGTGGGTGGCACTCTACACCTCGTTATGTTTTTTTTAAAAAGAGTCAAAGTGATAGTTCCCATTTGAAATCGATGAACGGGTCAAGGAGCAGGAGGGGAAGAAATCTTGCTTACTTTTGGGGTCCACAACTAAATGCAGTGAATGGAGTATTCAAGGTTTGCAAATGGGCTGTATGAAAACTGGTTATATATTGCAAGGCTGATGAGAATAATTCAGTAGTTTGGGGTATGTTACACATAAATAAATTATAACTGCCAGGCTACGTTGGGGAGGGGGTGAAGCTACAGTTTTGAACTGAGGTGTGACTAAGCGCATGTTTGTGTGTGTGTGTGTGTGTGTGTGTGTGAGTGTGCAGCACACCATCCGACAGTTTTTTCACAACTGAACCAAAGATCTTACACTGTCCGCCCTAACTTAAGTAATTTTTATTATGACCAATTAGCCAAAAATGGAGAAAAAGGAAAGTTGTCGGCGGACCAGCAGAGAAGACCGACATATTATGATCATGGTGATGTTCCCAACAGAACACAGCCAATACTCCACCAGTATCGCCAGTGCGGATGGACCGCTGCAGCCGGTGGCAGGCATCTTCAGGCCGGCGGACACCATGTTTCCGCCAACCATATTACAAGGTTGCACACTGTCAGGATTTCCTGGGCGGTTACACTGCCAAGAAAATCCTGGTGGAAATGAATAACACAAAAGGAGACACTCACCTTCAGGAACACCGACACGTCCACAGCCGCCATGGAACCTGAACTTTAAGTCTTCCCACTGCTCCTGCTCGCCATACTACTCCCGAACCAGCAACGGCGACGAAGACAACAATCATAAGTACACCCACCTAGCATACACTGGAGGGAAGGCCATTAGTACACACCCATACACAACACACAACCCTGGCACGGCAAAACACAGCCACACACACACACACAAACATACACCCGTACCAACACACATACACATCTACAAACACCCACACACAAACAGCACACACCACAGCCAACATACACATGCCATACACACACCACACCGCACACACACACCACCACCACTCTCAAACACAGCTACACACAACACCACCGAGTCACACAACGGCAACACCATCATAACCACACAAATGCATTGGCAGAGAGCCACACTGCACACCTCCATAGGAAAACACATAGTGGCAGCAACACGTACCAACAGCACACAACCAATACAAACATTAACACTGCCAAACAACTTGTCCGAGCACACGCCACGTCCACCCAACACACAAAGTACATCACAGATGCATCACAACACACACCACAACACAATGCCACACAACACCAATACAACACATCACAACAGGTCCATAGCACAACTCACCCACACAGCTAATGCTGCTAGTCAAACACATCACATACACAGAAGACACACACCCAATCGCACGTGTACAACACATACATGTTGAAGAAAAGCCAGGACAAGTTTGTAACCATCGACACCAATGGTGAAGTGAAGCAAATATATTGAAATATATAAATAGATGTATGTACAACTATATACAAAATAGGCCTACTGGCCAGTCCAATAGTCCTGTACATTGGGCAGTGTCTCTCGCCCCAACTTGACTCCTGACTGCAAAGTGGCCTCCACATGACAGGGGCATCAATGGGGCAATCAGGCACCTCAGAGGTGATGGGGGAGGGGTGAGGTGGGGGCTTGGGTTTGAGAAGGGGGGGTCTTTTGGTTTAGGCTTGGTGGGGTTTGGACTTTGACTTTGCTTTGGGGGGGGGGGGCTTACGGAGGGCCCTCCCTAGGTTTTTTGTGGGGGTCGACATTTTAGGTGTGGGCAGTATCAGGGGGACCATGGGAGGACTGGGAGGTGGAAGGACTGGGTCTGGGGAGGGAGCAGGGCGCTTGGGGGAAACAGAGACTAAGTCAGTGGGAGGGAATAGGGCAAACTCATACAAAAATCTTTTTTGGGGCAATACAAGGGTGGTCATGGGAAAAACGTTTGGGAGTGGAGGTAGAGGGAGTGCTTGAGAGGTGTGTACCGGTATGTGACTTGGGTGCTGGTGCGTGAGTGGATGCCATGTGTGTGTTGGGTGTCTTTTGGGTTGGTGTGTGCTGGCGTTTAGGTGTACTGGGATGGGAAGAGGGGAGATACAGGAAAATGCCGTGGTGGATGTGTGAGTGTCTGTTGGGGTGGTGTGTGCAGGTAAGGTGGATGTACTGCATATGGGGGTGTTGGTAGTTGTGGTCAGTGTGCATGTGGTGTATGGGTGGATGCATGGGTGTCTGCTATTGTGGTGATGGTGGGCATAAGGGGACTGGTGGCTGGATCTGGGAGTGTTGATGTGGTGATAGCAGGTTTGAGTGGTGTGGTTGCTGTGAGGGAGGAGGTGGTGGGGAGTCTGTGTAGGGAGTGAATGTTTTTGTGTCTGCATGTGTCTGTTGTCTGTGTGCATGGCTTTGGTGGAACTTGTGGTGCCTGTTTTTGTCTTTGCGAACCGTGTCTGTTGAGGTGGATGAATAGTGGTCTGACTGTGTGCTTTGGATGGGTGTGGGTAGAGGGGTGTGGGATTGGGCACAGGTAGCTGGAAGGGGAAGATGAAGATGAAGGGACACTGGCTGCTGTCAACGAGGAGGCTAGAGCCTGAAAGGATTTCTGCAGGCCAGTCAGGGCACTGTGGATGGCTTCAAGGTAGGCATTTGTCTGCTGCATCTGTGATGCCAGTCCCTGGATGTCATTCACGATGGTTGACTGTCCCACAGAGATGGACCTCAGGAGGTCAATAGCCTCCTCATGGAGGGCAGCAGAGCTGACTGGGGCAGGGGCAGAGGTGTCTGCGGTGAAGGAGACGCCCACCCTCCTGGGTGAGTGGGTACGGGCAACTGGGTGGGGAGCTACAGGGAGGGCAGTGCTGGAAAGGAGGGTGGTGGACAAAGATGGTGCTGGGCTGGTCCTAGATAGGTCAGCCACTACCAGGGAGCATCCATTAGAGGAGGAATAGATGATGTTGTCAATCTGGTCTCCCCTGTGGCATTCCACTTGCCCTCCGTCCCACTGGTCCCTTCTATTTCGTTGGTCTGAGCCTCCTGGTTCTCGTGGCCTGTAGCTTCCAGTGCCCCTTCACTTTGTTCTGATGATGTGGTGATGCTGATGCACACAAAGACAGAGGAGGAGTGGGAGGGTGGGAGAGAAAGAAAGGGTGCAGTGGGTCAATATCTACCCATCATTCACACAGAGTAACAACCTCGAAATCTGCTGACATGCCATGCCATTGCATGCGTTTGAACTAACTTGCACATCTGCCTGAAATCATAGGACAAACTGAAGCTATGCAGTGAAAACCTACTGATGTGGAAACATATGGCACACTTTGACTTCATGAAGGGACCTACAATCCACAGTAGAACAGTACTTGCCACATTACCATGCTCATTTACATACACATACCCTGTACATCATACCCATACAATTCATGCATGGCAAGGTTGCATGCCATTCTTTCACGATGTGTACAGTAATATCTTGCGCCCCTGCAGCCATCTACACCTACAGTATGAGGTAGCTGACTGAGAACTCACCAATGTCTTCAGTCATAGTGGCAGGCTATTACTGATGGCAATGTCCTGACACCTCAAGTATACTGTTGGTGATGGAAGGATCTGCTCACTCAAAAGATGTGTAATGTGTTGTGCCAAACTCTAACATGGGAGTAAGTCCCCTCATGAGTCACTGTCTGCATGGCATTGGCAGACAACATTGAGACAAATCCTGCCATGGTGGCTCATACCCATAGCCACTGTGCAAGTACCAATAATCTACACCACATCTTCCCACTAGTAGGCTACCCAAACCCATACATGCCTACCATTAGGCAGTTGTGAGTGTGTACTTACCCCCTTGTGGCTGCTGTGCTGCCCTCTAGCGCCCATCCACCTCAGGGTAGGCCACCGCAAAAATGCATGCCATTTGGGGGGTCAGGGTCCGATGGGCACCCCTCCCTCATTGGGAGGACATCCCCAGCTGGGCCTCAGCGGTCTTCCAGGGCCAACGTCTCAGGTCCTCCTACCTCTTTCTGCAGTGGGTGCTCTGCTGGGCATGGACCTCCAGGGTCCGCACTTGATTGGCGATGGCACGCCAAATCCCCTTCTTCCGATGGGTGCTGACCTGCATGGGTGACACAGCAGTGGACTCCACACATCAGATACATCTCATGACCACACAAACATGAACGTACGCCACTAACGCACCAAATCCTTTGCCATCTGCATGCATCCACTCAGTGTGCGTTGTCACAACGCCTTTCACACACATCACAAGCAGACAGTACAGGAACATTTGACTCATCTACTGCTCTGGTGTTCCATATAACTGTCCATACAGAGGTAGGACCCTGTCTACTAGCTTTTCCAACTCCTCCTGGGTGAAGACAAGGGCCGTATCTCCTGCAGGATGAGTCAAGTGAGCTATGCAACAAGAAATGGTGGTCACGTCCGCTGGGCACATGACCGTTACCACCGGCGGTGATCATCATTGGCCCCGGTCTCCCATAGGCAACAATGTTAGCCAATGAGGAGTTGCACGGCGGTTGAGACCGCCTATCACCATGATGACAAACGCTGGCAGAATTAGGTCCCTTCAATCTGTCCTGTGCTTGCAGGACAGGCGGCTGCCATTTTACATGTATGTTGTGTATTGTAGGTGAATGATAAGTGCGTTATGGATGATTTTAGTGAGATGTGCACAGATGACCTATGTACACACATGTCAACATGGTAAACACATTTGATATTCATACATAGTGTTGTTGGATGTACAGATAACTATGACACGACATGTGCAGTCACTGCCTCATAGATGGAGTAACCATATCTATATGTTCAAATTGGACATACAACTCATTACCTGTGGTAATAGGGTGTTGTAACATGGAAATTTAAAATGTATCATGTCTGGCAAACTGTCTGTCTGGGCCTGGAACTGCCATCAATGATGGCATATAGGGTCACTCAACATGGCCATATGGATTCAGTGCACTTCAGCGTTATGTTCACACTACTCTTGTGTGCTACGTGTATTGTCTTTTGTGGCTTGTGAACTGACGACATCAACTTGTGCCTATTCCTCTCTCCCATTCCTAGATTCCGTGCAATGGTGAGAAGGAAACATGCACCTGTGTACCGGACCCTTGTCAATCTTGCTACCCTGAAAGAAAGACACATCATACAGAACTATCATCTGAACCGTCAGATACTTTAGTACCGCCCAGGGCCAATGAATAAGTGTACAGGAACAGGAAAACGTTTTACTCCATAAATGGTAGTGTGTCTTGCTGACCAGTATATCCCCCAAATGACAGCCAAGTTTCCTGGTTCTGTGCATGACTCCTACATTCTGAGAAACAGCAATGTCCCACACATGATGACACAACTACAGAGAGAGAGAAAGCCTGGCTCTTTGGTATGTCTCCAATTGTATGTGTGTATCTGTTATCTCACCTCTCTTCATATACTGTTCCCTGTCACTACCAGTATTGTGATGTGTCAAGTCTTTGTGCACACAGGTGATTCCGGCTATCCTAACCTGCCGTGGCTGCTGACACCAGTTACATACCCGACAACAGATGGGGAAAACCGTTTTAATGAGGCCCACAGCAGGATGAGGCGTGTCATCGAGAGGATCTTTGGGCTACTGAAGGGCAGATTCCAGTGTCTACACATCTCAGGAGGTGCCCTGTTCTACAGACCACTTAAGGTTGTTGTTGCCTGCTGCATGCTACACAATCTAGCCCTGAGACATCGCATCCCATTGCTGGATGTTGAGGAGGTGGCAGCTGGACCAGTGGCTGATGATGGTGACATAAATAGTGATGAGGAGGCTGATGATGAGGATGCAGCTGACACTAGAACAGAGTTCCTGTGACATGCAGGTATGTGTTTACTCTGTTGTACGTATAATGTACTTCTGTCTGCCTTGTGACATTGCTCCTCCTGATGTTTGCCATCAGTGGAGGTGTCAAGTGCAGCTATCCCACTGTGTGGGTTTGGGGGACAACATGTTGGCCATTAGGAGAGGAGTTATTGTTCTGATGTCAGAGCTATTTTTGCTGTGCTGTAGTCTAGTATCACATCTCCAATGACTTGGGCATGTTGTATGTTCCCTGTACTGCTCTGTCAACTGCAATTGGACTGCCACACATATAGTGGTTGACAGTATTGCTACCTATCCTCACTGTACACAATGGACATTTATGGAACATTAGTTACTGAAACATGTGGGTCTGCCATGGTAATATATGTTTACATTGCACTTTGCACTAGTGAGCTTGACAGTGTACTGCATTTGTGTTGGTTGTGCAACATTGACTCCTATTGTGATGGTTGTCCCTGTCTTGGTCTCTTTGCTGGTCTGTGGATGGTGCTACTGTGGTTCCTGGCTTGACTGGTGCCTCCCTTGACACAAGATTTCAGTATATGTCTGTTCTACTACCATACTCCCTGCACATTGCAACCCCTTCTGTCCATCTTCCATAGTTTTAATGCTCAATGTGTTAACTATAATGACATTCTGTACAACAGTAAATTTTACTTGTTACAATAAAGGCATGTAAGCAGTAGTTGTGCTTCATGCTGTTTATTGTGATACACAAGTGCAGTGGGTGAACAGTGGGGTAATGGTGGCTGTGATCATCAGAGCAGTTAGCCAGCTGCAGGTGGTACAGGTCCAGTATCCAAGGACCATGGGAAATTGGAGACATGACAGTGGACAGTCAAAATGGTGTGTCAGTGGCACACAAAGGAGAAAGTTCAGTAGAGGGTAATTTCCTGGCAGTGGTTTTGGTCTTGGCATCAGGTCCTGCAGGATGTCTGGATGGATGCCCTTGTTTGCGTGGGGGTTCCTCAGCCACAAAGGGAGGGGTGCTAGTGGCCTGTGGGTCCTCTGGCAGGGCCTCCATTCCACTAGCTGCGGCAAAAGTGGATGGCTCAGTTGGTATGTGGCTAGTGGAAGGGGCCTGCTGGTGGGTGGAGAACGCATGCAGGATGGTAGTAAGTTCTTTGAGTACACCTGCAATGGAGGCCGTGGTGGTATTGTGGGCCTGCCACTGCTGCATGGCCTCCTGGTGGTATTCGCTCTGCAGCCTCTGATTCTCCTACAAGGTTAAGAGGATCTGGCCCATCTTGTCCTGGGATTGCTGGTATGCTCCCAGGACTTTGGTGATGGCCTCCTGGCTAGTCATTTCCCTTCAGGGCCCCATTCCTTGGCCCACAGGTGCCCGCTAACTGCCCCTACCCCCCTGTGCCTGTGCACCTGGCACAGTGTGCCCACTCCCAGTTACACTAGGACCTTCATCATCTTGGGTGTGAGGGGTGGACTCTGGTCCCTGTACTGTGGGGCACACTGCTGATTGAGAAGTCCTTGGTACACAGGTTTGGGAACGAGGAGTTGGCTGTGCTGTTGTTACCAATTGGGTGGGGGATTCAGATGTGGTCAGGGTGGGGCTGGTGGTGGTGGACTGACCAGTGTGCCAGATGGGCCAGGTAAGTCATCATAGTCCAGACATCTACTGGGGCCTTCATCGTGGGAGGGCTGGTTGCCTCTGGCATCCTCTGCAGTGTGTCAGTGGCAGGGGTACCTGTGGATAGAGCGGGAGAGAGTTACATTGTGGAGGTGTACTTCTTTGTTTCATAGTCTGGTGCATGCAGTGGCTTGACTTGCTTCCCAGTGATGGCAATGACAGAATCAGCACTGCAGACATTATCTGTGGGATATGGATTGTGCCATTGGTTCCATGTACCATGGTGGATAGCATTGCTATCATTGCCATGTAGTAGTATGCAGTCAACACATCCAGTTGGTGTAGCTGGTGCTATGGGTTTAATGCATTGTGGGAGTTGTGGTGCTTGCCACTGTGAGTGTTATTTATGCACCAGGGATAGACTGTGTGGAGAGAGTGGCAGTGGGGTTGTGTGGCATGCAGGTGAGGGGCACTAGGTGATTGTGGGAGGGCAGAAGTGTGAGATGGTGTGAATTGGTGAGTGATAGGGTGGTCGGGACGCATGCTGTACAGGAGTCGTTGGTGTCAGGGGAGCGTTGCTGACTTACCAGAGTCAAGTCCTCTGGTTATTCCAGTCAGGCCCTCTGGATGCCTGATGTTCAAGACCTTCTCCTCCCATGATGTGAACTCTGGGTGAGGAGGTGGGAGTCCACCGCCAGTCTTGTTGATGGCAATCTGATGTTGTGAGGCCATGGAACGCACCTTCCCCTTAAGGTCATTCCACCTCTTCCTGATGTCCTCCCTTGTGCGTGGATGGGTGCCCACTGAGTTGACCCTGTCAACTATCCTCTGCCATAACTCCATTTTCCTAGCTATGGATGCTTGCTGGACGTGTGCTCCCAACAGCTGTGGCTCTACCCTGTGGTCTTCATCTACCATGACCCTCAACTTTTCGTCTGTGAATCTTGTTTTTTTGGGGGGTTGTGTGGCATAGGTTTTTGACTCAGCGATTACGTTAATCCCAAGAGGTCTTCCCCTTGACTTTCCCTGTACCTGTGATATTGAAACTTCCCTTACAGAGTTTTCTGCTTTAAATCCTGCAAGCAGCTCTCCTAGCTCCCCTCAATCCAGGCCACAAACTCTGTTCACTTCACACACTTTCCCTACTGCCCTATCATTTCATCTCAGGAACCGGGTATCACACTACTCCCTCTCCAAAGTGAGTTCTGTCACCAGACTCATAAGTGTGTTCCTTCTTCATCTTGGGGAATGGATGTAACCCCTTTGGAAGTCCTCAGTCAGTCAGCCACAGGAAGAATAGAGATGTGCCTCGAAGCCTCTCCTTCAGAGAAGTAGTTTTTATACCATAAAGTATACCACTACCAATGCCACTTTAGCTAGTTATGAAACAATTAACAAAAATGCCCTTGTTTTCTACAGAAAAAATCAGGAAAAGTGGCATTGGGTTTGAGAACCTGTAAGGGCCAGTTCACAAACCAAAACCTGTTGCATTTAGGGAGTCAGACAGTTGTTCTTTAACCTTTCTACACAACAATCCTAATTTGAAAATCTTAAACAAATGTACACCATTAAGAATGACAGCAAAAAGAAAAAAGAAAAGTTCTGGCAGCCTGAAAGCTAGTAATAAAATTAAAAATTAAAAACCTTATATATTGGCTAGTGATGGTGCCCCCTGAATCCATAAGGCATTCACGGTCAGGCTGGCAAGGGATGTGATTCACTCAATAGGAGGTGGTGACTATAACTGGCCAATTTCAAGGGTTTCTGGTTTTTATAACTTAACCATAACGTCTTGGGATGGGTGGGGGTGATGGTAAACACTGTCAGTTCCCGAAAAACACTAGCCTTGTGAGGACCGGTCTCCGTAGTGAGCTTAGGCAGTTTTGAATAAGTGCATAAAAAAAATAAAAGTGCAATTATATTTGCCTCGGTCCGCTTTATAACCTTCCCTAAAATCAAAGCGCGTGTGGAGTTAGAATAGTAAATACACACTTCATTACGGTCAAATGCCGATCCTCATCATTATAGGTATGCCATGGGGTGTTTGTGTGTCTGTGTTTGTGTCCAAAAAAATATTCAGTTGGTATAGTTATGCCTTTGATTTGATACTAACTTTCGGCTCATTTTCACTAATCTGCATATTCAGATTCCTTTTTTCTAATTCTATGGTAGAGTTTAAAGTTATTTGGGTTACCTTAAAGTAGCAATTCCCATTTTAGGTCCACAGGGAAAAGTTCTCCTCTCCGTTAGAGCAAAACCTGCTGAACTGAATTGCACATTGTATTAACAGTGTATTCTGTAGGAAGTATGGATCCAAGCGATTTGATTGACTGGCCAGGACTGGAAAAGTTTGCTGCGGTTGCCATTGTAAGTTGTGAAGAATTGAAAGATATTTATTCCCAGATGGGCAAAGTAGGAGGGCTGTGACGACATCTTCTGACACATGAGTCAGGAGGGATGTGGGGAGATCTGAACGCAGACTCTATCTTCAGAATTAAAAAATATATATTTAGTGTTGCAGGATACACAGATCCAAGCATGGAATCACAGATGATCTGTTTGGCCTTGCAGATCCCAGGTATCCCAGGAATGATGAGCACCGTGCTGAAGCTTTGTGCTCATTTCAGAACTGGGGATTTAAAATAGTAAAAAATGGAAGCCCTCAGCGCTGAAATTGGCAGTGCCTCAGGTGCCCAGGTTGCTCGGGTGACTGGGTTCAGAGCCCATTCACTCGCCGGTGACTAAGTACAGAGCCCACCCCATCTGCTCCGAGCCCACCGTGCAAGACCTAAAATAATTCCAGAGTTGCAGGCCTAGGTGAAGGGCCTGGCTACGACCGTCTTGGGCTGTATTATAGAAAATGCCCCAGGGGTGCGTCTGCTTTCTGCACACCCACGGTTCTTGGTATCACAGTAGGGGCCTTCTGTAATATATAATTTGCATGCGCTGGGACAATTTTAAGGGGTTTATCCCTGTCAGCATGGAGGCATGAGCCCATGCAAATGAGGAAATCCTGTGCACCTTATAACATATATGGGCAAAGAGGTCATCAGAAGGCTCATTGACTGTACCAGATAAAGGTGTCACACAGTGAGGGTCACTCCCCGCCCCCACCTCTGCGACGGTGACCCTTGGAAAAGTGGGAAAAGGCATCCCAGGTATTTCCCCTGCAGGCAGGTGCAGCCACTGATCTGCAGGGATACCCCTCCACCCCCCTCACCCTAATTAGAAATGAAGGCACAGTGAAAGACAGACTGACAGCTTCAAACAGCTGGTTCTTCTTCCATTATTAATGTGCTGTGTTCATCTGCTTTTAAAACAACACGTTTGCTCAAGTTAAGTGTGCACCACAGTGCAGAGGTGGTGAGTGCAATTCAACTGTATTGTGGTCCCTAGTCCGCCTGAAAAACGCCTGTCGGTGGGGTGTGTCTTTCTGAAGACTGGATTACCATATTCCTTGGAATTTTTCGTAGATTAGATTTTTTTAAATAATTGCGTTGACTATTAACATTTAAAAACCCATGACATTTCTGGATTCCCTCTTGGGCGACGAGCGGTTTGTGTACATTGGAAGATAAAACTGGTGAATGGTCAATCCCGATGCCCATGTGTTCAAGTGAACACCGGGAAAGGAAAACAGGTTTCCGCTGGCTTTGGCGTGTCACAGGTCATAACAGTGGTATCCTCCTAAACAATGTAGGCTGAATTGGGATGTGAGGATCCAGACCTCTGAACTGCAGCTCACGCACTCTTGCAGATCCTGCTAATGAGTGCTTAACTCACTGAGTGTCATTACAAAATGTAAGCAGAGTTTCAGTGTTAAATTTTTATAAATAAGAGACATAAATAAAAGTCTATATATGGCATCCAAATTCTATGTAACTATGGACCAGATGTATCAAAGGGTTTTGCCCCTTTTGTGTCTATGGGAAAATGTGTCCGGACATATGGCCTTAAATTCCTTCCCAGGTGACTTGACACTGTTTCCTTCTGATTTGATTTTAGCATCAACAGCTAAGTCCTTTTCCTGAGCAGTGTCCCGGCGTCCAGAGAAAAGGTATCTGACAAGCTTCACAATGTCATATTATTAAAGCCAGGAATATAAACCCATTCCTAGACTATGACATCCAAGCATCTAAGAACCTTATGACATCACAACATACTGCATCACTGTGTGATACATTTGCTTATCAGTCCCACCACTAATTTTAAGATAAAGTGTGCTTAACGAGTGATGCCATCAATCAATCATATCATTTGTGATCTCATCTTGATGCCGTCTGAGGCCTTGAGCAATGCTTTGGAGGGTGATTTTGGCTGCACAGTTACTGATAAAAAGATAATTTCTATGGTGTTTAGCTTTTTGATCATAACAGTCATTTCACTTAAACCGAAATTTTATAGTAAAGTTGTAAGGTTTAGCTTGTGAAACCCTTTTCAAGGCATAGGAACAAAGGTCTGTGGCATGGATGCTTATTGTCAGCTTTGGAATTGGTTTGCCGAGAGAAGTGTGCAATCGTCTTGCTTAAGGAGTGAATCTTAACCTGTGTACTGTGTTAACTGCTGTTTTCGTTAGTGGTGATGGTGCTAGAAAGAAATTGTTCCCTGATAGATCCTATTTGGCCCAACAGTACTGGAACATAGTGCCCACGGAAATTAGTTTTTGTCCGAACTTTCTAATTTTTAAGAAACGTTTAAAAACTTGGTTATACTTAGATTTTCTTAAGTAAAATACCCCTTCATCTTCTCTCTGCAGTACTAGCATTAGTGCCCGGAGTATCCTCTGGGAGTGAGTTGTTGCGATCTATAATCAGTTAACATAACATAACATAGAAGCCATTGAAATAAAGCATTTGTGAAGAGGCTACCTAGGTTTCAGGTTTGGCGTAGTGCACTGACTGACCTTGAAGTCATCGCTTGCAATGTGGTCAGCTGTTATTAACATTTCAGCATTATTATGCACTTTTACTGAACACTTGCAACTGCAATTTTGTTCAATCTCGTTAAGCTGCAACAACATCTCTCTGTACTATGTTTCCTCAACTGGGCGTGTTGTTGGCTTTCCAGTTCATAGCGGAAACACTAAAGATGCCTGTTACTTTGTTCCAAGACAACCTTTTTCTGTGTGCTCCCACAGAAAGATGGTACCTGGATTAATAGACGAGGAGAGTGCTGCAGAGTTGTAGATATGTGTCTTATCTCTTGCGTTAAAGCCCCACCAGAAATCACTGAGCGCCATAGCCTAACCAAAGGAAGGAAGCTTTGTGGGGTTTTACAACCTTTCCCACCCGGTGAATATGTCTAAATGAAGTCCTATGCTATCATTAATGCCTCAATCAATCAATCAATCAATCAGTCAGTGTTTGTAGAGCTTGGCTACTCACCCGTGAGGGTCTCAAGACGCTGGGGGGAGGGGAGTGGCCTCATCCGAAGAGCCACATCTTCAGGTTCTTCCTGAAGCTGGTGAGTGACGGGCTTTGTCTGAGGTGCAGGGGGAGGTTGTTCCAGCTGTTTGCTGCAGTGTAGGTGAAAGATCATCCTTCAGCAATGGTTTTGCGGATGCAAGGGATGGTGTCCAGGGCCATCTGGGCAGAGTGGAGGGATCTGGCGGGGTGTGGAAGGAGACGCGGTGGTTCAGGTAGGCTGGTCCTGCATAGTGTATGGTATTGTACATGTGGGTGAGAAGCTTGAAGGTGATTTGCTTCTCAACCGGTAGCCAGTGGAGGGACCTCAGATGTTGGGAGATGTGTTCTCGGCAAAGGAGGTCCAGAATGAGTCTGGCGGTGGTGTTCTGGATGAGTTGTATTTTTTTGATGTTCCTAGTTTAGGTGCCGGTGTAGAGGGCGTTGCCGTAGTCGAGCTTGCTAGGGACTAAGACGTGGGTGACTGTCCTGCGACAGTCTGCTGGGATCCATCTGAAGATCTTCCGATGTTTGCGGAGTGTATGCAAGCAGGAGGAGGCAACAGAGTTTACCTGGCAGGTCATGGATAGGGAGGAGTCGAGGATGATTCCTAAGTTGCGGGCGTGCTCCATCGGTGCGGGGGGGGGCGCTGAGGGATGTGGGCCACCAGGAGATGTCCCAAGCTGAGGTGGCATTTCCAAAGATGATGAGCTCAGTCTTGTCGGAATTGAGCTTGAGGGAGCTTTCTCTCATCCAAGTGGCGACGGCTTCCATTCCTGAGTGGAAGTTCCTTTCAGCCGTGTCTGGGTCTTGGGTGAGGGTAATGATGAGTTGTGTATCATCGGCATATGACACGATGTTCATACCGTGGCTTCTGACGATGGCAGCGAGAGGGGCCATGTATACATTGAACAGTGTGGGACTCAGTGAGGATCCTAGGGGGACTACACAGCTGACTCCTGTGGGTTTGGAAGTGTAGGGCAGGAGTCTGACCCTCTGTGTCCTCCCGGAGAGGAAGGAATGAATCCATTCCAGGGCTCTTCCGCGGATTCCTATGTCGTGGAGTCTGATGCGCAGAGTGCTGTGGGAGACCGTGTCGAATGCTGCTGAGAGGTCAAGAAGTATGAGTGCTGCGGTGTGGCCACAGCCTAGGAGTAATCTTATGTCGTCAGTGGCTGCCATGAAGGCTGTCTCCGTGCTGTGGTTGCTGCGGAAGCCAGAATGGGAGCTGGTCAGGGAGTTGTTGGCCTTGATGAAATTCTGTAGTTGTGCGTTAATTGCTTTGTCCAGCACTTTGGCGGGGTAGGGTAGCAGTGATATAGGCTGGAAATTCTTTCGTTCTGATGGGTCGGACAAAGGTTTCTTCAGGAGAGGGCATATTTCAGCTTGTTCCCAGTCCTTGGGGAAGGTGCCTGTGTTGATGGAGCAGTTGACTGTGTTCCAGAGCTCGGGGCGATGGATGCGCTGGCTCTGATGCATATGTGGGGTGGGCAAGGTTCCAAGGGGGCTCCAGAGTGGGTGCTGTTCATGATGTTGACTGTTTCCTCTGTTGTGAGCGTAGACCAGCTGTGGATGGTCTGGGTGGGTTCTGGGGGGTGGGTCGGTCACAGGTTCCGGTGCCAGGATTTTCTGGGAGGAAGCTGTTGTAGATGTCCTGGATCTTGTGGTGGAAAAAGGAGGAGATGCCTCAACTATTCAGGAGAGACCTTTTGCTGTCTCTAGACCTTTTGCTGTCTCTAGTAAGTTTTCCAATTTCATCCAGGAATTTAGTTGACGGGGAAAAGGGAGAAGACATGGCGCATAAACATCGAATATAACAATCTTTTCATCCTTCAGATCTCCCACCATCATCACATACTTCCCACTGTCCAGGTCCTTCCCACCAATTGTGGTTGGGTCTTCCTGATTATAGCTGCTGTACCCAGCCCAGAAATCGTCCCCAGAATTTCCAAGGGTTCTCAACAGGTGTGTCTGCTCTAACAGTATAATACTGACCCCTTTTTTATATTTCCCGTCAGTAGATTGACATTCTGTGACATGTTATATCACACATGTAACCCACCCGGTATATATGTTTATACTGCCATTGTTTTAGATCACATGTTATCCCAACTCCTTTCAACACCCTATGTGCCTCCACCAAATGAAGAATTCCTCAGTCTGTGTGTTAAGGTTTCATGTACTAAGCTGCTGATTCCTGGTGAGATTGTCTGTTTCATTGTTTTTATTTATTAACACATACCACCTGTCTCCACTGAAGTAGCAACCAGAAATGTTACATTACTGTTCCACACATTTTACCAAAACTCCTTTCTATCCCCTTTTCCCATATTGCCTACATATGCCAACAAGCGCCACATGTTCAACATTCCCTATTCCCACTCTGCATAATCAACTATTTTAATTGGGAGACCTCGGAAACTCATATCTCCTAATATCATCTAAAGAATTCAGACCACCTTTTTTAAACTTCGTAAAAAAATCTAACTGCTGGATCAAGTGTTGCACGAAGATGTCATTTCGAATCTATCAACACTTTCTGAAAAAAATTATCCTTTTGATCGTCACACAGTATTATTTATTGTTCAAGAGACTGATCCGTTTAATCTTTCTCTTTCATCTGATCTTCTTTTAAATCCATCCTGACAGTTCTGCCTTCCAGTTGGACAAATCTACAGCCATCAATTTGTTAAAATAAATGCTATACTTATTTTCAGTGTCACCGCTAACTTGATACAGTGCCTGGTGGTATTGTTTCCTGTTTCACATCGTCCTCCTTTCTGAGCATTCATTTCAGAATGAATGGCAATACAACTCAATTCCAATCTAATGGCTTCTATCAGTCACTCTCTTCTCATTTCAGTTAACCTTTTCCAGAAAGCAAAAGGCTCAGTATCGTTTAATCTGCTTACCATACCACAAGAGGAGCATTCATTACTAGACAATAAAATCTTTGTCTCATAAAATTGATTATTAGTATCCAATATGTGCTTGCCCATGCTAGAAAACAAGCTGTGCATCCCCTTTGTTATTGCCAGTACTTCAAGTCTTGGTTCCTCTCCATGAACTTTGCAGTAGACATTTTAACTAGACAGGCGATTTAAAGCAGCGTGTTTGTATTGTATTGGTGTAGCTCTATTTATGCAAACAAGATGGGCTGTACCACAATGTCCATTTAGGGTTGGGGGAGAGGCCAGTGGTGGGTTGCACAGAAGTTAAACACTTCTTCGTTTCATTACCATGATCAGGAATATGTAGATATTTGCAGTGCAAATGTACATCTAAGCCATGTACTGTTGTGCTGTACTGACCTCAAGGCCTATTTGTCTGCAGATGCCTGCGCTGCTTAATGCATCCTCGCCTCCCCAGCTGCCTGCTCGCTTCACATTGACACTCATGCTAGTCTGTCAATCAATGACCTTCTCCTCTTTCTGCATCATTTTCTGCCTCAACAGGCATGTCCACCACCTCACCAACCTACATGGCACGACCAAAGAAAGTATTTCGGTTGTGAGTTGGGCTGCGCAATAGGGTGTGAGGCTCCTTCCTTACTGGCTCTGAGCAGGGTGGGGCAGTGCACTCTGCTGTTTTAGGGCCTGTTCCCTGTAGGTATATTAGCCTTTTTACAGGGATGTGAAATGTTGCATTTAAGAGGACAAAGTGTTGCAGTTCCTCCTTCATTTACATGATAAATGCTGACTTCTCACAGGCACCCCCGCATAGTTCATGTTCAGTGTGAAGATCTGACAGAGGGATGTCCCACAAAGACCTTTTCCTAGATCACCTCTGGACTTTATTCTTGTCAGAAAACTTGTCTGGTGGCAGCAAAGGGTAAGAAAATGGTAAGGGTTCTGCTCCAATAAATGGTAATTACTCTGTGATGGTTGATCAGGAGAGACGTAAGAATACTGTGCACCAAAATCTGCTGGCAGAAATTGGATCATACATTTCAGCTGTATGTGAGGTACATGCAGCTGAAATGTATGATCCAATTTCTGCCAGCAGAGTTTTGGTCTTAATAAATCTGAGCATCCAAAGGACAGTGAGAAGGCAAAGATCCAGAGCACGCGCATATGTGCAAGAAGTGGGTTACAGTTTCCGCAGGTGGAATCTACTTTGCTCCTGTTAGTGTTTTGTGTTTTTTCTTTGCAGGCTCCGCTGTTCACTGGGCACGTCTTACAGAATAGGTGACATCAGGTACAGGCTTTGTTTGTAGTTGGGGCTGATTCAACTTTTTTAATGTAGTGCTTAGCCCATTAGGGGGACGTCTTCTGTAGGGATGCAAGAGGATTAGGGTCCATAAGGGGTTTACAGCTATTTTCAAGCGGATTCGCTGCCCTGTTTGTTGGGTTAGCAGCTGTGGAAGAGCCAACTCTGGTGCTGCTAGGTCATGTTTTTTTAGAAGTATTCAAAAATTGTTATGCTGGAATCAACCTGTGTTCTACAGGATTTGAATGCTAAAAGTGCACACGTTCAATTGAAAAAGTGTCAAAATGACCCTTCCTTGTTAAACTTATGTAAATTTACAAAAGGATTCATACTGTTACACTGGATGCTAAAGTCCATGGGTTGGCCTTAGTGCGCCTTTTGGAGGGTTGCTCTGGAGAAGACATAGTTTAGCAGCAAGGTTATTTACTTTACTACGAGGAAACCTACTTTCCACTCTTTAACAAATTGTGTAATCCTGGGCAAAACACTGTACCTTCGACGCAGCTCCGTTGTCTGGCAAACTTTTGAGAGTGCCTAGAGGCAATTCATTTTGCAGTGGGTCGTATTCAAGAAACGCTCACTCTTTACCCAATCCCAAGTATCCCACTCAGCACTACATGGGGGAGGGGCAGCCTCCTTCAAAATGAGCAGCTTGCTACGAGATGCATTTCGGGGCAATTTGCACAGCAAAGCTACACTCGGGACGGTCATTAATTGTGATCCCAAGATGCTTTCACTGCTGTGGCGCCGTTTGAAGGGATGCGTGTGTGGAACCGACGTGCTGTCATGCAGGAATTGTACAATGTAAATGTACTATGCGTCAATGTCAGTAAGCTACCAGTCTGCTCCTTGCATTTCCGACCTGCCCACGCTTTATCCCATTCTCACACCTCAAATCCCGACTCCGCAGAGATGTTTGCTGCGCTGGCTGAGAGCCCCAAGAAATAGGCCTTAATTCCTGCGGACTGAAGAAGCGACCCCCACTTATGTCTGCCAGAGAGGCCCAGCCATACCGTTATGAGCCCAGAGGCCTCCAGGGAATCCTTCCCTGAGGGGCGTGAAATACCGATCTGGCACTGCCAGGCGTTCCGCCCTCCTGGCCCAGCTGCCCAGAGTTAATCCGGATTTATAAGGCTCTCAAGTTACATTCACATACAATTGCTCTCATTGATGTGACGACATTCAGCAAAGTTTACTGTGCAAACACCAAGTAGCGAAAAATGTTTGGTATCAGTTCTGCGACTGGAGAACTTCCTGTACTGGTTTAATAAGTCATACTCGTCTTCTTCCAGCAGATAAAGAGGAACACGTCTTGTTATCTCGAGGCCACCTTCCTTTTCGTGGGAACGGCCGGCCACAGGAATAGCGCGTGTTGAAGTCGGCCATTTTGGGGCACTCACGATTCTTTAAGGCATGCGTCGGTCTAAGGAGATGCAATGCAACTGGCATTTATTTATGTATTTATTTTTATGGTTTTATTACTTGGCAACAACAACTGCTGCCTTAGCGAGGTGTGTATTTCCACCTCGCAAGGGGCATCTTCGCTAACTCTTGGTAATCCCCTATTTATCCACGTGATCTGTTTCGACTCTATTGTAAAGCGCTTTGGGCCTAGCCGCTGAGGTACGGCTAACGTTACCGACCCTCCCACCACTCCGCCAGCTTTTCCCTGTCTTCGGCTGGAAAACCGGCCTTTCAGCATATATCCCAGTACCTATTCTAGGCATGACAGACATATATAAAGATTAAATTGGTAGTAAAGTCTACAAGCAACCGGTTCCGAGCGAAATCGGTTAGGATCAATGAGTGCAGAGTGAGTAACCGTTCTGCTGTCACCTTGCAGCGCGTATATGGGCTGGGCGGAAAATGTTGCTTTAACTGACATTTAAACGTGGGTGCAAATGAGTTGTATGTGTATGTTAATGTGGTAGCATCTGTACTTAATAATGTATCCACCCCTAGGCCTAGTGCTCAGGCAGTCACTCCTTCTGCCTGCCAAAGGTCACCCAAGGGTCACACCTGTTGACAGAAAACTTCAAGAATGGTGAGAGAAACCATTAAGAATGACTGTTAACTTTTCTAACAGAATTGTTCTTTTGACCCTCATGCAAGAGCAACTGCAACCCCAAACCCTGGGGGGTTGCGTTTAATTTGAATTCTTCTTTCGCAGACAAAATGCAGAAAATCAGAACAGCTGAGAAGTGGTGTAACCAACACATCACCACAATAGTCCCCTTCAGGAGCCCACAACATTCCTCCATCCCACCAGCCAAACCTTCTCTCTTTATCCAAAAGTCTCAAACCCAACAAAAGGGCTTAGGCTAACAGTGTAACTTTGCTACTGCATCTAACGCATCAAAACACCGACCAACTCAACAATAGCATTTATGAAGAGGAAGATGTCACAGCCATACAAGCAGTGGCGGCCCGTCCTTTAGGGTGGAGGGGCCACGCCCCCACCATTTGCCCCTCATTAAGAGTGTCTGTCAGGCTGAACAAAGGTCAGCCTGACAGACACTCTCCATGTTCAGCTCAGGCAGCCAGGGGCAGACATGCGCGATTTGCGCACACTCCTGGCTGCCTGAGCTGAACTTTGCAGGGCTGAGGAGGTCACTGCTCCTATGACCTCCTCGGCTCAGCAAAGGTGCCTCGAGGCCCTCCCCTGGGTGACGAGGAAAGCGTCACCCATTGACACTCTCCCTGGGCGCTTCAGGTTTAAGCCCCATAGTGCCCAGGGTGAGTGTCAATCAGTGACACTTCATCACAGAGTGGGGTGGGGTCAGCAGTCTCACTGACCCCATCCCACTCTGTGACGAGGCTGGGACTGCTGCCTTCCCTCATTGGCTGACCGAGGGAAGGCAGCAGTCCCAACCCTCCTGGGACTTGGAGGCTGAAGGTATGTGTGTGTGTGTATATGTGTGTGTGAAGTTTTAAATTGAATGTTTGGTGCACGCATGCATGTTTGAGTGTTATGAGTGTTGTTAATGGATGTGCGTGCCTGCATGTGTGTGTGTGTGTGAAAGAATGAGTGTGTGCGATCTTTTAAAATTAATGTTTGGTGCATGCATGCATGTTTGAATGGTATGAGTGTTGTTAATGGATGTGCGTGCGTGCGTGCATGTCTGTGTGTGAAAGAATAAGTGTGTGTGTGTGTCTCACCCCCTCCCTCCTAAAGCTGCCGACCGCCACTGCATACAAGTGCACACTACTTAGTAGGTTGAACTGTAAACTTATAATAAAGGATGAGAGTGGTTACTGCCTTGCTCCAACTCCACATGAAAATTCAATTAAATCTTAAATGCCCACAAATTACAGTTCCAGCCCTGGTCAGTACACAGTGTGACATACAAGAAGAATCAGACTGAGAAGCACACACCATGCTAGTTCTGATAGATGTTTCAACATTAAGGATCATTGAATTATTTTCCACCACCTCCAGGCTGTGGCCATTACATCAGAAAAAGTACTCAAGTGGTTTCAGCCCTCCAGCTTGATTTCAGCCAAAGGGTAGACTAGGTGACATTTCATCCCTGTCAAGTAAGTCCCCTGCGTAATCCCCCAGAGCTCAGTATTCTCCCAACTACATATATAGCATTTACATTACCCCCTACTAAACCCCACACCCAACAGTGGTGCACCACTGCACAACACACATGGCTATTTGTGATGGAGATGTCTAACTGCAGATCCTTCACCTGTAGAATAGTCCCCAGCCACAATATATGGGTTTTTAAAGAGGCCATGTTGCATATTTTTGGCACTCTTACAGCTCCCTTCACACCCCAAGGATTCGAGGGGCCTCCAGTCGGGTTACCACCAGCTTCCATTCTACCTCCAAGACGTTCACTGGTCCCTTTTTCATCGATGTCAGTAGCAACATTTCCGGAGGGCTAGCCCCTGTGAACTCCAGTGTCCCAAGGTCCCGCTTTGAATCTATACCTGTGCACCCGGTTAACATACGTTCTGATTCAGATAAAACACTCTGTCTACTAGGGAGCCATCCTCAGATGCTCCATCATCTTTTTGGCTCAGATTACGACTACAGTTTGCCGGCACTTGATAATTCCGATGGTGATACCCCACATTAAAAGAAATATATATATATATATATATATATATATATATATATATATATATATATATATATATATAAAATCACTGAAAAAACTAAGGTTACAGGGATTGTTATAGTTAGGAATTAGCATTTTAAAAAACCTGGAAATTCACTAAAAAAGCAAAAACGTTATAGATAGGTTCTGAATTTACATGCACAAAACCATAGAAATTCAACTGTTAGAGTTATTTCAGGTAACTCTAACTCATGCCCTAAGGTAAATATAACTTGCGCCCCACGATGCACAGTTTTCTCATCAATAATTTTACTGAAAATGTTGCAGTGATAATATCAGTGATGACACAGAAGATGTCATAAATGATGTTATATGTAGGGTAATCAGCTGTGCATGGCGAGGGCATGAGTTATAGTTATTTAGGGCATGATTTATAGTTACTTGAAATAACTAACTATAACAGCTGAATTTCTATGGTTTATGCGTGTAAATTATGAGCCTAACTATAAAGTTCCTGTAACCTTTGATTTTTCCAATGAATTTCTATGTTTTTTAACACAGCGGGGGTTGGCTGCAGTACCTGGCATCGAGCCAGGCCCTGCACCCAGCCCCTCACCTGCTGCCACCCCCGGCATGCATCCAGCGCCATGCCGTGCATGGCCAAGGGCCGTGCGTGGCTGTGGTTGGCTGCAGGTCCTGTGACCAAGCCCCCTCCCCTATCCCCCTGGTGGGATCCAACCCTGCACCACACAGGGCCTCCAGCCAAATGGACAGGGCTTCTAGATCATTTTGGCATTTGCATACTTGTAGTAGTTAAAAGGGAGACCAACATGCTCTGTTCTCAAGAGGAGATGACAAGAAAAAGCCCACTCGTCACAGTCACCACAGAAGAACTTGCGCTCTGAAACAGCAACAATGCATTCAAAGATTTCAGATAATTTTTCAAGGTGGAACTGCAGAGAAAACACACTTGCTTTGCCTTGGCCAAGAGCAAGAGGTTAGGATGATTTGTACTTCATGGAAGCAGAGCTTCAACTGGGGCGCTTGCTTTGTTTATATTTGTAAGTGCTTCCCGTTGGGGTTTTATTCTGTGAAATGAGCATGTGTGCCAAAATGCATGCTGACCTGCTGCTTATTTATCCAAGAAGAGGTCACAATTTTGTGCAAAATGTCTACAGTACTTTCTACTGGCTAATGAGTAAGTGCTACCTCGTTGGGTAAATGTATAGTGCATATTCCTCACCACAGCTGCGTAAAGGACCACAAGGTAATGTCTCCAGTGACCTTGTGTTTGTATTTTTGTGATTGTTGACCAAGCATCTTCATATAGTAATGTGCAATAACATGAATCCTCATGTAGAGAAGACAAGACTACAAAAAGTTGAATTGCAACTAAACAAGGGTACTTCCTCTTAATTATATTTAGTAATTGCTTTTTTGTTTGGTGGAGATGTCCTCGGATTACGCTGCTTTAAGAACGCATCACTATGTCTGTCGCACGGAGACCGTAGGGGGAGCCTCAATGCAGCTGCGGTCCCTGCCAGCTCTCTGCCTCTAGCAGGAGCTGGCATTGCTCCAGTATGCAGGGAGCAGCTAAAAATGCTGCCACCTGTGTTCAGGAGCAATCCTTTCATCTGACAGATGAAAAGCATGCTTCCTGCGAGTGGGAGCAGTTTTCCTGCTCCCGCCTGCTGGCAGCGGTCGTACAGCTTGCTCTCACTTGGTAGGAGCTATCATATCTCCTGCCAGGTGACAGCAAACTACTATGTCCCGCTGTGCAGCCCCTCTCCTTCATTTTGCATAAGGCCTGCCACGGGGAGGTGGTGGTCCCTGGGACTGAATATGGCCTGGGAATGAGGTGCGCTACCCCCCCTTTCAAGAAGTTCTGTGTCTTGGGGGTGTGGCGTTTCCCGGCACAGTTTGAAACACAGGAGGGGGATCGGTGCACCCCCATTATTTCTGACACAAGCCCTGGGGAGGTGGCCATCCCCGGGACCTTTAAAGGCCTACCAAGGGGGGCAGCACGGCCCTTACATTTATGTCTGCCTCTGGGACCTGGCCCACCCTGGGTCTGAAAGAAAAACAAGCACAGGAAACCGCACTTTAAAAATCCACGGAACCACCGCAATTTTGCAGGAAAAAAAAATGCTTTTTGGCCCTACAGGGATCCCTGGGGGACCACGACGCTAGGCCTAGGGGGCCAGGGTATTCCTACCCTGCCCCCTTGTCTTTATTTTTGAGTTTATTGTTGGGACTCAGCTGAGTCCGAGTCCCAAAATGGCTGCCAACACTTTCTGATTGAAGTGTTGCAGCCAATCAGATATCAGCACAGGGACTGTTGGATCCACGGAGGATCGGCGTCCCTAGATATATGTAATTTTTTGCTTTAATATCTCTGCAACTACTGAACAGATTTACACCAAATTACAAAAAGCACACTTTCTGGACCAAGAGCTTTCTTCCAAATTTGGTGTAATTCCATCCAGCGTTTCGGGCTGTAGTCGTGGAAATTGCGTGGGTAAAAATTGTTTTGGGCCCCCTCACCCCTTTATCTCAGCCCCCACTTGATGAATCACCCCAAAACTGTTAGGACACGAGCCGAACTGATTTGCGTACTAGTTTTGAACATTTTGTGACAATTCGTCAAACAGCACTAAAGTTATTGTCAAAACAAAAAACGCTTTAACTATGTAAACTAGGTCCGAACTATAACTACCTACTAACAACTGCCAGTAGCATATAGATATATTTGTGTGTGTGTGTGTGTGTGTGTGTATGTATATATATATATATATATATATATACATACACACACACATATATATATATATATATATATATACATACACACACACACACACATATGTTATTTTCACCTCCGTTCCCAACAGTCCCGAAAAACGAGTCTCCCTTTGATCGCAGCTAGTGATTCTCTGTTTATTTGGACTCACAGAGTCGTTAGTATAAACACACCTAATGTGTTTCAGTCCCCCTGGACTTTGATCATGGGTTGAACTAAGAAGCAGTCTGAGAGGTAAATACCTCTCTTCTTTTTCCTTGAGTTCCACTTTCAGCTTTTATTTAGTCCACTTGGGCTTGATTGCATTTATATATTAGTGGGTGTATTGCTTGCAATTCATGTGTAATGAGATTGGAAAGAAAGCTTTAAGAATGGGGCTTTTAGATCAATATTTGTATGATTTATATCATTGTTGTAAGTACTGTTATAATTTATTGTGATCCACGTAAAACAAATAGATCCTTGTAGTAGTGTGTTTTTTATGTTTATTATGTCTTGAGCACTGTTTTCATGTGATTTTATATATCTGCACAAAATGGCGACATGCATTGTGACCAAGGCTGGTTTCCAGTTGAAACGCATCAGTGCTGTAAAGCTGCTGGCAATTAAATCACTGCATTGCTCACCGACTTGAGAGCCGTTGTCTCCTTTTGTTTTGGGAGCTTCTTGTGGACTTTTACAGTGTGACGGCAGGAACGCCACTTTTGGCACTGCCAGTAATCAGGCAGCGGGGGCGGCCGCCGCTGTGTGTCTGATTCCGCATCTTGCACTCCCAAAGGAGGAGAATGTTTCATTTGCCATAGTCATTAGATGTGCAGCTGAGGTCCTGGACCTACAGCTGCCTTCTGTGGAAGTCAAGACCAGTATCTTTACTGAGGTTTTGCACACTTCATCAGCATTGTCTGAACCCTTCTTCTGTTTATAGAAGTCCTGACTGATGCCATTATGGGCACTTGGACTAAGCCTTATTCTTGACCACCGGTGAACAGGCAGGTAGTCAAACACTTCAGACTGGAGCTTTGTTTTTTATGCACAATCCTACAACTGAAAGAGTGGTTCAGGCTTCTTCTGGCAAAGTAAATCATAATATACTCCCTTCCACCCCTCCTGGCTGGGAATTGAAAAAGAGTAAGGTGCTTGGGAAGACATTTTTCTCTTCCTGCAGCTTGGTATTTTGGCTGGTCAGTGCGGTCTGCCAAGTAGGCCATTATACTCATGCCCCCTGGGACATGGCCAGCAAAGCCTTGCTGGCTGTCTCATGGGAGTTTGAACCTCTCTGGCATTCGACAGTTAAGGGTCTTTCCTCCATCATAATGAATGGGGGTTATTTGGGCTTGATCCAATTGATGTTTCAGCTTTGATCCTGGATCTTGGTGAGAACAGCTCTGAGGCTTCCTGGCCTGCTGACTAGACACCTGATAACTCATTGGAGCAGCCACACTGCCCACGTTCAGACGGAGAGATCTGGCAGCCTAGGTCTGCTGTCCTGGGGTCCTGGCATTCCATGGTTCGCCTCACAACCACGCAGACTCGGGCATGTCTCAAACCCTTCAGTCCCTACTTTCCCAGAATTCCGAGCTCTTCAGTCAGATGAGCGACTGTCACTTCCCTGTATTCTGTGAACCCTATCTGAAAATGTGTTTCCGTGTTTAAAGGTAATCATTAATGAATGGCAGAAGGAAGGCCTGTGTTTGCCTATTGAGTATCAATTAGCACAGCCTTTCTGTCCCTGCAATCGCGGGCAGAGTTCTGAGAGCACACCAGCACTGGCACATGGAGTAAACTGGCATCCGCCTAGAGGCAAGAGCGGGGAGCTTCGTGTTCACCTGTCCCTGGGAGCAGAGCCATCCCTTTGTCTGCTCCATTCTCACTCCAGACAACAGAGTGACCTATCATCTGTCACATGACTATCCCTCACTTACCGCAGTCAGCACTGCTACCTCGCCCAAGCCAGACAGCAGAGCTATTGTTCATTTTTATGGATCGGATTTATTAGTTTCAAACAAAAACACATACCAGCCTACACCCAGCGGCAGGTGGAGTCATGGTATGCATCGAAAGAGCTCTTGTAAAAACCTTCCAGGGTAATGACCCATACCATCTTCCAAAGCAGTGAAGCAGGTATTAAGAAAGAAAGGCAAATACCCTATTGCCGCCCCCTTCCCCGAACTACCTCCTCATCCCTCCCACACACCCTTGAGGCACAGCCTGAAAAGAAAAGCATCAGTCTTCCAGAAAGTACAAACCTCTCAGCCCAACAGTCATTGACTGTGCGGGGTTCAGTGGCTTCATATTCCCACAATCACCCGATCAAGGTGACCCCCACAATGCGTAATACCCTAAGGAATCTGGGACACGTAATCTCTACTGCCATCAGGAATAGGCATGGCTTCCATATTGTTTCCAATTGCTCGTAACTCACTGATTGGAAGATCTATTGATATCTTTTCCATTCGTCATTTACCACTTTCGGAAAGGCCGGGTTCACGGATTGACTGTATCTTCCCTACCGCATGGGCTCAAAAGCACCTAGTTGATGGTGCACATCAGAAAGGTAGTGAAGCGACCCCTTTGGATCACAAAGCATTTGAGGGTCTGTCTGCCACACCTGGGGTAGGATAAGCTGGTAATCTAGGAAGTGCAGAGTTAGAGCATATAGATTTTATGTTTAAGAGCTCTTGCTAGTTCCTTCCAAACTTGGAGTAATGCCATAGTAAGTGCAAAAGTGACCCGGTCCTTCCACACCTCCCCCAGCATGCCCGACTCTTGGATTTGTCCCATGTGTGAATCCTGTTCGGGGTGTTGTGCCAGTAAGAGGCTTCTCATTATTATTGTGGTTGTAGTTATCAAGCTCGTCAAGCCCATTCGAGGGCTTGGAAAGATCTCACTCTACTCCCTACCTGACGGGGTTCGTCCTGTTTCAGCTTGCCACCCCTTTTGGCCTGTGGTTTTAACAGGAAAAGAATCCACCATGAGGAACCTATAAATCTCAACCAACAGATGCTGGTCGCTAGTTCTGGAGAGTATCCATTTCTATCAGAAGTTCATCAGAGCCTTCTCTTGCTAAAATGACTGATTTTGTTTTGCTCAGTGCAGTCAGCAGCAGAGCCATCTTTCAGGCTCCTTCTCTGTCTACATCCATCCATCTCATAGCTCCCATCTGTGAGCCCCTAATCCGTAGTGCCATTGCTCAGACAGCTCGGGTGGGGGTGGGGGGTACTAAGGCTAGACCTGCTTCCCTAGGGGGACCCTTCAGCGACCAGCGATGACATAATCTGACTCAGGAAGGAGGTTCACAGGATACATCCCGACAGCTCAAACTTCATCATAGGGAAAACTCTCATTTTACAACCACACTACCCACACTTACTCTGGCCATGAAAAGTATGCATCCCTCCAAAGAACATGGAAACCCCCCGATGAGTAAATCCTCAATCGCAGACATAACACTGCTCACCAGAATATAAAGAACCAAAAGGACAAGTGATTGGTGATTGCTGTGCTATACAAATCCCCTTGCATGTTGGAGAAACTGGAAGCTCTCGAGAAGGGAGACCCGGGATAGCAAGATGAAGACACAGTAACGGGGACACAGGTGAGTATGATTGCCAGGATAGTCCTGCTGTGAAGAAATCACCTGTACAGAGAGACTGTCCTACTTAAACTGACCAAGACAAGTGAAAATCCTCATTTGTGGATCACATAGATCACCAGCCCAGCAACCTGACATTAAAATCAGCTGATCAGTGGCGGCAATACTATCAGCCCCATGCATCACCACTAACAGCTAGAAAAGTAGTTTAATCCTGTACAGCAAGAGCTCCTTCCTCATCCTACCACCTACCACCATCGGAATGCAGCCACAAGGAATCCCAACATCCAACACAACAGTGCAACATGGTCTGCCTTGGGACAGGCCCACACCAGCATACACATACTCAGGGCCACTAGAATTATGTGGCACGGGAGGGCCAAATTATGAGGGTTCAGTAAATTATGCGCCGAGAAAAGGCAAATTGTGTGGTGTAATGCAGCACATTTTTTGATAGAATGACTTCATTATTTTGTCCGTTTTACACTGTCTTGGCATTAGATGCACCTCATGAGTATCATTTTAACACTCAAGCACGTTTGAGTTAGAAATAATATTTTTCTGTTAAAATCCTCAAATTATGCAGCAGATGATGGATTATGTGGCAAATCTATAATTATGCAGAAAATGCCACAGTCGCATAACTCCAGTGGCCCTACACATACTGGATCAAGGAACAACACCACATGACCTAGTAATCAGGGCCACTGGAGTTATGTGGTTGTGAGGCCCCGGCGATTTTCGCATAATTACTGATTTGCCGCATTTGCCACATAATCCATCATCCACCGCATAATCTTCAGATTTTAACAAAAAAATGTTTCTAGTTCAAACGGTTCAAAAGTTACTAAAAATGTAGCAACACGTGTTGCTGTGCAGTGGAAGGTCCTTTGCAACACTAGACTGGTCACCTTTTTGTTGCTTGTAGCTATATTTGGGTGCTAAAATTGTACTAACGAGGTGTAATCAATGCCCAGACAGTGTTATCAATTTAAAAAATGTTGAAATAGTGAAGTAATATTATTACAAGGTGTATCGCATTCTGTCGCATAATTTACCTTTTTCTGCCACATAATTTACTGAACCCTGCTGCATAATTTGGCCCTCTCATGCCACATAATTCCAGTGGCCCTGCTAGTAATTGGCAGACGTGCTATACTGTATCTGAAAACGCATAAAACTACAGAGCGGTGCAGCCTTGAGTTAATAAATGACTTGAAGAAAACGTGATTATCACGGTTTACTATGGTGTGCACAGTTAAGAGCCCGGTGCTTAACAGTAACTTCCTAGCCCAGTGAAACTCCTCCTGCGACGGCTCAAAACACCACTAGTTTTGTCCATTGTGTGCTAATCGGTTTATTACACGTGTTTTATGGCTTGGGCACAATCTTCACAGCATCTCTGTCCCTGTCGGGTACTGTCCACTCTAATTTTCTGTAAACTGAGGCGCTATATGTGAAAAAAGGTCAAGTTTCTAATCCTGTGCTCGGACCAGCCCCGAAACTCTTCCTTTTTCCCATTTCAGACTCTGTTGTGCTCTGAATGCTGCTGGTTTTATAAACAGGCTCCGGCTTACTTTGACACCAGAAGTTCAAATATTTATCTTTCGAGAAATGTAGTGTATTTTATGTTGTTTATTTAAGTTTCGGGAGACATCTTGGTCTCAAATGAGGCACAGCTAGAAAAGTGGCCTTTCTAGAGGCAGGGCTGGGACGTTCCTGTATTTGCTGGAGGTCACACGGAGTCAGTGGCGCAGCAAATGAAAGACTGAGCCACAGGAGGTGATTCACAGAAGGTTACCAGAGGTTAGAGATGGCGCGGCTGGTGCATTTTAAAAGTGGTGGATCTGAAAGCTTTCAGTTGCATATAAAGTGCGAGCGAGCTTCATTCAAATCACCACTCTCTTTTCACTCGCACAGATACATCACTCGGCGCTCAAATAGGCACGCGACTCAAACTGCGCTCACACAGACACAAAACTCACCCTGTGCCCACAATTCACTCACCCTGCATTCACACACACCACTCACCCTTTGCTCAGACACACCACTCACCCTGCACTCACACAGACACATCACTCACCCTGCACTCACACAGACACATCACTCACCCTGTGCTCAGACACACAACTCACCCTGCACTCACACAGACACATCACTCACCCTGTGCGCACACATCACTCACTCTGCACTCACACACACCACTCACCCTTTGCTCAGACACACCACTCACCCTGCACTCACACAGACACATCACTCACCCTGTGATCAGACACAACACTCCCCCTGCACTCACACAGACACAACACTCACCCTGTGCTCACACATCACTCACCATGCACTCAGACATATCACTCACCCTGTGCTCAGACACATCACTTAGCCTGCACTCACAGGGACACATCACTCACCCTGTGCTCAGACACATCACTCACCCTGCACTCACACAGACACACCGTTCACACTGCTCTCACAGCGACACATCACTCACCCTGTGCTCAGACATCACTCACTCTGCACTCACACACACCACTCACCCTGTGCCCAGACACACCACTCACCTTGCACTCACATAGACATATCACTCACCCTGTGCTCAGACACACCACTCACCCTGCACTCACACAGACACATCACTCACCCTGTGATCAGACACAACACTCACCCTGCACTCACAGACACATCACTCACCCTGTGCTCAGACACATCACTCACCCTGCACTCAGACATATCACTCACCCTGTGCTCAGACACACCACTCACCCTGCACTCACACAGACACATCACTCGCCCTGTGATCAAACACAACACTCACCCTGCACTCACAAAGACACATCACTCACCCTGTGCTCAGACATCACTCACCATGCACTCAGACATATCACTCACCCTGTGCTCAGACACATCACTTAGCCTGCACTCACTGAGACACATCACTCACCCTGTGCTCACACATCACTCACCCTGCACTCATACACACCACTCACCCTGCACTCACACAGACACATCACTCACCCTGTGATCAGACACAACACTCACCCTGCACTCACACAGACATATCACTCACCCTGTGCTCAGACACATCACTTAGCCTGCACTCACTGAGACACATCACTCACCCTGTGCTCACACATCACTCACCCTGCACTCATACACACCACTCACCCTGCACTCACACAGACACATCACTCACCCTGTGATCAGACACAACACTCACCCTGCACTCACACAGACACATCACTCATCCTGTGCTCAGACACATCACTCACTCTGCACTCAGACATCACTCACTCTGCACTCAGACATCCCTCACTCTGCACTCAGACATATCACTCACCCTGTGCTCAGACATATCACTCACCCTGTGCTCAGACACATCACTTAGCCTGCACTCACTGAGACACATCACTCACCCTGTGCTCACGCATCACTCACCCTGCACTCATACACACCACTCACCCTGCACTCACACAGACACATCACTCACCCTGCACTCACACAGACACACCGTTCACACTGCTCTCACAGCGACACATCACTCACCCTGTGATCAGACATCACTCACTCTGCACTCACACACACCACTCACCCTGTGCCCAGACACACCACTCACCCTGCACTCACAGACACATCAATCAC
Source organism: Pleurodeles waltl (assembly GCF_031143425.1). Lineage (NCBI taxonomy): Eukaryota > Metazoa > Chordata > Amphibia > Caudata > Salamandridae > Pleurodeles > Pleurodeles waltl. The sequence continues at coordinate 232,433,056 of NC_090440.1, forward strand.
CCTGTGCTCAGACACACCACTCACCCTGCACTCACATAGACACATCAATCACCCTGTGCTCAGACACACCACTCACCCTGCACTCACACAGACACATCAATCACCCTGTGCTCAGACACACCACTCACCCTGCACTCACACAGACACATTACTCGCCCTGTGCTCACACATCACTCACCCTGCACTCACACACACCACTCACCCTGTGCTCAGACACACCACTCTCCCTGCACTCACACAGACACATCACTCACCCTGTGCTCACACATCACTCACCCTGTACTCACACACACCACTTACCCTTTGCTCAGACACACCACTCACCCTGCACTCACACAGACACATCACTCACTCTGTGATCAGACACAACACTCACCCTGCACTCACACAGACACATCACTCACCCTGTGCTCACACATCACTCACCCTGCACTCACACACACCACTCACCCTTTGCTCAGACACACCACTCACCCTGCACTCACACAGGCACACCATTAACCCTGCACTCACACAGGCACAACACTCAACCTGCACTCACAGACACACCACTCACCCTGCACTCACACAGGCACACCATTAACCCTGCACTCACACAGGCAAAACACTCAACCTGCACTCACAGACACACCATTAACCCTGCACTCACACAGGCAAAACACTCAACCTGCACTCACAGACACACCACTCACCCTGCACTCACACAGGCACAACACTCAACCTGCACTCACAGACACACCACTCACCCTGCACTCACACAGGCACAACACTCAACCTGCACTCACAGACACACCACTCACCCTGCACTCACACAGGCACAACTCAACCTGCACTCACACAGGCACAACACTCAACCTGCACTCACGGACACACCATTAACCCTGCACTCACACAGGCAAAACACTCAACCTGCACTCACAGACACACCATTAACCCTGCACTCACACAGGCAAAACACTCAACCTGCACTCACAGACACACCATTACCCTTGCACTCACACAGGCACATCACTCAACCTGCACTCACAGACACACCACTCACCCTGCACTCACACAGGCATACCATTAACCCTGCACTCACACAGGCACAACACTCAACCTGCACTCACAGACACATCACTCACTCTGCACTCACACAGGCACAGTTTCACTCTTCCTATACTCACAAAAGCATGCTGCTCACTGAACTCATAAGGGCACACCACTCTTCCAGTACATTCACACTACTAAACCCTCATTCATGAAGGCATACCACTCATCCAGTGTACTCATACAGTCACACAACTCACTCTGCACTCACACAGACACACCATTCACTGATTGATGAGGTCAATGCACAATAACAGAGACTGGCCACCCTGCTCTTGTGGCAGTCTCTCAAGTTAGGTAACCTGCTTAGCTAGTCCCCGAGAGCGTCTAAAAAAGCATGATAGGTCTCCCTGATCACGAGACAGGCTGGTAGTTGCAGCCCTTACTCGACCCGTAGAATACAGGCAGGTCTCCCTGGTCTCAGGACAGTCTCCCAAGTGGAGCGATCTGCGTACTCTGATCTTGAGAAACCCCATAAAAATACCCGGGCTCCCTGGCTTTAAAGTGGGTGCAGACTCTACACAACATAGCACTGTTCTCCTGGATCACAGGCCAGTCTCACAAGATAGCCTGTGTCCCCAGACCAGCCCTAATTAACCCACAGCGTGCAACCAGCAAGCCGTGGCATGTGCACCCCCAGCACAGGCCTCTGCCAAGGCGGGTCTAGGACAGACTACAAGTCAGTAGCTGCATCTCGCCATAAACCAGTTGAGTGATATAGGACCCCGCCTTCTCTCCTGGCCCCTTATAACCTCTGTCACCCCACCTTCTCTCCTGGCCACTTGTAACCTCTGTCAACCCCACCTTCTCTCCTGACCCCTTATAACCTCTGTCACCCCCACCTTCTCTCCTGGCCACTTGTAACCTCTGTCACCCCCGCCTTCTCTCCTGGCCCCTCATAACCTCTGTCACCCCCACCTTCTCTCCTGGCCCCTCATAATCTCTGTCACCCCCACCTTCTCTCCTGGCCCCTCATAATCTCTGTCACCCCCACCTTCTCTCCTGACCCCTTATAACCTCTGTCACCCCCACCTTCTCTCCTGACCCCTTATAACCTCTGTCACCCCCACCTTCTCTCCTGGCCCCTTATAATCTCGGTCATCCCCACACAGCCCTGAAGTCAATTCGAGAGAAGGGTGAGGGCTTCCCTTGAGTGCTCCCTTATTGGCGGAGTTAAAAGTGGGCAGAGGTGCCCTGGTGTGATGCTCTTTGTTCCACTGTGGGCTCCTGTGATAATTACATTAAAAAACATAAGAAGTTGTGCCTTTCAAAGAGTGAGAGCGGACACAGTCCACTCTCGATGTTGACTGATACAAATTCCTTTTACTTTGGCATTTCTACAATCCTTTTGGCTGCACTGCAGCTAGCGCAGAACAAGATGAGGGTTAGACGACAACCAGCAACTTGCCAAGCAATACAGCTCTAAATGTGTAACATTCACCTACTACCACGTTCCTTACTGCTCCGAGCTACCGGCAAAGAAGAGGAAAGCTAGCAGCACGGAGCTCCAAAGACCTGGCACCAGGAAGGAAAGCACTGTGGCTCACCTCTGCCTTCTGGCCCGGTGGAAACAGTGGGGTTCCCACTTCCCTGCATCAATGTTAAAACCAATGTCCCCCCGGGAGAGCCACAGGGCAGGACCACTATTCCCGACTGCTCACACACCCAGGTCCACAAGCTTCTAACCAATCAGAAGCCAGAATAGAGTTCAGTACCTAGGTACACTTTTTCACAATTCTGACTTTTTATAGGGAAAGGAGCCTCTGGTTGACAGTCCCTGAAGCTCCATTATCTGGCGCTGCACTGCCTGGAGCTAGTACTGCATGTCAGATATGTATTTTGTGAGGCCGGGCTGTAACGTGCACCATCTGACGCATGCGCAATACATCCGGTAGAGCCCTCTTTTGCTGGCAAGGTAATATTGCAGATTTTACATGCAAACAAACGATCTAGAAGATCATTTGTTTTAATATAAAAGCTTATCATGCCAAACATTAGAGGTAATCGAGGCAGTGGGTCGATGCCCTTGAACTCCTATGGGACAGCTGACAATGGGTCACGCACAGAACTGAAAATAGCAGTGCTCAATCAAGTTATCCTGAACGTTAAGCAAAGGTAAAGACAGACCAAGACACATGGACGGTGTCTTGAACAAGGTCACATAACGACGGACTGCAGATTCACAACCACAGAGAGGCAGTGTGATTGACACTGATTCAGTGGTGGAGCCAGAGTGACAGTGAGTTAAAGGAAAGGTAACCCACAAGCACACAGTAAGTGGCAGCACTGGGATTGGAACTTTAGCAATAACAGGACTTGAGGGCCTCAGGCCCACAGCAGTTTTTATGATCAGGTGCAGGCCGTTTGGTGGCAGACCTGAAGTTGGGATGCAGCTGAGGGAGGTGACCTGTGGTCACATCAGAGCTGACCATTGACCAGCATGCCAGAGCTGGAGTGAGAGGGAAGCACTGATCAGCAGAGCTGAAGTGAGAACGAAGCACTGACAAGCACACCAGAGGTGAAGTGAGAATGGAGCATTAAAAAAAACAGAGCAAAACTGGCGCTAAAATGAAGCACTGGCCAGAACACCTGTGCACCGAGAACGAAGCACGGACCAGTAGACATGAGCTGGGGTTACAAAGAAGCACTGACCAGCACCCCAGAAGTGGAGTGAGAATGAAGAAGAACAATAGAATTGGAGTTAAACTGAAGTACTGACCAGCACACCAGAGGTGGAGTGAGCATGAAGCAGTGAAAAACACAGCAGAGGAGGAGTTAAAAAGAAGCACAGGCCAGCACACCAGAGGTGGAGTGAGAAAGAAGCACAGAACAACACAGCAGAGCTCTAGTTACTAAGAAACACTGGCCAGCACATCAGAGATTAAGCGAGAAAGAAACACAGAAAAACACAGCAAAGCTGGAGTTAAAAGGAAGCACTGGCCAGCATACCAGAGGTGGCGTGAGAATGATGCACTGACCAGCATACAGGATCTGGAACAAGAATGAATTCCCGACCAGCACACCAGAGCTACAGACAGGATATGGAGTGGTAAGACTAAAGCACTGACCAGCAAGCAAGAGCTGCAGTGAGAATTAAGTACTGACCATCAAAAAAGAGCTGGATTTAAAATGAGATAAAATAAGATCCATGGTTCATTTTCACGAAGGGCCTGTTCTTGATTACTCTATGTGAGTCTCACTGTGTGGAGAGTTGTGATGTTAGCGCAGTGGATGTGGTCTGGGTTTCTGTTGAGCTTGAATAAAATGACATCTTTTATAAAAAAAAAGTGTATTTGAGCCCTAGCCCTTAACCAGTCATTAAGTATATGCTGAATTTCTTATGTTGCATTTATAGTAAACTGAAGCGTTTTACATTTTATGTATGCCCATACTGCTTTTTCGGTTTTGCCTGCACAGCACTTGCCCTGTACTTGCAAAATCTCTTGTAAATAAATAAAAAAATCTTAAAACGGGCTTAGAGCCTGCCCATTACATACCTTTACTTGCAATTGGTTGGCTACCACGTCACTCTTGTATCCATGCTACCCATTTGTCAGCACTTACTCCTTGCCACTGGCTTCCTCCTGCGCTTCGAGTTTTGGTCCTGCCATGGAGCATGGACCAAGCCCAGCTTCCTGTGGGCAGAATCCTTCCTGCAGGTACTCTTTTGTTATTTTCGACGTGCACTCTTATTGAGTGCATGTCTCTGCAGTTCCACTCCTTCCTCCCTCCCGCTTGCCTCTATTTCAACCAACAGCATGCCCTCTTCCCACTCTCTGATGAGTTTCCCACCCTCCTCCCTCATGTTGCTTGACCCCCTAAACTCCATGCAGTTTTTTACATGTTGCACAGCACGCGGGCTTCTTTGTACCATATCATATAGAAGAAAAGCAAGCACTCTGATGCAGAGAATGCTGGTGGCATCATAGTGCTTTTTTTCCTTTTTTTTTAATACTTTGGCATGTTGCACAGCAGCCTGTTCTGCTGTGCAACATGTAAAAGAAAACATCGACAGAGCCAATAGATTTTGCATAGGTGAAACCTGTTGGCTTTGGAAATACTTGTTTTCTAGCTGTACATCTCGAAAAGGACAGAGATGGTTTGTGGGACCAAATGCTGAGCCAGGCTCTTTTCTGCCATGGCTGAGCCACATATAGTTCTTGCTTCTCATGTGTTTGTATGTTTAGTCTTTTTTTCTTACACAAGTCTTATGGCAGCTTCAGAAGTTACACCATTGATGATGTACTCTGGTAATGATGCCATTTTTGTCTGATGGTGATCTATGTTACTGTGCACCCCAGCTTTCCCACAACTCTGAATAATGTCATTCTATTGAGACGCATTTCTAAGGATAGAATATATGTTGGAACGACACCTGCCGGAACAACGAATGCCTGAACAACGAGGTCGGAACAACGACCTCGTTGTAACCACTAATGCCTTTACCACGAATGCCTTAACAACGACTTTTTGTTGTAGAGGCATTCCTGGTAAAGGCATTAGTGATAGGCATGCATTGTTCCTGCATGTGTCCCCCCTGGCCCCCCACCCCTTCCCTAAAAATTACACCCCCCCCTTCAAAACACACCAACCCCCCACCCTTGCCCCTAAAACTACCCCAACCCCCACCTCCTCCCTAAAATTACCGCAACCCCCACCCTACCCCCAAAACCTAAAACAACCCCAACCCCCACCCCATCCCTTAAACCTAAAGTACCCCAACCCCCATCCCTAAAACTACTCCTAGCCCCCCACCGTGCCCCTAATCCTAAACCCCCAAACCCGCCCCTAAAATTACCCGACCCCCCAACCCACCCCTAAAACCACCCCAACCCCAACCCCCACCCCTAAAACAACCCCAACCCCCATCCCTAAAACCTAAACTACCCCAACCCCCACCCCTAAAACCACCCCAACCCCACCCCTAAAACAATCCCAACCCCCACCCGCAAACAAAAAATACCCGACCCCCGCCCCTAAAACTAAAACCCCAAACCCCCACCCCTAAAACTAAAACCCCGAGCCCCAACCCTGCCCCTAAAACGGAAAATACCCCGACCCCCCACCCCTAAAACCCAACCCCCCCACCCCGCCCCTAAAACTGAAAATACCCCGACCCCCATCCCCGCCCCTAAAACTAAAACCCGACCCCCCCCACCCTGCCCCACCCCTAAAACTGAAAATACCCCGAGCCCCCACCCTGCCCCTAACACTAAAACCCGACACCTCGCCCCTAAAACGGAAAATACCCCGACCCCCCACCCCGCCCCTAAAACTAAAACCCCACCTGCCCCTAAAATTACCGACCCCCAACCCACCCCTAAAACCTAAAACCACCCCACCCCTAAAACAACCCCCACCCCGCCCCACCCCTAAAACTGAAAATACCCTGAGCCCCCACCCTGCCCCTAACACTAAAACCCGACACCTCGCCCCTAAAATGGAAAATACCCCGCCCCTAAAACTAAAACCCCACCTGCCCCTAAAATTACCCGACCCCCAACCCACCCCTAAAACCACCCCAACCCCCACCCCTAAAACAACCCCAACCCCCACCCCATCCCTAAAACCTAAACTATCCCAACCCCCACCCCTAAAACAATCCCAACCCCCACCCCGCCCCTAAAACAAAAAATACCCCAACCCCGCCCATAAAACTAAAACCCCAAACCCCCACCCGCCCCTAAAACTGAAAATACCCCGACCCACCACCCCGCCCCGCCCCAAAACTAAAACCCCAAGCCCCCACCCCGCCCATAAAATGGAAAATTCCCCGACCCCCCACCCCCACCCCTAAAACTAAAACCCCAACCCCCCACCCGCCCCTAAAACTGAAAATACCCGACCCCCCATCCCCACCCCTAAAACTAAAACCCCAACCCCGCCCCTAAAACGGAAAATACCCCGACCCCCACCCCGCCCCAAACCTAAAACCCCGACCCCCACCCCGCACCTAAAACTGAAAATACCCCGACCCCCCAACACCGCCCCTAAAACTGAAAATACCCCGACTCCCCACCCCGCCCCTAAAACTAAAACACCGACCCCCCACCCCTGCCCCTAAAACTGAAAATACCCCCCCCCCCACCCCGCCCCTAAAACTAAAACCCCAACCCTCCCCAACCCCTGCCCCACTTACCTGAGTCTTCGCCTCGTCGTCCTCGTAAGCCGACTCCCTTGATTGTGCCTTAAACACGCATGTGCGTTTTTGAGCACATGCGTGGTTAAGGCACAAAACAACGAAGCCGTGGTTAAGGAAAGCGTAGTTCCTCTTTCGTTGGCCACGACTTCGTTGTTCCGGAGTCGGCCTTCAGGACATTTCCCCTAAGGATAACCCCAATATCCTTGTGTGATGGCCACCAGTGTCCCAATACCTCCCTTCACCAATCTGCAATTTTTAATTTCCGCTAGTGCTAAGACATTCTTTTGGCAATGTGACCTACAGTCGGTGAAAAAGATGGACTTTTTGTTAAATATCTCTGTAGCACCCTGCTGGTCGTACTGCCATGCAAAGTGAGCTCCAGCCATAAGCACCCTTTACCTCCTGCTTCTTAACCAATCCCCCAAATGTTGGGGGAGCACACACCAAGGTCGTTTAACTCTCCTGTAAATATATGGTGAAATCTAAATCGACCACATCTGTCACTTAGTCAACAAAGGAATCAGGTTTGTGTTACCCTTTTTCCTCCGTGAAAATCCTACAATTTTGAAGGCGGAAATATACTCCATGAATGATTTTTTCATTGTTTTCCCCCATTTGTTTCCCTAACAAAGAGGTCTAGTTTATAACCCTCCTTGCCAGCCTCTTCAACTTTGTGGCTTTGTTTTAATTTTTTTTTAGCCCTTTGGCACTCTTGTGCTGCTTATAGTTTTGACCCAAACAGCCAATACCACTAGGTGAGATATGAGTACTCCACTGGGCTGAAGTGATTGACAAAGAACTCAAGCCAATGGTTAGAAGAGGCTGTTGAAGAAAGTCACTGGTCGAATGGATGAAATCAGTCACTTTATGTATCTTGTTAGCAATGGGTCCGTTTGACTGCTGTGCTGCGAAAATCCAGATTAAAAAACATTGTTTACAATTATTATACAACTTGATCAGGCTTCACAGTCCATCCTTTTACAAGTACAAGCTGTCACTGAGGCCACTCTAACAGATACTGCAGGGAGAAGTGTCAGGAAGGATCCAACAACCCTGACCTTCACCAAGCGGATGGAGACATCTTGGGAATACTTGAACTCCTGCATGGGCATGTCTCCTGAATTCCATACGGGTGGTCACATGTGAGCGTGGGCTGGACAGCTGGCTTGTGTACCTCAAACCACAGATACCTATTTCTAAGGGGCACGCACGGGTGTCCATCTCTTTACAAAGTGTAAAAAAAAATATTACATGCTGGCCATCCACAACTTCACATGCACGAGTCCATCTTTGAATTTTTTCTAATTAATTATTTTTCAAAACTGACAGTTTTTTAAATTAAAGCCTCTAATATGAATGAACACTGAACAGGGTACATGGCCAGCAAAATTACCTTTAGGCTTCAGCTCATCCTTATCACTTTAATGAATCATTTCAGAAGATGGCGTGGCCAAGATGGCGGCCGCGACGGGTGCCTGAAATGTAGGCTCCGTCCCGGGCCCAGTGACAAATCCTGGTCAGCGCTCCCGGAGGAGTTAAAACTGCAGGCGCAGTCCGGCGGAGCCGATTGAGGGGCGGAGAGGCATCGCAGTGTGACGAGCACATCCCCGCGGATCTCCGGGTCGGAAGAGGCCTTGCTGACTGCCGGAGCCTGGGAGTCGCGTTCGCGGAGGATGCCGAGGGGCGGAACCCGGCGATTCATCGTGTCCGGGGGAACAGACGCTTGCGGACTTCGGCAGGGTGCAGTGAGTGGCTGAGGGGGTTCGCCGGTAGGGGGGCCGACACAAGCCAAGTGGCCCTCACCCTCTCCCCCTTCTCTTGGGGAAAGCGAGGCAGCGGCAGATGGAGCCCCTCCGTGGCCCCCAGCAGCAAAATACTGTGGAGAAGGGGGGACCTTCTCCCCCCCTCATCCTTTGTTGGGAGTGCGGAAATTGCGGGAAGCACATGCACGAACTCAGGGGCCTGGAGTGGAGACGCTGGGCTGACATGGCTGGCCGGATGGGACCCAGGCACCGGCCCACATAGGAGTTGGAGAGGGAGATCTGCTCACCGAACTGGGACACTGGGTTGTTCCCCCAATACTACAAACTAGCCAAAATGAGTGGGCCATTTTGAAAGGGATATCGGCCTTCACACTGACTGCTGCTGTCGCAAAAAAAAAAGGAGGGGGGGGACGACAAAAAGGGCGTTTGTTGAACTATGAACCCCACTATCCGCGGGGACTCTTGCTGATGCGGAACGGGATGGCCCGTATGGAGTGGTTCTATACTGGATCATCAGAGCAAATCTCCTGGGGAAACTTAATGCGCAAACCACATACTGGAACATTGATCCAAACCACAGTGGAGAGACACTGAGCGGAGGTCATGGCGGGGAAATCCAAGACAGCTAAAGCCCAGGAACGTCCTGTACCCGCAGTAACACCAGGTGAGCAGCAAACAACGCCTAGTTTACAATCCCTGGAAACCACGCTACAAGCCCACTCGACCCAATTCGAGGAAATTCTGCAGGCGATCATGGACACTAAATCCTCGTTAGAAAACAGAATCGACACAGTATCCCAAGACCTCAATCTACTAAGGGTGGATCACCGCAATCTGACGGAAAGAGTCGGAACAGTGGAGGACATGCTGGGCGGGCTGGACCCATTGGCCGCAGAGAATCAGAAACAAATCCAACGCTTGGACTCCGAGGTGAAGGTCCTATGGCGACGTGCTGGAGAAGCTGAATGCAGGTCATGTCGCAATAATGTCCGCTTCTTGAGGTTTCTCGAAAGATCGGAAGGGCAAAACTCCGAACTATTCTTGGAGCAATGGCTGATCAAAGAGGTACTGCATGGTGCCCAATCAAAGTTTTTCTCTGTGGAAAGAGCACACAGAGTCCCGGGGAGACAACCAGCTCCAGGGCTACCGCCTAGACCGTTGATTGCAAGATTTCTAAACTACAGAGATCGGGACGCAATACTGCAATATTTTCGCAGTAAAGGCCCTATTCAACATGAGGGCTCCTCTATCACTGCCTACCCGGATTGCACCCAAGAAGTACAGAGACAGCGCAATTCCTACATTAAAATCAAACAGCGCCTCCGCGAGCACAATATTAAATATGCCCTGATGTTTCTTGCTAAACTGAGCGTAATCTCGGATGATCGAACGCACGTTTTCACCACCCCGAAGATGCTTGGACATGGATGCACGCTAAATGTATGGCACAGCCCCAGGAGGGGATGGGGGATGGCGAACCATGGATCACGTCACCGGCATGGTGGAGACCCAGTAAGCGCTCAAAGGCCCAACCTTCCGAAAAACAAGCTGCAGCCGAGAGAGCAAAAGTGTTGAAGGAAGCAACTTTGCACACGCAAAACTCTTTAGGTGTGCTACAGACTAATCTAAATGACCATATAGACTCATACTCAGCTAGCTCTGACTCAACGATACTGGTGGCGCTAAGGGGCCCGAAGTTCACACCCAGATCTGCGGATGCATTGTGACTGTTTAGAGGAGAGAATGGTGGAACTGCCTCATTCCTCATTGAGCTCCGTGGCAATATAGCGGAACTCTGGAACTGAGGGGCTTGGCAGAACAGGAAAGACACTGCCTTTACACATAAGTATCAGTTGGTTAGCCTTCTCTTTCTATATACTTGTAACTTACAATATTGAGCCCAAAGTGATAGAGAGGCCAGAACTCCGGGAGCGCAGACACATGCATTCTTTTTTGTTTTAATGTTGGGGGCCCCTTATAAGGGCCACCACCAAATATCAATATGACTCCCCAGAAGTTATCCATATGGATACAGTTTTTCACTATTAGAAGTGTGTTGTGTTTTTTGCTATCACAGATGGCAGTTAGAACAATGCAAGTATATCATAGTTGTTGGGGATTAGTTGGGGTGGGTAGCTGGCGGGAATGTGTTTACTCATGTTCACTAGGTCTATCTAAATTGCAAAGTATTTTACTACAGCTGTTAGTCTACAATGAATATCCGAAATGGAACAGAATAATCTGGGGCGGAACTGAAATCCGGATCATAACACACACACAAATACTCTACAATAGAACATGGTTCAGGTTGCAATCCGTGCTATGCATGAATACAACATAATTACATGGAACGTGCGGGGTATGGCAGCGAAGGGCAAGAGACACCGAATTCACGGCCGCCTCAAGTGCCAGGAGATACATATTGCCATCCTACAAGAGACAAATCTACTGGAGTCTGATTTGAGAGCATTATGGGGGGGTTGGGGAGGACAGATTTTGGGCACATCATACTCGGCCTATGCAAGGGGGGTATTGGTGTGGATAGCACAGGGGGCACCGTATGTCCATCACACCCATAGGATAGATCAAGGGGGCAGATATGTGGAAATAGAGGGGCAACTAGATGGTAGACAACGCACGATAATAGAGAATCTACGCCCCTAACAGTGCGCTGACCGAATTCTTACGCACACTGACACCAGCATTGCTAGTGAATCCCGAAGCGTCAGTCGTGTGGGGGGCGACTTTAGTAGTACACCGGATATGTTGCTTGATCGATTAATTCCACCCCCAAGAGGGCTGACACATGGGAGCGTCACTGGTCCACTGTTGACATGGGTGGGAGACATGAGACTATATGATGTCTGGCGCATCGGACACCCGACGCAAAGGGAATACTCATTCTATTCTGCACCCCACAAGGTATACACCCGGATAGATATTATATGGGGGACCCCTGATATATGCGCCCTAGTTAAGGTCACCGGATACCTGGTCAAAACGCTATCTGATCATTCTCCGCTAATGTTGACACTAGGATGGGGTAGGAGACGCTCTGTGATCCCCACTTGGCGCTTGCAGGTGGAGGCTCTCCAGGACCAGGCTTTTAGGGAAGAATTGGACACAACAATAAGACAGTACTGGGAAATAAATAGGGACTCTACAGAAACAAGAGCGATGGAGTGGGATGCTCATAAAGTTGTAGTTTGGGGTTATTGTCTATCGGCCACTTGGGGCGTGCGGCGTACCCTTCATGTTGAGGTTGCCAAACTGGAGAAAGAAATGAGAGCTCTGGAAGTTGCAGTGGCACAAAACGGGGCACCATACACAGAACTAAGAAACGTGCGCATAAAATACGATGAGGCGGATTTACGGCTGCGCCGTCACGATTACAACTACCACTTGATGCGCTTACAAACAGAAGGAGATAGATCGGGGAGACTGTTGGCATGGCTCCTTCGCGAGGATCGCCAGCAAGCTCCTATAGGGACTATACACCTGGCTGATGGAACTATGGCCAGGAAGCGATCAACAAAGCGTTTAAGGACTATTGTACGGGCTTATACAGGGGACAGACTGCATGCACTACCCAACAATTGGGGTCTTTTCTCGGAGGGGTGCCCTTAGCACAGTTGTCACAATCAGATAAAGAGACATTGGACGCTCCTCTAAAAATGAAGAGTTGGAGGTGGCCATAGCACAGATGTCCCGAAACAAAGCACCAGAAATAGATGGCTTGCCAATAGAGTATTACACCACTTACTCGAAACACCTGAAACCCCACTTGTTGGCAGTGTTTGAGGAGGCGTGGTCCCGCAGTCTGCTCCCGCCTACACAAAGAGAAGCACTGATAGTGGTCCTTCATAAGCAAGGCAGTGACCCTGCAGACGTTAAGTCATATAGACTGCTCTCACGCCTAAACTTAGATTGCAAAATTCTGGGTAAAGTTCTGGCAAACAGGCTTGCTCCCATAATACATACCTTAATACACGAAGACCAGAATGGCTTTTATATCAAAACGCAATACATTTTAAATATCCGCAGGCTGCTTAGCATCACAGGGGATACTCCGCCTGGGGCATACGATAATGTGGCGATGTCATTAGACATCGAGAAGGCATTTGACACACTAGGTTGGGACTTCCTGTCTGCAACTATGCATGATATGGGATTTGGCCCCAGCTATATACACTGGGTGCAGACATTATCTGCTGGACACAGGGCTAGAGTGTAAACGGGAGGCATTGTATCTGACAGCTTCCTCATTAGCAGGGGTACCAGGCAGGGGTGTCCACTGTCTCCCTTATTGTTCGCCATTGCGATGGAACCATTGGCGTCTAGGCTGCGAGCGGTGGGGGAGCAATGGGGGTGCTCAGAACTGGAATTTGCCACATCATCTCGTTATATGGGGACGATGCATTGATATGCGCGGGAAGGGGGTGCGAAGCAATGCTAGATGAGTACGGAGAATATTGGGATTGGTGGTGAACTGGGATGAATCCTGTGTGTTCCCACTGACTGATTGGCCTATGGAGATGAGGGAGACTGCTCCAACGGGACGCCTGAGGTGGTGCTTTGATACATTCAAATACCTAGGAGTTCACATTTATCATAAGCCTGGGGATTTGAGGGACGGCAACCTGGGTCGGGCGCTGAACTCCATGAAGGGATCCCTGCGCTTCTGGTGCTTACTACCACTGTCGCCGTGTGTGTGAGTGTGGCGAACATGTTATTACTCCCCTGCCTTCTCTACTATTTTGCGGCATTACCGGTCACAGTGCCTAAAAGCTTTTTCCGCGAATTAAATACAGTACTACTGGGACTTATATGGGGAAGGGGCAGGATCCGAGTAGCACTCACCACCCTGCATCGTCCATTAAGTAAGGGTGGACTACGCGCCCCCAACTTTGAACTTTGCTTCAGCGCAATTGCAATGGATACTAAATTGGATACACAGACCCGAATCAGCAGAATCTGCATGGATCAATACACAGCTGCATGGCGTGCCGCTGATTACATGGCTGTCGAATAATTTTGCGAAAGGTGCCTCCGGTAATCCATTAATGGTAGCTGCACATTAATGCTTGAAACGGTATATACAAAAGGGAAGCACGAAGTCCCCATACTCTCTCCTTATCCCCCTAGGACAAATCCCGGGAAGGGGTAATATGTCTAGATCGTACTCCACTGCTGCTTGGGCAAAGGTGGGGATATTAACGGTAGGAGATTGCTTTGAGGAAGGCGTACTAATGTCATTCGAGTCCATAAAAGACATTACATCAGTGGGACCAGGGCAATTTATAGCATATTATTCTATATCCCACTTAATTAAGAAGGCGTGGTCGGCAGGCGACCAGGAACCAACTACCCGCACTACACCATATGTTGCTATATGACAGTCAAACTAAAGTCATAACAAATCTCTATAACGTTTTAAATAGATTCCCCGAAACTGGATTGGAGAATGTAAGGGGGCGATGGAACGTTGTTCTACTGAACCAGCTATCACCTGAGGATTGGTTGCAGGCCCTCTATCACACTCGACAGGTGTCAAGGAACCCCAGGTTCCGGTACACTCAATTCAACTATACCCACCAGACGTACCTCTCACCTGCTCGGCTGGGGCGCTTGTTCCCTGGGTCTGACCCTCTCTGCCCCCGCTGCGGTTCCCCGTCAGCCCACTTCTATCACATGGTTTGAGAATGTGGTCCCCTGGAGGTGGTGTGGCGGGGAGTAGTAGTTGACATCTCAGAAATAACAGACCATTTATTCCCGCTGGACCCCAGATCCTGCTTACTGGGTGTTAGGATAAGGGAAAAAAAAGCAGAGATACATCCATAGGTTTGCAGACCTAGCACTCATAATGTACAAAAGATTGATTGCAATGAGCTGGAAAGCCCCTAAAGCACCAGAACTGAAATCGTGGCAGGCCTTGACATTGCGCTGGGCGCGAACGGAGCATCAAGTACTACGTAGGTTGCGAGACAGAGACCAGACACACACTGGAAGTGATGCTTGGGAAACATTTGTCACTAAGTTGGAGGTAAAAAATGACGAGCGGCCACCATGAACCCCGATAATAACACAAAGACCGAGGGAGGAGGATACCCCGAACACTGCCCTGCACACATGGGAAAATAATCACACAAAATACACCCATTGAGAATGCACAAGCAGACTGATATTGACCCAGCATACAGCAAGGGTTAAAATGGCAGGGTTGAGATGGGAATGCCGACGGGCCCTAAATACAATGCGAGATCGTGCACCCACAGCACCGGACATAATGGGGGACAGTTCAGGCCTCATGCGTTCCACAAGGAAGTAACAAATACACAGTCGGAGCACACATTATAGCATGCAATATTACACAACACCCCACCGCCACACATTGAGTGTGAAAAAAAACGAGAAACTGATTCCGTCAAAACTGCTGTCCATAGTACCACCTACAACTCTTGATACAGCTCTGTACTAAAGAAGGTGAATCCTGACAGATGTAATTAGACCTAAGTTGTTGTTAATGTACCATCTTATCACAGATCAGCTAAATCCTGTCATTGCAATAGTAGAATGTATTGTCAAGTATCTGTGCAGAAAATAATAAAAAAAGATGTTTAAAAATAAAAAATGAATAATTTCAGAAATTCATTTTCAGCTCGACTTTTTCAACACAACCTTTTGGTTTCTAAGTTTTTATTGCAAATCATGAGTGGTGAGAACTATGATTCCATGGACACCCACAATATGGTAAAAACGATCATCATGGCAGAGCACGCTTAATACCACTGGAGAGCACCATTATGCTATGGAGGCCCGCGCCCCCTTCAGTATGGGAAGAATTACCCCGTTATGACCGGGTCTGCAGATTAGCATGGGCAGGCAACATATAGAGCAGAATAGGTCAAAAAACCCTTTTTAAAATTGACTGTTCACTGTGGACTCATTTCAGGGTGCAGTAAGCAACTAAATTACTAGAGACATTCAATGTAAATAATATGGAACACGACTAGCCTGAATACAAAGTGTTATAATAATAAATTCAAGGAGAAAACAAAAACATCAAAAAGGCAATTCAAGAGCTCAGTGTCCCCAGTGATCAGGCAGTGCAAATCAACAATAACAGTAATTACCATTGTGTATGTACAAGGCAAACAACATGGGTCAACTCAACACAGCAAGTTATACAATTGTGAATTATGTGGCTCAGTCCATCAGTACATGAAAGGAGGCCTAGTTTGTTTCCTGTGGTACTGACGATATTTTGAGCTTATAGCTTCTTTCACCAGGACAAGATGCTAAGGGGACCCAGGCAGGGTCACACTGAAAAATCCAGGTATAATCAGTACAGTAAATAAAAGAACAATTTACTGAACGGGCAGGTAGTGATCAATCGCCAGTATTAATTTAAAAAGGGCTAATGGAGTAACCGAAGTATAATACTGCTGGCAGTGCAATGCAGCCAGGGACTGCCTGGGCCACTGTCAATGTAACAGTCACGGTCTTGCTGCTGGTCCCAGTATGAATTCTTTTTCACAATTTTTTTAATTGACTGTTTCTAGCAACCGAGTTGCTTACTGTAGCTTCAAAATTGTGATAAATGAATCCACAGGGAACCGCTGTTTCTTGTGAATGTATATACCCTGGTTCCTATTAGGAGTATTGAGTCGCCATGTTCTCCCAATTTTTAGGTTGAGCGCGCAAGCGCTTTGGCCTATTGTAAGTATTGTGGGATTTTAACCTCACCCATCACTTTCACTCGTTCACAGGCTTGCCTTTCAAAAATCTTTTATCATTGGTAAATTCTTTACGTTTGTCCTTTCTTGAGGCGGTTTTGTTACACCTTGGAGACTGCTTCTGTTACATGGATAATTAATTGCATGATTGCCCCTACGTTTGACTGTGAACAAACTTCTTTTTCCTTTTGTGTCTCTCCTTCCCACTCAAGCTCATGACGCTTTGAATCAGCTCCCTTATATCAACTGTTTTACTTTTCATTCCAATTTATGTGGCAAGAAAAGTCTTGGAATTTCAATTTATGTGGCAAGAAAAGTCCTGGAATTTACAATGCTAATAACTCTAATTCGAGCATATGCAAGACACCTTGCATTGCAAATGCTTGTTGAAACTTATCATGGCTTAAGTTTTCCATGTCCTATGTCATCTATTCAGTGAAAAATACTCTGGTCTCTAGCTTTACCTGCGATGATGGTGATGGCAGTAAATCTGGTCCGCTTAGCACCATGAGACCACTTTGGCAGGGTAAGTTGGACTCTACAAGATACCTCAGTTTAATACACATTTTTGCTCCAATCTAATTAATTTATTTCTGAGTCCTTCACTCCATGGGTGGTTCCCACTAGTAGTAGCTTCTTTTACTTTTACACCTCTAGCTAAATTCTCAAAAAGTTCCTCAGCTAATTTATTTCTATCCATTGTGAGAACATACAAGTATACCGTATCTCTGCCGGTCTTGAGCTACCTCTCCTTAATACAATTACATACATAAAAGGTATGTTTGACAATGGAGAAAACGGTGCTCAAAGACCCAATTAGCAACGTGAAAGAAAATTAGTTACTTACCTGTAACTGCAGTTCTCCAGTATTGGTATCTTTCATAGATTCACATGCTTGAATCATCCCCGTCGTCGAGGTGGGAGCCTCACGGTAAACTTAAATACATAAAGCAGTAAGTCAGTAAAAGTAAAACCAGTAGGCCCTAGTAGGCCTCATAGGGTATTTTACAGTCTATCCACTTTGTTTTGTGAAAAGACCCAAACTTTAGTATCAACCAATCAGGATTCAGCCCCTCCCAAACACTCCCAACAGAGGCTGAATTCCCTCAGATTTTCTAGTAGGAGTGTGAAGTTTAATATCTGTATAATAGGGGAGCCTCTGAGGGGAGGAGGGTGGGTCGCATGTGAATCTATGAAAGATACCAATACTGGAGAACTGCAGTTACAGGTAAGTAACTAAGGGCCATATGTACGAAAGCTTTGTCCCATAGACACAGAATGGGTAAAATCCTTTGGTACATCTGGCCCTAATTTTCTTCTCCAGTATTGGATCTTTCATAGATTCACATGCTTGAATCAGAATAACGAGCAGTAATGTCTTCTTAATTAGTGAATTACATTAACTGTAATTTTGTCGGAATTTTATAAGTGATGTGAGTTACTTTGGTTCAGCTTTAAGATCCACGTAAAAATCTATATATATCAAAACATACATATATATATATATATATATATATATATATATATATATATATACCTATATATATCTGTAGCCATCCGAATAGAAGAGCAATAAAAGCTGTGTGGCAGAAACTCCTGACACAATGTATTTTGTTATTATGAAGTCTAATACAAATTAACGCAGTATAACAAAGTGAACAATCCGAAGTACAAAATTAGAGTAAAACACACCGTAGCTACTAATGAGACTAAGAACGAATAACGAACTTACCTCGAGTGTGGTGGTGGGATGTGTAAGAGGCTCACCTTAACAAAATAGATGCCTCAGCACTGCCTGTCCCACTGCTGTATCGACGTTGTTAGTTTCCTCGAGACAGTAATACCTCGTAAATGTGTGCTGGCTGGACCATGTTGCTGCTCTACAGATGCTATGTAGTGGTACACCTGCAAAGAGTCCAGCTGAAGTGGCTACCGATCTTGTAGAGTGGGCTCTGACCTTGGTGTGGAGCGGTTTTCCTGCTTTTGAATGGCAGAATTGAATTGCCAAGCCAATCCATCTTGCTATAGTCTGTTTGGACACCGCATGTCCCTTTCTTGTGCCGCCAAATGCTACAAATAATTGATCAGATTGGCGGATGGCTTGAGTTTTCTGTAGATAAAACTTTAAACATCTTTTAATATCAAGAGAATGTAACGTCTTTTCTGCTATTGTTTGCGGATTTGGAAAGAAAGTCTTTAAGATGACTGGTTCATTCAAGTGAAACGTTGAAGGAACTTTCGGGATGAACTTAGGATTTGTACGCAGGATGACACCTGAGTTTGTGAATTGGAGGAAAGGCTGTTTGACAGTGAAAGCCTGAATGTCGCTGACTCTTTTTGCTGAAGTAAGAGCTAGCAGTAACGCTGTTTTCCATGAAATGAATTTTAGATCAGCCTTGTGGATCGGCTCAAAAGGAGCTTTCATGAGCTGCATCAAGACAAGATTTAGGGACCATAATGGTGGAGGCTTCCTAACTGGCGGGAAAGCCCGAAAAAGGCCCTTCATGAATTGTTTGACAATTTTTGTAGAACACAATGAGACTCTGTCTGGAGATCTGCGTTATCTGGAGATTGCAGCCAGATGTACCCGAATGGAAGAATATGCAAGTCCTGATTTTGCCAGGAGGAGGAGATATGGAAGTATCTGTTCCGAAGTAGAGGACAAAGGATGTATATCTTCTGCTGCACACCAAATACAAAAACGCTTCCATTTCAATTTATAGGTTTTGTTGGTGGTGCCAGCTCTAGCTTTTGCCAAGATGTCTCTACACTCCTGGGAAATGTTGAGATTCAAGTATTCATTGTATTCAGGAGCCAAGCTGACAAATGAAGAGACGACGGATCTGGGTGTCTGACTTGTCCCTGGTGCATCGTTAAAAGAGTCGGACTCTGTCTGAGTCGTAGATGTGGCCGTTCGGAGAGCATGAGGAGCTCTGTGTACCAGACTTGTCTGGGCCATCTGGGAGCTATGAGGAGAAGGCGACACCCTTCCGCTTTCAGTTTGTTGATGACTCTCGGAATGAGTGGAATCGGAGGAAAAGCGTAGGCATAAACTCCGGACCATCTCATCGAAAACGCATTCCCCCACAAATCTTTTTGGGGAAGCCAACTTGCGTAAAACTGGCATTTCTTGTTCTCGAGAGTGGCAAATAGGTCTAGGTTCGGTTTGCCCCATAGTAGAAAAAGACTGTTGAGAGTTTTTTGGTCTAGTTCCCACTCGTGATAAGGAATCACTGTCCTGCTCAGGGTGTCTGCTAGAACATTGGTTTGTCCTGGCACATGCTCCGCTTTGAGTGAAATATTGTGCTTGATGGCCCATGTCCAAATTTGCTGTGCTAGCTGCGAGAGTTGTAGGGATCTCGTGCCTCCTTGCTTGTTTAGATAAAACATGCTGGTTGTGTTGTCTGTCCGGATTAAGACGCTTGAATTTTGTATTTTTGGCAAGAAAGCTTTTAGAGCTAAGTGTATTGCCTTGAGTTCTAGATAATTGATGTGGAGCTGAGTGTCTTTTACATTCCAGTTCCGCTGATTTGCAGGTCCTGGCAGTGTGCCCCCCATCCTTCGAGAGAGGCATCCGTTGTTACTATGTAACTTGGTGGTTGAAGAAGAAATGAGAGTACTTTTGACAAATTGGTTAGAGTCGCCCACCACCTCATGGTGTTCTTCATTAGAGGCGTTATGCGGATCTTGTCTTCGAAAGAACCGTTGACCTGGGTCCATTGTATGTCTAATTGCTCTTGCAGGGGTCGCATATGGAGCCTGCAATCTGGGACTAGCGGAATGCATGATGATATCATCCCGAGCAATGACTTGTAGATGCGGACTGAAACGAACCTTTTTCTGGAGAGGCTGTCTGCCAAGGAGGTTAATTTTTGTTTCCTCTCGTGAGATGGGTACGCTTTGTTGCGGACTGTGTCTAGAATTGCTCCCAAGAAACTTAATACCTATTTGGGGTGGAAGTGAGATTTCTGGTAGTTGATTACAAACCCCAGGCTGTGTAACAATTGAAGGCAATAGGAGATTTGATTTGTCACTTGCGATTTCGAGGGTGCCTTTATAAGCCAGTCGTCCAGGTAAGGGAAGACCTGGATACCTGACTGACGGAGATGTGCTGCTACCGGGGCCAACATTTTTGTGAAGATTCTGGGGGCTGATTTGAGACCGAATGGGAGAACCCGGAATTGGAGGTGCATACTTCCCACTCTGAACCTTAGGAATTTGCGATGGTTGCGATATATGGAGATATGAAAATAAGCATCCTGGAGGTCTAGGGATGCCATCCCATCCCCGGTATTTAACAGACGCAGGACATCCTGCAGTGTTACCATCCTGAACGACTGTTTCTTTAGAAACTTGTTTAGTGCTCTCAAGTCGAGGATGGGACGCCAGTCTCCTGAGGGTTTCTTTTCAAGGAAAAAACAGGAGTAGAATCCTCTGTTCTTTTGAGATAAAGGGACTGGTTCTACTGCTCCTTTTCTCAACATTACTGTTACTTCCCTGAGGAGTTGGTTCAACCTCGGAGACGGTGGGCCCGATGGAGGAACAATTGGTGGTGTTTGTGTGAATTCCAGAGTATGACCTCTGGCCACTACATCGAGTACCCATCTGTCCGATGTTATAGTCTTTCACATGGGGAAATAGGAAGTGATGCGACCTCCGACCCTCGATGTTGGTTGGTGGGGAAGCGCAGAGGTGATCGTCGGGTCATTGCTTTCTGCCTGTATCTCTTCCTCGGGCAGCTCCTCTTCCTCTAGCTGGATGTTTGTAAGCTGCGGCTGGTGGTAGTCTATAATGCTGCTGTTGCTGATGGTACTGATGTCGTGAGCCTGTGGAGGAAGACTGATATTGTGATCTGTATTGTTGGTATCCACCTCGAAAAGAGTAATTACCTCTACCCCTTGCTCCACGAAAAGGTTGTTTTTTATATTGCAGGGTACCAAGGGATTTTGCCGTATCTGTATCCGTCTTGATAGCCTGCAACATGTCGTCAACATGTTTACCAAACAGACTCTCTCCATCGAAAGGCATGTCAAGAACACGACTCTGGACTTCTGGTCTGAATGAAGTAGCTTTAAGCCATCCTTGTCTGCGCAGGACTGCCGCGCCAGCTAATTGTCTAAAGCCAGTGAGAGAAATGTCTATTGCGCTGTCAATAATTTCTGCGGAGACTCTTTCTCCCTCCTGCAAGACCTTTTTTGCTTCCACCTTGACGTCTTCTGGCAGTAAATCTAAAAAAGCAGACATGTCCGCCCACATCTGGCGATCGTACCTTCCCAGGATGGCGAGGGAGTTAGCCGCCTTAACTGTGATTGCAGCAACCGAGGAGAATTTTTTGCTGATATTGTCTAATCTCCTTCCTTCCTTGTCTGGGGGAGACGCAATAGGACTGGAGGGGTTTTTGGAACGCCGCTGAGCCGCCTGTGATATAACAGAGTCAGGTTTCGGCTGTGAGACTAGACAGGCCGGAGAATCATCTGGGGCCTTGTACTTCTTCTCTAGTCTTGGCATTTGAGAAGGCACTGTTGCCGGGTTTTTCATTGCCTTCAAACCCTCCTGCCATAAGAAATCTACAATGGGTATGGCTCTTACAGATCTCTTTGATGGTTCTTTAAAGTCGTACAAAAAACATTCGGTTTCATGAGAAACAATTGCAAGTCCAAAACGTTTCGCCGCCCTCTCTATTAAATTATGGAAACCTCCTATGTCCTCTGGAGGAGAATCTACTGGACCTGCTGGCGGTGGAGATGGTGTGGGGACGAGATAATCATCCCATTCACCAGCCGCCGAATCTCTTAACTCACCCTCTTCCCTTTCGTCGTCTGACGAGGGGCAAGCTTCCTCAGTTTGGCTAGTTATCGGTATACTAGCCTGTGGCGTTTCCGAAAAATTTGAAGTGTGAGTCTGACGAGGTGTCTGGTAGCTCTCGGGTCTAGGTGGCGTGGACTGAGTTGATGGTGGAAACCTTTTATAGTAGTCCTTCAACATATACTGTAGATCTGCTACCAGCGTGCTAGGCATAGCGAGGGGCGATGGTTGTTCTGCCTGTGGATAAGATGTTGAGGCGTAACTAGGCTGGTAATGTTGATCCTCCTCTTCATCAAACTCTTGGCATTTGACATTGAGTTGGGACGGGCTACTAGCTGCCCCAAACATTCCATCGTTTTGCGAGTATGCATCATCGTCCTCATCCTCAAAAAGATGTTGTGGTGGATATGGCAACACTTTACTTGGCGAGGTATGCATTGGCAGAATATTGGATGCCTTGTCACCCATATCAATAAGTGAAAGGGGTAAGAATCTGGTAGAGTCGTCCTGATGGTACGAGGAATGGTGTGGCGAAGTATCCAGGTAGGTGGATGGCTTGTACACTGTTAGTTGTGTAGACGATATAATCGTCGACGGTTCCCTCGTCGACGGTTCCTTCGTTGACGGTTCACTCGTCGACGGTCTCTTTTGTCGACGGATCCTTCATCGATGGCCCCTTCGTCGACGGGCCCTTTATAGACGACGGTCGTTTCGCCGACGTATCTTCTATAGGTGCCGTCGTCGGCAGTGCCTTTTTAAACCTCATTGAGAGGTGCTTCGTAGATGGCCGTGCCCTGGTAGATTGGTGAACCCAGGAGGCCTCCGCTGTCGACGATGTGGTTGCCGACGAAGCTTTCTTAAAAAATGTTGCCGTAATTATCGTCGTCGATGATAACGGCGACGACGTCATAATCATAGGTGCGACCGGTGTTGTGAACGCCGACGATACTGTAGTCGCTGTTGTCGTCGACGCTGTCGTCGACGGGGTGGTCGTCGACGGTTGTTTTTTCACCGAAAAGAGTTTTTCTGGCTCTTTCTGTGATGACAGAGACAGAGATGGCTTTTTTGAGGTACTTTTTCGGTGCAAAGGCGTCATAGGTTCTGAATGAACCTTTTTTGGCAAATGTTGAAATGTCTCTGAGTGGGAAACATCCTTTTTCGCTTCAGTAGAGACTTGTTTTGTCTTTTTGGGCACCTTCCTAGGTGGCTCATCAGACCCTCTACTTCTCTCACCTGTTCTCTTATGAGGGCGAGAAGTATGTGATGACGGTTCGCTGTCATCTGAGGAAGGATGTTCCATGGCTTTTTGCTTTTGCAGCCATAAGAGAAGTCTACCCTCACGGTCTTTAAGGGTTTTTTGACTAAAGGTGCGACAGATTTTGCAGTCTCTCACCTTGTGGTCTGGATGGAGGCAGTAGATACACTTCTTGTGGGGGTCATCAACATGCAGTCTCTTCTTCCCACAATTGTCACAGTCTCTGAACAGACCCTTCTTTGTCTTTTCAGACACAGTGAAGCTTTCCTGAGAGAAAAAACAATCTTCAGTCAGAAATAAGGAAAAACTGAGCAGAGCTCAGGGAGACTCCCTTCACACGACGTGCGGTAGAAAATCTGAGGGAATTCAGCCTCTGTTGGGAGTGTTTGGGAGGAGTTGAATCCTGATTGGTTGATACTAAAGTTTGGGTCTTTTCACAAAACAAAGTGGATAGACTGTAAAATACCCTATGAGGCTTACTAGGGCCTACTGGTTTTACTTTTACTGACTTACTGCTTTATGTATTTAAGTTTACCGTGAGGCTCCCACCTCGACGACGGGGATGATTCAAGCATGTGAATCTATGAAAGATCCAATACTGGAGAACTGCATAAATATCAACTACGCTGTGCTCTCATAAGGCAAACACCCTACTCCCTAAACCTGAAAATCCAATGATTGTCAGACAATGGGCACACGCTCAAGTAAATGTTAAATCATATCATTTATTATAGGTTTCCAGTTCATATGAATGTTTTAATTATAGAAAAAATGAACCCCAAAGTCCAAATCACAATGTCCTGAAAAGGATCCAATCACATAATGAACAGATACATAACATTTCAGTCCTTCTGTGTGGTTCAACCTGTTTAAAGTTTAATCCAATTCAACAGAATTCTTGTCCTTCTATATATGCAGATAATGGGTTTCAATTGTCCCTCAGCCAACACTTGTTTCGTCTTAGGGAATAACCCAATGACTTCCTCAGGGCTGAAATTTCATCAAACAAAAAAACCTCATTGTAAATGAGACAAATTACAACTATAATTCACTAAAATACCTTGGGCATGGGGACCAGTTATTGTAAATCGCCTCATAGTATATGATTCAAAGATTAAGAACAATTATTTACTAACATTCTCGTGATCCTTGATATCACCAACATAGTGACATGCCTCATATTGTATTAAATTGTGGTGCAAGCTAAAAAGTAATTGTCCATATTGTATATTACACGGCACCTACCATGTGAGTAGTGTGACAAACCAGGCACACAAATGTGCAACAGAACATAGTGAGTAATACAGAAGAGAATAGTACCAAAACTCTACCTGGTGCAACATCAGTTTTTAGATCAAATTGATAAGTTTGATCACCACATTAGTTGAGCTCCATCGTATTCCCATGTGCCTCAATAGGTGTCAATATAAAAACAGAAGTACTAATTCATTCTGCCGCCCAATGCGGTATTCGTTAAAGCAATTAATTGTAAATGTCAATGAGACCCCTCGTAGCGCATCAGTGTTCACCGTTATCACAACACAAAAAAGTTATTAGTTAGCCAAAATGTAATACAAATATAAAACAAAAATATATAAAGTATAACCTATTTAAACAGAAAAAAAGTGTAACCGTAAATCCATGGCTCATAAACACGTACGAATCTGATCACCTGATCAATGTTAACAGGGTGCAAAATAATGTGAAGTAATGCCGCGAGTATCGGTCACGAGTACGCTGACATTTCCTTACAGGAAGAGCCTCCACTTCTAAAGCTGTAAAGGTAAAGGACGGACTCAAGTTAAGACCCTCCTGTGTCTGCCATCTTAGAAATACAGCCTCTCATCAGTCCACAGTCTATAGTCTCTCAATGCACTATAAATTACGTCCCTCACCGAATTCCCTATTCAAAACCCCTGCTAAAATAAAAAATAAGTCATATTCACCTAATCAGTAATTGAAGGGGTACAAAAAATATACCAATGTAATGCCACGATCCCCAGTCACGAGTACGCCGATAATTTCCCACATAAGGAGCCTCTGCCTATTTTGCTATAAAAGTAAAAGTAAAGGAAGGACTCAAATAAATGCCCTCCTGTGTCCACCATCTTAGAGCCATAATTGCCCATCAATCAAGTCTGGAATCCTCTATAAATGGTACAGGTAATATCCATGACTAGAAATGGTGTTCAATTCCCAATTAAACTCAAGAAAAAGTTATATACAACCATAACTCTTAGAGTGAATCGCCATGGAAAAGCGCAATAACGATGTTGGTATAGTCAAAACTATCAAGACCGTCACTGAGAAATACAGAGGACTATAATCCTGTCCCCAGATATCTGCCATTTTAGGATTACATATTTCAAATATCCATACTTATGTATTTGCCAAAACATATAACGGACAAAGTTATTAAACCTTGGTCCAAACAACCAAATAATGGAGCAATCCGCCATCTTATGAACACACATATCTAATACCACTCCTCTGTTTTCACCAAAATATATAGTGGGCAAACCTTGGTCCAAAAGGCCAAACCAGTGTGAAAAAACACAATCTAAAGGTTCAAATACCAGGTCTATTTATATTAGTAGTCGAAAAAATATTATATATAACTCGACATATCCAAAACAGTAGTTGTTTTCGAAATATCAATCCAAGTCTGTTGCAAGACATGTGTGTGCATGTTCAAGAATAGTAAATGAGACACTATAATAAAAAACTTCGACATATACAAAACAGTAGATAGTTCCTAAATAACAGTCCAAGTCTGTAGTAACCATGTGTGTGCATGTTCAAGATAAGCTTATAATCAATAAATTACATTTCTAACAAATTTATACAGTACATGTGGTAATATACAGGTGTGCACAGCAAAGATCATGTTGCAGAACATCCTAATACGAAGTTCCAATCTTGAGCTACAAGAGGTTTAATCGCCCAAGAAATACTCCAGCTCATAGTCAGTGTTAAGACCGTCCTCAACTGCTCTAGGGCGCATAATCCAGAGCGCCTCCTTTCTTCTCAGGGCAAGTTCCCTGTTGCCACCCTTGAGATCTCTCGGTATATGTTCAATGTCATAAAATGTTAATGATTTATTGGCTCTTTGTGCCTGGCAAGTTCTCATGTGTGCCACTATCGGATATCTCTCATCATCATGTATAAGTGCTCTTGCATGTTCACTGAACCTTATCCTAAGGGGATGAATAGTACTTCCCACATAAATACAGTCACATTTACACAGTATAATATATACAACAAATGTCGTATTACAATTAATAGCTGATTCAATCAATTTTAAAGGTTCTATTAACAGTACTAGTAAACTCCTTCTTACCATGACAAGCCCATCCACACATCCCACATTGCCCGCATTTAAAGAAACCTTTCCTATGGTCAGAAAACCAATCGCCCCGTAATCAAGGTACTGGATAACTAGGGCTAAGGATATTTTTCAAGGATCTGCCTCTACGGTATTTGATTTCGTGCATGCTCGAAATCAAATCCTTGAGAGTGTCATCTTGAGACAGAATACCCCAGTGCTTGTTCAACATCTTTCTTAAGGAAATGGATGTTCTGGTGTAGTCCGTAACTATTCTAACCTTGCGAACCTCATTTCCAATGTCAGAGGTATTGGTAGGTTTTAAAGTCTCCCTCCTAGGGATACGCATGACCCTACGTTGTGCTTTTTTAATATCCCCCATCTGATAGCCTAGTTTAAAGGGTTAACCCATATTCTGAATACACTGTCCAAAGTCCTCATCCTTACTACAATTACGTCTGTCTCTCACTATCTCCCCAAACGGTAGTGATATAATTTGATGTCTAGGGTGAGCACTTAATGCATGTAGAATGGAATTGCAAGAGGAAGGTTTTTGAAAAAAATCCACTCTGTATTCTACTTTCCTCACTGAATAATTCCACATCAAAAAATTCAATCCTTTCAGGACTATAGTGATAAGTAAATCTTATATTTACTTTATTTGAATTCAAATACTCACAGAAGCCTAGTAACTGTTCAACATTACCCTTCCAAATCATGAGACAGTCGTCAATGTAACGGCCCCAATATAATATGTGTGTCTGCCACTGCGTGGCTTCAGGACCCCAGACCCACTTCTCCCCAAACCAACCCATGAAAAGATTTGCATAAGAAGGAGAGAACCTAGAACCCATCGCCACTCCTTGTTTCTGTCTGTAAAAGTCTTTCCCAAACAGAAAAAAGTTGTCATTTAAAATCACAGCAATCATTTCAATCAACATCTATGTGTGTTCCCACAGGCTAGCAGATCTCTTATTAAGGAAACACCGAATCGCTTGTAGGCCTAATTCATATCCAATGCTGGTCTACAGTGAGGCAACATCAAGTGTCACCACCAGCATATTTCCCTCCCATTCTACATCACTCAAGATGCTCAGGATATGTTTTGTATCCTTAATGTAAGAAGGAAGGTTGATAACAAATGGTTGCAGAAATATATCCACATATTCAGATAGTCTTTCCGTCGGTCCTGAGATGCCAGAAATGATTGGCCTCCCAGGTGGAAAAGATAACTTCTTATGAATTTTAGGTAGAGTATATAAACAGGGGAAAATAGGACGGTCCACTCGAAGGTACATAAATTCATCTTCATCAAGTAAGGTAGAAAAGGTCCTGCTTACATACACCGCTTACCTACAAAGGAGAACCTGAAGTAAAAGATGGCATAATGTAATTTAGGGCGGAGTCTTCCCAATCCTATAAAAGCCACGATGAGCTAAGCACACATTCTTAGTTGTTTGCACTGGGTTAAAATAAAGCTAATGGAGCTCTCTGTGAAACTCGAGACACGATCAAACATTAAAACCATGCAGAAGATGCAATACCAAATAACCTGCTTATGCTATCACTCATAAGCACTCAGGCTCACAAATTTATGTAACAGGACTTCACATAGTCCAGTTTCGAGAGAAGGCATGTTTCTTCTACTTGAACCACATACCTGCCAAAATAAACATTAGGATCTTCCGAAAGAGGTACTTTTAAAATAAAAGAAGCAGGCCATTAGTCTAGTCATCAAAAGTGGTTCCTTATTGAGCAGAAAGAAACATTGACTTCTGGTACTGGGACAGGTAAAGATCCAACGTTGTTGGAACAGAAAGAATAGTTCCACACACTGTTGCGACAAATGACCCTGATCCCTGTCTTGCTAGCGTTGATGCTTAAAAACATTGTTGCACATCCAGAGCTGAATAGCGGCCAGGGAAGAACTCAGTATATGTTGAAAGTCACACATGGCTGTTTGAAAGGAAATATGTAATCAGCATAATTGAGACAGAAAAAAGACCCAGTGAAGACCATAGGCTGCATATAAACATTGAAAGAAACTTGGCAAAGCAGCAAGCAATGCAGGACTCTACTTCGGCAGGGAAATATTCTGAGCAAGAGAGCAGGGATAGGGATTGTCAGGGACCTAACAAAGAGAAACAGTAGACAAGAACAGTACTTGTTAGACCAGTACATGATCCAACATATCGAAAGCAACAGGAAGGTTTAAATGACAGATCCCAGTGGGAGACCCACATCTTGGATCTGCTTCCAGTCATTCATCACAACCATTCCAGTCACTCTTCCGGGGCACAAATCCACCTATGTGAAATGGGGGAAGTATGGTTATTCTGGGTTGCTGATTTTAGAGACTAATGGAGAAGAGCAATGAGACTGCGGTTTGCTACATCTAGAGTATCTCAGTGGGGCGTCCTGTCATGAGGCTTAATGATACCCACTTTCATTACGGAAGTAGTTGCCCATAGTTGAAGGCTTCACAGGGGAGGTCAGAGCTGGAGTGTGTACAGATGGAAAGGCCTGCAGATCAGAGACTGGGTGGATGGTATCATGGGGACGTGAGTTGAGTGCCTATAGAAACAAGAAAATTTCATCTTGGAGACAAGTATTCAGACAGTACAGGAGAGGCATCAATATTAGAGGTAGCAGAAGGTTCTCCTAAAGGAGAACTGGAAAGACTATTACCATCAAAGATCAGGCATATGTTATCAGTAAAAAGAAATACAAAACAGATCAGCCTTTCACAGAAGGTTTGAAAGATGGAAGTGACAGCAGACACAATCGAGCTAAACATTAAGGTTCTGATCAATCAGAAAGAGTTTCTTAGAAGCAAATCCTGTAGTCTGCAAATTCACCTATGCCAGGAACAGAGGCAAGTACATTCAGCAAAAACAATCAATAAAAAACATCAAGAGTGAAACTACTTTCAGTACTACAACTCCCATGAGTCTAGAAGTTCAGCTGTTGAGGTCAGGAGAAATTGCATCTCCTATTTCTTGATGCTCACAAGTCACATATAATCTTTGCTTCTTAGTAGGGATTTTGTACTGGTTCTGATTGCCCCCCTTGAATTCCATTCCTTACTCTAGTTGCCTCTTTTCAAAAATTCCAATAACGGGAGGGATGGCGCCGGGGCTTAATTTATCGTGAGACTTAATTTGTCTGTATTTTACCTTTACCTTCGCCTGGCACCGCCTATGGATGTAACTAGCATGCCCTCATTGGTGGGATTTATCAGCCCGATAGAAGCGTGTGTACTGAGGGATCTTAATGCCTGAATTCTGCACTGAGTCCTGGCTGTGTAGTGGGTACAGTTTTGGTGCTCCACAGTTTTAGGGCACAAAAATAATTTGGAAAAGTAATCTAACTAGGGCATCTCACTATAAAGATATGCTGGTGTAATTATCTAAACTGAAAAAGAAACATGAAACCACATTTACTGATACCTCTCCTCATGGGACAGCAGACAATAATACTTCATCAGGCAGAACAGTCACTTTCTTCTGGCGTCAGTTGACAGCAGAATCAGGACAATGCAGAATATGGGCTGCACATAGGACAAATCAGCAGTTCAGAATTTGTTGGGCTTATTAGTATGGAAACCGCATACATGAATGGGACAATTAAGACTAAGATGAGAAAACTCATCAGGGGACTTGAAGGAAACAGAGGGTGACAGCAGACTTAAGACAGAAATAGACGGACTCTGACAGGGTTCTGGACAGCTTCGAGGCAAGAGTGAACAAACTTGAACTAACTCTGTTTTCCAAAGTTCCTCACTAATTAGAAGTATACACAATATATTCATTTGTCCTTCAGGTGGGCCCACTTCAGGCGTCAGTTTCAGTGTCCAATGGCTGTTGATGGCACCATCAAATTTGCAACTATTTCAGATTTTCTCAGCAAAATTGCATTGTCATTTCAATGATTTGACACAGTTCTGACAAAATATTACATTATTTAATAATTTGCAACATCATGTTCTTCTCTCACGATACACTAAAAACTGATACAATTTTATGGGAATCATACGTTTCCTATCTTGTTCGACAGCTAGAACAAATAATGGAACACTGTAAGTGACAAACATGTTCTTTGCCTTCAATTCAATACAATAGGACATTCAACATCACATCAGCAACCTAAGAAAATAATTCCGGTCAGAGGGAGCAGGATAAACAAGTGATTTTCCATAGTAAGCAGTTGCCCACAGAACCAGGGACAAGGTGTCCTGGTCCAATAGGCCTTGGCCACCTCTGTATCTAATTCCTCCCATAGGGGTAACTAGGGATCTTTCAAGGTAATAAGGCTATAGTGTTGCCCTATCTTGACAGACTGAGGCCCTGTCAGCACCCTGGCTGGGTCATCTCTTTTGTTCGAAGCTTAGAGGTCAGACTTAGTCACTTTTGTGAAAAGGGTTGTGTGGTGTCTAGGTATGTGAGGTATGCAAGTTCTGGAATCTCTTAAGGTTCTGTGGGTGAACAGAGAGAGAGAATGTGAGTGCAGGAGAAAGCGACAGTTGTTGAGAGTTGGTGGTATGGGTCTTTTCCTTCTATCTACTTAAAAGAATTCAATAAACCCTTGTGAAGTACATCATCTCTTCGTGAACCTTGTCTTCATATTACCACACGTGGCGCAGAGTGACAAGTGGACCCGAGAACAGATCTACGTTCGGCATAAGAGAAAAGACCCCAACATCAGCTGTGTATGCTTTGGTGGTGTGCGCTTCCTCTTTCATGCTGCTCGGCATGTGAGTGACTTTATGCTTATTTATATGTATTTTCAAATAAAAAGAAGGAGAAAAGAAGTGAACAAGGGAGCCTAAATGACGGTTAGCTGAAGGCTTGCGCACACGCTCGTGGCATTGGCTGTCAGGCTCTTCAGGGGTGAACGGCCCCAGGCGCACTGGAGAGCAGCGGGCGGTCTGAGGAAGCGGTGATGGCGTGATTATGTTTTTTTATGCTGTGTGTAAAAGCCGAGTCAGCGAACTCATAAATATTTTGT
The DNA here is from genome assembly GCF_031143425.1 of Pleurodeles waltl. NCBI lineage: Eukaryota > Metazoa > Chordata > Amphibia > Caudata > Salamandridae > Pleurodeles > Pleurodeles waltl. The sequence goes on from NC_090440.1 coordinate 232,465,178, forward strand.
ATATTTTCATTGTCGTTGGCTGCTACTTGCTGCGCGTGCAGCATGTTTAATTGTTTTTGAACGCGGCACGAATGCAGAAATCCCCAGAGCATTGCGTTGCCTGGCAACTAAAAGAAACAGACAAAGGTCTACTCTAGTGAACAGATGCTCTTTGTCTTTCCCTCTAACAAGGCGGCCATATTGGAAAGGCTAATCGACTTTCTGTCTTCAATACATGCAATAGAGGAAGTGATAAATTGACTACATATATATTTTAACAATATTTTTGGCTAATAGTTTTCAACATGGAGAACGTACCAGCACCGGCATTTTTCTTGTCCTCTCCTGGAGATCTGCCTATTCCCTGGATGAAGTGGAAAAAAGTCTTCACCCATTATGCCAGGGTTTGTGGCACTTCCTTAATTGCGGAGAGGAAAACCTCTCTTCTAATGCACTGCTTGGGATCAAAGGGGCAAGAGATATTTGAACATCTCCCAGATCTTCCAGATAATGAAACCTCAGATTTAAATGAGTATGAAATATGCATTAAGAAGCTGAACGCACACTGTCTGCCAAAAATTAGTACGGTACTTGAACTGTATCATTTTGGGTGCAGAACACAGCACTCAGGGGAGTCAGTTGAACAGTATATTACGGATCTAGTATCAGCGTATCATCAAATAATGCTACAGCCAGACTGTCAAGACTTAACTGCATTTGTAACACCTTTTGGAACACTTAAGTATGTGAGAATGCCATTGGGGCTGATCTCAGCTGCGGCAGTCTTTCAAAGAGTTATGGAACTCATTCTGGAAGGACTAGAAAGTGTTAAAGTGTATCAGGACGATGTATTAATTGTAGTACCTGATAATGGAGAACATGCTAGTCGACTGCGTGATGTGTTATCAAGGCTGCGTGATGTAGGGTTAACATTGAAGGCAGAGAAGTGTAAATTTGATGTGAAGGAGATTGAGTATTTGGGTTATGTTGTGTGTGATAAAGGAATCCAACCTAAAGCTGAACTTGTTGATACAATTTGTAAATTGGAAACTCCTCTAAACAAGGAGGAAGTGATTACATTTTTAGGCATGGTAGAAATTTATAGCAAATTCATACCTAATATGGCTCAGAAAACATCAGCTATGAGAGAATTACTACAGAAAGGAAAAGAGTTTAGGTGGTCGGGAAAGTGTGAAGAGGAGTTTCGTTTGGTGAAACAATGTTTGAACTCTGCTTCTGATCTTGGTAGTTTTGATACAACAGATGAGTCTTGGATTTTAACTGATGTGAGTGCCAAAGGATTGGGAGCGGTTCTTGTGCAGAAGAAGAATGGTGTTGAGCCGACGGTATTGTTTGTATCTCGTGCTTTGAGGGGTGTGGAATGTAATTACTCTGTGGTGGAGAAAGAAGCACTTGCAGTGTATTGGACAGTACGTAAACTGATAAAGTTCTTGTGGGGAAGGACATTTTTAATTAAAACAGACCACAAACCTCTGAGGGAGGTGTTTGGTAAGAAGGGGATTGACTTGGTCTCTCATAGGATACGGATATGGGTTGTCGTACTGCAGGAATTTGATTTTGAGGTGGTTTATATTCCAGGAATTGACTACTAGTGAAGGGGACGAGGATTTTGAAGAAGAAGAAATCAAGGTGTGTGAAATCTCTGAAGGGATTGTGTCTGAAGAAAGTTGGAGGGTTGAATTGAAGAAGGATGTAGTTTTGATGAAGGTCATTTCTATGGTTCATAATGGGTGGTGTGACAAGAATGTGAATGAGGAAGAGTTGAAGGGTTTTTGGCAGGTCAGTAGTGAGTTGTCAGTGGTGGATGGGTTGCTCATGAGAGGTACAAAATTAGTTCCTCCTGTAAGTGTGAGGGAGACTCTTATAGGGCATGCTCATATGAGTCACATGGGCATAGTCAAGACAAAGGAAAGAGTAAGAGAAGGGTATTGTTGGCCTGCTATGGATGTAAAGATTGAGAGAATGGTCAGAGAGTGTATGGAATGTTCAGTGGGCGACAAAGGTTTGAAGTGTAGGATGCAACCTATGGTGTTGAGGGAGCAGGCAAATGGGCCATGGTCAGACACAGCAATTGATATTTTGGGACCCATAAGAGCCAACTCTTTTGATCGGTATGTATTAGTTTGCCTGGATATGTATTCGGGATGGCCAGAGGTAAAGATTGTGGGTTCTGTGGTGTCTAAGGTGGTCATTGAGTTTTTTGGGGAGTTTGTTTGAGATGGAAGGATTTCCTACTTCAATTCTATCAGATAATGGTGTACAGTTTACTTCAAAAGAAGTTGAGAGTTTTATACAGGAGAGAGGCTTGAGACATAAGAAGGCTGCACTTTATCATCCAGAGAGTATTTGTGTTGTGGAAAGGTTTATTAAGGTTTTGAAAGAATGTGTGCAACTGGCTTTGGTAATTGGGAGGTTGCTGTAAGGATAAAGGTAAGAGAATATCGTTTTACTCCACATTCTTCTACTGGTGTTTCTCCTTTTCAGTTATTCAGGGGAAGAAAGCCAAACACTCAAATTCTGCCCTTGTGGGTTACAGAGAAACGATTGATGGTGGACGGTCAAATTGATGCAATGGGTGATTGGAAAGAAAGAGAGAGAAAATGGTGTGTAAGAAGGTGAAATAAGATGAGAGGAAGGCAGTGAAAGACACGGTGGTGAGTGTGGGGGATTGGGTGAAAGTAAAATTACCTAGAAAAGTGGGTCTTACCAAATTTAGTCAACCTTTCAAGGTGATCAAAATGTTTAAATATGTGGTGAGGTTGGATGATCACAGGGTGTAGAACCTTAATAGAGTTGCAAAATTTGTTCCGGTAGATGTAGACTGTGAGGAAGGTCCAAGTAAGAACATACCCAGTAATGATGCTGTACAAAGAAGCAGTAGGCCCCAACGAATAAGAAGTAGTCCGGTTTTTATGAAAAATTATGTTAGATGAAGGTATTCGTGTATCATGATATGTGTTTCTTTTTACAATGTATCATGATATGTGTTTCTTATTACAATGTTATTTTTATTTGGTTATAATGTTTTTTTTGTTCTATTATATAATATGTGAAGTTCAATGTACAGTGTTAAGAAATAAGTATAATGTTCTTGTTATGAAGTGAGGGAGGTGGTGTGGTGTCTAGGTATGTGAGGTATGCGAGTTCTGGAATCTCTTAAGGTTCTGTGGGAGAACGGAGAGAGAGAATGTGAGTGCAGGAGAAAGCGGCAGTTGTTGAGAGTTGGTGGTTTGGGTCTTTTCCTGCTATCTACTTAAAAGACTTCAATAAACCCTTGTGAAGTACATCATCTCTTTGTGAATCTTGTCTTCATATTACGACAGGATGCTCTTTATATTTAAATAACTGCACTCTCAGCTATGGCTGAGATTTTAATGGGTGGGTAGCACTATGAGGTACTAGAGAGGTAGGTTTCCTCACCATGGGTGCCGGTCTCAGGGAGGCCATAGTCTTTTCATTCCACAAAGCAGTCAAAGAGGCCTTGAAGCCCCTGGGGCATCAACTACTGTTGTTGGCAGCACACCCCCAGAACTCCTCCTTTGGAGGGAAGAATTGCCAGACAATTACGCCTCTCAACCTCAGGTGCAGCAGGAAGCTGGTGAGGGGAAGAGGGCATAATGATCATTTGGTCGCAATAAAGAGGGTTTTCCCTAAAGTTCAAGGTCCTTGAGACCCATAGTCTCAATCCAGGCAGCTGTAGCACTTGGTGTTCTTGCAATGCAGTTACTCTCATATATCTACTCATCACAGGAGACCTCTTTGCAACATATGAGGGAATGATGATGGGGACTATTGGTGATGCATTGTATGAAGAAACTGAGCTCAACCGTCCTTGGTGACTCACTGCAGGACCCAAACACTCCATGTGGATGGTCCTGAGGAAGGCCTCCATCCTGAATGTTTGACACATATGATTTGTACTACCACAGGTCAACAGAGTGTGTCCCAGCAGCCAAGGCTGACACGTAAGTCGCAATAACATCAGTAAACCCTTTGATAAGGTTTAGCCTGGCTTAGTGCTGAGTGTCCTTGAGTGAAGGGGAATTTTGCCCTCACTCCAGAAATAGACACTAGAATGGGAACCTCTCTTATCAGATGTATTAAAGATCCAAAAAGGGAATTGACAGGTGCAGGCTGATACATCAGGATAATCTCCTGGACATTCTGAAGTCCCTTACCATGATATTGGACGTGACTGAAGAGCCCAAGCAAAAGGAAATGTAATTGCCTCTAAGATACCGTTAAGTCATGAGCCTCTTCTGGAGCACCAACTGGAACACCTCTTCTGCAAACTGAATCAAGGGATTAGGCTGCACCTTTCCCTCCAGCCATAGTCACTCAAACTTCTGAGATCTTATTGTGGTCCTGAATCTTTTTCTGTGCCCAAAGAATGATTATCTTTTCAGGAAACAACTCTCAGACAGCTTGGCCATGCTCTTTTGGTTGGTGTCTTGCCACAGAGCCTCTCCTTTGAGCGAGCTTTGGAGATTATGGGTAGGATGTTTGCGCCAGATGAGGTGATGTTCACCATAGTAAAGTGAATAAAATCCAATATTAGGCTCATCCAGTGAAAGATGGTGATCTCACTTGATTTGATCTTAGTGGATCCCAAGTTTGGGCACTTATTGCATTCAGAAGAGGGTGTTGTAGGCCAAGGTTACCTTTTTGAAGACGCGTTTAAAAAAAGAATTAGGCAAATTTGTGGTGACCTTTACGTCCCTGGATGAAGCTCAGGTTTCCATGAAGAACGTTTCTAGGCTCAAGGTTTTCTCAGGGGCCAGGTGAGGTTGGGGCAACACAATCAGCGTCCTTGTCAATCAAGGCCTGCAAAGAGGATAGGGCAGGAAAGACAGCAGCTGCCAAGACAAAAGAGGTTCAACTGCTTCTTCCCATTAAGAGGCCCAGACTGGTGGCATGGAAGCAGAGGAGGCTTCCAATGCCCCAGGTATACTTACAGGAAAAAGTTTTCAATATTTCCGGTTTGAGAATGGGAGGGAAGCTGGACTACTTAGCCCCATAGTGGATGGAATAGACAGAGAACTTTAGGTACTTCAGATAGTGAAGGGCTCCATTTAGAATTCTATGGGTCACCAAGTCAGGGAGAAGATCCCTATGCGTTTCTCAAAAGAAGATGAATGCTGTAGGTCAGTGGGGTATTATGTAGTGAGGATGGGTAAGTCTTACTATGCAATACTCTCACAATACCCCAAACTGGGTCCCTTAGATTCACCCTAATAAATCCCTAGCTCAGTCCAGGTAGTGTGTCAAAGAGCAATCAGGCTTTACTAAAGGAACATGTTAAGCATGTCAGAGTACCAACTTGGACGGTGAGTAAATGACATAACCTGAAAGGAATCCAACACCAATTTATAAATACAGAGCAGATTTTTATATTAATTTAGGCACCAAAATTAAATCAATCACATACGTATAACCATGGTTATGGATTTTAAATTGAAAAATAAATCAGTACTTTACAAGCTGTCATACATTACCATTGGTGTAAATGGGAAAACTCACCAGTGACACTAGGTCACTTGCAGGGTGAGTTCAGGGGAACCCACTTGAAGCTAAGGTAATGCAGGTTCCAGGACCAAGCTTCGACAGTCAGACTAATTTTACCTTGCTTTTGGGAACCAGTTGCAGAGGTTTTCTGGTTGTCCTTGGTGCTGATCTCGGGAACCACAGATGCTGAAAAAACACACGTGATACTAGGTCACTTGCAGGTCAAGATTGGGGGAGCCCACTGGGGGTTACGATTTGGTGGGCCCCTGGACCATAGTTCTACCTAGCTTGGGCGTCTTAGGTGCAGAGGTGTGCTTGGCTAACCTTGGTGCTGAATGGGAGCTGCGGGTGCTGGTTTTACCATTGACAATATGCTGGTGAGGAAACGGATGCAAAAACTCAACAATGGAGCCACTGAGGCAGGTGGTTGAAGTTGCAGGGGTGTTCTCTCATGGTACAGCGTTGAACAAAGGAGTCAGCAGACGGCCTGGCCACCAACAAACCTAGGCAGTGGCAAACACAATGCTTGAAGCTTTGACATCCTGGAGTCCAGGGGAAAGTGCTAGTTGACTGAAACTTGCTGGAGATCAGGAGTACGTTTCCCAGAAGGCACTAGACTGTTTACTTTTGGGAGATCCCTCAGCATGCCCGATGGTCAGTAACTTCTTGTTTCCAGGAGTGTAGTTTCTATCTGCATGCTGCAGGGGACTAGAACCTCTAGACCAAGGGAGTTCTGGTGATGCCTTTCAGTAGCAGAGTGGTTCTCCTTCCTTTCGCTGGCCTGGGATGAGTGGTAGTCGTGCAGGTGCAGGTAACTGCCACAGGCTCAGAGTTTCACACCCTTTTATTTGTGGAGGCCTGGAGATGCAGACACTAGTCTGTTCTTTGTCCTTGGTCACAGTTCAAATCAAATCTGAGGTTCTGGTGTCCGGTGTGCTCCTTAATTCCTAGATTTAGGGGCATTATCGGGGTGGGGACAAGTGGCTACTAGTCCCTGTGGGTAGTCCACCCCTGAGGTGACCGCATTGGGGGTATGTGTCAGTTTCCCTACCCAGAAACCTTTATTTTGCCACTTTTCAAGATGACAAAACCCATCCTCGGCTGTACTGACCAAACAGCCCACCCCAGAGGTGTAGCTAGCCTTGAGGATGTGTACGCCCCGACTACCTAATTTTCCCACCTGCCTTGGGGCAAGGGGATGGCTTTGTCCTCCTTCAGGAGTCAGCCTACTTGCATATCAGAAAAGGGGGGGCCCTTTGAAGCTTACTGTCTTAATGTGCCACTTCACTAGCCTTCTTGACATCTCCCACCCAGGCAGGCCTTTGTTTCTGACTCCTGGGAGTGATCACATCTCCTTGCAGGCGGTCAAAATCTTATCTTGGCGGCAGCAGCTGCAGCCCTTCAGCCAGGACACACGAAACGCTGGGGCAACCAAGTGGTCAACCTCTGAGGTAGCCAACTGGGTGCATGTCACATTAACTCTGACTGCAGATTTGAGTCAGGTTTAATGGGGCAAGTTACTTGATACCAAACATGACATACTTCAGAAGGGCCATTACAGCCTGCTGGCTTAATGCTTTGGGTTTATTAGGGCTGATCTGAGAATACAGGCTATCTTTTGGGACTGGCCTGTGGTCCAGGAGACCAGTGGTATGTTGTGGGTTGTGTAGAGTCTGCAACCAATCAAGGAGACCTGGTGTTTTTTATAGGGTTTTTCACGATCTGAGTTAGCAGACAGGTTGACTTGGGAGACTGTCCTGAGATCAGGGAGACCTGTCTGTATTCTACAAATCGTGTAAGGGCTGCAAACACCAGGCTGTCTCAGAATCAGGGACACCTAGTATGCTTTTTTTAGATGCTGTCACTGGACTAACTAGGCAGATTGCCTGACTTCAGAGACTGCCACAAGAGCAGGGTGACCAGTCTCTGTTATTGGGTGTGTATCAACCTCATCCAACAGTGAATGGTGTGTCTGTGTGAGTGCAGAGTGAGCTGTGTGACTGTACGAGTACACTGGAAGAGCGGTATGCCTTCATGAGTGAGGGTTGAATGGTGTGCACTTATGAGTGCAAGGTGAGCAGTATGCTTTTGTGGGTGTAAGGAGAGGGAAGCAGTGTGCATCTGTGAGTGCAGGGTGAGTGGAGCAAAGGGTGAGTGATGCATCTGTTTGAGTGCAGGGTGAGTGGTGTGTGTGAATGCAGAGTGAGTGGTGTGTCTGTGTGAGTGCAGGATGAGCGATGTGTGTGAGCACAGGGTGAATGATGTGTCTGTGTGAGTGCAGGCTGAGTGATGTGTATGTGTGAGTGCAGGCTAAGTGATGTGTCTAAGCGCAGGGTGAGTGATTTGTCTGTGTGAGTGCAGGGTGTTGTGTCTGTGTGAGCACAGTTTGAGTAGTGTGCCTATGTGAGTGCAGGGAAAGTAATATATCTGTGCAAGTGCAAAGAGAGTGGTGATGTGAATCAAGCCTGCAGGAGCGGCTCACATGGCAGGGCGGGGCGGGAAAAAAATAATTGCTGGCTGGAGAGAGCCTACAGCACGTGTGTTTGGCTGGCCCGAGACAGCCAGCCAAACACACATGCGCTCTGAGGGGAGTACACAGAGCACTCCCCTCGGCTCGTCACCTCCAATGCCCCTTTCTGTGTAAAAGGATTTGCAGATGTTCCTGCTGGTGGGGGCCATGCCAAGAGCCAACCTTCTGTGCCACCCTCAGCATGAAACCTAGTGACCTATTGTTTATGGGAGAATCACTCCAATCTCGGACACCTTTTCGCATTTGGTCTCATAGTTCAGGAGGGTCGTGGGTTGGGGCATGTCTGTCAATAGACGGCACTGCAACTCCCAGTGAGTATCTTCTATGAGAGTGAGTTTCATTTCGTTACCTGTTTGCTTGCCCGTGCTCTGGCCTCTAATCACAACCTTAAAGACCTTGCAGTCTGTATGTACATGGGCAGTGCAAGTGTTATGTTGAAAGTACTTCCTGATTGTGTCAGCTAGAGCATCCCTGAACACAGGGTCATGTAATAAGTCAGGGCAGAGTCGCCAAGTAAGGATCAGAGGCAGATTTTCCCCCCAGCTGAGCTTCAGGGATAAAGGATTATGATGTTAGACCATTTAGGGTAGGTACTTCTTGTGTGATACTATCTTATCCACCTGGGGTAATAAGAGTATTCCTTCATCTGGCCATTCATGTTTCTCCAGCGGGCTTGAAGATCCCAGTTTTGTATTCAGACGCTGAGTGAGCTTGCTACCCTATATTTCAGGGAATCTGACAGCAGGGGAGGAAGGTAGCTGTAACATAGTTAAAGTTCTCTCCTAATATACAGGCCATCATGTCAGAATCACTTAGTAGTGGTGCTAAGGAGTTTAAAAAGGCCAATGGGTTTACGTTGGAAACATAGAGGCTGCCTAATGTCAAAGGGTTGACGTCCTGTAAAATCCTTTGAACTATGACATCTCCCCTCTTTATCTACTACTTCTGAGGAAATAGCATCACTGCAATTTGGTGACTTTGCTTCCAACTGTATGAGTGTCTGGTAGGAATGTAAAGTCAGGTAGGAATACACCTGGTGTTGTTTAACAGTGAAGTGCATGCCCTGGACCTCCCACCTGAGGATGGTATAATCAGGGGTGAGTGAGCTGAGTGAGGCCATGTCATTCAGTAGTCAAGGCGGTAGGTGGCCGCTGTTCAATCCAAAATGGGGTGTGAACCTGGGTCCCCTGTGTGCAGTTTAATATATATGTGGTGTTTCATGGTGCAGTGAGTGTACCATGTTGTACCCAATGTATTTAAACAAACAATCCCCAACTACTAGTCCCCAGCCCAGGTCATCCATTCTCCTCCATCCGTGTACACTCACCGATTAGCACTATGAGGGGGTGGGGCAGGAGCTGAATGCAAAGATGTGCATAGCCATCTCTACGCATACACCCACATGCAGCTTTTCCCAGCTCCTATTTGGGTTCCAACATTAAATACAATATGGATACATTCTGAATCCATTCCCTCTGATCATCTGCGTCGGGCAGTCTCGGGGCTCTGGCGAATCATGTGTCCAATGTCACCGGCTAACCCCTGCATCAGGCATGGGCCTCGGGATGATGTCTGAAAGGCCTGTTCTGAGTTTGAGCAGTTGGGGGTCGAGTCAGAGATCTTTTCTTTCTAGTCTGAGTACTGTGGACTGCCAGCATGGGATGCCACACTCTCTCCATGTCGATCTGCAGTTTACAGGGGCCACTTCCCTATGTCTATTCTTATGGCACTGTTTGCATCATTGTGAGGGTGATGGGCAGCGTCCTCCATTTTAATGTGTCTCTCCATGGTGACTTTCAATCCAGTTCCCGACCTCCATAGGATCATCAAAAAAGAGCGAGTAGTCTTCTACCATCAGTTTAAGTTGAGCTGGAAATAAAAGCATATAGTGAAGACCCAAATCTCTGAGTGCTCTTTTGGATTCTAAGAAAGAAATGCACCGGTGTTCCATATCTATTGTGTAGTCTGGGAATATGAACACTGGGCTATTTTCAGCTTGCAGAGGGAACAAAGAACGCGCCTGGCAGAGTAGGGCATCCTTGTCTCTATAATTGTGTTCTCTGGTCACAACAGGCCCCGGCGGAGGAGGTCTTCCTGGCACTCTAAGTGCCTGCTCCAGCCCAAATACCTGAGATCGGTCTGGTGGGGACACTACAACTCATAGCCAGCATAGTAGGTGAGTTATCGTGTTGTTGCCCTAGGTCCCCTCAGGGAGGCCCACCACCCTCACATTGTGGTGCTAGCTCCTACCCTCATATTCCTCCACTCTCTTATACAGCAGGGCGACTTTGTTGGTGAGGGCAGCTACTTGGGTTTTCAGATTGTCCACCAGTGGTTGAATTTTGGTTAAGGTGGTCTCAAAGGACTTCACCGTATCTGTTAATTTCCAATGAGCGGTGCGAAAGGTGTTAAAGTCTGTTGCCACGTGGTCTATCTTTGTTTCCAGGACCTTCCTAGTGGCACTGATAGCCTCCAGGATGCAATTCAACTTGTCTGGGGCCGCCACTTGGTCCCGCCCTCCGCCGTGTTTGCTATGCCTCATCTGTATGAGAAGGGGAAGTGTCCAGGCTAGATTGGGGGCCTCCTACCTGGTCTGTCATGGACTTGGTGCAGCCCATTGTTGAGGGCCAGTAATGCACACTTTCTGGTCCAAAAAGAAATCAGGGTGGGAGGCTTCATCCCCTTCTCTAAATGAGAGATTTGCTGCCTCTGCAGTGCCTCCCAGACTGGGCTCCAGAGCCCTCTGCTGCTCTTGCATCAGCTGCATTCTGGGTCGCCCCCTTTGCAAAAGCCAGGATTCGACAGGGCTTCCATGCAGTGTGGCTGTCCCCACTCTTGCTGTCAAGTAAGTGTGGCAGTTTGTCTCCACGGGCACCGCACGTTCTCCTCTCCTGTCATCCGTGGCACAGTAAAAGCCAGGCAGCCAATGCCAGCCAGGCCACCCTGTCGCTCAGGAGATGTCCGTAGGCAGCACCCCCAGTGCGTGACCGACTTGAGTGGACCCAGCAGGTCCACTCGTCTCATTCCCTCTGTCAGCCGTGAGGCTCGCATTGCACTGTGCGGCTGATATTGTGCCTCAGCTGGGCTTTGGTTTGGTGATTATGGCCTCTACAGCTAGGTTGTTCTCTCCCGCTGTCAACCAGAGAACCAGTGGGTGGCCCCCCCAAAGGAGGAGTGGGTCACCAGGCCAACGATAGGGGCGTCAATGAGCCCTGATTATGTCAGGATCGCTGGGGCTGGGGAAGGTGTGCTAGTCACTAGTGCGCTCTAAAGAGTGGCCACCTCCTTGCTCGGCTTGGCCACTCACCCCCCCAATACTGTACGTTATTAACATTTTCAAAGAGCTGTGCATTCCAGTTTCTACCTACCTATTTAAATTTACACAATAAAACACTACATGTCTCATAGTTATATTTTTATCTGTGTATTTGACATTTAAGTGCGGTCCCTAGCAGCCCATACCAAATACCAGCGCTCATCTAAATACATGTATATTTTAAAAGAGGCTTTCATAAATCTATTGGAGTTGATTACTGTTGTTTAACAAATGAGTTAGGCCGAGTTTCAAATATTACACAAAAGATAGCCAACACGCCATGGATCTGAACTTCTGCTTGGTCTTTTGATGCCATATGCTGATTTAGGCTTCTTCTTAGTCTAGAACTATCTGCTCTTCTTAGATGACTTACCTTAATTAACTTGTTTTCCACCTTTGACTGGGGGGATTATAACATCATCACCTGACATCAGTGGCCTGGGTCTCCATGGGCCATGAAGTGCTATTTGTTTCCTGTGGGAAAGAAAGGTGTGATTGAGACTAGGTATGTTGGTTTGTCTTCCCTTCTTATTGGACTGTAGTCTGTTTCAATGTTAACATTTTTCTCTGCTCTTCTCTGTTATTTTACAGACTTGCCCCGGTGGATGGTCTTCACGGTAGCAGTGATTTTAGTGGTGGTGAGGGCAAACCACAAGGTTAGGGTTTGTTCTTCCGCTGTGATGGGGTCCAGTTGAGGGTTGAAGATGCTGTGTATGGGGGGATGGGGGTGTCGCCAGGGCCGAAGATGGCTGCACACTAGCAATTTTCCGGCTGTTGACAAACTAAATCCCAAGATATCCATCATTTATCCTGCAATGGGGAGTGAAAACTGACTGCAACACGAAAGCCGGACCCGAAGAGCAATGGTGGAAACGCTGGCGCCTGTGAAGCAAGGATGATTGAAGCAACATGGCCTAAGACGGAGGCCCGGGGGTAGGTCCCGGCCTAGGAGCCTGCACGTACTGAACTGTGGTGAGGAGGTGTCGCTCTGCAGACCATTGTGGTGGCCTTGGGGCCTGCGAGCGATAGAAGCAGCCGGAGAGCGGAAGAGTTGCGCAGGGCTGTAGAGGGGCCAGCGGTCCCCGTAAAGAGGGAGGAGTCGTGGGGCCCAGTGAAGACAAGGGCTACACCGTGCGGAAAAGAGGCCCCCCCACCCAGAAACACGATGTATTAACCTGGTGGTCCTGGGACAAAAGAGGAGACTCGGTAGAAGCACAGAGTACAAGGAAATGGGGGTGGGAGGCAGCAGGTGAACATTGGTGCCATTTAAAGAAAGAGAGCAGGCCTGCAGGCGGATTTGCGTGAAAGCCGATGGGGGGTGAATCCGAAAGCTAGAGGAGGCCCGACCAAAACAAACCCCAGGGCCTAGCACTGTGGGGACGTTATACCAGCCTGCAGAATTCCATATCCTGAGACGAGGCTATGGGGAGAACCTGTAACCCCTGCCCCACACAGACAAATAGCATTGCCAAATACGCAGTTTCGCTAATGGCAACAAGAGAAGCATCGGGCCCGCCTGAGCCTAGTGCTGCTCAGTTGGACCCCCTGCAACCAACTGAGCCCACACTACGATACATTATGACTGCAATTCAAAGTGTCAAAGACACTCTGGAGCCAAAGCTGGACACGGTAACGCTTGAAGTTAATTTAATAAGGGCAGACCTCTGGAAAGTTACAGTGGCTGAACCAGTGCTTAATTTGTGCTTGTTGTTGCTGGGGATTTTTTTGAGGGCCGGGGCTTATTTTTCTGTCTCAAGCATTTGCTGCGAGCAAAAGACGCATATGAGAAAGACGGAGAAAGGGAATAACAAAAATGCGTCACAAAGGGAGAAAGTAGAAAGCTGCACAAGTGAGCTGAAGGGGCAGGGAGTGGCTTTATGTGGATTGAAGAGGCCCGAGGTGGCTTCAGTATTCCGCCGCCTCAGTATTCCATGTTCCCACATTTAATTGCAGCAGCCGCGTGTTTAAGAGTAGGGCTTTGGGCACAGGCACGTTTTCATTTACAAATTAAGCACTGGGCTGAAGTCCAAATCACAGGCCTGCAGTCTGTCACTAAACATTTGGAGGAACAAATACAGAGCCTCACAAAGTAAACTATGACCATCACTGCCCACCTCGAAAATCAAGGGGGAAGGGCAAGGCAGAATAATATTTGTGTAGTGGGGGTGCCTGAAGGGGTGGAGGGCCACAGTGTGGACCTATTTGTGGAGGACTTGGTCCTAAATCTACTGCAGCCGAAGAGACTATCTAAGGTTTTTTTCAGTGGAGAGGGCACATAGAGCCTTGGCCCCCCCGGCCACCCTCAGGGGCCGGCCCCAAGAACAGTCATAGTCTGGATATTCAACCATAGAGACCAAGATGCTATCCTGCAGGTGGCCGGCACACATGAAGATCTAAAAATTGGAAATGTAACGGTGTGCATTTTTCCTGACTTTATTCTACAAGTTCAGAAACAACGTAAGTGCTTTGATGAAGTAAAGCGAGCTCAAATACATGATGCTATTCCCGGCGAAATGAAAGGTCATTGCGGAAGGAAAGACATGGTTGTTCACCATACCGGAAGAAGCGTGGGACTGGCTTGAGGGCTGGCGGATGCAGATGAAGAAACAAGGGACCCACAGGCCACTGCCAGACCCTCAGCTGGGTCGAAGCAACCGGCAGCCCTCAGGTGAGAGCAGCGGGTCAAGAAGCGCACACACTTCACCAGAGACATAGGACCTGTTTAAGTCTAACACATGGCAGTCTGGGAGGTCAGGAGGAGATTGACGTCCCCACCACTAAATAGTGGTGGTAAACTCCCACAGGAAATGGAGGATGGGGAGTTTGAACTAAGGCACATTCAACGCCCTGGAAAATAAGGCGCAGTGGGAATGTCACATCTACGCTTGTTTATGTTACTAAGGCGAGGGGCTCTCTGCAAATAGCGGAGGTGGGTGGTTGATGACTCACGGTGCAGGGCAGCAGGGAAGGGGGAACGTTTGCGGGAAATCAGTACTGCTTAAGTTTATGTTCCACAGTATGTTGATCTGTGCTGTTGATTGCTCAGGTAACACTTCGGTTGAGACAGCGAAGCAAGGTATGTCAGAATTTCAAAGACACATCTCAGTTGATAGGAAAAGAAGTACAACAAATCCCTCCCCCCCAGTAATATCTCACAACTCAAACTATGGGGGTCATTACAACCCTGGCGGATGGTGTTAAAGGTGCGGTAACACTGCAAACAGGCCGGCGGGCAAAAAAAGGGAATCATGACCCTGGCGGAAACCGCCAACAAAGACAAAGACAGCCACTTTAACACACCGCCCACCACGGCGGTACAGACAAGCAGCGCGGCGGTTACCGCCAACAGACAGGCGGGAGACAATGTACCGCCCACACTATTACAACCCGCCAATCCGCCACCTTTTCCGGGGCGGATGCACCGCGGATAAAAACACAGCGGAAACAGCTTTTGCTATGGGAAAACGCTCACCTGAACACATCCCACGAGGAAGGAGGACACCATGGAGCCCGAATTACAAATCCTACCTGCCCTTGTTTTTCTGCTCCTTTACGACCAACAGCTACGTAGGCGCAGAAGATACCGGTGAGTACTGCACCTACGACACGGGGAGGCAAAAGTTAGAGAGACACCCACCAAACACCCCCACCCCCACCCTCGCATATCACAACATACACACCAATGCAGTCACAAAAATCACAGTAACAACCCACAATCCCCCCGGAAGAATGCAAAGACAATGCGAATTTCGGGCAAACATTGTAATGTGCCAATATACATGTCATACAAAAATATACAGATATACATATCTCAAAATCACTCTTATTTACACATACAATCCGAGAAGTAGTGCAGACATGTACACAACAATGTCCGTGCACCAACAGTCCAAAAATGCATGGGCGAGGCCCACAATAGATACCTGACCAAAATCGGAGAGAACACTGCCGGGGCATCAGATAGAAACACTACAGGCACCTCAGGGGGAAGGGAAGGGGGGGGCACCTCAGCCACATGAATGCGAAGCCAGATCCACGACGGGGCTCCTTGCCCATTGATGTATCCTGGGGAGTGCAAAGCCACAGTCTCTCAAGTCACTACAGTGGGTGGTTTGCCCACTGTGCCATCCTGGGGAGTGCAAAGCCACAGTCTCTCAAGACACTACAGTGGGTGGTTTGCCCACTGTGCCATCCTGGGGAGTGCAAAGCCACAGTCTCTCAAGTCACTACAGTGGGTGGTTTTCCCACTGTGCCATCCTGGGGAGTGCAAAGCCACAGTCTCTCAAGTCTCTACAGTGGGTGGTTTGCCCACTGTGCCATCCTGGGGAGTGCAAAGCCACAGTCTCTCAAGTCACTACAGTGGGTGGTTTGCCCACTGTGCCATCCTGGGGAGTGCAAAGCCACAGTCTCTCAAGTAGATGCAGGTCTCCACTGGTTGTGCCCTGTTCAGCGGTGCTTTGCCATGGCGGTCTTTGCCCTGTTCAGCGGTGCTTTGCCATGTTGTTTCAGGACTGTTCAGCGATGCTTTGCCATGGCGGTCTTTGCCCTGTTCAGCGGTGCTTTGCCATGGCGGTCTTTGCCCTGTTCAGCGGTGCTTTGCCATGTTGTTTCAGGACTGTTCAGCGGTGCTTTGACATGTCGGTCTTTGCCCTGTTCAGCGGTGCTTTGCCATGGCGGTCTTTGCCATGTTCAGCGGTGCTTTGCCATGTTGTTTCAGGACTGTTCAGCGGTGCTTTGCCATGGCGGTCTTTGCCCTGTTCAGCGGTGCCTTACCATGGCGGTCTTTGCCCTGTTCAGCAGTGCTTTGCCATGTTGTTTCAGGACTGTTCAGCGGTGCTTTGCCATGGCGGTCTTTGCCCTGTTCAGCGGTGCTTTGCCATGGCGGTCTTTGCCCTGTTCAGCGGTACTTTGCCATGTTGTTTCAGGACTGTTCAGCAGTGCTTTGACATGGCAGTCTTTGCCCTATTCAGCGGTGCTTTGCCATGGCGGTCTTTGCCCTGTTCAGCGGTGCTTTGCCATGGCGGTCTTTGCCCTGTTCAGCGGTGCTTTGCCATGTTGTTTCAGGACTGTTCAACGGTGCTTTGCCATGCTGTTTCAGGACTGTTCAGCGGTGCTTTGCCATGGCGGTCTTTGCCCTGTTCAGCGGTGCTTTGCCATGGCGGTCTTTGCCCTGTTCAGCTGTGCTTTGCCATGTTGTTTCAGGACTGTTCAGCGGTGCTTTGACATGTCGGTCTTTGCCCTGTTCAGCGGTGCTTTGCCATGTTGTTTCAGGACTGTTCAGCGGTGCTTTGCCGTGGCGGTCTTTGCCCTGTTCAGCGGTGCCTTGCCATGGCGGTCTTTGCCCTGTTCAGCGGTGCTTTGCCATGTTGTTTCAGGACTGTTCAGCGGTGCTTTGCCATGGCGGTCTTTGCCCTGTTCAGCGGTGCTTTGCCATGGCGGTCTTTACCCTGTTCAGTGGTACTTTGCCATGTTGTTTCAGGACTGTTCAGCGGTGCTTTGCCATGGCGGTCTTTGCCCTGTTCAGCGGTGCTTTGCCATGGCGGTCTTTGCCCTGTTCAGCGGTGCTTTGCCATGTTGTTTCAGGACTGTTCAGCGGTGCTTTGCCATGGCGGTCTTTGCCCTGTTCAGCGGTGCTTTGCCATGGCGGTCTTTGCCCTGTTCAGCGGTGCTTTGCCATGTTGTTTCAGGACTGTTCAGCGGTGCTTTGCCATGGCGGTCTTTGCCCTGTTCAGCGGTGCTTTGCCATGTTGTTTCAGGACTGTTCAGCAGTGCTTTGCCATGTTGTTTCAGGACTGTTCAGCGGTGCTTTGCCATGGCGGTCTTTGCCCTGTTCAGCGGTGCTTTGCCATGTTGTTTCAGGACTGTTCAGCGGTGCTTTGCCATGGCGGTCTTTGCCCTGTTCAGTGGTGCTTTGACATGGCGGTTCTGATACGGACATTGGTGTGTGGCATGACGATCTCTACACTGGGCATTGGTGTGTGGCATGACGATCTCTACACTGGGCATTGGTGTGTGGCATGACGAGCTCTACAATGGGCATTGGTGTGTGGCATGACGTTTCATCATTGCCAAGCGGGGCTGTGGCATCCTGGCCCCTCATGGGCTGTGACTCCGGCGGTGGTCTCCTGACCAGTGACGATACTTGTGCCCTCCTGGGCAATGACTCCGGCGGTGGTCTCTGGACCAGTGACGATACTTGGGCCCTCCTGGGCTGCGACTCTGGCGGTGGTCTCTGGACCAGGGACGATACTTGTGCCCTTCTGGGCTGTGACTCTGGCGGTGGTCTCTGGACCAGTGACGATACTTGGGCCCTCCTGGGATGTGACTCTGGCGGTGGTCTCTGGACCAGTGACGATACTTGTGCCCTCCTGGGCTGTGACTCTGGCAGTGGTCTCTGGACCAGTGACGATACTTGTGCCCTCCTGGGCTGTGACTCTGCCGGTGGTCTCTGGACCAGTGACGATACTTTGGCCCTCCTGGGCTGTGACTCTGGCGGTGGTCTCTGGACCAGTGACGACGGTGCTGGCGGTTGTGTCTGGACCGCTGGATATGATGGCACACTTCTCCGCCGTGACACTCACGACAGGCTGGGCAGACTTCCTCTGGACCTTCCCCACCTTTGTTGGAGTTACAGCTGACTCACCACTCCACCAGGAGTCTTAAGACAGTCCCGTCGTCCACTCTCCATTTTCAGAGACTTTACAGGGGGTGGGCTGCCAGTGCCTTGGCTCCGGGTCCTACTGCCTGCCCTGGTGGCCGGTGCACTCCAAAAACCTGGAACACGCACCACTGGTACTGGAGGCTTTTTGGCTGAGGCGCTACGACGGGACTGATGAATTGGAGGGGGGGGGGTGGGGGCAAAAAGGTCAATTTGACAGAGGGACAGTTTCTGACGAACACTGGGATGGGTAGCTGGAGGGGGTCTGGAAGTAGAGGAAGAGGAGGTGGTTGTAGGAGGTGTCACTTTAGGTGTTTTGGGTGCAGGTGCAGGTACTGGAGGCTGTCGTGAGGTGGATGGATGTTGGGTGAGTGATTGCCGGCGTTTGTGTACTTTGGGAGGGGGCGTCACAGACACATTGGAAGAGGACACAGGGGACGTGTAAATGGCAGTGGAGGTGGTGAGTGCAGGTGAGCGGCTTGTGGTGTTGGGTGTCCTGGTGAGAGTCCTAGTGCCTGTAGATGTGGTGCATGCAGGTGTGTGTGTAGACGAGACTGGGGGGGGAGGAGAGAGAAGAGGAGAAGGGGGACACAGTGGAGACAGTGGATGTTGCTGTGTCTGTATGTGGGTGAGGCTTGTGTGAGTGCCTGTTGTGTATGTGGTGCCTATGTTTGTTTGAGCTACTTGTGTGCATGCTGGTCTGTAGGTGTGCTTGGGATGGGCTGGGGTACAGGAGATTGGGTCTGGGTGGAAGAAGTTGGAGGGGGGAGGCTAGACACAGGGACAATGGCTGCCATCAGTGTTGAGGCCAGAGATTGCAGGGTTCGCTGAAGGACAGCCTGACCAGAATGAATGCCCTCCAGGAATGCATTACGTGTTGCAACTCCCTTTCTACACTCTGGATGGCATTCACAATGGTAGACTGCCCAACAGTGAGTGACCTGAGGAGGTCAATGGCCTCCTCACTGAGGGCAGCAGGGGTGACTGGGGCAGGGCCTGAGGTGCCTGGGGCGAAGGTGATGCCCACCCTCCTGGGTGAGCGGGCACGGGGCGAACGCTGAAGGGCTGCTGGGAGGGCGGTGCTGGTAGGGGGGGTGGCGGCTGTACCTGTAGAAGTGGGGCGCACAGGTGGTGCCGCCACCACAGGGGAGCTCCCATCGGCGGACGAGTACGTGTCGCTGGTTGGTGATCCGGTGGCCGACGTGAAGCCCCCCTCACCCTCCGTCCCACTGGTGCATTCAGAGTCTGTGGTGTGGCCCTCCATGCCCATGTGGGATGCAGCTCCCTCGTGCTCCGGTGCCACTGTACCTCCGCCTGATGATGCTGATGTACAAAAGGACAGGGAGAGCAGGAAAAGGGGGGGAGACAGAACAGAGAGAGTTTTAGTGCATGGCATGCCGCTACCGTTGGCGGACAAGACAAACGCAGCAGCCCCCTGCATTACGCCGTGCTCCTGATCTCTGCACATGCAATTTCTGGGACATGGCCTACATGGCAATGGTGGGAATCTGCGCACATGGATGCCACAGGGGCAACTATACCTCAACTTGGCACTCTGCTGAGGTGGGGTTGAGTGCCACATGGCCTACATTACGGAGGGGCCTTGCCTACCTAACTCGCCCTGGCCTATGGACACCCACAGCCCACCTCCCCCACCCAGACCCCTCCACTGCACGCAAAGTCGGCTGAATGAGGTTGTACTCACCCCCTTGTGTCTGCTGTGATGTCCTCAA